>NC_140594.1:135354746-135954746 GCF_964204655.1 Triturus cristatus
CAATAGTCCAGTTTGAGGATATCAGCACCGATACTTTCATTTTCCTCAAGTTCATAGGTATGGCCAGAAGGATTTTACTCAACATTTTCAAGATAACAAAGCACGCCGGGGGGGCCGAGTGGATTTGCGCCTCAAAGGACAGCTTTGATGAGATTGTTCTGCCGAAGCTTGTCTGCGTCGTACAGTAGACGAGAATGGATCATGAGTACAAAGTTGCCTAACACTGTACTCATGGGGGGAGATTTATTAAGATTCTGCGCCGTGTTTGCGCCACAAAAGTGATGCAAAATGGCTCAAAATCTTTTTTTCCTAATGAACTTTCCAACGCTAAACCTGTTTAGCGCTGGAAATAATGTAAAAGTAATGGGTAGCATTACTTTGCGCCGTGGGGCGTGCCAAGGGTGGTGCATGGGCGTTCTCAAGCAACCACCCATGGTTTCTCATGCTGAACCCAATTTACTAAAAGCAGTGGATTGAGTTTAGCGTGAGAAAACTGCGCTCTTTTCAACGATGCGCAAGGAAGGAGAAATGCTTTCATTTCCCCTTCCTTTTCCGACTTTGCATGCGTGCTGCACTGTGCAGCACCTATGCAAAGTGGGAATAGCTTTGCATTGTTCCTAGCATAATATTTTTTACAGGAAGGATGCCGTTCCTGTACAAAACCTATGCTACACTCATGCACACACCCTAGCGCTGCGGCACTACGGTGTGTGTGCATGGCGCACAGCAGCTGAAATCAGCGCCGGCGCAAGGGAAAGGGGAGTAGAGAGCCACATGTTTAAAAAATATGGCGCCCTCCTACTCCCTCCCTGTCGTGCAATGCAGCGCAGCCTCGCAGGGTGGCTGCGCTGTGTTGCATGACTTTTTTGTAAATCTGCCCCATACACTCTAACAAATCTCAAGCTCACACAACTGCTTGCGCATCTCCCCAATCGCAAGACTCTGACCTTGCAAGAGCCTTACAGGGGAGAACCCTCCAAGGGACTCTGGACCGGCACCGTTGCACGTAAGGATACTCATAGAGGAGTGGTCTTCCACTGCCCCACTGACGCTGTGTGTGCAGACTCCCTTGGCAGGCCTTACGATGAATTTGGCAGGTAAAGAAGTCGGCCAATGGATGTGCACGATTGCTTGAAGACGAGCAGGTAGAAGTATCATGGCTGGTGACTATGGTCAGCTCTGAGACTACAGCAAATGCTAAAAACACGTGCACTTCCCCCAGCAGCATTTGACTTACATCTGTATGAAGGGGTCTTAAAGAGGCTGGGCAACCTGCAATAACAGGAATACCCACATGAATCAGGTTCTAAGGAAAACCTGGAGAACAGACCAATAGCAGGCAAGGACGCGCCTACTGAAAAGGGGTTTTGTTCCAACTTCTCTATTTAAAGAGTCTTTAAAAATGGTGGCTGGTAAAGCAAGATTGGTGGATAGCAAAGTGGAGGCATCCATTTTTGCTTCGCAAACATGTGTGTTCTTGCCTGGGACCACAGAGTAACCCTAAAGGACTGGGGGTGGGGTGAAGTTTGCACACGAGGAGACAATGAGACTGGTGGACAGCGTAGTGACGGCATCCATTTCTTCTTTGCAAGACCAAGGGGAACAGGACTGTATTGAAGTGGGGCCGTCTTATGGTTTGACCTGCACTGTATCCATTGGAATCAGGACACAACTACAATCACTCAAACCAACAGTACATGAAGTGCTATTCAGAGGCTGGTTGTATGTTGAATAAAACAAATATTTTCGACATAGCAGCAAGACGTGTCTGGATGCCATTCTTCAAAGGGGTTCTCACACCTACTCTCACTGTGAGATTCCTCCCTCCCTTCTCACAGAGAGAGGTAACTGTGTTCTATCTTGACTGGCTGATGGAGGTGTTCCTTTCTCACGCTTTACAAACAGGCATCCTCCGCAATGCTGCCGCCCCAGACATGCCTGCATGTGTACAAGGAAACCTGTCCATGCAGGTGTATGTATGAATATATTAGTGTCTCTTTAATTATGGTACTATTTTTTAAAGCCTACTGTACAGTTTTCTAATCTTTTTGCAGCATTTAGAAAGTCTTTGACCCCCCCCCAACCCCTGTATGATCTCAAGTTCTGGATAAAAGAGTGGAAGGGTGGCCGGTCGGACAAGTAGAACATTCATTGGCTGTGTAATGCCTAAATATACTCTTCTGGGAGTCCAGTCCCTTTTACAATTGGGCGAGTTGGGGGTAGAGGTGATCCTGTCTGGAGAAATGCCTCTTTCAAAAGGCTTGTCTCGAAGGCTCTCTTGAAGGGCAGCAGGCTGGTTTGCCTCCAGCATCAGGAGAGCAGTACTCTGGCCTATCAGCACCAGTGCTGCTAGAGGTTCAACACTGTTTGGCTGATCCAGCTTGTGTTGCACGGAGGGCAGCGGCTGTAATAAGATGCACTTCTGTGCGGAAACTGTAGAATCAGGACAACCAGCAAGTAGGTCACTGCTGTGATACGGCTGGGAGAGATCCGGGGCTTGTACTTCGTTTCCTAAGTTGAGTTCAGGGAAACCCAGTTTGGTTTACTGCAGCATGATGACGGGGATTTCTTGGTGCTTTTAAGGAGAGGTTGCTGTCAATGATGAATCCAAGATATTTATTATTTGGGGAGCATTGGGGAATGA
Organism: Triturus cristatus; assembly: GCF_964204655.1. Classification (NCBI taxonomy): domain Eukaryota; kingdom Metazoa; phylum Chordata; class Amphibia; order Caudata; family Salamandridae; genus Triturus; species Triturus cristatus. The sequence goes on from NC_140594.1 coordinate 135,357,391, forward strand.
ATCTACTTCATTTCAAACGCATTACTGATCCAGTTAACAATCTGAATGAACTTTGTTTCAGTCGCATGCAACTTCAAACGGGTTCTTAATGTTCATGGTACAATGGGGATGGGAAATTATTGAGTTGATGGATGTCCCGAACCTTCATAAAGATGCATAAGTCCTCAACGCACTGGAGGATCATTTTGTAATGGCTCATAAGCAGGACTTCGAGTAGAGGTTGAAAATTAAGGGACCGAGGAATGATGCTAGAGGTACTCCACAGGTAACTGTTAAAGGCTGAGATTCAGATCTGTCCATCTAGATGAACTGATATCAGAAAAGAGACAGAAAGTGAATGGGTGAAGTTCCATGTCTCAGAATCCTGCATGTGTTGCTGGGATAATGATCAGAGATTAATGATTGAAAGTGTCAAAGGCAGCCGAGACGTCTAGCAGGATAGAGAGTGGTTGTCCTTAGGGAAGAGAAGGAAACCGTCTATGACCTCAATTCTTGTTATCTTTGTGCTGCAGGGTGGTCTGAAGGCGGATTGATAGTCTGTTAGAGGACAGTTGCAGTGCTAAAGAATTTAGAAATGGGTTTTGGTTTTCTTGGAAGGTTCTATAGAGGTTGACATGTAGTGGGTTGCTTTGGCTGAGCTAGTGAGAGGTTGAAGAGCTTATTGCTCTGGTACTTGTTTTATGATTTTGATTTAGAGACATTTTCTCTTGACAGACACGCAAATCTTTTATTGTTTAGTCCCAAATTTGAGACAACAACAAAATTATTACAAGAAACAACTTACCTTTATTTACATCAAAACATAGTCAGTAAAAAAGACCATAAAACAGAGATCATCCTAAAGTCAATAATACTTTAACAACGACTAAAATAATTTTCACATTTTTATGGTAAGTCATTTCAATTCTTGATTATTTTAGACATACGCAAACATCACTCGTTTCACTACACATTGAAATAGAGCGTAAGCAACTATGAATTTCCTACAGATTGTTTCATCAGAATATAAGAAACAATTTGTAGCATAAAGTAAATGATCAATCCAGAGCTAATATAGTTTTGCAAATCTACTAAAAAGAATTTCAAAAATTAAATCTGGTCTATTCCTTTTCTGAATTGGTTAAAAGTGCATGTGCTTTGTCTACAGTAAAGATGCCATTACAAATACACAGCAGATCTAAAAACTTTAAACGAGGCATGGGCAGAGCAGGACAAAAAAACACAACAACAAAAGTCAATGATCAATCCAGAATGCATATAGTTTTAAAAAACTACAAAAAAAGTGAAGATTTTAAAACAGGACATTTCTTTTTCTGGATTGTTTGAAAGTGCACATGCTTTATCTACATTAAAGATGCCATTACGGATTCAAAGGAGCTTTAAAAACTTAAAACGAAGCATACGCAGAGCAGGAGAGACAAAAACAACATGCTCAAAATCTTGAATTCCCGGAGTACATAATTTACATATTCACTCATTTCTGATATATCTTTCCTAGGTTCCTGTGATACACCATAAAGGTACATTTGAAGTTTAACAGGAAGTATCAATCGTCTGACTTTGTGTTCTATATTCCATTTCAAATAAGGTTGCGTTCTCTTCATGCTACAAGTAGCGCGAACCAAGTCGCCTCTACAATTCAAGTAGGCATGAAGCCACATCTCATCCTATGCTTGGTATTGATCTTGAATTTTTAAGAAATAAGTTAAGTTTTGACATGGACGCCAATGTCTCTGGATTTAGTTTTAAAAGGTCTAAAGCAGCATACAAATTCCTCCTAAAAGTGCTATCTTGCATTTGCTCAATAAAAACATCTCTCTAGACTAACCTCCTCAAAGAGTTGCCATCCAGAGGCCCCAATGTAGCACCGCCACCAGACTCAATACAAAACTATTTACAAGTCCTAGTTGTAAATGGAAAGCAGCTGTAGAGGCTAAGGTATTCAAACTAAATCATCATCGAATAATTTTTCCATAAAGGACCAACTGTTAATTGGCAAGACCCTCTCCACATATGATAGTATGGGGAGATTTTTAAACGATACGACTGAATTAGAAAGAAAAAGTGTCTACGACCTTATAAAATGTTCTATGCACATTTGGACAGCATATTGCTTTAGTGTGCAAGTGAGAGGTGAAGTTCCTTTCGAATAGATTAGAGCTAAAAAAAAATCCTTAAGTGCGCATATGACTTCACCTCCAGTTTTTCGGTCCCCAAGTGCCACGTGAACTTTGTTTTCTTTAATTCATGCTTGTCTTAAAACTATAACTTTACTTTTAGAAATGTTTCTTTTTAAAACGTGGTCTTCTACAAAAGTTATAAGAAGGTCTATTTTCTCCTGCTTTTGGCTGGTTTGTTTGCTATCAATACGCTCTTTAGTGTACCAGATTGTGGAGGACTTTGTTTTGTGGAGACTTGCTTCAATGTGCATCTAGGGTGGTTTTCAGGATGTGGATGGGTGAATCACAGAGTGTGTTGAGATTATTCATGGGTGGGTCAGTTGTGTGTGCCAAGTTGGTGAGGTTCTGTCTGAGAGTGTCAAACATGGAATCTTTTTAGGAACTGGAAAAAGTGATTGGCATGGACATAAGGTATGGGTGAAATTTAAACTACACCCATAAAGTCTGGAAACTATGCCCTTTGCCAAGGCTTGTGAAGTTTCACAACTTCACCGGAGGAGAAGTTTGAGCTGACTGGCCATCCACAGGTCCATTTGGATCATTCATCCCGAATGGACATGAGAAGTGGATGTAACTTGTTGTCATTAGTGTGGGTAGGTTCAGTGACATACTGGTTGATATTCAATATTTATGCTTATAAGAGGTGCATGTGCTTTTGTGAGTGTGGGATCAGGCACATAACTGTTACTTGTCTATGGTATGAAATGCAGGAGTTCCAGGACATGTCATTTTCAGGCCATATGTATCTTGTTCATATCAGGCTCCTGACTGGGACATCCTGGTATGTCTGAAGTTAAGGGGTTTTAGTTGGTGATGAAGCACAGACGGATGATAGATCACTTCGAGTGATTCACTCCAGCCTATCCTCAGAGTTGCTGTTAGTTTACTGGTTTCCTGATAGGCTTTTGTTTTGCAATTTTGAGGTGTTGCTGTGGCTAATGTCTAAAGAGACCACTCCATGCAAGTGTACAGACAAATCGGTTCATGCGGGCATGTAAGACCTTGCTGCATGAGAGTAAAAGACTCATCCCAGGGAACATTAAAAATGACATAGAGAAACAGACGTTTAACACATCCTTTCCCAAGAATGTAATAGAAGACCTGCACAAGCGGATATATGATAAGACTTTTCCCTCCAGTTTTAGACAAGTCTGTAGGGTCATATAAAATAGACGTGGTCTTCTATTACACACTTGGGAAAGAGTGTGTTAAATGTCTGTTTGGCTATCCATAGGTCAGGAGAGGTCTATTGTAAACACCTACAGGGATGTGTTTGTGGTAAACACCTGCTGGGGCAAGTATAATATAAACACTCGCGGGTACAGGGCTTCAGCAATCAAGGCGTTTGTTAGAGGCGTGTCAGTGCAGGTGTTTAAGGAAAACCTGCCCCTGCAGGTGTTTACCAGAGGCTTGTCTCTGTAAGTGTTTAACAGACTTCTTCCCTCCATATGTCCACCAGGGACATTCCTCTGAAGCTCTTTACTGGAGGCAGATCGTATATTCAGAATTACCGTTAAGTCGCTGCCGTCCAGGATGCTCACGATGAGTTGCTTGAGTTCGCTGAGGGCGGTGCGAAGGCTGCCTGCAGGGACATCTTTAGCCGAAGAGGTTTCTGATGATTCGTCCATAGACGAGTCTGTGGACACGGCTGAGTCTGCGCTGTCATTGCCCCTCAGTTGCGAACATATTGACCGCACTTGGCAGTAGGCTTCCCAAAGTTGCAACTTCAGCTGATAGGAAAAACAAGAAGCATATCAAGAAACTGTGTGACAACAGGCGCTCGAACAGCCCCATGAAGACGGCAACACCAGGGAGAGTTTCTTAGTGATGACAACAAACACCAGTTCAGAACCACCCTGAAGGTATTACCAGCTGGCCGAGATAACCAGAGAATGCAATAACTGCTGACTGAGACCCACCTTGAAGGTTATACCAGCTGGCCGAGATAACCAGAGATTGCAATAACCACTGACTGAGACCCGCCTTGAAGGTAATATCAGCTGGAAGAGATAACCAGAGATTGCAATAACCGCTGACTGAGACCCACCTTGAAGGTAATACCAGCTGGAAGAGATAACCAGAGATTGCAATAACCGCTGACTGAGACCCACCTTGAAGGTAATAACAGCTGGTAGGTGCAACCAGTGAAGGCAATAATGGCAGACTGAGACCCACGTGAAGGTAATACAATCTGGTCCACACTCCAAGTGTTGCACACCCTCCAGTACACATTCCTAGTGTTGACAAATGGCAAGACATATAAAATGTGTAACTTTGCAGCATTAACACATCTTATGCATAGGAATATCTCATGTTATTGTGCTTGCTCCTTATCTGACCCTTGTTTTATTTGGTGATAGGATTTTATGGGAAGCAAGGGCACACTTTTTTAGTAAATCGAAAATCTACCATTGTTTTTGCATTGACCCCGTTAGGCCCTCTTAGAATAAATAACAGTAGGCTGGTGGTCTGCAATGCAGAGCCATGTTGCACGGCTCTCCTGCCCACTTTTTTGCACCAGAAAGTTGATTGGAACTACTGCTTGTGCTGCTTTGAATTGAGAAACGCTGCTTAGTGTGGTACGAGCACCTGTGCTAGAGTACAATAAAGGGGTGAATGTGCGCCTCACAAATACACATACTATGTTATGTCATGGGACAGACTCTTAAGGTAGGTTGAATTCTCACCTCTCGTTTCTAAGTATTTTATTGATCGACCAGAATAAACTGGATCTGTCTCACAGCCTCATGTACTGGGGATGATGGTGTATCTACATGTCTTTCTCTTCTACTACCCAGCTGAGGTGCAGGGGCTTTCTCCTTGCTTGTATTAGGGTTAATGACCTTCTTGCTACACACCTGTGTATGGTCGTACCTTCACTTTATATAAATGTGCTCAAAGCTCAGGAGTGTCCAACACAGATGGAAATGTATTGGATCCAAAAAAGATTTAGTGATATTAACTAAGTTGCATTTACATACAAGGAATCTGAGACCACGATTCCAAATGGTGTGGAACAGGACATGATATTTCCCACACCCGGTAAATACTGTTATCCCAGAGGGAGACATTTACCGCATATGGTAAAACCTTTCTGTTCTTAGTTTTTAACTTAGAAATGAGGCATGCACCATCAGTATTTAATACACTGAAGCATGCATGTTTTGCCATTTTTATGGCCTTTTCTCATGGTAAATTTCAGTAGGTTTGACCTGCCAGTGTCTATCGGGGAAAACTGAGAAGGTGTGATAATTATCAGACAACCCCGAATTCCGATCCGTGTGCAAACTCTTGTTAGCAAAGGGATCAAAAATGAGCTGTGAACTTGTAAACAGAGCCCTGCTAAAAAAAATATTATTCCATTCTAAAGTATTTGGAGCGGGTAGTGAATACCTCCTATTATAATTTTTCAATTTGAAAATGAGCCATAAGACAAAGAATCTCCATTGAACAAACCAAACTGAGCATCTCTGCTTTTCTTCCCGGGCATATGTCCCTGATCAACTCTGGGAGGTTTGACTTGCTAGAACCTGTCAGGGGAAGACTGCAGAGGTATAGTGTTTATCACAAAACTTGGACGTGCAATCCCTGTGCAAACTCCAGTCTGTTCAGTGGATTAGGCTAAAATGTAAGGTCTTCAAGGAATGGTCCTTGCATAAACACAGTGTTGTATCTCGACTCTGATGTTATTCTAGCCCTGTCAATGGAATCTTGGTGTAATGATATAACATGGAATGTTGGGAGTAAAATAGTCACAGTGGGCTGGGCTGAGCGGCATGGTGGCTGCTCCTGGTGGGGTCTTGTTCTAATCTTCTTGTGATCTTGTAACTATCTTGAATAAACCTCTCTGAACCACCTCTACTTGTGTGGACCAGATCACTACACACAGCTAGATGAAGGGACAGAACGTTGCTTTTGCGCACTTGAGAACTCATTTACATATTCAGCGGCTATCCTGAAAATCTGGCTTGGATCTCAAGGACCCCGCCATAAGAATAGGTGTACTATTCACACCTGCACCCGCTCCTGCTCCTGCTCTTCCGCTTCCATGCTCTGCTCAATCTCTGACAACAACGAGGTACTATTGCTATTGAAGTTCTGCAGGTTGCGCTCCTCGCTTAGCTCCTCCAACTTTCGCTGCAGCTGGCGGGATGAGAGGCGCAGCTCTTGCAGCTCCTGCTGGCTTTGGCGTAGCTGTGGAAAAAAAGAAACAACTGAAGAACAGGAATGTTATATGATGTCCGTTGTTTTGTTACTTGAAATGACAATAAAGAAATAAAAAAATAAAAAACGTAATTAAAAAAAATGTCAACGGTGGTTGTGATTCACAACCTATTAGATAGAGTTGGTTTGCAATGGTCGCACCACGGCTCCCAAACTTCTGTGGCAACAAACGTGGGAGTGTAAACGAGGGTGAGAGACAGGGTTAGACACGCAGGATATATATAATACAGAGATATATAGTGGGTTTAGAGATAAAGAATCTATATGAACCTTGCATATTTACACCTTTTTCGAAAACAAAAAACCATTCTCTTAATTGGTCTCTATTAAATGATAGATTCCATTCATCTTGAACATTTCTATTAAACAGTTTAGTTGAAGCTGTTTCTTAGTAATGGTATTCTCTGAAAGAGTTTTCCTATGAATTTGCTTGCAACCCCCTCCTATCTGCCCTCGGTGTAGCAGAGTCCCATGTGCTGTCTCAGAGGTGGTGTGGCCCACCTCCTGTCTGCCCCCGATGTAGTAGAGTCCCATGAGCTGTCTCTGAGGTGGTGTGGCCCACCTCCTCTCTGTCCCCGGTGTAGTAGAGTCCCATGTGCAGTCTCTGAGGTGATATGGCCCACCTCCTGTCTGTCCAGTGTAGTAGAGTCCCATGTGCTGTCTCTAAGGTGATGTGGCCCACCTCCTGTCTGTCCCCGGTGAAGTAGAGTCCCATGTGCTGTCTCTGAGGTGGTGTGGCCCACCTCCTGTCTGTCCCCGGTGTAGTAGAGTCCCATGTGCTGTCTCTGAGGTGGTTTGGCCCACCTCCTGTCTGTCCCTGGTGTAGTAGAGTTCCATGTGCTGCCTCTGGGGTGGCGTGACCTGTCTCTCTGTGCTCTTAGTATGGTGCCCAGTCATGTGCTGTTGCTATTGGGTAGACGGAGATCTATCACTATAGTGTTATCTTGGCAGGTCTTTTCATAGGTCTGTCTGATGGACCTAGTCTAGCACAGGTATGTGTAATCCCTGCAGGTGTACTTATAACTTACACCTTGGTTCAGTGCATGTCCCCTCAAAGCATCTAGTTTGGTCCTATTGATACTTAAGTGTGGCGGTAAAATGTCACTTCATCTAGGGCACCAACAATCTCTGCACCAGCTATGGAAGTCCCTTGATTATGGCAGTATCAGGGCAACAGCAGTAAAGCAGAGTATGCCCGGTTACACGATGTAGAAAAGTGCCTCCTTTCGACATGGCCACCCCCACTTTTTGCCCTACTACTGATGCTTTTCAGCTGAAAGTGCACTGGGTCCCTGCTAACCAGGCCCCAGGGTCAGTGCCCTTTCCATAAAACAAGGTGCATGTTTAATTGTTCACCAATTGGCAAGGGCTTTACCACCGCTGTATGTTCCTAATAAATGGCACCTCTGGTACCAACGTGGGTCCCTACGGACTGCATCATGTCTTATGCCACCCTATGGGGCCCCACACAAATTGCATACAGAGTGCCATTGCAGGCTACATGAAATGGTGCAAACTATTTTGAAAACACGACAAGGCACACTCATTGTGTGCCAAGCCCACGCACATTGCAGATACTATATTTAAGTCACCCCTACAGCAGGCCTTGGAGCCCTAAGGCAGGGTGCATTATATTAAAAGTGAGGACATATCTGCACGAGCAGATACGCCCCTGTGATGTCCGGTTCCATTGCCATGATATTGCAAGTGTTCAGGAAGCCATCTTAAGTATATGTGCTGGGTCTTGGTCACCAGAAGTTATCCAGCTACATAATGGCTTCCCTGAAAATAAGGGTGTTTGGTATCAAATACCTCGTCTTGACAAATCCATACTGATGCCAGTATCAGATTTGTCCTGGCGTGCACCCAGAGGGTACTTTAGAAGTTCCCTCTGAATCCTAGTAGTCTCTTAGTATGCTGGCTGACTGCTACCTTCCAGCCTGCCACCACAGACAAGTTTCTGACTCCCTACGGGTGAGAGTCCACGCTCTCTGAGGTCATATCCAATGCCTGCTCCAGAGGAAGGAGTTCACATCTCCTCAAGCAGGATGGCTAGTGATTTAGCATATCAAGGCCAGAGGCTTTAATGCCTCTACTCAATTTGATATGCAACCCTGGCTTCCCCCAGACCAAGGAGATGCCACCCCCTGCCTTGATGCCCATTCGGCACCAGGACAGGCGAGAAAATTAGCTAGTCAGAAGGCGTGTTCACTCTCAGGCTAGTCACACCCTTAAGGAGGGCTACCTGAAGTGAAAAACAAAAGAAGGGTTCCACCATCTTGTTTTTAGTGAAACTAGGAACTCAGGGTCAGGTGTATGCCCACTCTCCACAGGAAGTGGCTGTATAGGGGGTGCAGACACCCCAGGGGTAGGTAGCCCATTGGTATCTACCTTACACTCCCTTTAACACCCCTAAATTGAGTATTTAGGTGGCCCCCTGACAGCAGGAACTCCTATTCATCTACTGGGAACAGGAGGATCAAGAAGAGCTGAAAACGCAAGAACTGTGGACCAGACCCAGATTTGGCACAAAACCCTACCTGCCTGCTGCGGCCCCAACAATTGCAAAGACCCAACTCGTCCTACAGCTGTGCATCCTCCTAAAGTCGTGGAGGGCTGTCAGCACCACGCCAACCAGTCAGCATCTCCCTTGAAGTGGAGGAGCCACTTCTCTGCAGTCTGCAGGCATCACCACCATCTGCCCGGTGCACGATTCCACTGACTACTGGGTCCATTGAGAAAGCAGCACCCCAGGAAGAAGACTTTGTGGCTTTCAGAGGTCAGCCTTATCTCCCCGGTGAGTCTCGAGCTGCTAGACCGTCTAGGAGCTCTCCAGCACCAATACCCTGAGTACCAGAGCCCTTGCAGCAGCCAAGGTTTGTTAAGTGTCCAGACTGGACACCAACCCTGACAAGACCAACCTACCAACGAGGGTCATCAGCATCACAGAGGCCAGCACCGAGATTGGCCCTACTGTCCTGTTTGCCCTCCATCACCAGGTCGGCCCAAGAAGTGAGTCTCCAACGCAAGCGACCCACTGGGCATAACACCTCTGCACTTGAGCCCCCGAGTCCGAGCCAACCAATGTGTCCCCATGCTTTAAAGACCCTCAAGAGCTGAGCCCTCTTTTGGGTTCTGCCGGACTTGTCTCCACTTGCAGCCATTTTTCTGTTATAGGTCTCCATTGACTTTAAGGGGTAGCGTTAGAGGCTACCATCGCGAACAGCACCTCTGCATCCGGAGAGACAAGGGCAGATAAATCCAAACTGCTAGTGGTTCTTTGGACCTTGGCCCCTAAGCACCTTAAGTCCAGAAGAGTAACCCTGAGAATCGTTTGTATGTGCACCTATGCAGTGAATGTTTCTCCCTTAGGATAACATTACAACGTTGAAGGCTTATGCCTCAAATCTGACAGCTGTGATTTTCTACTGTTTTACCTGTAAGAATCTATAAAGTCTAAGGAATCACCTGATACCGATGATCTTGGTGTCTAAGATTATACAAAAATCTGTGTTATTTTTCTAAATTGGTCTTGAGTTTCTTCTTGAGTGAGTATTTCATTTATTGACTCTGTGTGTGCAACAAATGCTTAGCACTACCCTCTCATAAGCCTAAACTGCTCGTCCACACTACCACAAAGTGAGCATTTGGGATTATTCATTCAAGCCCTGCAAACCAATATGGGTAGCCTGGACTTTCTACATAATGTACCTCATTTTGGTGCACTGCGTAAAAAGCCAGCTTCGATCACCCGACACTCGTGTCTACTGGACTTGGGGAACTGCTTGCACTCCAGAGCGGAGGCTCGGCTGGATTTGCCATCATAAACTCTGGGCCACTCACCAAAGGATCGCCAGCACCACAGTGACGGAAGACACACCTATTTACAGTAGATGAGCCTTCCAACAATACTTTCTTTGCAATCGCTATGTAAGTTATAGCGATAACGAACAGGAAGAAGAAACAAAGTCCCTTGACTTGCGGGATGAAAGTTCTCAGCGCATCTAAAACATTGGTTCATAGGTCTATTTCTGTAAAACAAACACATTCTGAGGCGGCCCATTTGTGAGGAGCAAATGTGTGAAAATGCCCTACTACAACAACAGGAATTTTAGAAATGGCAGCCTCCTAAATTCTAAAGGAGGATTCTTCTGACCTCCTGTGGTTGGGGTTACCAGACTGGGTTTCACCCGCAAGAAGCTCCCCTACAGGTTAACTAAAAAAAAACAAGCATTTACAATGCAATGGTCTCGGCATTGTTAAAGTTAAAGCTATTGGCATTGCTCATGACATTATTTTTGTTTATGTTTTTATTTTTAAAACATTTAAAGAAACGGCATTGTTATTTACAATGTCAATAGCTTAATCACTCTCAAATGCGAGACCTATTGCATTTGCACCCACACACAGAGCCACACACCCAAAGCCACCCACACACACAGAACCACCCACACAGAGCCACTCACATAGAGCAACCCACACACAAATAGAGCCACCCACAGAGCCACATACACACACACACAGAGTTACCCACACACAGACAGACCCACCATGCATAGAGCCACCTACAAAAAAAGCCACCCACACACACCGAGCCACACACACAGAGCCACCCACACACACAGACCCTCCCCCACACACAGAGCCACCCACACACACACTGAGCTACCCACACACACACACAGAGCCACCCCCACACACACTCACAGCCACCCCCACACACACACACACACAGCCACCCCCACACAGAGCCACCACCACACAGAGCCCTGACAGGAAGGCAGGGTAATGCTGGCCTGGCAGGCTGCGTGTGGTCGGAAGTTTCAAGACTGGAGATAGTCGTGTTCTGTATTCACCACTGTGATGAGGAGGGGTTAGGAGTGCTCAGAATAAGGGAAGTACTTCAACTCAAACCCCGAAGGAGAGGCACATAAAAGTGGGCCTTGTGGGTACCGCAGCCACAGAGTTCTGCATTAGAAGGGCAATGTCAGACATTCTGTTAAGCTTGGTCTTTCAGAGTTTGCAGGACTGCCTCAAGGAATCTTACAAAAAGGATTAACACACAAATCCCCTTTGTTAGTGGCAGGTCGACGCCCCTACCAGCCAAAGCCCTTCCTGCACGTCCAATTTGCTCACACCGGAGCAGGTGCCCAGAAGCCCCCTCGCTACTGTCGGGCACATCTCACATGGCAGCCGCTCACCTGCCTCCAACATGCAAGTCACCAACGTATAATAAAGATCTGTGCTAAAACTCTTTATACTGGGCTCTAGGTTTAATAAAAACATTTCGCTAAGAGAATAGAAAAACCCCACAAATAGATGGGATCAGAAAAATCAGTGTGTTTAATGTCACGAAAAAGGAATCCCTTCCTCGGCCAGAACTCCATGAAAAGGAGCCCTGCATCGCCGTATGTAAGGCGAGGGTGGAATGAGAACACGTCACGCCACCTAGTGACCTCGGCTGTGTGCAGGTGAAGGTCCGACAGCTATACCAGCAGGTCTGCGGCCGATGATTGCCGGGGAGGGGCTGAGACATACCGGAGCCTCCTAGCCAGGCATCGGAGGTGACTGACTACATGTCAGCTGTGCCTTTCAAAGCCCGTCCTTCCAAGGAGAGGGAGTGCGTCCGTGGGAGTGGGCGAGTCCCTGCGCGCCACTCGGGCAGATGTGCACGCAGGCCACTGCCAGGGGTGTTGGTAACTCCAGAAGTCCCTGAAAAGTTTGCTGATATATAAAAACAGGGGATGAGGAGGGCAGGCTGAGTCAGGCAGCTCGAGACCGAGGCTGGACGTAACATCCTGCGCTGGGCTCAAATGGTAGGGAGCAGGAAACAGAGCTAGAAAACACGCTGCGCACGGAGCAGCAACCAGAGACCAGAGCAGCAGCCGAACACTGGAGCCGACAGCAGGGGAAGAGGACGCCCTGAACACCGCCACCTTTCTCCGAGGTCAAGCAGAAATGCCTCGGAGAAACGCAGCGGCGTTTTCGGATTCGGGGGCGTGTTTTTCTTTCTCTCCTCTTGCCATTGGCTGGAATGTTTACATTCCAGAGGAGAGAAAGAATCGAAAAAACACGCCCCCGAATCCGAAAAAGACGGGGCTTGTTTGGAGAGACAATGCTCTTCTCCAATGGCTGACCAGTATTTCAGAGGCCAGCCAATGGAGAAGAGGTAAAAAAAAGGGGTGGGTTAAAGCCCCACTCCTAAACATTTATCCGAAAAAGACGGGGCTTGTTTGGAGAGACAATGCTCTTCTCCAATGGCTGACCAGTATTTCATAGGCCAGCCAATGGAGAAGAGGTAAAAAAAAGGGGCGGGTTAAAGCCCCACTCCTAAACATTAAATCTCGGAGCGAGACTGCGCAAGCGCAGCCTTCGAGCCGAGACCTAACAAATCCTCCTCCGCTCCACCACAAAAGAGAGGCCAGTTGGGGTGTGTTGGCACACAGTTTCTTTTGGGGTATAGTGGTTCTGTGCCCAAGGGTAGGAGGCCTGAAGTTAAATCCAGCCTCCAGTGCTTGAAATACCTGCTATAAACAGGGCAAGGGTTTTGGTGTCATATGAAAGAAAAGTCATTGTTATTAGCGTGTTATTATTGCAATGTGAAGCTCTGAATATTATTATCTATTTTACAAATCACACCAAGGGCCTGACTGCGCGTAGTCTCTGCCAGATGCATCTAGTTGTTAGTAATTTATCAGATGTGATAATTATTGCATATTCCAAGTTTTTGGGGAAATAGGCAGATCGTGGTGCTTTTGACCCCAAACTCCATGGCCTAGTAAATACCAGGCCTTGTCACCTTGCTGAATCCTGGCGTGCTTGATGAGTCCAAATTTAACAACGGTGCGATCTTCGTCGCTCGTGATAATTACCAGGTGTGATAAACACCGCACTACTTGTAACTCTGATCTAAATGTAACGGGACACTCTTAATCAGGTGCTTCATATTGGGGGTTTGGGTTTTTAAGTACACATAGGCCTGGATTCATCATTGTTCATGTAATGCATTTCTGCATGAAAAGTTGCAGGGTTGCATTGCTCCAAAGTGGAAGAATTATGCAGGACCCTTTTCCGCAGGACTTGTGTGCTGATGATGTCATTGGCCGCATTGATGTAAAAAAGACGTGTTTGCAGCATAGTGCACAGGAGATGTCCCAGTGCCTTCCAGGAAGTTTGTATTCGAGGTACATCCTCATGTACACATTTCAACGTGAGGACAACTGCCCGAGGGGACTGGAGGTGCAGCCTTCAGTGCGAATTCGAACACGAGGACAACCCTCGTCAGTTGTGTAATTGTGTTGCAATGGCACATTTTGTGCATGGGAACATCAAGTCATACTCTGCTTTCTCCATGTTCGTACCTGGTTTCCTTGGCATAAAAAATTGTCGCAGTCTGGTTACATTATTTCCGTAGCTCCAGCTTTACCTCAAAGCTATAGGTGTTTCTGCAAATGCTCCAAGCGCAAACATATTTTGGTGCAGAGCTAAAGTCAATTTTCTGCGCAAAAACGTCGTGTGCATGGAAAATGCCCAATGGTGCTGTTGGCACCACTCTGCACCGCTAAAGGAATGCCATGGGTGGGGTGAATACTGGAAATCTGGGCAGATAGGAAAACTAGTTGGCTGCGAGAAAAGATGAACTGTCCAAGATCATACATTTTGTAAAAGTGGAAAGCCCTGATTCAAACTCGGGTTTCCAGGTCCGACAGCTCACTGACACTTTTCCCACCAGAAGAGAGTTTCTTAAACGCTCACTGACGTGACTCAATCTTTCTGTAACAGCCCACGAGTGATATGGCTGTGATAAAGGTATTATTTTGTAGCTGTGTATCTCTTATCCGGAATATGCACGCTGCACCTCCCGCGCGCCACATCCCTCACGATGAAATAAACGTGTTTCTGCTTCAGTAAACATGAGTCAACGCTGATCAAAAACCGGACCACTGACTAGCGCGCATCTCTTCAGTCACAACGACGCCCCCGCCTCCTTTGCCATGTTTTTGTCCTCTTTGAAGGTCAACGGGGAATTAATGAGTGGAACTGAGTGCTGAAGCTGCATTTTTCACCGCAGCCAAGGGCTCTGCATGAAAGGCACCCGCACTCCCAGGCCGAGCTCTCGAGGCTTCCGGGCCACGCGCGAGCGGCTCATGCACTCGAGGCTTTTGCTTTGCATACTGGGAGTTAATTAAGCCTTGTTCATCCCATTATAACTACAAGTCCCAAAATGCAAAGTGAAAACCTGGACTGGATGAGGTACACACGGACTAAACCGTGAAAAACTAAGAGCTATGTAAAAGGAAGCGGGTGTTAAGGGACAAAGAATCTCTGCGGATGATTACTTCATATTTAAAGCCCAGCCCGGCCTAGCAGGCCCAGTACTACTGTAGCGGCCTAATTCAGTCACGCCCAGCCCTGCTTAGCTTAGTCCACCCTGCCCAGCACAGCCCTCGCCTGTGCACCAGGTGGCTAATGGCTGATGGCTAAGGCCTGTGTAGCCCGGTGGCTGATGGATAATGCCAGCCCTCCCCGTATTACCGGTGTCAGATGGCTAAGGCCAGCTCTACCCGTGTACCTGGTGGCTGATGGCTAAGACCAGCCCTCCCTGTGTACCCGTTGGCTGATGGCTAAGGCCAGCCCTCCCCGTGTACCTGGTGGCTGATGGCTAAGACCAGCCCTCCCCTGTGTGCCCGGTGACTGATGGCTGAGGCCAGTTCTACCCGTGTACCTGGTGGCTGATGGCTAAGACCAGCCCTCCCGTGTACCCGTTGGCCGATGGCTAAGGCCAGCCCTACCCATGTACCTGGTGGCTGATGGCTAAGACCAGCCCTCCCCGTGTACCCGTTGGCTGTTGGATAAGGCCAGCCCTCCCCTGTGTGCCCGGTGGCTGATGGCTAAGGCCAGCCCTCCCCATGTACCCGGAGGCTGATGGATAAGGCCAGCCCTCCCAGTGTACCCGGTGGCTGAGGGATAAGACCAGCTCTCCCTGTGTACCTGATGGCTAAGGCCAACCCTCCCCTGTGTGCCTGGTGGCTGATGGCTAAGGCCAGCTCTACCCATGTACCTGGTGGCTGATGGATAAGGCCAGCCCTCCCTGTGTACCCGGTGGCTGAGGGATAAGGCCAGCTCTCCTTGTGTACCTGGTGGCTGATGGCTAAGGCCAGCCCTCCCCTGTGTGCCTGGTGGCTGATGGCTAAGGCCAGCTCTACCCGTGTACCTGGTGGCTGATGGCTAAGACCAGCCCTCCCCGTGTACCTGGTGGCTGATTGCTAAGACCAGCCCTCCCCGTGTTCCCGGTGGCAGATGGCTATGGCCAGCTCTACCCGTGTACCTGGTGGCTAAGACCAGCCCTCCCCGTGTACCCGTTGGCTGATGGCTAAGGCCAGCCCTCCCCATGTACCTGGTGGCTGATGGCTAAGACCAGCCCTCCCCTGTGTGCCCGGTGACTGATGGCTAAGGCTAACCCTACCTATGTACCCAGTGGCTGATGATTAAGGCCAGCCCTCCCTGTGTACCCGGTGGCAGATGGCTAAGGCCAGCTCTCCCCGTGTACCTGGTGGCTAATGGCTAAGGCCAGCCCTCCCCGTGTACCTGGCGGCTGATGGCTAAGTCCAGCCCTCCTTGTGCACCTGGTGGCTAATGGCTAAAGCCAGCCCTCCCCTGTGTGCCTGGCGGCTGATGGCTAAGGCCAGACCTCCCCGTGTACCTGGTGGCTGATGGCTAAGGCCAGCCCTACCCGTGTACCTGGTGGCTGATGGCTAAGGCCAGCCCTCCCCTGTGTGCCTGGTGGCTGATGGCTAAGGCCAGCTCTACCCGAGTACCTGGTGGCTGATGGCTTAGATCAGCCCTCCCCGTGTACCCGTTGGCTGATGGATAAGGCCAGCTCTCCCCTGAGTGCCTGATGGCTGATGGATAAGGCCAGCCCTCCCCATGTATCCAGTGGCTGATGGATAAGGCCAGCCCTCCCTGTGTACCTGGTGGCTGATGGCTAAGTCCAGCCCTCCTCCGTGTACCTGGTGGCTGATGGTTAAGGCCAGCCCTCCCCCTGTGTGCCTGATGGCCGATGGCTAAGGCCAGCCCCACCCTGTGTAATCGGTGTCTAAGGCCAGTCAATGTACGTTCAGGTTAGCCCAGATGTATGGCCACTGACAGGTAGTTAGGATCAGCACAGGCCTGTGTGCCCAATGACCGTGGCTAAAGGTAGCTCAGTCCTAACATCTGAAGTCAGTGGCCGAGCCCCAGCACAGCCCTGCCCTTTGGGCTCAGTGGGTAAGACCAGCCCAGTCCTATGTGCCTGCTGACCGATGGCTAAAGGTAGCTCAGACTAGCCGTACCCACTACAACCAGTGCCCAAGGCCAGCCAAGCCATGCACTGCCTGCGTGGTCACTGACCGGTGGCTAAAAGTAGCCCAGCCCTGGCCTTTGTGGCCAGTGCACAAGCCCTGCCCTGTGTGGGCAGTGGCTAAAGCCACACCAGCCGTGACCTGTGTGACCACAGACCGGCGGCTAAGAGCAGCCCTGTTGCTTTGTTTTACGTGGCGCAGCCCAGTACAATCCTTAATAAGTCCAGCCCCGAGAGACCCTGCGTACTTCTCAACTATCGTGTGAGGCCGGGCGTATCTCAGTGCACTATTGGCCCGTTCAACGCTGCCTGAACCAGCCCTGTTTGGCCTAGCTCTACTGGCTCGCCTAGTACAGCACTGGTAACCCAGGCAGCCCTGCCCGCCGCAGCCCAGCCACGGCCAAGCCTGTTATGACCCAGTCCCGCTCTTTCCAGCCTATTCCAGCCCTGCCTAATATACATCCGCTAATATCTGAAGAAGGGTACCCCTGCACACGTCGTCAGCCCACACTATTCCCTCATTTGTTGGTACAATAACAAGTACCACAGATTAGCAAAAAAGAGGGCCCTTGCCTTAACCACCTGGCCCCTACCGTACCTACGGGTATGTGTTAGAGCCTCCACCTGCAGGCCCCATTCAGAGCCCCTCACTCACACGCACCGACTCCAGCCTGCCCCATGCTGTCAGAGGACTGTAAATCATAATAAAGCCCTGGCAAAAAATGTCCAAACTAGCCCCTCACAGCAGGATGCCGCAAGTAGAATGGGGCCATGTGGGCTTTCATGACTGGGTCAAGCCCATCCTGCTCTGAAAGCAGCCTCCTAGCCTGCAGCCCACCGGGGAAACGAAAGAGAGTCACAATGGCCAGTCAGGCCCTGCATGCTGTAACTGCAACTTCTCACTACCTCCCTGTACCATACAGACACCAGCCAGAGTTCGACCCTTGCAGGCCTGTTGGGATGGGAAATGTCCCCTGCATGGAATATGGCCACCATGGGCATCCACAGAAGTTTTCTTGGGGGTGGGCGGGGGGCATCATTTTAATGTCATCCATCCTCTGACCTTTTTTGACAATGTTAAAGAGAAGGGGCATAGTCATTATAGGGCAAGTGAAAAATCTAGTGGAGGCAGCGTCCCCCCTTGCCCCTCCCTGCAAAAACCCATGATGGCCACATACCCCTGCCCTGAGTGCCCGACTGCAATTGAAATTGGTATCTTAACTAATTTATTGGTCCTGCAATCATGCTATTATAGTATATTGTGCGTGTGCAGAGGCCTAGGCGGGTCCATGGTAACGGAAGGTCCAGATCATGTGTGTGACCTAGAAGTGAACACCGAACAGGCCCTTATAGACACCATGGGGTTACCGTCTATGTCCTGGATTAATCACATTAAGTGCTGGTGGCAGCTTACTGTGTTTTTTAATTTATTAGTCTTCACCAGACCTTTTTTTGAGCATCAGAGGAGAGGGCCACCCGCTGCCTCCACTCATACAAAGATCTGCCTGAACGTAACTACCGGATCCTTGCACCGATGTTCCATGTGCAGTGGCTGCTTACCACAGGCTGAGAGTCCGAGTAATCGGGCAAATGGGATCCATTTTGGATGACCCATGGTTTAGCATGGCACAAGAAGAAGCGGGCATGCAGCTTCTGCAGACAGTGGCAGTGTACTGATTACATTCTTGTGACCGGTGGGTGGAGACCCAGACACTGAAGTGAAGGAGGACGGAGACAAGGCTCCCCTTGCACATTCAATGAGGTTTTTTAAGCAAAGTGCTGCTTATTGGTTCTCCCTGAGCACTGCCATATTGTAGATGGTAGGAGTGAGAGGTGGGCCAGCAGTTGTTATTTATATGGGTGAGAACATTTCTAGGCAGGGCCTTACTCTTTGCATGTTTCTGTTTACAGCTTCGGGAAGGCTGATGGCTTCCAGGTGCAGAACTCTCACCTTTCATAATGGCCTCGATACAGATTCTCCTGCTTCGCCCCGCATCATGATACCTGCTGTGAGAGCCATTACTTCACACAAGGGCTGTGTCTGAGCTGCAGCCAGAAAATGACATTTGAAAGAGAACCACCCCAAATGGGTTCCAGAACCTAAGATAGTAGATCTATGTACTGTGTCTGGCAAATTAGGATAAAAGTAGAACCCAAACCACCCACTTTGTTTTAGTTCCATGTTCTTCATGTACAAGGAAGGGAGTGATCCACAGAGTTCTTACAGTGCAGTTCCTTTAATGAGCTAAGTGAAGAAGTTAACCATAAGAACGTCATTGTGCTGTTCAGCATTCCCGCTGCAGGCCTCGAAGGACTGGTGTGCCAGAGTCAGTCTGGGGTGCTCACCTGTGAGAAGATGTCTAAGTTGGTCAAGATTTCACTAGAAAAAGGGGGCAACTCAGTAAGCCAGGGACCCGGGCTGGACAATTATTAAACAATAAAATGCCCCCTTATGGAGAAGTGTAGCCCGTGACTTCCACAGCAATAGTGTGATACTAGGGACAGAAGAAATCCTCTCCAATGAGTACGTTTCAGTTATGCATTAAAGGGGACTTATGTATACATATCTCATTTATGAATATATAAACCAATACACACAGTATAGTATAATACTTTTAAAAGGTGCACCTAAAGAGTGATGGCACAGTGAGAGTGATATATGGTGAATAAAAAGTGCATTACTGCTATGTACAAAAACATATACATGTGGCTGATAGGGACAATAGAAAGTTCTGAAGTCTACACCTGTGAAATGAATGTTGATATCCACCCTCAAAGTCTTAAAAACATAGGGGCTTATTTATGAGCCCTTTGCGCCGCCATTGCGCCATGTTTACAAAGTGACGCATCTAAGCAGATGCGTCACTTTGTAAAACCCTGCGCTACATAATACCTGCATCAGGTATAATGTATGCAGGGTGCGCGTCCCCCGCAAAAAAGGGTTGTTGAAGTGGCACCGTGAAATCTATGCAATTTCACTACGCCACTTCTAGGACGCCACTGTGTCAACATCTCACACCTGCTTCACAGCAGGTGTAAGACTGACGCTGGCGCCTTTAACATGGGGCTTGCCCAGGTGTAATGATGCATTGCTGGAGTCGCGTCACTTTTGCAACACACTCCAGCAATGCGTCATTACTGCGCCTACAGATATGTTAGAAATACTGACGCATCTGTAAATCTCTGTGACATGGAGTGTCGTACAGTAAATACGGCGCATCCATGGTGTCGCAAGGAGGGCGCACTGAAAAGTGTCGCATCACTGGTTTCACGCAGCGATGCAACACTTTTCATTAATAAGGCCCACAGTCCTCATATGTCATTTCTCCACTTTTTGAACCCTAAGCATAGGTATTTTGAGCAGGGTCATAATCAGGACGCAAAACGTATATAACAGAGACACCAAAGGATTGGGGCAGAAATTCCCACAATCAAATAAATGTCAGACAGTATGTCCTGGAACAACTTCAAAGTGGATATTGGCTTGCCAAGAATTGTGTTAAATAAGAGTCTCATCCATGCAAAAGTGTCAAACAATGTTTCAAAGGACAACTTCAAAATTGGGTTCACGCACACAGGGGTATCACACAGGTAAAACTGGATAAATCAGTATACCATGGTTTCACCTACAATTGGGACGCATTTAGAAAAGCACGCCAAATTGCTTCAAGATAGCCAGCACGGTGATATAAAGACCGATGTTCAAAGCCCCATCGCAATGGATGCATTAGTCGTCCGAGGCAAAGCCAGAAGCCTTCTGTAAAGATGCACATCCTATTCAGTTTGTTTAAATGTTAATGAAACGTGCTGCCCATGCTCGGCCCTCTGGATTGTCGAAACATTGACAACTAACATATGTGGACTGGGTTTTTAAGACTTTGAGGGTGGATATCAACACTGATTTCACGGGTGTTGACTTCAGAACATTCTATTGTCCCTATCAGCCACATGTATATATTTTTGTACATAGCACGAATGCACTTTTTATTCACCATATATCACTTTCACTGCGCGTCACTCTTTAGGTGCAGTTTGTAAAAGTATTATACTATACCGTGTGAATTGATTTATATATTCATAAATGAGATATGTATATATAAATGCACTGATCGCATAATTGAAACTTACTTATTGGAGAGGTTTTCTCCTATCCCTAGTACAACAGTATTGCCTTGGAAGTCAAGGTCTACACTTCCACCGTAGGGACCATTTTATTGTTTAATAAGTCGACCTAAAGGCCTCAGCTGCAGAAGACGAGCACTGATCTACACACAACTGCCAGCACGCATCTTTCTGTAATGGCCTGGCGGACCACGGTAGCCAAGGACGAGTGCTTCTGCACTGGCCAAGAGGCTACAATGGTCGAACACTAGCGCCCGCCGAACCCATCAACTCTGCTGCTCAACATTGGTAGCCAAGGGAGGAGTGAGTATGGCATCTGCGGTCCCCCATCCCCGATGTTGACACCAGTGGTCACTGAACTCACCAACCAGCACCACAAATCCGCAATTCTGTTGAGCAGGTAACATGGAGCTGAACTCGCGTGAACTACGAGACTGTACCCGATTCGTGTAAACGTGAAACCTGCTGCTTGAATGAGGACCATTGCTGGCACAAAGTCTATGAGCATGAAGACTACAGAACTTACCTAAGAACTATCCATTGAGGTAATCAATAGTGACCTGAACCTGTGCCTAATCAATGAATACATCTGTATCTTTGCCTACGCTATCATAGACATTGGTGACTTCCCAGAGGGGGGAAAGGGACCCTTGGAGATGGTAGTGCTTCACTAGAACTTCTAGGGGAGGTTGTGGCCCTCAGAATAACCCTTGGTGTGTATAGTACTGAGGGGCTTATTATCAAGCACGGCGTTACAATTATCGCCGCTTTAGCGGCAGAAAACTGCCGCTAAACCAGCGATAATGGGCTTGATAATATGCCGTAGAGAATTTCAATAGAAGCCCATGTTGACACCAGAACATGGGCTTCTATTGGAATTCTCCAGAGCATATTATCAAGTCCATTATCGCCGCTTTAGCAGCAGTTTTCTGTCGCTAAAGCGGCGATAATTGTAACGCCGTTTCTTGATAATATGCCCCTGAGTTTTTCTGTGAGATTTAAGGGGTATATTAACAAGGGCTTTAGCTCCGCTTTTTTGGCTTTAAAAGCCAAAGAAGCGGAGATAAAAATATCGCCCTATCAACAACAGGGTGCTAACATGCAAAATCGCATGTTAGCACCCTTTTTCACTACGCTTCCATTTGCATCTCTAATGAGATGCAAAGTGGGCGTTCCAGAGCAAAATAATAGGAGAAATGTCACTAAGCGACATTTCTCCTATTATCAAGCTTCACGCTAACCCTGATAGAGACAAAAAAAGCAGCGCTAACCACGGTTAATGTTGCTTTTTTACGTCTGCTAATTTTCAGACTTAGCCATGTAATCCAATGGGAGGTTGATTACATGGCTAAGTCCACCATGGGCTATCAACAAGGATATCCCTATCCTTGTAGTTGTATCGCTGCATTACCAGCGATAACCTCCCAAAATGCCGCTATCGCTGTATTTTTTATCGCCTAGGCAGTTAGCGTTGTTAATAACGCGATAACCAGGCGATATTATCCAGCCATAGTGGGCGTTAAACAAATTAACGCTAAGCGCCCTTAGCGTTAATTTTCCCTGTTCCTTGTTAATATGCCGCTTAGTACCTTCTTTTTTAATTAAAAATAAGCGCTGCGCTGGACAATACCGTATCTTCTCAGTTGTTTGACTTTCGAGTTCTGAGTCCCTGGCCCCCACACGACCTCACTGAGAAGACGTTGAGTGCTCGCCCTTGCTACCACTGACAGGCAAGTGTGGAAAGGGTGCGCCGGGCCCATTTGACTGAGGTATAGTAGGAAGAACCCCAGGATATCAGAGACAAGCCACCATAGCCACTATGGTTGCGGGAACCATTGACAAGGGCCTTGCAAGATCCCTTTCAGGGGGGTTCTGGCCCGCAGTCTTCTATTCCCACAGACAGAGCCTGAGGCCAACTAGAACCTACAGGCCCTTCCCATAGCCTCCCGGACCCTCTGAGGAGCCCTAATGAGGCCCAGTAGAACCTACAGGCCTTTGTCACACCTGAACCAGTCACAGCATCGCTCTCCGACAGACTGAGCGTGAACCCCAGTACAACCTACAGGCCCTTGTCAAAGCGTCGTACTTCCACAAGCACGGCCTCCATCACCCACACACAGAGCCTGAGGCTCAATACAACCTGCAGGCCCCTGTCACACCCCACACATCCACAGCATCTGTGTCCTGGAGCCTGAGCATCAACCATGGTGCAAATGTTATCTCGTCTAGAGTCCGAGCATGAACAATGCTACAACCTGCAGGCCCTGAAAACACCCCACAGATGCACAGCATCTCTGTCCTACAGACGGAGCCTGATTCCGGTACAACAGGCACTTGTCAGACACAGGCCTCACAGACACCGTCTCCATCTACACAAGGGTGACCAGAGACCCAGTACAACCTGCAGACCCTGCCTCGCCTCCCACGGCTGCAGCTCCCACGTCCACAGGCATAGTGCCAATATCGGCAACCGTTATCATATAATACATCAGTACATAATCATAATAAAACACACGACACTGAATGTAAGTGGAGAAATATTGCTGCAGGTTTATTAGCATAATAAATATGCAAACACGGTGGGTTATCTTACGGGCGATCCCAGGGCAGGCCAGCCCCATGGCGCCTGCCCGTCTGATAAGCCTAGGGTCACCATGGCAGCGCCAATTGGTGACCACCAAATGTTGGGAGGGTCCACCCCTCCCATCCGTGAACCTCCAGTCCACATGCTTCACCACGCCCCCCCGTGATGGGTGGGCGGAGCATACATGGCAGCCCCCGGTTGCTCAGACCCACAACCGCCTGTCGGTAGCGGGGCGCCGTAGGTCTTCCAGTGGACACGCTAAAAGATCCCTGGGTATCCTGGCTTAGCACCACACGGTGCTGCTGCATGCTATACCCCTTGGTATGTGCAGACCCTGGATCGCCCTGTAACTCCTCCTGCAACACAAAAGTGAAAGTTGTTAGAAAAACCTTCCCCCCCCTTCTTGTCCCTCCTGATGCCGGGTAAGCGGATGGGCGGGTAAGGCAAAACGAACGGACAAGAGGGCGAGGAGGGGGCGGGGACCGAATATGTACCCCCCCTCAAGGCTCCTCCCCGCCGGAAGCAGCTACCTGACTGGGGTCTCCCTAGGTCAAGCCCAGGGACAAGACCTCCCACCCCTGTGCCTTCCTGTGGCACTAAGGCGGCCGCCCTCAAGGGGGCGGGCCGCTGCGCAACCCCCACCCCGGGCAGCCTTACATAGTGCCAATATCGGCAACCGTTATCATATAATACATCAGTACATAATCATAATAAAACACACGACACTGAATGTAAGTGGAGAAATATTGCTGCAGGTTTATTAGCATAATAAATATGCAAACACGGTGGGTTATCTTACGGGCGATCCCAGGGCAGGCCAGCCCCATGGCGCCTGCCCGTCTGATAAGCCTAGGGTCACCATGGCAGCGCCAATTGGTGACCACCAAATGTTGGGAGGGTCCACCCCTCCCATCCGTGAACCTCCAGTCCACATGCTTCACCACGCCCCCCCGTGATGGGTGGGCGGAGCATACATGGCAGCCCCCGGTTGCTCAGACCCACAACCGCCTGTCGGTAGCGGGGCGCCGTAGGTCTTCCAGTGGACACGCTAAAAGATCCCTGGGTATCCTGGCTTAGCACCACACGGTGCTGCTGCATGCTATACCCCTTGGTATGTGCAGACCCTGGATCGCCCTGTAACTCCTCCACAGCCTTGGGAGTGGCCACCGTCACTACCAGGGCCCCCCACCAAGGTAGACCTATTTCCTTACAACCTGCTGCAGCCAAAGCTTCCCCTAGGCCCAGTAGGTCCAGTCTATTCGCAACCCGCAGCTGCCAAGTCTTCACCAAGGTCAAGTAAAATTAAATTCATGCCTAGGGTGGAGAGGTGCACCCCATCACCCTCCAGACACCCTGTTGATTTGGCGTGTAAAAGGCCATGCCTGACGAAGCCAAAGCCTCTTAGCTCAGTGAACTTGCACATGGCGCTATTAACTTTTCTCCTTGACACCTCAATGGCTTCTCCTGAGCGGGCTCCTTGCCAAGGTAGCCTATTACTAACAGCCTGCTGCAGCCAAAGCTTCCCCTAGGTCCAGTGGAAAAGAACCGTGCCTAAACTAGGGAGGTGCACCCCATCTCCCTCCCGGCACCCTGTGGACTTGGCGTGTATAAGACCATGCCTGATGAAGCCAAGACCTCTTTGCTCTGCGCAACTGCGCATGGCTCCTGGTAGGCCATCATACCTACAGCATACTGATACCGGGCTTCTCCCAGGTCCAGTCAAAACAAGTCTACGCCCAACCGGGCCGGCGGCCAGCGTGCACCATATGGACAGGTTCCCCCAACCTTTCTAAACTCCTCCGTGGATTAGACTGAAATGACCTTAAACCTAAATAGGCGATGGTCCAAAGTTGCCTTTGCATGGCTAAATAACAATCCCTTTGCCAAGACACTCCTGCCTGGCAGTGCCCAGCCTGCCTTCCTTCCTCTTTCACTCCGTTGGAGTATGCCCATCGTATTCCATCAGTCACCACCAAATGTAAAGCCTTGCCCTCCCAAAATTCGGCTAGTATACCAGGGAGAGACAGGTCAGAGTGACCCCAGAGGAGAACAACGTGTAAAATGCTTCTCTATTTGAATACTGGAAAAGCCAGTTGGTCTCCAACAGATTTATAGCTTAAAGTGTTCCCCCGGTGCTTCCCTTAATCATATGGACCGTAGGCCCCTGTTGGAAGGCCACTTCCACAACCTGCATAGCTGCCAGCCAGTGCTGTAGGGCGGGCGAAGTTACCCGGTACTGATGCTCGCAAAGGTACCTGTTTCGCCAAACTCACGGGCGTGCTACTCAGTGAGCAACCAGACTCTGCCCTAGTACCCAGAGGTCAAACCCAAGCCCCTCCAAGTTCTGCTGCTTCACCTGCCTGTTAACACGAATCCCAGGGCAGACCACCGGCCTATAACCCATGCTTGGCCATGCCTGAGCTAAAATACCTCTGAACAGCCTGACAACAGGCTAACCACCAGCATTGCGTTCTGAATGTTTCTGACACTGCCAAGAAACATGCGCATAACGACAGCAACTGGCACCATGCCATAAAAGTAACAGTTCAGCCTTCTATGAAACAAACGTGCCCTTGTGGCGATCAGAGTAGTGCTCCCTCCAAGCCAGCAGCCCTAACAGGCACCCGCACCCTCTTGGCACTGGCACACCCCCGCCACAGCTGCCCTCGAGTGCCTGGTCGTGTGAGGCCATAACCTATGTTTCATCACTGCGTCATACCGGGGTATGATGACCCATCTAACTCTACTGCTGAGTGCCCATTGCACCATCGCAAGTATGCCTTTGCCTGCTCAGAGTCTGGCTGTAAAGTTGGAAGACATTGACCCCCCAGCCCAGGGCGAAGATGGCAGCATTACAGTATCTGGTGCTATAGACGGTCCCCGTACCCCGATGGGACAGGATGCAATGCCCTTGCTCCTGTTGAGCACGAAACCAAAACCAATTGCTCACCCTGGTTTAATACCTTCCTGCTGCTAATCATTTCCTGGCTGAATGTTGACAAATCCATGTTCTGTAATGGCACTACTTCGCCGCCTGCACCATTCTGCCAGTGCCGAAAAGACCTTTGTCATGCTGCATGGCCTCATCAATCATGCCCTGTTCTAGCAGCGCCCGCTTCAGCCGAGGAGCAAACAACTCGCCGGTACCCCCAAACTGGCCCTGATGCGAGACAAACCGGGCCAAGGCACAGCAATGCGGTACTAACTAAAGCAGGTCTAACAGCGTCAACAGGCGTCCTCAGCTTACCATAGGCGTGGTGGAGTGAGGGTATCCAGTGAGAATCAAGATGACAACTTCCCATCTGACCGACCGTGGTGGGAACCACTCCTGCATATTCTAGTACACATGGTCCCAGTTCACATGTCACTGCCTGATGTACGTGCCCTAGGTACATGGTCCCCTTGCATGGCGGCCTGCCATTGAGACCCACACCAGTCCCCGATCAGTACCACTATCTGCCTACGCTACCATCTTGCCTGGCCTTCCTTCATGCCCAGCTGTACCACGCGATGATTGCTCTCCTCCGTCACTTGACCTGACCACACCTAGAAATACAAACACAGCGAGAGGAGGCAGCCTGTGACCTGCCCCAAAACCACTATCCCGCATCAAACCGACCCGATGAAAAGACAAGCGCCTAATGCTCTACACCCCTGGAAGACCCAGGAAATAACCCACCGATCAATCAATCGAGTAAATAACAACGGACATCCTTTCAGCATCTGAAGGCCTAGCCCCTCCGAAGTAACCTGGGAGCCCCACGCCAGGCCTCAGCACCTGTGGCGTGAGTGATCTTTGCCCACTACCGTGTGAGCCAGGGCCCCCTTTTTTTTTTTTTTTTTTTTTTTTATTTTTTTTTTTGACTGAAGCACACGAAAACAACCCTAGCTGTTCCTTGCCGCTAGGTCTTCCTACCCTCAGGAGACCAAGAACGACCAGGAAACAATAACACTCACTCAACACTAGGCGTTCCAAGTCCACTCGGCCTAATTTCCCAGCCGGTGAGCGTTCCAGATTCTTTAGCTTGGCCCCTCCTATGAGCTCCCTGTTGAAAGTGGCGAGCCGGACCTGCCCGTACTATCTACCCTTCAACTCATTGCCGCATGGCGGCACTACCCATTGCAACCCTTGTCAACCAGCTGGCAATGTGGGTTAACCTCCCATTAGGGTGGCGGCAGAGCATCTAGCATGTGTCCTAGATGCCCAATCTATGTGACGTTGTGCCGGGGTAGTGGAAACCTTACACTGATAACTGTGCATCGCACCCTCAGACAATCGTAAAATTACTTGCTATTTAATAAAGCTGTGAATTGCAATGTGTAACTGTTACTACTTTTATCACACTCCAGGAGTGAGAGGCAGAGCTAGCTACTGATGCACTGCCCATTATACATGGGGTTAACAGCAGGCACATCCCCTGTTGGGCTATCTTGTTTGGAAAGGATCCTTGAGCTGAGGATTACACCGCGATCTCCCTGCCAAGTGCAAGTGCACCTAAGAAATGAGCCAGTTTCATACCTGAGACCTGTAAATAAATCCCCGTAGACCGGCTACCTAACATGACCATAATGCGTGCTACCGCCTCAGAGTTTGCCTGCAAAATAACTGCTGTGATTCCAGGCTGATAAGAAAAACTCATGCCTGAGGCAAGAAGTATTGATGGAAGGATCGTGATGTGGCCAAAATTGCAGTCACTGTACCCCCAGTGGGTTGACCCCTACCCTGCCCATCCTACTTACTTGCTGAGTCCTATCCCAAGTACCTTACCTGCTGACCTACAGTGGCCCTTGGTGCTGAACAAACTATGCCCCGGTATGCTTAGTATCCCCCGGAGCTGCTAGCCTCCCACAGGAAGAGGTGGAACTGGGCCTGCCTATATCTAAGAATACTGGAGGATGTATGTAATTTGCCCTCCTTTGGATAAAACCTGCCCCTACCTACACATGCATAGATTCGTGTGCTGAACTACAGCAAGGAGCATGCCCAAGTAACTTGCCCTTCTATGAGACCTGGGCAGGAGAGGACCTGCGACATACCCCACTATGGTTGACCTACGCAGATCCCAGCTGTGCCCACACACAAGGGAGATTAAGCGATTTGCCCAGAATCACAGGATGTTTAAGCGTCATTGCCGAGACGCCCACCCAGTTCCCCATGTCCAAGGCCCAGCGCCCTAGCCGACAGGGTAACTCATCTCCCCAGCTCTCCATCTTGGCGGCCCGATCTGTACTCCTGTGACGCTGAACATACCAAAGCTAATAGTACTGGCTTGGCCATGCCTCTGTGTTGCATAAGATCAATGAGTCATAATTGCGGCAAGCAGGCATATCATTTGGAAAATGCCTCGGTTCAGGCATGGTGAGGCAGGGTCACCAAACACTACGACAAAATACATTTAAAACATACAAATGTCTGTGTATGTGAGCGCAAAGGTGATGACACGATAAACCTGATTTCCCGGAACCTGACATACTGCGCACATATCCTCGCATCTCTATATATACAAAGCGAGGAGCACTACTAACACCAAGCCCATCTATTGGCTGCTCAGTGCTTATGATTGCATATAGTGAAATAAGTACCCCTCCTAGCTCAATTGCAAGGCCCACCGAGAGCTATTCTACCCTCATGTCAGCCTGCCTGCGAATACGACAGCTGGGCTGTCCCTCCACACCAGTAAAACGCCAATTCTCCATGAAAGACACCAACAGAGCCAGGTGCGCCCTGCGCCAGCTTCAAGTATGGAATAAAAGTAAAAACAACTGGTCTGCAGGGCTCCCTAACTAGCTGAGGCAATGACTAGGGAGTGAGGATGCATGCCTACCGGGATTGACTTCTCCACAGGATGTAATGCAGCAGAAAAACACCAACACGTAGTCAGGCCAGGCCCAGCCTGCAACTCCCAAAATCATATATGTCACCCAAGGAATGTGATATGTCACAAAAGCATATCTCCGAGCAATCACCACCTCTCATTGTGTAAAACTACTTAAACACAATATAGCGCGTCTCCACCTTCAGGGACGGGAGTGTAAGCGACATGCACGCAATCCAATTGTGCGTACGCGACCCCGAGGCTCAAAAACCTGGTGCCATTGCCAGCCTGGGGCCTCATACATGCGAAACATGCGCCCACTGAGCAGTACTGTTCTTTTCAGCCACGGCTGCCGGATGGAAAGCTGGGGGCCGCACAATGGATTCAAGCCCGTAACCTGCAGATGCCAGAGCATAGCCCACGTGCCCCCCGTGCGCATGCATGCCTCTCCGTGTCGCCACTAGTGAGGAGATAAAAATTATAGTGCGACTCTACCTGCCGGAAAAGGAGCGCTTACACGAGCACCGTGTTTCCATTGCACATTCAGGCACGGGAGATACAGACAAAAGCGAGGCTCGACCCGAAGGCACTGGAGCGCTGAACACGGGCCCGCAACTACATACTAAAACCCAACAAGGAGGCTCTGCCGGGGTCCAATCAAGCGATCCCAGAAACACCCAAAACTGCAATATCCCAATCCGGGGCCTATACAGCACGAACTTGAGCTATAACTAACCAGGCAAAGAGCACCCACACTCTTGGCCTTCTTCCCTTGAGGTTATTATGACATCGCGCTAGCCCGCCCAAGTCCAATCGGCATCCGCGCGCTACACATAGCACCCGCTCCGCCGCAAGGGGACACACCAAAATGACGCAAGCCTACATAGTGCATACTCTGCCATACATGACACCGTGCCCACATAGCACTATCAGATAAATGCCCCTCACCTCCCATGGCTGATACTCTGCTCCGGTGTCCACATTATATATATATATAGCGAGAACTTGGCCCCACGGTAAAGGGGGGGCCCCACATGGCACCGCCTTACATCCACATTCACGCGCGGGGAAAACAAAGACCCGCCTGCGACAGCGCGCGCGTGTCTGAGGCCACACCGCCTCTCCCTACAATGCCCACGCTGAGGCCCGAACCTGGACTCCCCAGATCAAAGCCACCCGCATTCCACACCCAGGGACTTCTCACGTGTACGCGACCTCGCCGCAGCGTAGCCGACGGTCCACATCCTCTCCTCGACAAACCAATTGCGCTAACTTCCCTTCTTAATCATGCGTTGCTGCACTGTATTACTAAAACGCGCATCATGCCTGACATGGTTTAGACGCCAGTAAGTAAGTAACGGTGCCTTAACCGTGCATGTGTTGTAAAGGCCACTAGGACACCCCTTCCATCCTTGTCAAGGGAAGTGCTAACCTTCTCTCCTTTCATCCAACGCTATCCGTACATGCCAGCATGTGAGGCAACTGGTGCAAGAAAGCGCTATGCTGCCCGATTCTGGTCAAACGCGCGCCATGCTAGCTCCCGCCTCCCAAAATTAGCCCTTTTTGCAAAGTAAACAATGTTCTCTTAATGTATGCTTGGCGGTGTGCATGCAGTTATTGAATAACGTACCTTAAGTTGTAACTTGTGAGTAAAAAGGTGTGCCTCCTTTGAAAACAGTAACCTGCTGACCTATTTACATCAAACGCCCTCTGTAATCTACTTGGCACACGTTCTTAGCAGCAGGAACACCTACCCTCTGCACTAACTTCCCGTTAGTCTAAGCCTCAACTCTACAAAATGCTGATCTCCCCAGGAGGAAATTAATCACACGAGTAACTTGACCCACACGTGAGATCTGAAAGAAACGCAGCATCCGGTGCTTCAAAAGCCTAATAAACATCCAAACCCGGCGCCCACAAGAAGATGGCACCACGGTCGCACCGTCCTAAATCCAGCCCTTCCGGGGCCTCCTCCACGCAATCCCTGCGCTCTACCACTGGGCTACACCCCCTGGCATAATGACACCCGTGCTCTCAAAAAGACAATTCCGACTCTCGCACCCTGGTCCCCTGCTCCGAGGTCGGCAGCACTGTGACAGAAGCGGAGATACCGGAGAATCGAACCTGGGGCCACAGGCATGCACCGCATGCGCTCTAACCTTGAGCTACAGCCCCGCAGCCACGAATGCCTTAATAAAAGCACCGATCCGGGCCCTCCCGGCCACGCTATGGCACCAAGATCACCCGCCGCTCCACCGAGACTCTCGCTTCCAATCAATCACCAACACTTACCGGGATAACTGAGACCTGATCCGGGCTAACCCAGTAACGCTACCACCCCGGTGTTGCATAATTATATAGCGCGAACTCGGCCATTAAGTGATTAAGAGATTTGCCCAGATCACAGGCTGTGGACGCGACCACGAGGCTCGAACCCAAGGTCTGCAGTCTTGCCGCCGGACCACATCCCGTCCCCAGGGCCTTCAGGCCCAATGAGAGCCCCTTCCAGGGCAAATAACCAAGGCTAAGGGAAGCCGCCGACCGGGACACGTCTAACTGCCGGCTTTCAACGTACACATTTTTTATATCGCCCACCTCAAGCAGACTCACCGCGACAAGCGGACGTTCTGGGCCGCAGACGATCGTACCAGGCGAGCGATCGATCGAAGTGTGACTCTATCTCTCCCAGAGAACACGACCGACGCGGAACCAGCAGCTAAGGCAAAACGAACGGACAAGAGGGCGAGGAGGGGGCGGGGACCGAATATGTACCCCCCCTCAAGGCTCCTCCCCGCCGGAAGCAGCTACCTGACTGGGGTCTCCCTAGGTCAAGCCCAGGGACAAGACCTCCCACCCCTGTGCCTTCCTGTGGCACTAAGGCGGCCGCCCTCAAGGGGGCGGGCCGCTGCGCAACCCCCACCCCGGGCAGCCTTACAGATCATGACGTCCAGGACAACCCTTGTCACAACAGCTCACAGACACAACGTCCCTTGGCAGCCACAGAGCCTGAGGCCAGTGTAAACTACAGGCGCTTGCCATAGCCTCCCTCTCACTCACAGACACAGGAAGAGCGCTCCACTCACGCACCGCCCACCGCCCACAGACCCCGGGCCGGCCCCCCGTACCTGCAGCTCCTTGTCACAGCCCTGCCTGTCCAGTGTCACGATGCGGTCCTGCAGCTCCTCCACAGTGCCTTGAAGCAGGTCGTTCTCCTCCATCATGGCACTCAGTCGCTGCTCCAGGTCGCGCTTCCGGTCCGAAAGCATGTTAATCTGAAAGGCAGGAGCAGAGGGTGAGAGCGCGGCCTCGGCCCGGTCCGGGGAGCACGGCTCAGGGGCTGCCCCGGGTCCCTCCGTCATGACCTCTCTGCGGCAGGGGAGAGCCGGGCGTGTGTTTACGGCAAGCGACTGACTGCGAGCAGGGGGAGTGAGTGAGTGCGCGGCAGGAATGCGAGAGCAGCCTTCGGAGCTGGGGGAGTGAGGCTGCCGGGAAGAAGGAATGTGAGGTGCCTGGCAAAGAGGGAGACGCACGAGCGCCCAGCCGGGGGAGGGAGCGGGAAATTCCTAGGGGATGAAACTGGGGAGTTGGAGGCAGTGCGGACTGCGCCCCAAAAAACACCGGGCATTGCTAAATCCCAACCATCAGTCTATTGATCCATCGATGGGTCTGTGCATGTGCTGCACCCACCTGTTGAATGTCACTGGCACCTGTTGCGTCATCAGGGCCTAGGCTGATCTTTCACTACTACTTCAGTTCCACTTACTAACCTATACCGCCCCCTTACTATAGCTGCCCCTGCTATACCGTCTGGGACCTATCCCTGCTCCATCAATGCTCCTCTGCTGACCTATCCCTGCTCCATCAATGCTCCTCTGCTGACCTATCCCTGCTCCATCAATGCTCCTCGGATGACCTATCCCTGGCCATCAATGCTCCTCTGCTGACCTATCCCTGCTCCATCAATGCTCCTCAGCTGACCTATCCCTGGCCATGTATGCGCTATGCTGACCTATCCCTGGCCATGAATGCACTCTGCTGACCTATCACTGGTCACAAATGCTCCTCTGCTGACCTATCCCTGGCCATGTATGCGCTCTGCTGACCTATCCCTGGCCATGAATGTACTCTGCTGACCTATCCCTGGTCACGAATGCTCCTCTGCTGACCTATCCCTGGCCATGAATGCACTCTGCTGACCTAGTATGCGCTCTGCTGACCTATCCCTGGCCATGAATGTACTCTGCTGACCTATCCCTGGTCACGAATGCTCCTCTGCTGACCTATCCCTGGCCATGTATGCACTCTGCTGACCTATCCCTGGCCATGTATGCACTCTGCTGACCTAGTATGCGCTCTGCTGACCTATCCCTGGCCATGAATGCACTCTGCTGACCTATCCCTGGCCACAAATGCTCCTCTGCTGACCTATCCCTGGCCATGAATGGCCTTTGCTGGTCTAACCCTGCTCCATCCATGTTCCTCTGCTGACATATCTCGCCCATTTATCCCTTCTCCTGACCTATCCCTCCCCATCAATGCTCCTCTGCTCACCCACCCCTGGTTCATAAATGCTCCTCTGCTGACCTATCCCTGCTCCATCAATGCTCCTCAGCTGACCTATCCCTGCTCCATCAATGCTCCTCTGCTGACCTATCCCTGCTCCATCAATGCTCCTCTGCTGACCTATCCCTGGCCATCAATGCTCCTCTGCTGACCTATCCCTGCTCCATCAATGCTCCTCGGATGACCTATCCCTGGCCATCAATGCTCCTCTGCTGACCTATCCCTGCTCCATCAATGCTCCTCTGCTCACCCACCCCTGGTTCATAAATGCTCCTCTGCTGACCTATCCCTGCTCCATCAATGCTCCTCTTCTGACCTATCCCTGCTCCATCAATGCTCCTCTACTGACCTGTCCCTGCTCCATCAATGCTCATCTGCTGACCTATCCCTGCTCCATCAATGCTCCTCTGCTGACCTATCCCTGCTCCATCAATGCTCCTCGGCTGACCTATCCCTGGCCATCAATGCTCCTCTGCTGACCTATCCCTGCTCCATCATGCTTCTCTGCTGACCTATCCCTGCTCCATCAATGCTCCTCTGCTGACCTATCCCTGCTCCATCAATGCTCCTCTGCTGACCTATCCCTGCTCCATCAATGCTCCTCTGCTGACCTATCCCTGGCCATCAATGCTCCTCTGCTGACCTATCCCTGGCCATCAATGCTCCTCTGCTGACCTATCCCTGCTCCATCAATGCTCCTCTGCTGACCTATCCCTACTCCATCAATGCTCCTCTGCTGACCTATCCCTGCTCCATCAATGCTCCTCTGCTGACCTACCCCTGGTCACGAATGCTCCTCTGCTGACCTATCCCTGATCACGAATGCTCCTCTGCTGACCTATCCCTGGCCATGTATGCGCTCTGCTGACCTATCCCTGGCCATGAATGCACTCTGCTGACCTAGTATGCTCTCTGCTGACCTATCCCTGGCCATGAATGCACTCTGCTGACCTATCCCTGGTCAAGAATGCTCCTCTGCTGACCTATCCCTGGCCACAAATGCTCCTCTGCTGACCTATCCCTGCCATGAATGGCCTTTGCTGGTCTAACTCTGCGCCATCCATGTTCCTCTGCTGACATATCTCGCCCATTTATCCCTTCTCCTGACCTATCCCTCCCCATCAATGCTCCTCTGCTGATCTATCCCTGCTCCATCAATGCTCCTCTGCTGACCTATCCCTGCTCCATCAATGCTCCTCTGCTGACCTATCCCTGCTCCATCAATGCTCCTCTGCTGACCTATCCCTGCTCCAGCAATGCAGGAGTGAGGAGGGTGGCAGAATAGGAGAGGCAAACCACAACAGATTCTGAACCGCAAAAATGTACACCAATGACCCCACTTCACAGACATTCTTGGCATTTAGGTAAAAACAGTGTATTATACATTTCTACAACGGGAGAAATCCCATGCCCTCTTTCCAATGCAGAGGGGACCGATCAACTCACAAAGAAGTGCACACGAGGGGGTGGCACAGTGGGGGGCAAGCCTGCCATCAGCCAAATCACAACTACACGCACACAGAGCATCATGGCCAGAAGTACAGCACAGAAGCAGGCAAGATGTGCCAATGATCTCACTGCACAACCCCCACCCATCCGAGGTTGGGGGGTGGGAGGAGAGTACCCCACAGAGCTGGCCAAGTTACTAACGTGCTACTCATGAAAATGAAGAAAAAAGTGGCAAAAATCCGAATGTTTCACTCTCTGGTGAACGGTGAGACTTTATTTCACATCTGAAGTGACAATTCTAACTTGTTTCTCCAGGCATCTATACAATCTTTATATATTTCTAGTAGCTTGGGTGGTTTACATATGAATCTCATGAAATAAACTTTCATGTATTTAAAAAGAGTTGGGATTCTGCCCTACGCGCTCCTGTTTGTTAAAAACATAACAGTGTTGTGGGGAAAAAACTTTTTTGATTTGATCCCAGTCGGTTTGAAATAGAAACATTATTGCCTTTGTTGTGAGAAGCAATAATTATAAAACCCCAAGCAACTTCAGAGAAACAAAGACACTCAGGAAGCACTTCACATGCATAGAAAAATCTGCACAGAAAGAGCTATATAAATGCAATTACAATCCATCTCTTGGCAACATCATGATTGGGAAATGGGCCCCTTGCGCATGGGAGCGTTCGCCCCTTGCCCTCTTTGGTACTCAT
Organism: Triturus cristatus; assembly: GCF_964204655.1. NCBI lineage: Eukaryota > Metazoa > Chordata > Amphibia > Caudata > Salamandridae > Triturus > Triturus cristatus. Next base: position 135,393,383 of record NC_140594.1, read on the forward strand.
GGATGGGTACTGAGGGCAAGTGCTTCAGGGCCCACATAGAGGAAGTAAGCGCTATATAAATGTTGCACTACAATAAAATACATTACAATACAATATGGTCCACACAGTCTGCAGCATGTCATGCAATGGCAGTGGTGCATGATGGGAGCAGGCATGCGCAGAGACCATGGGCTGCCATGCAGAAGAACCATTGGTAGCAGCAGTACTTACTTTAATGATCTGCTACTCCCATCGAGAAGGAAAAGGTCAGAGGTCAGGCACAGGAAGAAGAGGCAAGGGAAACAGGGTGAGTGTCAGAAAAGGGCATGTGTGGTAAAGTGAAGTGGGCATGTGGCATGTGGGGTGACAAGGGAGGGTGGGGAAGGGATGATGCATTCACAAACAGAAGAGGTTAAAGGGTGTGAGTGAGAAAGGGTGAGGGGCAGAAACATGGAAAGGGCATGGAGATGTGCAAAGGAAAAAGGGAATGATGAAGGCAAAAGTGGAGAAAGGAGGTGGAGACGTGACAAAGAGAGGAAAAAAAGACAAGTGGTGAGTTGTTAGGGAACACATTCCACCAGACCCAGAGTCTTCCGCCAATTCAAGGGCGTGCACCTGACCAAGAGTGTTCCATCAGGTCCAGACCATGTCTGGTGCATCCCACAGGAGGCAGAGTTCCTAAAGGCCTAGAACCTTCTACCGTGCCCAGATGTCTCCACCAGGGCCAGCGTGTTCTGCCGGTCCAAGGCATTCTATCAGGGCCAGAGTGTTCTGCCAGGCTCAAAGCATTCCACCAAGCACAATGCATTCCGGTAGGCCCAGAACATTGCATGAGGACCAGCGCCTAACACCATGGCCGAAGCATCCCAGCAGGTCACTATATTCCACCATGCCCAAAGCATTTCACTGGGACCAGACCAGTCCACCAGGCTCAGAGTACTCCACCATGCCCACAGCATTACACTATGCCCAACGCATTCTACCTGGCCTAGTGTATTCCACCAGTACAAGAACATTTCACTAAATCCAGAGAGTTGCTTCTAGCTCAAATCATTTCCCTAGGCTCACAGTGGTCTGCCTAGCCCAAGGCACTCCACTAGGCCCAGCGTTCCACCCAGCAAAAAGCAATCCAACATACCCAGAGCATTCTACCCAGCCCAGAGCATTCCATTGGAGCGAGGGTATTCCACTACATCAAGAACTTTTCACAGGGCCTGGAATGTTCTGCCAAGCTCTCCGTGTTCCACCAGACCATTCCATCCACCCAGAGCGTTCCATCAGACACAAAGGGCCGAATTTATGAAAAGTGTTGCATCGCTGAGGTGAAACAGTGATGCAACACTTTTCAGTGCGCCATCCTTGCAACACCATGGATGCGCCGTATTTACTCTAGGGTGCTCAATGTCGCAAGGATGTACAGATACGTCTGGAATCCTGACGTATCTGTCGGCACAGAAATGGTGCATTGCTGGAGTGTGTCTGGAAAGATACCCAACTTCAGCAATGTGTTATTTTACATGGGGCAGCCCCATCTGAAAATGCCTGAGTCAACCCTTACGCATGCTTCAAGCAGGCGTAAGGATTTGACGCATTGACGGCGTAGTAGTGGTGCGGTGAAATCTCATAGCTTTCTAAGTGTCACTTCTGCAAGGCTTTTCTGCGTCAGAACGCCGGCCCTGCATACTTTATACCTGTTGCAGGTATAATGTAGCGCAGGGTATACAAAATGAGACATCTGCCTTTGTAAATAGTGTGCAGTGTGGCGCATTCTTCACGCGGCCTCAGCATCACAAAATGTGGCCCAGAGTGTTCAAGCAAACCCAGAGAATTGTATTAGGCCTAGAGATTTCCACCAAAAGGAGTGTTCAGACAGCCCCAGAGGCCCCGCCACATTAAGAATGTTCCACCAGGTTCCATCTGCTCTAGAAGGAGGCCCCAGTCTGAGCATTCCATCAGAGAGCTTTCCAATATACCAAAAGCATTCCACACACAGTGCTGATAAAGATGTACAGGGTTCTATTATGCACAGAGCAGCGCAAGGTCTACAGCCCCGTAGAGGATTGGTGTTCAAAGAGACTGGGCAGGCAATTTCCCAAAATCAGATGCCTGGGTTTTTTTGTTATGTGGCTGACTCTTCCCCAGCCCTTCTGGCCTTTTGGAAGCACTGGTACGGTGGGAAATCTCGTATTCCGACACATCCCACCCTCTCCTCCAACGTCTGGAAGATGGTTTTGACAATAACTCATGTCAGCCAATCTGGACACTGGGCCCCTAAGTCTGTGAGTGGACAACTCTTCCTCTGAGGTCACGGCTGGCGTGGACAACATAACCAAGCGTGCCCCTCCCCTGTGTCTCCACGCACATCAGACAGATGAGCTCACCAGCTCGTAGGTTGGAGATGGGCAGGCTGCAGAGATCACTGGAAGGTGCGGGATCCGGTTCAGAGCCGACAGGTGCCTGCCACTGAAGAATGCGCAGGATGAGAAGCGATCCCAGCTCTACAGCCTCTGGTAACAGGCGTGTCGAACCCTGCCTGCTCGCCTTTCACTGCAGGCCCCAGACAGGCCCAGGACACTCCTCGCCAGGGACGGCTCCCGGCCTTCTCTTTACTTCAATATGCACTTTACTAAAGACCTTTCATGGTGTAAGAAAAACAACATAATGCTAACCAAACCCTTGCAACCTCAGCAAAAAGATAAACTCCAGGCTGCTTGCCTTGTGTTTGCAAGTACAGTGAATACACACTCTGCCCCAGAGTTATTATCATCCGCCACGCCAATCATGCATGTACAAGCTAGCCCCCTCCTCTCCTTAGGTTTCAGCAGACGTGGCAACCAGGTCACACCGGAGAGTCTTCAACAGGGCGACACACGTCTGCAACTGCAGAGCATCTTTGAGAAACGCCATCCTCTGGTTCACAAAATCACATTGAATGTGCCGGGCTCTTGCAAGTATCAAATTATTCAGACATTTTTCTTGGAATCTCTGAGTCTAAAAAGTGGGTGTTCCCCGCGAGAATTAGAAAACACTGCAACTCTGCCATGTGGAGATGCAATCCCTCCGTATAGCGCTGTATGGACACTCACTGTGCCACGAAGACTATTTCTTATGTACTGAACTATCCAGTGGAATGTTATTTCCAAGTCTTTTACTCGCCAAATCATTGTGCCAATCACCGGCCATTGATTCCCCCGTTTCCCTGGCAGATTTGTCTTCTTCAGCCTAGCTCGCATTTATATAGCGCTTGCTATTATTATTAAGGCATCACAGCTCATTTTTAAACTGGAGTCATTTTCGGTAGATCTGTGTAATAATCTGTGATGTTTATCTCAACTAAACATCTTACTATGCCTTTTCTATTGTATGCATTGACTTGTTATTCTGTCGCCTTGTTCCTTTTAGCATGGTTCTATTGCTTAGTAACATGAGAATGTTTGTGAGCACCCTCGAGTTGGTGTCTGTTGGAGCTGGATGCTTTCTAGCTGGCTCCTCATCCATGTAGCTTGAAATAAATACACTTAAGACGACGTCTGTTTCCTGCGTAATTACTTCATTTGAGAAGTACCATCTACCCATGGTGTCTATTGTTTGCTGCTGTTAGCTTGTGTAAAGTTCGAACTTTAGAAGCAGCTTGTGTAGGCTAGGGTGAAAGTGAAATAAGTTTGATCTCGGGTTGGCAGTGGCAAAGGGCATTGAGCCTATGATATCCAACTTGTTAAAACATACTGCTAGTCAACCAGGAATGGTGGACAAGAACTGGTCACTTATGCAGTAAAAAAGTTTAACATACCTCCAAGTGTGCAGCAATGCAAGATATGATTCCTTGCGATATTGTAATTTTATTTATATTGCCTTCCAAAGTGTGTCTACTGAAGGTGAAATTCTTACAAGACACTCCAGCCCTTATTTATGAAGGGCCACGCTGCCGTTGCGTCACTTTTCTGAGACGCTGCGGCAGCGTAATCAATGCGCCACACTGCACCCTGTTTACAAAGTGACACATCTAGACAGATGCATCACTTTGTAAACCCCTGCGCCACATTATACCTGCCTCAGGCATAAGGACTGATGCAGGGCCTTTCACATGGGACTCGCCCATGTGTAAGGACACATTGCTGGAGTTTCGTCTGTTTTGCGACACACTCCAGCAATGCATCATTACTGCGCCAAAAGATACGTCAGGATTCCTGACGCATCCGTTCAATCCTTGCGAAATGGAGCACCGTAGTATTTATTTATTTATTTATTTCTATTCTTGTATAGCGCTCAGCTACCCCCAACGGGGGTGTCCCGGCGCTTGCGGACACGGTGAGAGGTGTATTAGAGTTATCATTTGTCAGAGTGTGTAAGAGTTATCAGTCCCTAGTTTATAACGGGAGGCTGAAAAGCCAAGTTTTTAAAGCCCTCCGAAAAATGAGTTCAGATTTGGCTTTTCTAATATGGTCGGGCATGGAGTTCCATAAGATTGCAGTTTTGACGGAAAAAGATTGTCCTCCAATTCTGGATTTAGAGAAACGGGGGATGATGAGGTACTCATAGGTGTTGGATCTTGGTGTCACAAGAAGGGTACAATGAAAAGTGACGCATCGTTGTTTTTGCCCAGCAATGCGCCACTTTTCATAAATGAGGCCAGTGGCGGATGGCATGGCTTGCGGGTGGGGTGGTGTCCATGGGGTTTGCAGGGGGTTGAAGCGCGGCGGAGGGTTGGGGGGTCACTATTGAGGGAGTGGGGATAACAAAAAACAAAAACAAAAAAAAAATAACTTACCTTTCTGCTGGATCCAGCATCTCTACTCCTGCTCTCCTGCCTCAGGAACAGAAAGCAGGCAGCTAGAATTCCTCCCCTAAGCCAATCACAACGCTGCAATGCAGCGTTATGATTGATCTGAGTGCTGTGACACCGCGCTCAGCCAGGGGCTGGAGGGGTCGGCATGTTCTCCATGCAGGCTGTAATGCAGCCTGCATGGAGAACGGGGAACGTGTGCATGGCTGGTTGGTTTGGGCGCCCCAAGAGGGCAGACCAAACAGTCACTTCACACTTAGGAGTGGGCAAACGACTCCTCTCCTGCCCTGCTCCCAGAGCACAGCAGCCCCAGCCACCCGCCCGCCCGCCCGCAAAGCAACACAAATATAAAATGATAATAACTGAAAGTTATTATCATTTTATGTTTTTGTTTCTGTTTGAAAGCAGTGGGGCAACGCTCCATAGTGGAGGAGCCACCACTGAATGCGGCCCTGCATGTCTTGCAGTGGCGACGGTGAGGTGGCAGACTAAATTACTCTACGTCACCGGGACCCTTTTTGTTTAGAAAACCAGTACATTCTGGTAGTTGAATCCTCGGTTAACGTCAGGTAAACGAAATGGACCAAGGCATCAGATTAATAATTGTTATAAGAAAGCTCAGGGCTAAATACTTAGCATGGTGTTTCAACAAAATATTGAAGAAAAATATTGTGTGGACAAAATATTGTGTCAAGAATATCGAGGACAAAAATATTGTGAAGACAAGTTTCAATGGGAAAGCAAAGTTTTACAAAACTTAACTCCACTTATATGTACCTTGGCGATGTGCAGAGCTTAATGTGTAAAAGGATAAGTGCCGGGGCTCTCGTAGGGAGGCCACTGCAGCTTGCACCTCACATAACCCATGCCAGCGCTGCCAATGACAGTACATGCACGGCTACTAATCTTCACACTCCTACAAGTGTGACAAGTCAGACTATTCCGGACACCCAAAGCCAGAAGAATGGCTTGGGAGGCAGGTATTAGTCATTGTTAATGTAAATTGAACAAATAAACCGCTGTTGTTGTGTTCATACCGAAATTAGCAGGACAGTGCCACCATGTCATTGCGCCGGTGCTGACAATAAAGTGCCGGTGCGGAGCACCGGAAAGCACCTGCTCAAATTAAGCACTTTTTTTTTTTTTTATGACATTTTTTTTTTGTTTTACTTATTTTTTCTTTTTATTTTCTTTATTATTTTTGTCCTCATACTCAGCCCATTAGGAACCACCCAGGCTTTGGAGAGAGAAAAGAGAGTAACACCGCCTCAGTACACTGGATTTGTAAACTTTATCAACGGACAAGCTTACCGGTGCTTCCTTTACTCAAACACTGGCCGAAGGCAATATCCACTGAGGGTCCCATTGCTCAGCCCAAGAGGCGATAGCAACTCATTCATCCCCTACATTTAGGGAAGAGGAAATCTGTCTAGGCAGGAAGGGCAATGTAATCCTTGGACAGGGGAAGAAAAAAAACAACAACAAAAAACACCCCTATCTCCATTTCATAAGTTTCCAAAATTCTTGCTTCTTCTTACTTCCTGGTCTTGTAAGGTCCATCTTGGATATCCTTAAGAGAGAAGCCTGCCAGTCTAGGAATTCCGGAGGTTTAGGATCTTTCCATTTGATACAAATCTCTCATCTTGCTATTAGAATGGAGTAGAATAGCAGATTCCTGGGTGGGCCAACCAGGTTGAGTATTAACCCAAAGAAAATCAAGGGTAAGTCAAATATAATAGATATCCCTAAAGAACTGGACAGTACTTTCTCCACTTGGTACCAGAAGCTCGATAAGAGAGGGCAAGTCAAAAACATGTGGACGTCTGAAGCAGCCTCTTCTCCACATCTAGCACAGCACACTGGAGGACCTTCTGCGAATTTAGTTAGCCTCTGTGGTGAAAAGTAGGCTCTATGGATCGTGAAGATGTGATTCCTTCTTAACCAAGCAGGTTTTACAATATCCCACAGTGTCTTACAGGAATTAAGCCATAACAGCTCAAGGTCAACCTGTGAAATGCAGCTATTCCACAATGAAGATGGGAGTTTAAAATCTCCATCGATCTCGTCAAGGATAGTACGATACCAAAATCCAGCCTCTTTTCTAAATGGAGGTTTCTGCATGGCCTGTGTCTCCATCTGTGTAACCCTACCTAAGATGTAATTACTTCAATTAGCATAGTTTGTGGTGGCCCAGCTAGAAAGTTGGAGATATTTGAACCTAGAGAGAGAAGAACCAGTGTTTTCCCGGAGGACCTCCCAGGGGATCAGTGAGCCTTCCACAAAAAGTTCACCCCACCTCGCTATGCCAGCTGCCCTCAATGGTAAGGACAAACTGTCTTTTAGGCACTCTGGTGTCCCAGGAGAGTCCCAGATTGGAGCTAAGCTGGAGAAATACCCCATCTTCATTGTGGCACGCATTTTGACCCAAGTTTTTAGCAGACCCCATAATACCTTTAATCTGACTTTTTTTTAAAACTTGGGATCTCCATATTTAAGAAGAAAGCCGTCTTCAGAAAGGCCGCTCACTCTTAGCATGGACAGGAACATCAAACCCATACCGCTACTTTTTGGCCTCTTTAGTAGCATCCGCGAGTGGGCAAGTTGAAAGGCCCAAGCATATATTTGCAGGTCTGGAGCAGCCAGGCCGCCCTTCTCTCTACGTCTTCTTATTTTCTTCCAGGCGATCCTAGACCCCCGAGAAGCCCAAATAAAAGTATTGAGTTCACTCTGTATTTTTGCAAGAAGAGCACTCTCAAAAAATAAGGGAATAGAATCAAAAAGAAAAGTAAACCTTGGTAAGATTGACATTTTGATCAGATTGACCCGACCCAACATAGACAGAGGTAGGTTGGCCCAATTTTTCAATAATTTTCGGCTTTCTTTTATGATTAATAGTAAATTGTGAGAGGGGATCTTATCGATTTCATGAAGAACATGGATACCAAGATATCTTATATCAGTTTTTAAGGAAGGAAGGTGAGAGTCTACGTGCATATTCCAGGCCATAATTTCGGTCTTCAAAGTGTTGATCTTATAGCCTGAAACCGACCCAAATTTCTGGGCAAGCTCGATGACAGCTGGAAACGCCATATTCAAGTTTGCTGTCAAAATGAGGATGTCATCGGCATATAATGCCACTTTCCTTTCCCACTCTCCATATTTAAATGGAGACACCCTGGTATCGTCTCCCAACATCTGTGCGAAGGGTTCAATATATAAATTAAATAGTAAGGGGGAAAGAGGGCATCCTTGACGCGTGCCCCTTGTTATCGCAAGGGATTTTGTGAGGGAACCGTTAACCAGAATATTAGCCGATGGATTACAGTATATGAGAGAGATGACTCGTCTAAATTTATCACCTAATCTGAATTTGGCCAAGACCTCCGACATAAACAGCCAGTTGACCCTGTCGAAGGCCTTCTCCGCATCCAGTGTCATCCCTGCCAAGGGAAGAGACCATGCTGAGGCCATGTCGATGGCTCCAATAAAATCATAGGTTAAATCTGACAGGTGATGGCCCTTAACAAAACCCTTTTGGTCTAGATGTAATAATTCACCTGCGACTCCTCCAAGCCTACTGGCCATAATGGACACAAAGATCTTTTAATCGGCATTCAAAATTGAGATTGGCCTATAAGATTCGCAACTTGAGGCCGATTTCCCCGGCTTCAATATCAATGATATTGTTGCTTTATTCCAAGAGGGAGGGAGAGGAATACCGTCTTGTAAGATTTCATTAAACAAGATAGTCAGAAGTGGAGCAATCTCTTTAGCCAAACATATATATATTTCCGAAGGAAGGCCATCCGGCCCGACTGCTTTTCCCTTTTTTGAGCTCATTATAGCCCTAAATACCTCATCATAGGTGATTGGTGTATCTATTTTTGTTTGTTGGTTTGAGTTTAACTCAGGAAGATTTATACTATTTAACAAGGACTGTGCTTTAGCAGGGTCAGAATTTCCCTCTTCCCTATATAAATCCGAGAAGAAGGAATAAAATTGTGCTTTAATATCCTCATCAGAGGTGTACGATACCCCGCATTTAGTAACTGAGCTGATGTAGTTCCTTGCCCGGTCTGATCTAATTTTCCAGGCAAGAAGTTTCCCAGCACCATCCCCGTACTCAAAATGGGCGATCTTACTAGCTTCCCATCTTTGTAATAGTCTAGAGTTGAGAACAGACTCCAGGTCCCCCTTCAGGGACCGTAGAGTCTCTTGAGCAGCCTCGATACTATCTTGGTCGCCCAGATCAATTACTACTTGGATTGCTTTGATCTTGCTCTCATTATCCGCAATGTCCGCCTTGTACCTCTTTGACCTATAAGAGGAGATACTTGTCATATGTCCCCTCAAATAGGCCTTAAGAGCCTCCCATATAGTTACCGTTGGAGCAGTTTGGGCATTTCTAACTAAGAACAGTTCCGTTTCTTTTTGAAGGTCCACTATTGTCTCTTCCAGCATAAGAAGAGCACGGTCCATTGACCATGTCCTCTCTACTGGGGGTGCCGGTTTGTTAATGAATAGGCTAACCGCAGAATGGTCAGAGAGGTGAGACGGAAGATAAGAAATATCCCCCACCCAACTTTTTATTGATTGACTCACTAGAATAAAATCAATCCTAGATTTGTGCCTGTATTTGTAGTTGCAAAAAGAGTACTCTCGTTTAGAGCCAGCCTTTATCCTCCATATATCCAAGTAACCCATTTGTTTCATAAAATCGATAAGACATGTTCTAGTTTTGTGGGATGTAGGTGCCCTGTACTGTGAGGTCTTATCTAACAGGGGATTCAATATCATGTTAAAATCTCCTGCCAAAATAGCTGGGCTAGAAAACGCTATTAAAGCAGATGTCATGCTGTTAAAAGGTAAAGGGTCGTCCTGATTTGAACCATAATAACCAGCAATTGTTATTCTTACATCCTTTACTTGACACTCTGCTATGGCCCATCTACCCCCTGGGTCCACAACTTTAGAAAGAAGTGTTGCATGGGCCGATTTTTTGAACAATATAGCCACACCCCTGGTGTTAACTGATTGAGTGGTACAAACAGCAAAGTCCAACCAGCCCAACCTCTTAACCAAAACAGATAATTCTGACTCAGTTAAATGCGTCTCCTGCAGTATAATGATCTGCGCACTACTATCCCGTAAATATTGAAAAATCCGATGCCTCCTGGAATTAGTGCGCAGGCCATTAACATTCCAGGAGAGAATATCTAAACTATTCATATTACCGAGTCATCCTCATCATGCAAAGAAAATCCTCTAAACTGGAGACCCCACACAGAGCTTATCATAATTCTAGCTCCAAAGAAAAAAACAAAAAGGAGTATAATAAAGAGAATGAGGACTTTTTTTCCCCCCCTTTTTTCCCAATGCAACACCCACCCCAATCACCCCCCAGTGCCCTGAACCCAACCCCTACCACCCCTGACCACCCACCCGTGGAAACCCTTGCCCCAAGAATCTGGACCTGGTCCAGAATTCGGCACCTTGGCTGCATAGTGCAAAGCACTCGACTGTATTGAGCTTCATGCCTAAACTATTCTTTTCTTTTTTTTTTGTCATCCAGAGAGCCAAGGAAGTAAAGGAAAATACTTTTTTAATTTTTTTTTTTTTTGAGTTACCTTCCCCTAAGTTGTTGAAGAAGCACATCCGTTGCCTCCACAGATCTAAGATTGTACATTTTATTGTTGTACATCACTCTCAAGGCAGCGGGAAACTTCAACTGGGCCACAGCACCTAGCTTACGGAAGTCTTCCAGTCTTTTGCCTAACTCCCATTGTCTTTCAAGAGTAACTTTTGAAAGGTCTGATCTAATCTGGAAAGTGAAGCCTTTAGCTGAGAGTGATTTCTGTTTGAGAGCCAGAGTTAATAACTTCTCCTTAAGGGTGTTTGTCATGAAATTAATTAGAATTTTCCTGGGCTTCTGTCTTTGTGGGGATTTGCGAAATGGGTCTCTATGGATCCTTTGTATATCCCGCAATAACTCCTCTTCCGATTTATCTGGACCCAGAGCTTCTTTTAAAAGGGAAACAATAAACTGCTTGATATCGCCCCCTTCTCTTTCCTCCGGAACATTAAGAAGTCAGAGGTTGTTCCTTCTACTACTATTTTCCAGGGCCTCCATTCTCTCAGCTTGGATAGCTTCACTAGCTTTTAAGAACTCTATTTTATCCTCAGCTTGTTGAAGACTCGAGGTTAAATTTGTGACATTACTTTCTAGTGTTGCCGTTCTAGTATTTAGAAGATCAATTTTTGTCTCCAGAGACTCACAAAAACTCCTAATCTCCAACTGATTAGCAGTTGAGGCCTGAAAACCTAATTTAATGTCCTGAGAAAGTGCCCTCAGCATTTGCCCAACGGAGTACTCTTGATGTTCATCTATTGGAGGCAGAGGGGGCTCCCCACTGGGAAAGGACACGATTGTACCATTTTGCAAGTCGGTTATATCGGATATAGCAGTTATAGCGTCCCCGCACTGAGACTTAACCCCTGTTGAGATTGCGAGGGTTCCCCAAGAACCTGGTTATTCTGAGAAGAACAACTTGGTAGTTCCAAGGAGCATGGGACAGGAAGGTCTAAGGAATCCTGCATTGAGCTAGTGCAAGAAGTTGGACTTTTAGGAAGTGCCAAAATCTGAGGTAATACCTTAAAATAGGACCTCAAGGATGGTGTAATTTTGAGAGCCCCCCCAGTTGGCTTCTTCGCTTCTGTTTTAAGGTCCGTGCCTTACAGGCCACTGGGGTAGCTGCTAGTACAGAAGGTACAGCAGGTGCAGAAGATAGTTGTTCCGTAGGATAAGTGGCGTCTGAGAGGACTTCTGAGCTATCCGTCTTAAACTGGCCAGATGACTTACTTGTAGAACCCGTCTTCTGCTGTGGTTTCCTAACAGTGGCTTCAGTAGCAACAGTGGTAACGATGTTTTTGAGTGGTTTAACTACACTCCTTTTCACCCCCTTCCTTCTATTGTTAGGGTCTTGTTTATCCTGGGCAACCACCTGCCCGCCCTGGCGTTTAGAACTTCGGGTGGCACAGGCAGTCTGAACTTGTTTAACATTTGCCGTTCCTCCTAATGGGCTTACCACCTCGCACACTTTGTCCTCAGTAACCAGCAGCTGCTCAGCCGCCTTTGGGTAGCTTCCTGTGTCTCCCTCCAGGATGATGTCTCTCACGAAAGCTGAGTTGAGCGTCCAATCCTGCGTCCCACCTCGCGTAAAACACTGCAGTCCGCTCCTCGCTCTCCGAAGCTCCTGTGATGCCCGAATCCAGCGAGGAACGCCAGGGAGAATCAAACGCTGCAGCGAAAGCCCGGACGGGAATCCGCACATTGATGGAGTGCGGGGGCTGAACGCCACGGTGCAAACAACGGCGGCGACTACGGTAGCAGTAACCCTCCCTAGGGCAAGAAGGTAAGAAAAACAAATCGCTTCGGGCTCTCAAACTTCACAGTTCAACGTATAGGCATCGTGTTGGTTCAGTTATGCCGAGCGCCAGGCATCACACAGATTCAGGTGCCGCAACCACTAACTCGTGGCCGCCATGTTTCCCCCAATGCGCAAAGCGTACCAATTAAGCACTTTGTACATCTTCTAGGTACATAGATGTGGAGTTAAGAACAGTACATGTATACTTCTCTATTTGCACTTATCTTCTCAATATTTTGGTTCTCGCTATTTTTGACAAGATATTCTGTAAGCACAATATATTTCACTTTTAATGTTTTGTCAAACGGTTGTCTGACAAAATATCAAAAAGAAAAATATCGTAAGAACAGAATATTGTGTCAAAAATATCGAGGATCAAAATATTGAGAAGGTAAGTGCAAATACGTAAGTATAGATTTACTATTCTTAAGTCCACATCTACCTGCCGTCAAGATATATATATCGCCAAGGTACATATAAGTGGAGTTAAACATAGTCAAACTTTGCTTACCTATACAAACTTACCTGCACGATATTTTTGTCCTTGATATCCTTTACATGAGATTTTGTCTACACAATATTTTTTCTTCAGTATTTTGTCCAAACACCCAGTCAGACAACCACTTAGCATGCAGTGACCTGGAGCCATAGGATATAGCCTGCTATTTGCAGATGGCAAGGTTAAATAAAATGCCCACAAATGCTATGCATTTTATACTGTGAAAGTAGAAAACCCAGGCTGCATAATGCTGCAAAATTAGCAAACCTACAAACTCATTCATGGGGAATAGGCTTAGTGCAGTGCCGCAAGTCTTCTTTCTGTATTGCCCTACGCCAATGTGAAAGGGCAGGAATACACCCTATTTATGCAATACGGTGCTTTCCTGCCCTTTACCCCTATGCTGGCGCACAATGGGCTACCAAGCGCAAACGCAGACACCCTTGCACTATGGTGCAAGGGTGTCTGCGTTGCCTGCAGGATTGTTTTTGTGCACCTTCCAACACAAAAACAATCCCGAGAGGCGTTTTCCTCTCTCTGATTGCTGCAGAATGCAGCACACATGGGCAGAAGACATATAAGGAGAAATACAAATATTTCTCCTCATTACGCCTGCTCTGGGGAGGCGTAAGGTTTTGGTGCTTCCCCAGGTTTTTGTGATTAAGCAAATTTGGTGCAGCGTCAAAACCCATGTGTGTTGCGTGGGAAAACCCACCTCAAAGCCCATGGATCACCTCCCAGAGTAATGCAACGCAGTGACTTGTACTGCTTGGTCTTACTCCATATCTATGAGGCCGTTCACGCCACGCAGAGTAGCTTTGTGTGGCCTTTAAGATATGGTGGAGAGGTTTGTGCTACTGGAGTGTCCGAAAAACTGACGCTCCGCCACGCAAGCCTCTCATAAATAAGCCCACCTAGGCTGCATAATCCTGAGAGGTCTGTTTCCTCTTAGGTTTTTTTCTATATGCCATTAGGACCCCGATAGTGCCAATGTCTTTCAAGCAGAATCAAGCCTCAGGCAAAACAAAACATTCTACTCACAATAGTATTTCAAATCATTTAAAGAACTATAAAGATATAACAATTTCCTGTTTGCATTTTCCCACTGGCATTTCTCATTAACACTTTACTCTTATCTTTTTCTCCTTATGTGTTTCCCTTTATATTTTTTCTGTTAGACTGCTCCTATCTAACATTCCTCTGAGGTTTAATGTTAGGCTTTCCAATTTGCCCTTTTTTCTTAGACGCTTCCAGTTAATTCTTCCCTGGTAGACGTTAACTGGTTACCGCTATCCAATTACACTTTTTTTGTTAGACCTTTTCTTTTAGACCTTTTTCTGTTTGATATTTCTAGATAGGCATGTCTTATAAGACTTTTCTTGTTAAACCTTTTCTGCTAGAAGTTGCCCTTTAGACGCTTCCGGTTAGATCTTTACCTAGATGCCCTTTGAAGTTAGGTCTTTCAAGAAAGAACTTACCCTTTAGATTTTTACTGCTGGGCATTTCCTGGGAGCACTTTCTAATCAGCCTTTTCTTATTACTTTCCTTATTAAAGTTTGCCTGTTAAATTGTTCCGGTTAGACTTTCCCTCTTAAAGCTTTTTTATGAGGAGTTTTCTGGTAGCCTTCTCTTGTTGTATTCCCTACTGACTTTTGCTTTCCTACTAGATTTTTTTCTGTTAACCAGTTCTAGTTAGGTCTTACCGGTTAGTCCTTCGTTCTCTGCTAGTCCTTCTATCATTAACTTTTTCTCTTATAACCCTCTACATTACTTTCTATGTTCCTCCAAATCCTAATTTTAAAACCAAAGGGCCTCACTCGTTGCTACAATGTTCATTGACATTCAACCACAATTCACAAAATATATACTAGCCATAATTGGGATTATTCACCATCAACAACTACAACAAGTGACTCAGGTCTATTAGTTCAGTTTGTATTACCTGAATTCTACATAGCACCAAAAAAACACTGGATGAGTTTATGCTTAAGAAATAAAAACAAAATAGAATACATATACTAAACAAAATCCTGTCTTGATACCCTAAACTATCCGAAGGGTGCCGCCAACAAAAGGCATGCATTCCATTTGTTACTCAGATTCAACTTAGGGCAAGCCTCCAATTAAAGACCAACTCCACCACGACATTTGCCAAAGCCCTGAGAACCAGTTGCATCTGGGATAAAACTGTTGCAAAAAGGTAAACACCATGCACCGCCCTCTCCTGGCCTAAAGATGGATTACACACTAATGCCCCCTTCGCTGTGAATATTTACCTCCGCCTGGAGGCTTTCCAATCGTGAGATGTGTTGACTGCTTGAAGAACTCTTCTCCCTGAACTCTTCTCGGAGGACATGGACCTGGAGGGAAAGCTGCCGTTCCACCTCTGTTGCCTGCAATCAAGAAAAATCAATAAAGTTGCGAAAGTCAAATAACAGCAATCATGATATTATATGTAGTAGTGATACAAAGCAATGTACGTTTGAATGTGTGAAGTGTTTGCAGTCGCAATAGGGGGTGCAGCCATCACAGCCGGGTCAGTCTAAGTAAAGAGACCTGGTATTCTGAGCAGTGAGAGCCAGGTGCCTGGCAGGATAAGTGCATTTGTAAGCCCTTTAGTCAAGTCACATGCATGATTTATAGGATTTAAAGAGTACTTTATAGGGTTGAGTGGGTTTTTCCACCAATATGTTTATTTTCATAAATGTAGTGGCAGGCTGAGCATTTGTAAGCTCCCTGTGCCAGAATCATTTACCTAAAACTCACTGGATCTAAAGGCTACTTTAAAGAGTGGGGATAAATAGTTAACTACAGCCAGTTGTTCCTGATACAGTCTGCAAAATGCTCCCATCAGTGCTTCTGAGATCCCTGGCCAGGGCATCACTCTGGGGTCCAGGGGGTGCAGAGTGGTGGAGATTTCAAGTTTCCAGTTTTATGCATGAGTAGCTCATCTACTTCAGTTATTTTTCTTTTCATTCTGGTACTTGTAGTCCTGATTTATCAGTGGTGACTGGTGCTCACAGCTGTGACTGAGACAAATGAAACTGACTTCATCGTGAATCTTTTCTAAATGAGAATTTTTTTTCAAAAAAGCCCAATTTTTACATATGTTTAGCAAAATGTCATGGATTCTGAATAGAGACTCATAATATATTCCATTATGTTCATGGTGTGCAAAGCATGCCTGGCCCTGCCCAGGAGGTTCACCATCTACAAGAAATCTTTGGAAAAGTCCCACCCTTTTTTACCCCAATTTCAATACAAATGTCTAACAGATTCATGAGTGATACAGTCAGTTCAGAAAATAAATACCACTTCACCTGGCGATCATTTTATAGCACAGATCTACACTTCTACATTTCACTTCATATCATGTTCCATTGTGTCTCAGTGTCAATTCGATTTTCTATCATATGTTATGACTGAATTTTCTGAGGAAGGAGCAGCGCGGAAACAAAATTACATTTGTGGTCTTAGACAGTACCAGCAGAACTAGACACATTTATAAGACTGTACAGACGTTCCATCACCCACTTTACGGAGGCCTTACAGGACTGATTTTGTGCAGGAAGGTGCCCATTCCTGCGCAAAACCCATTCTGCCTGTAACACAGGCTCCCTTGCACCATAGGTACCTGCGTTGGCGCTAGACTGCCAAAACAGCGCTAGCGCAGGGGGAAAGGACAGGATTGCACTGCCTTGGATAAATACAGCGCATTCATGCCCTTTGTCTGTGATGCAGAGCAGCGCAGCAAGGTTAACCTGCTGCGCTGCCCTGCGCCACCATTTTGGTGAAAATTTCCCTAGGAGTTTAGACAGCAATAGTCATTAGCACTCAACTATAAGCTCTAATATATATATACATATTTGGTAATACAATACAATGCATTTCTCCCCAAAACACCTGCTTGCTGGTTCATGAAAATATGCAGATTTTGCTAATAAATATACGTTTTTTTATTTTGGGGAATAAAAAACAGTATCCCAAACAAAAGCTTCTCATATGCATTATTTTTAAAACAAATTGTGCCCTGAAATGCCAGGGTTTCATTTTTACTAAGTACTGATTCGGTGCCCAAACATCAGTTTGCCATTTTCATCATGTTCTACTGCAAAACATGGATGGGCTGTGCCTTGCATGACCATGTATTACACTTCCATGTCATGGATGTGCACAATGTGGCAAGAGTCATAACTAATATCCGAGGGACAGCATCATAGGATGGGTTTGCATCGCTGTGTCCTGGATGTGCACTGCAGTCCAGAAATGACCACCATTTGCCACAGCGGGCATTACTTCAGGGGTGGACATCACCACGCTTTGGAGAACCACAATATACCAGAAATACCCAACATTGGGGCAGGGATAGCATTGTACCAGGGGCGGGCACCATATCATGGACGACCAAAATATGCCAGGGCTTTTCACCAATAAGCCAGGGCCTTCATTAAACCATCATGCCACTGATGCTTACTACATGGCATAAA
This sequence comes from Triturus cristatus, assembly GCF_964204655.1. Taxonomy (NCBI): domain Eukaryota; kingdom Metazoa; phylum Chordata; class Amphibia; order Caudata; family Salamandridae; genus Triturus; species Triturus cristatus. Next base: position 135,410,558 of record NC_140594.1, read on the forward strand.
TGACCGTCATTGTGCCCGGGCTAAAATTCCACCCTGGGGGCCATCGTTCTATGGATGCCCACAATTCACAGAGAATTATCAACATTATGCAAGGGCCAGCATCACACCAGAGATGACATCATCATTCCATGGGGACTGCCATGCCATAGATGCCCACAATGTGTCAGATCCTACCACCAGTATTCCAGGGTCATTCGTACTAAGTGTGGGCATGATCCTGCCAGAGATGCCCACAATATGCCATACATTATCAACACTTCACCAGGGGCAGTATTTTATGTGGTGTGGGCACCATCATCAGATACATACTCACAATATGTGAAGAATGGCCAGACTTTCCAAGGTCCAATACTCTGTTATGGGTGGGTGCCATCATGCCACAGATGCCCCCAATATGCCAATAATTACCACCATTCTGCCAGTGCCTGCATTTTACCAGCAGTGGGCACCAACATGCTATGGACGGCCACAAAATTTTACGAATTACTATGATTTTTGTAAATGTCCAGTATTTGTAAAGCGCAAACAATTACCCAAAGGTGTCAAGGCGCTGGGGGCCGTTGGGAAGATTAAGCGAGCTATTGCCCAGAGTCACATGTTGCTGGGCTGATCTGCTGCTGGTGATCGAACCGTGAGCCTTCGGGTTCCAGAGTCAGTCGCCATGGCCGCTGCGCCACACCTTTTCCAGTGCCAAAGGCACTATCATGACACCTGTTTCCAGAATTCTTTAAAAATAACTACCTGCAGGGCCTGTAATTTCCCTGGGGACTAGAGGTGCATTAAACATTCATATAGACATAGATACGCACTTTCACAGCCTTCCCAGCGCTCCCTTCTGCTCCTCTTCGGCTCTCGGCTCTGCACACATGGTAACTAAAGCATTAGTTTACACTGCCTGTGTGACTCCAGGCCTGTCAGTGGTGTCTGAAAGCTGACAGGCAGCACTCGGCTAGCAGGTTTGTAGGAAGCATTTCTATGCCTCTCCTCTCTACAAGGGGGTGCGCATCAGTGGCGTAACGAAAGTTTAAGGGGCCCCCCTGCAATGTACACTGCGCATCAGTGCTCCAGACCATGAACAGCCCACGTCTGATGGGCTTGTGTGCATCATGCATCCGACATTGGCAGCTTATACATTGTCCATGCTAGTCTAGGGGTTCGGGGATGTGTGGTGCACACCTTTCGACCCTCACGGTGACAGTGGACAAAGAGGTACGTGTCCGACAATCCGCTCATGGAGTTTGCGGAAGCACAAACAGGACCACATGGAGCAGAATGCACAATAAAGCCTGAACTGGATTAGCTGCTCATGCAAGAAATCAGGAGTTCGAACAGTTTAAAGCCATAATATAATGGGCTTGCTGACAGACCCTAGCGCTCGTTTTATGCACTTGCAGGCCCTCACCTTGCTGCGCTGCCCAACGCCAAAGTGAAAGGACAGGAATGCACTGTATTTATGCAATACAGCGCATTCCTCTCCTTTCCCCCTGTGCTGGCACCGTTTCGGCAGCGTACCACCAAAGCAGGCACTCTTGCACCATGGTGCAAGGGTGCCTGTGTTTGGGCAGGATTGTTTTTGTGCAGGAAGGGGTCGCTTCCTGCACAGAAACAATCCTAAGAGGTGGTTACCTCTTTCTATGAATGCAGCACACATAGAAAGAGGAACAAACAAGGAGGAGTAAAGATATTTCTTCTCGTTACGCCTCAACTCGGAAGGAGTAGGGTTTTGGTGCTTCCCCAGGTTTACATGATCTTGTAAATCTGGGGAAGTGTGAAAATCCATGGGTGTTGCATGGGAAACCCACTGCAACGCCCATGGAATGCCTCTCGTGCGCAGAGTAAGGCAACGCAGTGATTTGCGCAGTCTTGCCTTACTCCATTTCTATGAGAACATGGTGCCTTTGCGTGGTCTCATAGATATGAATTTGTGGTTTGCGTCACCAGAACGCCACAAAAAGTGATACTCTGGCAGCGCAGGGGGCTCATAAATATGCCCCTTGAAGTCTGTGATCCAAACTCATTTAACCCGACACTTCACTGAGGTCAAGCTTAGTTTTCAGATAGTAGAGTTTGGAAACAGAAAACAACGTTTGCCTCTTTCTGTTTCTGAGCTGTGCTGTCTCCAAAAAAACAGTAACATCGAGTATAATGAATTCACTTTATGCTTTGCAGGTGCATAAAATAGGCGCTTGGCTCTAGGATGGACCAGCAAGGCCCGTTGTGACACCAGGACAGGTTGGGAGGAGCAATATGCAAATTGCATCAGTAGCAAGCAGTGAACACAGAGGGAAAGAGAGAGTGAGAGCGAAGCGGGGAGGAGAGAGAGAGAGGGGAAGTGAGAGAGAGAGAGAGAGGGAAAGAGAGAGAGAGAGAAGCGGGGAGGAGAGAGAGACGGGAAGAGAGAGAGAAAGAGAAGTGGGGAGGGGAGAGAGAGAGGGGAAGAGGGAGAGAGAGAGAGAGAGAAGCGGGGAGGAGAGAGAGAGGGGAAGAGAGAGAGAGAGAGAGAGAGAGAAGCGGGAAGGAGAGCGAGAGAGGGGAAGAGAGAGAGAGAGAGAGAGAAGCGGGGAGGAGAGAGAGAGGGGAAGAGGGAGAGAGAGAGAGAGAGAGAAGCGGGAAGGAGAGAGAGAGACAGGGGAAGAGAGAGAGAGAAGCGGGGAGGGGAGAGAGAGAGAGAGAGAAGCGGGGAGGAGAGAGAGAGAGAGAGAAGCGGGGAGGAGAGAGAGAGAGAGGGGAAGAGAGAGAGAGAGTTGCATTCAGCATTGCAAAAGTATTTAGGGGAGGGGGAACTGCAAACGTCCCTGCCCTCCAGTCGTCCTTGACATTAATTATGGTAACAATTATGCTAGTTAAACAAAATAATAGAGCGTACAATTGGTTAAATCGTAACAATCCTAGTAACAATAATTACTGCAGCAACATTTACAAACATGGCGAGTTCAATAATAATTATAAAAGCGACATACATAAATACAGGCTCGGTACTTAGCAAGGCAGACAAAAAAAAAGAGAATATGTTGCCTCTGACCATGTAATGCCAGCACTTTCTGTTACACTCCGCATCTGTCCCATCTCCTTCCCCACACCTTGTAACGTTTTGTGAGTACGTACTCCAAATGTTACACTTCAGATACACAAACGGACCATTCAAATGACAGAAGTATCATTGTTGTACAGTGTTGACCTTTGAACTGTCCAATTCAAGAACAGGTAATGCTCTATGCAGTACTTAATTTGTAAAACAATTAAGTGCCAGGATCCTTCTTGGACGCCTGCACCACCCATGCCCTGCCAGCGCTGTCAATGGCAGTACCAACATTACACCTAACCATCGCACTCCTGCATCTGTGACAATTCAGACTATTTCAGGCCACACAAAGCTGTAATAATGGCATGAGAGGATGGTATTATTCATTTTCAATGTATATTGACTCAATATACACGGTTGTTGAGCTCCTCTCGAAATTAAAAAGACAGCCACACCATGTGGTGAACTGTCAATAGAGCTGGTGCTGACAATCAAGCGCCAGTGCCGAGCACTGGAAATCACTGGCACAAATTAAGCACTGGCACTAAGTTAAAAGTGTGAAACAGGAAAACATTTTAGTAAAACCACTCATTCACAAAACCATTTTGCAAATTAAAACTAAGGGTGTGTGAAGAAGTTTTGCAGCCTTTTCAATGTTACAAGGAAACCTTGCAACTTTACAATGGTTGCAAAGATTCTCTTTTGGCTATACCACTTATGTGCACAAATCGTGACAATTTATTTGCAAAGACGTCTTCTGCATAAAATATCCTTGCAGAAATAAGTGTTGTCGCCCTCACATGCCACAGTGTATAGAATATCTTTGTAAAAGTTGCATTTGTAGAGACAGATGTTGGCACGCATTTTTTCATCTTCGCTGCTTTTGATTCTAATGAAAACTATGCGCCATATCTGCAACGAGGCGATAAAAAATTATCGCCGCTTTTGCGTCCATTTTCAGGCGAAAAGCGGGGATAATTTTGTCGCCTAATTAGCAAGGTCCCGCTATCGCGTGAAACCTTGCATTAGCGCCCGGATTCTTAGCGCCCAGCTTTGCATCTCTAATGAGATGCAAAGTGGGCGTTTCTGACCTGACATGACTGGAGAAGTGTCACTAAGCGACATTTCTCCTATCATCAAGCCCCACGCTATGAAGCATGCAGGAAAAGTAGCGATAACCCCTGTTATCGCTACTTTCCTTACGCCTGCTTCAGGACTGACTTCGACATGATATCCTATAGAAGGTGGATATCATGGCTAAGTATGTGAGGCCCTATCATCAAGCTATTGCCAAACTTCGTGGGATTATCGCTGGTTTTCCATATCACGTTAGGCAGTTAGCGCTAGGATTTTTATCGCTTTTGAGATGAGCGTTGCTAATAGCACGCTATCTCAGCGATAAAAATCCACGTTACCCGGCGATAATTATCCTAGCGCTAAGTGCGCTTAGCGATAATTATCGCCGGGTGTTGCTGATATGCCCCTTAGTCACTATAAACCGAAAGAAATCTTGCAAAGCAGAAGAAAACCTTTGTTGGGCAAGGGCCCAACCTTTTCTAACAGAAGAAATTGGCACCTTCCCAAACTCTGCAGGAGAAAAACCATTTGTTTATCTCTAATTTAAACAATTGTTAAGAATGAAATATGAGCAATATTACTCGTTTCAATCCCTTGCCATCTCTCCTAAATCAAATAGATCCTAAAATGTGTTAATCGTTTCTTACCCACAGACGTGCCTGTGTCTTCTTTTTTTATATCAAGAAGATGTTCTAATAAACACTGGAGAAAATTAAAAAATATTTAAATTTAGGCATTTAAAGTATGGAATGTGCCATTTACTGGTGTGCATAGTTTAAAACAAATTGGGCATTCAGGTACAATCCACTTGTCACTTGTAAATAAAATACTAATGTTTTATATCTTTTGGTCACCCAGTTTGGGAGAGTAATCCCCGGAATGACAATGCAATCCTGGTGATTTTGAGTTTCACATATTGCCTGGTTATCTGGTCAGAGATTGTGAAATTATTGTCCTAATGTAGGGATTTCATCTGCGAAATGCATCAAGAATACTGTACAAACGTATTAAAATAAAGAAAAATCTGCATTAGCACCCTGTTCTAAAATCCCTTCAGATAAAAATTGTTCAAAGAAACGGTATTAATTTCCACACAGGATTGGGGTTTCTGGTGGGAACACCGCCCGTGATTGGAAGTTGGTTCACGGAAGGTCCAATGGGGAGATTGGACCATTCGAAAAAAAAAATTATTTCTAAGTTTATGAACTGTGAGAATACATGACTGCAAGTCTGCAATAAATTTAAATGAATTAACTATAGGTCATTCCCATAAATTCTTCGCCAATACCTATTTGTCCAAACTTGTTTGTGCATAATGCACACAACGCATGTGATTGTATATCGTAATATTGACAACAGAAACATCGCGCTGCTAAAATATTGTGGCCAAAGTATAGAGGAGCAAAATATTGAGAAAGTAAGTGCATATAGGTACCTGGAGATTTACTATTCTTAACATCATATCTAGCCATCTTGAAGCTATACATATCGTCAAGGTACACATATGTCCCTGCCCCAGCTGCCGCTGCTAAGATCTCTCCCGTAAGTGTGCTTCCTCCGCTCTTGTGCCCCGATTTTTGCCTTCTGTACCGCTGTTTTTCCCCCTTCTGTGCCCTGATTTTTGCCTTCTGTACCACTGTTTTTCCCCCTTCTGTGCCCCAATTTTTGCCTTCTGTACCACTGTTTTTCCCCCTTCTGTGCCCCGATTTTTGCCTTCTGTACCACTGGTTTTCTCCCTTCTGTGCCCCGATCTTTGCCTTCTGTACCACTGTTTTTCCCCCTTCTGTGCCCCATTTTGCTTTCTGTGCCCTCGTCTCCCCTGCCGCTGTGCACCCTGCGGCCCGCCCCCACTGACTGCCCACTGCCCATTCGCTGATCCCGCCTCCCAGCTGCTCCTCCCTCCCACCTCCCCATATATGCCAGACGCTGCGCGGTGAGGAGAGCGACCCCTGACCCTCCTGGTAGGTCGCACCCCCTCCGCACAGCTCTACATGTGTGCCCCTGCCCCAGCTGCCGCTGCTAAGATCTCGCCCGTAAGTGTGCTTCCTCCGTTTCTGTGCCCCGATTTTTGCCTTCTGTACCATTGCTTTTCCCTCTTCTGTGCCCCGATTTTTGCCTTCTGTACCACTGTTTTTCCCCCTTCTGTGCCCCGATTTTTGCCTTAGGTACCACTGTTTTTCCCCTTTCTGTGCCCCATTTTGCTTTCTGGGCCCTCGTCTCCCCTGCCACTGTGCACCCTGCGGCCCCGCACCCCTTGACTGCCCACTGCCCATTCGCTGATCCCGCCTCCCGCCTCCCAGCTGCTCCTCCCACCCACCTCCCCATATATGCTGAACGCTGCGCAGTCGCACAGCGGACGTGCGCCGCTGGCGAGACGAAGGCGCGCCTATGGCATGCCCGTCTGCGCCCGTCCGTGCCTGGACCGTGCCCAGTGCCAGGAACCCTTGCCCCCGCACACACCACGACACCCGCCTCCGCTACGACTCCAGCACCCTCACGCACTCAACGCCGGGCGATATCGCACCTGCTGCCTGGCCGTCCCGAAGCGCACCCAAGGACCCTTCTCCTGCCGGAACTGCAGCTTCACCAGCATCCGGCCCGCCAACCCGCCCAACATGGAAACCAACTTCCTCAGATGTATCCTACTCAACACCCGCTCCGCCCGCAAACACGCCATCGAACTCTGGGACCTACTCGACTCCACCTCCCCAGACGTCGCCTTCCTGACGGAAACCTAGCTGACCCCCTCCTCGGCACCCGACATCGCCATAGCCATCCCGGAAGGCTACAAGATCACCCGCAAGGACCGCACCAACGGAACAGGAGGAGGAATCGCCATCGTCCACAGGAACACTCTCAAAATCTCGACACACGCCAACGACACCCTCAGCACTGCCGAACACCTGCACTTCCAGATCCACACCGACCCCAACACCACCTGATCGACAAACTCGGCAACCTCGGACTCAGACAACTTGTCACAGCACCCACACACTTCGCCGGCCACACGTTTGACCCCATCTACACAGCCCACAGGAACGCCACCCGCCGACATCACCAACTCATCAGATCCGCCAAAAGGTCCGCCTTCAGAGACCGCCTCGACAACAACGCACACAACAGCAAAGAGCTCTTCAGCATCGTGAAGGAACTCGCCAACCCCAGCTCCAACACCAATGACATCCCACCGTCACAAGAACTGTGCGACTCGCTGGCCACCTTCTTCCACCGCAAGATCGCAGACACCCACAACAGCTTTGATGCCGTCACCACCCCGACAACAGCCGACACCCCCACTCCCACGACCACCACCCGCACCAACCGCCTGCTCACCTGGACCAACACCAACGACGACAACACCATCAAGATCATGAACACGATCCACTCCGGATCCCCGGAAGACCCCTGCCCACACCACATTTTCAACAAAGCCAGTAGGACCATCGCACCCCACCTTCAGAAAACCATCAACATCTCCTTCGAGACAGCGACCTTCCTGGAGAGCTGGCAGCACGCAGAGATCAACGCCTTACTAAAGAAACCCAAGGCAGACCCCAAGGACCGCAAAAACTTCCAACCCATCTCCCTGCTCCTGTTCCCGGCGAAGGTCATCGAAAAGGCCGTCAACAAACAACTGACCAGCTACCTCGAAGAGAATAACATCCTGCACCCATCCCAGTCAGGGTTCCGCAGCAACCACAGCACCGAAACTGCCCTCATCGCCGCCACCGACGACATCAGGATCATGCTCGACAACGGAGAAACCGCGGCCCTGATCCTCCTGGACCTGTCAGCCGCCTTCGACACAGTCTGTCACCGCACACTAACAGCACGCCTCCACGACGCGGAATCCAAGAGAAGGCCACCTCCTTCCTCTCCGGAGGAACCCAGAGCGTCCGCCTGCCCCCCTTCCGTTCCAAAGCCACCGAGATCATCTGCGGCGTACCCCAAGGCTCATCTTTCAGCCCAACATTATTCAACGTCTGCATGGCACCACTCACCCACGTTGCCTGACTGCACGACCTAAACATCATCTCCTACGCCGATGACACCAAGCTGATACTCTCTCTCACCAAGGACCCCCACCCCGCCAAAACCAACCTCCACGATGGAAGGAAAGCCGTCGCCGACTGGATGAAGAACAGCCGACTGAAGCTGAACTCGGACAAGACGGAGGTCCTCATCCTCGGCTCCACCTCCTCGGCCTGGGACAACTCCTGGTGGCCGACGGCACTAGGAGCACCCCCTACACCCACCAACCATGCACGAAACCTAGGGGTCAACCTCGACTCCACACTCTCCATGACAAAGCAGATCACTGCCGTCTCCTCCTCCTGCTTCAACACCCTCCGCATGCTTCGCAGGATCTTCAAGTGGATCCTCACCGAAACTAGAAGGACGGTCACCCAGGCCCTCATCAGCAGCAGACTGGACTACGGCAACTCACTCTACGCAGGAGCCCCGGCCAAACTCCTGAAACGACTCCAACGCATCCAGAACTTCTCCGCTCGCCTGATCCTGTACATCCCCCGCCGCAGCCACATCACACCCCACCTGAAAGACCTGCACTGGCTCCCCATCAACAAGAGGATAACTTTCAAGCTCCTCACCCACGCACACAAGGCACTCCACGACACCGGACCAGCGTACCTCAACAGCCGACTCAGACTCTACACCCCTGCCCGCCTGCTCCGCTCCGCAGACCATGCCCTCGCCACCAACCCCTGCATCCGAAGAGTGACCGCCGACGGCAGATCATTCTCCCACCTTGCCGCCAAGACGTGGAACACCCTCCCCATCCACCTACGGCAGACCGAAGACCTTCTATCCTTCAGGAGACTCCTCAAGACCTGGCTCTTCGAACAGTAGCAGCATCCCCACCTAGCGCCTTGAGACCCTCACGGGTATGTAGTGCGCTTTACAAATGCTATGATTGATTGATTGATTGATATGTGGGGGTCAGTGATGTAAACCTACACTTCCCTATATATACGCCCCCAGTTGATATTTTGGTCCCCAGTATCTGCCCACAATACTCTGGTAGTCTGATATTTTGAAATCCAAATTAAGGTGGCGCACCACTGCATGCACGTCATAAATCCAGAGTTAGGAAATATGAGAATTATCTTTCGTTTGTTTTTATAGTATTTTTTAGGTCTCGCCTAGCGATGCAGCACGAATGTGCTGCCATCGCTTTGTAAGGCATGCAGTATACACTGTAGTGTGGAAACTTTGTGGAAGCTCCGCCCACTCTCTGCCCATTGGCTTTTGTCTTAAATGCTGCCTTCCGATTGGTTTGAGGCTTGTTAGTCCCTCTTCAGTCATCATTTGTATCCTTCCACGGCTACTGGCCCCTTTACTCCTAACACTAGTTTCTTTTAGGTCTCGCCTCATGATGCAGCACGAATGCGCTGCCATCGCTATGCGAGGCATGCAGTATACACTGTAGTGTGGAAGCTTTGTAGAAGCTCCACCCACTCTCTGCCCATTGGCTTCTGTCTTGAATGCTGCCTTCCAATTGGTTTGAGGCTTGTTAGTCCCTCCTCAGGCATCATTTGTATCCTTCCACATCTACTGGCCCCTTTACTCCTAACACTATTTTCTTCCCTGTCTCACTCCCTCCAGCCCCCTCCCCGCCCCCTCCGTCCCTCCGTCCCTCAGTCTGTGACTTCTCGACCCCGCCCCCCACTCCCGTTCATGTCTTTTTGTGTCTTCAATGCACTAGGACTCATGTAAATCACGACCTGCTTTGTTTACGTTTAGCGCGCCGTGCGCGCTTTCACTTTCTAAGCAGCCAGAAAATCTAGCCGGTGCTGTTTGTGTCTTCAATGCAATAGGACTCGTGTAAATCACAACGTGCTTTGTTTACGTTTAGCGCGCTGTGCCACTGGTCCGACTCCCTATCACTTTCTCAAGCTGTGGGGGAGGCTGGCCAGTTATCGTTGATAAAGAAGGAACCGGGAGGGCAGCCCATTGTTTAGCACCTTTGCCACTGCGCCCCATCATTGCAGTCAAAGGACACCCCTGCTGAGAGACCGGATGCAAAAGAGTCAGCCTCCGATCAATCAGCCAGTGCCGCCGGTCCGCTGAGGCAGCCGTGACCCAAAACGCCTGCTCCGAAAATCCTCACATGTTTTGTAAGTTGTGGACTGGCTGCGGGAGAGGTTAGAGCGGTGGATTCACTTGGACGCAATCTTGCCCCGCATATTATGCCTCAGAGTAAAGTTGATTGATTGATTGAAACATAGACTAGGAATATGATGGAATTGACAAATATGAAAGATAAAATACCAGTTACAACATCCATTGGTGCGCTGCGAATTGACTTTTCAATAGCACATCGGCAGCATTTTTGCTCACTGTTATCTTTGATATGCTTATGATGCTATGTCTGTGCCCTGGGATCTCTCCATATCACCAATGATTTTTACTTCTGGAACTCCAATTTTGTGAATCAACAACATCTGAAATGTTTTTTCATACGCGGTGATGTCTCCCTGCCTACAGAACACACTGGTTTCCTTGCAAGGGCAAGGTGTTTGAAAACAGCACAAGGCCAGATGATTGTAGAGGGCCCCATTACAGTCCATGGGGGGGAGGGGTGGTGGCTAAGATTTTGTTACCCCACTGACGCATTGGTGTAACTTGGAACAGCTGTGCTCATCGCACATTATTCCTCTGTGGTATCACCCAACACAGAATTGACGGCAGAAGATTTACGCGCATATTTGAATTAGCACTTACTCTGTGACTTAATAACACACTCAGCAAAGACCTCCATGTGCGATATTTAGTGGTATAAGCTCGCAATTACCGCGTCACTCATAACAAGCTGCTTAGATTTCAGAATGCTTGGGGTGCTGTACTGTACAGAGCTACCAGTTAAAGTTTTAATTCTGAAGTTTGTAGAATGGGTTCCATGACCCCATGTGCAAAATGTAAGAGTGTTTACAGGTTAGAACATTATTTAAATTGTGCAGTTTCTCGTATGGCTTGGAGTTCAAGCCGCTCATGCATATAGATGACTTAAATCCATACAAACAGAAAACTCTGGAGGTGTTAAAGCCAGACCTAATGTCGTTGCCAGTGCTAGTTCAACCTTGACATTTCAGCGAAGGTTAGCCTGCTCTCCAACCATAACAAGTTTCGCAGATCATATTTGTTTTGCAGATCATATTTCAAGTTCGGTTTGTGTCTTCCTCGAGTACAGAACACGCTTCTGTTTCAGTCTAGCTATTGCTCATGATCAGTTTCAGTTTCATACCACACTGTTCTTTACCTCCACATTCCTCTGCTGCTCCACGTCCCTGAAAAAGTAACTCAAGCATTTGCAAAGCTAGCTGGTCTGACTTATGCTGCCAGCCTTTTGACTTTGTCAATGCATTAGCTTTGTCAATGTATATTGGTTTTTGTTAAACTTTATTGTTTGGGACTAACAGTTACCTCAACCCCTTTCCATGGTGCCCCACTGAGAACAAATGCTCATTTCATCCGGTTATAGCAGTTGTGTAAGGCTAAATGAGAAGAGTTAATTTAACACCCAGGATAATGTGCTGCATGGCTAAATGCTTTTAAGATCCTAAAGGCAAGACTGTTGCATTGCAAATGCTTGTTATCTGTGGGGACATGTTTAGTATATGTCTTTCCTACAACTCTCTTTTTACAAAATAGGTGCACTCTTGCTTACTGTCTGCGCCTAGGCTGCTGATCCCTGAACCATGTGTGCGTACATGTATGTTACATCCTCAGGTAGATGTGGGAGGTGCAATCCCCAGGCGTTGTGAGCACTGACCTTGGAACGCCCTTGTGGACTTCACCTATTTTGCTTTGTATTTCCACGGTCACTCCTCTGATGCTCCCCAGAAGACACCACTTTTCTAATCTCTGTCAAAATGCACATACGTGTAATGCATGTATGTACAGCATACAATACCTATACGAAAAAGTTCACACGCGTACATTGCAAACTTGTTATTTTGAATCACCTTCTATTTATGCACACATACATTACAACTTCTTCAGCTGTGTAAAACTGGTTTACGCTTGTTAAAACCTTTGTGGATTCTTCCTTCTGCCCCTACAACTTGTTCTGTAGGGACACTGGTGTGAGCACACGTGTGTATGGCTAACACGTCTGCTGGTTTGAGGTTTATGTGCTGAACATGGACTAAGCATGCACTGATCACCTGTTGCCATAAATAGCACGTTGTGCTTTTCGTTCCTCAGCTCCCTGTGAGGCTGTTGTTATGGCCACCAGTGTAATAACGCTGGGATTAAACCTAATCTCACACAGTACCTACACTACAGGCCAGGAGGACCCTTTCTTACTGCTCTCTAAGCATCTTTTGCCTGCCAGCCACTCACAGGCTGTCACCCACGTCCACAACACATTCTTTTACTCCCTGGCCTACACCTCTGTAGTCCCCAGGGGTTCTATGGGATGGTAGAAGAAATACACGTGATTTTAATGGCTAAGTGCAAGGAATTTTCACAGTTCCAGGCAAAATTAGATTTTGCTGTTTAGGATTCCCTCCTCATTTAGCAAAAGAGCCATTTACAGGCCTTATTTATGCAGTCTGGTGCTGCGTGCACACCCTGTGGGGGTGCACCAAGGTGGCTGCTTACAATAGACTTAATGTGCCCCTTGAAGGAATCACGCTTAGTGTGGTGTATTTGGGCAGACAGGATTGAAATGTGATTTCTTAAGTGTGGCAACATTTTAAGAGGCTCACCTCGCTGCTGTTGGGCACTTTGCCACCTCGCGGTGTGGTCAGTGGGTTGGCATCCTGTGACAAATGAGAGGGTGAACAGACCACGGCTTTCACCCTTGGAATGTTCAAATATGGACTCTATTGCCCTAATGCTCCTGTGTTTGCATGCAGTTAGATTGTAGTTGAACAGCAAAACATATAACTACAAGGTCCACAATCCACTTGTTGAGATTGGAGCAGAAAGACCTGAACTGTTAAAGGCAAGAAGCACAAAAGAACAGACATCAATGCGGGGTCGTTGCGGCGCCCCCACACTATGGCCCCCATCACAGTCTGTGTAATTCCTCACTACGCAGGGGACAATGTTTCAACCAGAATTGGGAATTACAAGAAATGTGGGAATATTGCATTACTGCAGAGGGGCCTCTGAAGGGGCTTCTGTTCTGAACTTGGGCCCAGATTTATAAAAAGTTTGTGTCAGGTTTACGTTATTTTTTTTAAGCAGAACCACACAAAGGGGCATATCATCAAGCGGCAGCGATAATTATCGCTGGCCGCGTGTAGCGTGAACATTTCTATCGCCGTCTATCGCCCGGTTAGCGCACTATTAACAACGTGCATCGCTGAGGCGATAGAAATCCCGGCAATAGTGGTGAAAAGCGGCAATATCGTTGGATTTCCAGCGATAAAAAACAGCGATAGGGAAAACATTGTTGATATGGAGATGTGGACTTAGCTTCACAATCCACCTCCCATGATACATATAGGTAAGTCAGAAAATTAGCAGGTGTTAGAAACCGGCGATATACGTGGTTAACGCAACTTTTTATGTCACTAGGCGGGTTAGCGATATCCTTGTTGATAGTGAGGAGCTGTGTTAGCGACTATTTTTGCTGAATTCCAGTCGGGAATGCCTACCTTGCATCTCATTAGCGATGAGATGCCAGGCGTTAGTGAAATGGGTGATAATACAAGGAAACACACGCTAAAGCCTGTTAGCGTGTTGATCCGCGTTACAATTATCACCGCTTTCCGTCCGCTAAAGCGGCGATAATTGTCTTGATGATATGCCCCAAAGTCTTCTGGTGGCATTTACAAACCAAATCACGTTTTGGTTTGCAACCCAAAGTAACGCAACTCAGCGCAATGCAGGGCCTTGCCTTTCTTTGCATCATGGAGACGTTCCATGGGTGGTGCATGGGTGGTGAGGAGCATCCACCCATGGGTTTAGTCGCAAATCCATATCCACAAAGACTTGTAGAAAAGGATTTACACTAAAACTCTGCACCTCTCTGCAGCTGACATAACGCACTGGAAATTTCTCTGTTTTTTTTTCTCTTTGCATGTGGTGTTGTATTCTGCAACACACATACGTAGAAGAAATACTCTCAAATGAGTTTGTGCAGGATGAGACCTCTTCCTGCACAAAAACTATCCTAAACACAACACAGACACCCATGTACTATGGCACAAGGGTACCTGTATTGGCGCATGCTACACAGAGAGCGCCAACGCATGGAGAGAGCAGAATTGCACCATTTCTTTGTAGATATGGCACAGTTCTTCTCCCTCCAATTCATGCCAGAGGTTCCGGCGGGCGCAGGAAAGGAACTGCCTGCATGGCAAGTCTGTGCCCCGCCTGTGACGACGAGCTAGGGGACTCCAGCATTTCCCTCTTCTATGAGGATCACTGTGTCACCTTGAGGTCAGAGAGTTTAACATGTCATTGATGGACGTAGACGAGATCACCACCGATTGTTGGGCAGGAGGAGAACCAGTGTCTTGGAGGTGAAAGAATTCAGGAAGTAAATCACCAGGGATAGGCAACACAATTCACAGTGATGACCTGGAATCGCTGAAAAGCTGTCAACGTGGTGAAGAAGTGAAATGCGAGCATGTGTCGCTAACCAGAGTAGTGGATGATGAGAAGTGCCCCAGATGTATAGAAGAGCTCAGTAATGTAGGGATGCCTGACTTCAAAATGGCCACCTTTAGTTTCTGAAGGACTTTTGGATAATGCGCTTGACTCCAAGATGGCCGCCAAGAGGGGCTGTACTCTTGTAAAACTTCGGGGCCCAGTGTAGGCCCAGAGGGAGCAACAGCTGGCATACGGGGCTCGACTCACCACCCAGCAGATGTGCAGGCAGGCAGCCATTGGGAAGGTATGCGACCGGGGTAGGCTCACAAAGTCACTTCACAGGACTCCTCTGAACTGGAGAAGGTGCACACGCCCAAGGTGGGCTCCTGGTGGCGCGTCACCGCAGTAACCACTCGCACTGCAGCAGTGGGCATATGTGACCTTGGTGGGCTCCCGAGGTTGCGCTGTGGCTGGATGGTCTGCTCCTCCTTAGAGTGACCACGCAATGACGGTGAGCTCCCGAGTTCGTGTAGGGCCGTAAGGAGAGGCGCAGTCAGGGTGGGCTCCCGACTCCGCGCCGCCGACGTCACAGATATGATGTGCACTTACGAAGGGTGCTGTGACAAAAATTTAAAACAATATGTTTTGGGCCGTCTGGGACCCCCTTTCCCTGCCCATTATATCTTTTTTCTAGTTTTTTCCTAAGACAAGGGATTGAGTCTGAAATCATAGGATGGCCGCCACCACTTGATTGTTGATGTGGTGGCAGCCAATCAGATCTCATCTTGAGATCGTCGGCTCCGAGGACCCTCCACGACCTGGAATATACAATGTTTTTGAGCCTTAATATCTCAAAAACTACTGAATGGATTTACACCAAATCACAAAAAGCACATTTTCTGGCTCAAGATCTAACTTTCTGCCAAATTTGGTATAATTCGGTTCAGCCAATTTGGGCTGTAGCTGCGTTTAACTTTTCTATGGAAAATGAAAGGGAAAAAAGCATTTTTATACTCCCTCTTTTTCTCGACAGATCACCCCAAAACTTTCCAGGAAGGTGGGAAAACATTTTTGGGGGAATGTTTTGTGCATGTTCACCAAACGGCATCAAAGTTATAAAAAATACAAAAAATGCTTTTTCTTTGGAAACATGGACATGTGGTCCTAACTATAACTACCCAGTGGAGACTGCCACTGGGTAATATATCTGTTGGCACTGGGTAATAGCCCTGTTGGAAACTTTTTCTGCAGAACCAAAAAACGTGTGTGGAACATACTGGACACAAGTCGTCAACTGTCATGTGCACACAGAGTTACTCTTCAATACAAAGATTAATAAAGTGTTCAATACCTCTACACACCTATGATGAATTAGGAGCACAAGCCTTTGGTAGACACTTACACCCATAAGCTGGACACAGGCTGTACAAAATTAGTTTAAAAACTAATATGGTAGTTACCTCACTCATGTACACTATGATGTCATAAATTGTGTCATTGAACATGTCATGAGTAATGTAATATGTGAGGTCATAAGCAGTGCATTGGCTCTGCTAACTATGACAGGTGATTTTCTGTGGGGTTTTGTTTAGTTAAAAATGTTAATGTTGTCACTGACATATTCACATAACTATAACATCACTTTAACCATTGTTTTTTTTCAGTGAAGTTCTAAGGTTTTTTAAAACAAAAACAGATCTTTTATCATACCTCACTATAACCTTTGTTTTTTTCAGTCAATTTCTTCATTTTTTTTAATGAAAAGTAATATTTTATCACCAAAAGTAAAGCCAACACCCCGCCACACGCAGACCCCATCCTCTAAAGTCAAATATAATAGAATACGGGAGGGGCTACATTACATTTTTTTTAACCACTTTTATTGAGTTTCATCATTGTGTCATGTACATAGTTATCACAGCAGTATCATTATTACTCTTACACAGAATTAATACTCTTACATAGAGAGTGCATACTTACACATCTTATACTTGTGTTCCGGTGGCATATTACTAACAGGAGTCACTGGTCAAGATTTTTCAAACAAACACTGTGAATAGTGGGTAACTATAAGCCATGCAGTGGTCCCATGACATTTTTGTTAATCCAAATGCAGGGCATGTTTCCATTAATTTCTTAAATTCCTGTCTTCTTTTACAGCATTGCTACATGCAATGCACAAGAGGCATACAATTCAATAATGTGGTATCCATAACGGGAAGCAGCATTTGTGTGATTATATGGGGGTATCCAATCGCTGCAAGGAGGGGAGAAGAGTTGTGTCACTGTCCCAAGTATTCCGAGGTCTCGGCTAAGCGCCGATCTAGACGGGAGCTCAGTTATTTAGGTCCTCTTTATAAGTCTGTGGCCCCTGTATTAGCGCCTCCCAATCTGCTACTATGGAGATCTTGCGCAATCCGCGGACCTACTCATGCCTCAATGCTTCTGTCTCCACCCTCCCCCATTTAAGGGGTGCCGCACATCAGTGGTTAACAAGTGTTAAAGTCTGAGCTTTCCAATGCATGGAAATAAATCTACGCATGATTAGTAGTGCCAGATCTATGAAACGGTTCATGGCTTCTGCAGTTGCCGAGTGCTTAAATAGCCCCAACAATGAGTCCTCTATCAAGCGGACATTTGTGCAGCCAGTTATCTCTGTTAATGCTTTCGAGACTTCATCCAATAATGCGGCAGCTGCTGGGCAACAGAGCCTATTTCCCTTATAGGAAAGGGGGGTCATTTTTTTCAAGAAGTGCTCTTTCAGAGTTTCTTTCAGAGTTGACAATGGTCTCCCGGACCTCTGCCTACTCCCCAACGAACTTTAAAATTCATAAAGGAGAAGGGATCCCAACGAGAATGGGTGAATGGGTTTCCAACCAAACTCGTGACTCGGTAACTTTGTTATGTTTTGCAACCGGAATTCAGTTGCAAAACATTGATACATCCCATACTGATTCAGTATTTCGAAGAGACACCTTCACACACCCCTTCCAAATGCCAAATCGGTTTGGCGTTGCAAATCCAATTTATGAGTTGGAAACATTTTACCAACTCCTAACATGGGTTTGGTACATAGTAAAAAACACATTTTTGCAGTTATAAACAGCAAAACTGTGTGTGACCGTAAACACATTTAGTACATAGTTTCCTGATGTCAGCAGTGGCAATATTCAACTCATTCAATCACAAGCATTGACATAGCCAATAGGTCTCGCCTTTGGGACCTTATAAGTGTTTAGCCATGCAACAGTTGCATAACTAAATACTTATAAGGTCCCAGAAGCGAGACCTATTGGCTATGCCAAGCGGCCGTGCGGCCGCGAAAGTGATCGCGATCAAATATCAAATCGGCCGTGAAAGTGGAAGTAATCGCGGTCAAGCGTGGCGTGCGCACCCGCGCACATGCACTGTAGCTCTAGGCTGGCCTGGTAGCACTTTTTGGAGCCCTCTCAAAAAGTCTCGCCAGACCAGCGCATGCACTGGGTCAGGCGAGACCTAAAAAACGATGGTAAAGCAGAAAAACTACATTGGTGGGCCAAACACAAGGCTATGGAGGCAAACCCAATGAGAAGCAGGGAGATGAGATCAACAAGAAAGTCACCAAATCATGAGAACGGCACAAAGCCTAATTTAAGAATAAAGTATTGAATAAAATGCTGTCTGTGACAGAAAACCAAAGATGTCTCTAAACAAGACCACAAAAGTGGAATGGAATTACTCCAGTGGGCTGAACCAAGATGTGATTGACAATGTCTTAAACCAGTGGCTGAAAACGACAACATAAGGGCTCCTTAAAGAATACAATGACCCAGATTTTCATAACTGTCACACAATGCAGCGCAGCACCCAATGTCCCTGCGCTGCGTGACAGGAAGAGAGCAAGAAAGCGTCACATCTCCTAAGATTTGGCAATATCTCGCGCACTCCCTAGCGCTGGCTCACAATTGGTCTGCTGAGCCACACACATACCTTTGCACCACAGTGCAAAGGTGTCTGTGTGAGTCTAGCATAGGTTTTGTACTGGAAGGGTAACCTTCTAGTACAAAGTACTATACTTAAACTAATTTTTAAACTTTTCCCACTTTAAATGTGTGCTGTACAGCAGAGGCGCAACTAGAGCCAAATTTCAGGGGGGGCTAAAAAAAGATTTCGGGGGGGGGGGCTGAATCTTTAAGCAATAGGCAGCGTGGAGCTGCAGGGGCTCTTAGAAGGGGTGAAACAACAGCGAGGCCTCATTAACATGCAAATATGCAATATTCCCTATACACTGGCTGCTCCCCTGCACTCACTGGGAGTCTTGCCTGAACTGTTAACACTTTAAGATAGCTGAAAATTATTTTTAAAATTATTGGGAGCGTTTTTTAGATACTTGATGGTTGCTTTTAAAAATTGTATTTCTTTTATTGTGTTGCTGTGACTTACGTTTGGAGGAACGAAGGGGCATCTTTAAGCCGCTTTGAGGGCCCTGGGGCTTTGTTTGACTGCCAACTAGCGCGACCGGACGCATCTGCCATCTTGGGTGAGGCGGTTGCTCGGTTGGCGCTCTAGTGCGAGGGCGTTTCCTGCCCCTCGCGCTTCATAAATGGCGACGAATCCCAGTCCGCGCAGCGGGCGGGCGCAGCGGGCGCGCCGATGGCGCGCCGGAGGCGCGCCAGAGGCAAGCCCGTCTGGGCCCGTCCGGGCCAGAACGGACCTAGGGCCAGGGACCTTGCCGGTTTCTACAGGTAACCTGATTAAATACTCCATAGCAGACTTATTCATGCTAAAGCCGTCCGACTCACGCTATTGCCCACAGGGACTTAGACTTGATGTTCCTTCCATACCCTGTGAGTACTGTCCCCCCGTAGAATCCAGGAGTGTGGTAACAAAATCTCTGTGAAGGACCCTCTTAAAATAGGACTACTTAATTGTAGATCTTTACCAAAGCATTCTACTCAAATTTCCGAGTTGATTCTAGACACACGTTTAGATATTTTATATCTCACGGAAACATGGACGTCAGACTTTTCAAATTTTGATTTAGTCAACTCTCTTCCTCCCGGCTTCTTGATTCACTGCCTCCATAGACCGCATGGAAAAGGAGGCGGTTTAGCCATCATCTATAGGGACAAGTTTTCTTGCAGAGTAGTCCGAGGTCCTATTTTGGACGCGGAAAGTGGTCACTTTCACTTACAGCTTTCTCCGAATCTTTCCTTAGCGGGATTATTGGTCTATCGCCCCCCCCGGGACGATTAAAAAATTTGCCAGCTCTATTTTGGATCATGTCCCTGTCCTAGCGGCATCCTCTCCCTACTTCATGCTTCTGGGGGACCTTAACCTCCATTTTCGACCTACAGGAAGATAAGAGTATAAATGACTTTAGATCGGAACTCAGAACAGCCAATATGAATTTACACAATTTGGAACCTACGCATGTGAAGGGCCACCTGTTGGATTGTGTGTTTTCAAATATTGCGCACCTCCAAACAGGCCCCCCTCTCCCCTTGCCCTGGTCGGACCATTTCCTGGTGGTAGGGGAGCTCAATGTCAGCCTGGACTCTTCTTGTTCCCGGCCTCAGAAGACCCCCCCCGATCTACAAGAGGATTTGGTCCCAACTCCCTACTGACAGCCTCTTGCGTTCCCTCGCCGAGTCCACTCCCCCACCTGGCCATGGGCCTCTGGAGGCCGATATCGCTTTCCATGACTGGCTATGCCACGCGTTAGATGCGGTTCTGCCCGTAAAAAAGTGTACAAACAAAACTAACAGCCACAAGTCATCTTGGTACACCCCGGAGCTGGGGATGATGAGAAAGAACTGCAAAAGGCTTGAACGGGAATGGCGGAAGGACTGGGCCGCCAATAGTAAACACAACTATCGAGAAGCTATGAGAGCATACAAAGCCGCACGGATCTCCACCAAGGCCGCCCACTTTGAGGAGCGAATAAATAAGGCAGGCAATTCTTCAAGGGAAGCCTATAAAATTTTCAAAGAGCTTATTACGGCTCCCATCCCCCCACCCTCTCAGGTGGAGAATCCCAATAGATGCAATGAGCTGGCTCAGTTTTTTGACACCAAAATACAAAATATCCTAGCTAGCCTTCCCCCTAGTTTAGGTAATATGAGCACAGCAGCCCCCAAGGGGGTTTTAGGCATGAAGGGTTTTGATTCAATCTCCCCCATTTCAAGGGAGGCCTTCTGTGAAGAGCTGTCGGCTCTGAAGAGTGGCTCCCCGCTGGATCCTATGCCTATCCGGATCCTCAAACAATGTGTGGATCCGATTGTTGGTCCTGCAATTGATCTTCTGAATGCCTCCTTCACCCATGGCATTGTTCCACCAAGCTGGAAGCAGGCCATTGTCAAGGTCCTTTTGAAAAAGCCTGGCCTTGACCCCACTGACCTGGCAAATTACCGCCCCATATCACTCCTGCCGGGCCTGAATAAGATCGCGGAGAAGTTTGTTAATCGCCAGCTCTCCGGCTTCCTGGAAGCCAACAATCTATTAGGCCGGACGCAGACTGGCTTTCGCCCAGGCCAGGGAACTGACGCGGCCTTGCTAGCGATGGTGGAAGAAGGCAGATGCATCTTAGATTCAGGAGGCTCCGCGGCGCTGGTACTCCTGGATCTAAGCGCAGCTTTCGATACGGTGGACTATAATATTCTGATCCACCGTCTGGGAAATATTGGAGTAGGGGGACGGGCTTTCCAGTGGCTTCAGTCATATCTGAGTGGTCGCTCTTATCAGGTTTGTGACGGCGATTTTAGATCTTCGCCTATTCCCCTCCAGTGTGGAGTCCCGCAGGGCTCTTCGTTGAGCCCTACGCTTTTTAACGTCTATATGGCCCCGCTGGAGGAGGTGGTGGCACCCTTTGGAGTGACTATGGCAACCTATGCAGACGACACTCAATTGATTGTTTCCCTGTCTCTTTCGGAAAGTCAGGGGGAGAAGTTTGCTGCTTGCCTCACCAACATCGTGGCATGGATGGCGGAATCCCGGCTTAAACTGAATGGGTCGAAAACGGAGCTAATGCTTCTTGGCAATTTGTGCTCGTCACTGCCCAAATGTATGTGGCCGGCCAGTATGGGAGCCCTTCCGGCCCCCAAGGACGCTATAAAAAGTCTTGGGGTATGGCTGGAACCTGAGCTGTCTTTTATTACTCAAGCCAAGCGAGTGGCCGGGACGTGTTACGGGCTGCTTCGCTCAGTCCGAAAAATCCTGCCGCTCCTTCCTGATAATTCCAGGAGACTTCTGATCCAGGGATTGGTGCTTTCGAGGCTGGATTATAGCAATGCCCTCTTCCTGGCGGCACCTGAATCGACCTTGAATGTTCTTCAAAGAGCACAGAATGCAGCTGCGCGGATGCTTACTGGTACAGCCAAAAGCTCTTCAGCTTGGCCTGCCTTGGAGGCCCTGCATTGGCTACCAATTAGATCTCGCATCAAATTCAAATCCCTCTGCATGGTGTTTAAGACTCTACAAGGATCCGGCCCCCCCATTCTTAGAGATTTGATCCGCCCCTATAAACCCTCCCGTGCCCTTCGCTCTGAAGCTGGGAACCTTGTAGTGATACCCAGAGCAAAAAAGGTGAAAACGGGTGGACGTCGTTTTTCTATTAACGCGGGTCATCTTTGGAATTCCTTACCAGCGGTTCTGCGTAATGAATCCAACCTGATAAAATTCTGCAAAACACTTAAGACCCTTCTTTTCCCTTTGTAGGTTCCTTCTGATGTTCTGGGATAGTGGCTCAGTGTATTACTTAGTGCTGGGACGCTCAAGGGCAGCCATGCGCTTTAGAAATCTGTTTTCATTTCATTTCATTCATAAAGACCTGTGAAGTGCTCGGGTGCGGCTGTGTATGTGCCCGGGAAGCTGTCTCATCCCGGGCTGCCACACACGACGGGGGTTGGGCTCAAGCCCTTTGAGTCCAATGGGTGTTGCGCGCCTGCTGTACAGTGCTGCACACATGAAAAGTGGGAAAAGTTGGAATAAATAACGGCATTTCTCTTTTTTTTACCCCTGCTTTGAAGTGGTGTTATTTTTTGGAGCAACCCCCTGTCAACTATTGTTAGTAGGGTTTTGCGTCAAAAATCCTGTATGGCTGCACGGGGATGCCCATGTACAACTCAGGGAATGCCCCTTTCCAATGCAAAAGAAAGTAAATAAAAAAAATATTTTGCATCACTTTTGTGACGCAAATCCAGCTCAAAATGTTTGGAAATCTGCCCCAATTATGTTTGGCATGAGTTGCTATAGACGTCATAGACGCGCCATAGACGTCAATGCTCAAAGAAAAGACCGTAAGGGAGAGCGGAAGGAGTGAAAACGTGAAGAAAGGGCACCTGTAGAAACTGCTGCATTGAGAAAGGAGGTAGGGAGAACAAGAGCCAGAACGCCAATCTTAAATCGTAACCCGTGGATTTCCTGGGCTCCGTGGGGGCCCTGTGGGATCACATTCCCGTGCACACACTGCCACTGGTCCAGCTTTCTTCGCCAATGATCTGGTGACGAAACTCGCCCCCGGATCTGACGTCACTGTATTGCGGACCTGCGCTGGCAGTCTAACGCATTGCACGCACAAGGTAATGGCTGTCACCATAGAAACAACCCCAGGCTGGGACAGATTCCAGTCACGGTGCTGTGATTAAGGAGGCACCGGAGACGAGCAGCACGAAAGAGGCTGCTTCCTGCGGGTTATGGAAAAGAGCAGACGGCAGAGAACGAGCTTCCTGCGGATTGTGAGACAGAACTGCTGGCAGAGAGACTGCTGAGTGTTAGTAGCAGTGAGAAGAGACCTGTTACTAGCAGAGTAAGAGAGAGAGCTGCAAGCAGAGAGACTGCTTCCTGCAGTTGTACAGCAGCAGAGAGAGACTGCTAACTGCACGTGTACAGAAGCAGACAGAGAGACCGCTCGCTACCTGCAGGGTTTCAGCAGCAGGCACAGGCTGCACCCTGGAGGTGTGCAGCAGCAAATAGACTGCTACCAGCAGGGTTACTGGAGCAGAGAATGCTACCTGCAGGGGTTCAGCAGCAGACAGAGACTGCTATCTGCAGGGGTTCGGCAGCAGACAGAGAGACTGCTACCTTCAGGGGTTCGGCAGCAGACCGAGAGACTGCTACCTTCAGTGGTACAGCATGTGGCACGGAACCTGCAGGGGTACAACAGGAGGCAGAGTGACTGCTACCTTTAGGGGTACAACAGCAGGGGGAGAGGCTGCTACCTGCAGTGGTGCAGCAGGCAGGAGCAGGGGGGTTGCTACCTGCAGGGGTGCAGCAGGCAGGAGCAGGGGAGTTGCTACTGCAGGGGTGCAGCAGGCAGGGGCAGGGGGGGTTGCTACCTGCAGGGGTGCAGCAGGCAGGAGCAGGGGAGTTGCTACTGCAGGGGTGCAGCAGGCAGGGGCAGGGGGGGTTGCTACCTGCAGGGGTGCAGCAGGCAGGAGCAGGGGAGTTGCTACTGCAGGGGTGCAGCAGGCAGGGGCAGGGGGGGTTGCTACCTGCAGGGGTGCAGCAGGCAGGAGCAGGGGGGTTGCTACCTGCAGGGGTGCAGCAGGCAGGAGCAGGGGGGTTGCTACCTGCAGGGGTGCAGCAGCAAGCAGTCATGCTTAATAATCAGCACAATAAAGATTTAAACTTACTAGGATTGAGGCGAGGAATCGTCTTTCTCCTTCCTGTTGAATGTCCTTTTCTTGCCGTCCTTCTTCTGAAAGCCACATGCCTCTCGGCCTACCCTCTATTATTGTATTTCTCAAAATAGCCATCTTCCACCTCATAGATTACAACCACCTTCTTCAAAAATCTCCTATTGCTGTGTATTTACCCCACCAATCAGTTGCATAAACTCACATGAACCCACTTCCCCACTAATGACCACATCGAACTCCTATTAACATAATCTACAACAAAGAAACTGGAGCACATGCATGCAATTGCTTCCTTGATAGCACAAGTCAAATGCACACAATCAATACTAACCAATACCCAGCCAATTACCTGCAATAGCCAATAATCACTGCGTTTACCCCAAGCCTAGCATCTTGGAGTAACGTGCTACCCACTGTAAAGCGCTACAGTGCCTCTCCAGAGGTAGGAATTAAAGCGCTACAGTGCCTCTTCAGAGGTAGGAAGTGCTATACACATGTAATGATAAATAAATACACTATCGCACCTGTAGAGTAAGAGACAAAGCAGCAAGTGAAGGGAAAATTCTTGCATGTAATTAAACAGAGATGCAGAAAGAGGCTGAACCTGCAGGGCTTGAGAAAGAGCAGAAAAGGGCGTTACTGCTGCCAATGCAATGCTTCATGCTGACCGAGCTGCACAGAGTTAAGCTAATGCCTCCAGAGTACAAAACAAAGCAACAGAAACAGAAAATAAAATGTGCTCAAATGACAAATGTTATAATATAAGCGCAACAATGGTTCAGGAAATAATTAAAAAGAACAACATGTTGTGACGTATAATGGTCCATTTAAAGAACAAAAAATGAATTATGAAGTACACATAAACGTTTATCAAGAATATTTGTAAATAAATGAATAAAACATACACAAATCCACAGTAATATATTGGTGCTCACCAAGTTACAAAAACATATACACCTAAGAAAATACAAACTTAAATGTAAACAAAGAAAGAATGGCAGAGGAGAAAACACAAAAACAAGTTTGTCAGATGATAAAAACAAAACACAATATATGCTGCCTCTTGTGTTTTTTGCCAAGGAAGGCACCGACGGCGTTTCGACCTTGCTAATTATCAAGTCATCATCAGGACATAATCAAATGTAGAGAGCAACCAACAAATATTCAGTCAATACTGATCCACTCTCAGGCAAGAAATCAATGAGAGTCCCACAACTGGAGCAATCCAACTATAATTTCAAAAAGACAAGTCTGGCATAGCGTGGCATGAAGGGGCGCAAGGGAAATATCTCAGAGCCACCTCCAGGCTCCAAATCACTTATCTATTTTAGATGCTTGAATCACTGCCCGCTCTTCTGGTCACTGTGTCCAAAAAGAGGTGCACTTCTTTTCGGACAGAGTGGCGAGAAGAGCGGGAGGTGACTCGAGACATTTCCCTTGCGCCCCTTCATGCCACTAGACTTGTCTTTTTCAAATTGCAGTTGGATTGATCCAATTGTGGGACTTTCATTGATTTCTTGCCTGAGAGTGGATCAGTATTGATTGAATATTTGTTGGTTGCTCTCTACGTTTGAATATGTTGTGATGATTACCTGATAATTACCACGGTCGAAACGCCTTCAACGCCTTCCTTGGCAAAAAATCAAGAGGAGGCATATATTGTGTTTTGTTTTTGTCATCGGACAAACTTGTTTTTGTATTTTCTACCCTGCCATTGTTTCTTCATTTACACTTAGGTTTGTATTTTCTTAGTTGTATATGTTTGTGTCACTTTGTGAGCACCAATGTATTATTGTGTATTTGTGTATTTAGTACTCGGTTATTAACACATTTCTTGATAAACTTTTGTGGGTACTTCATTATTCATTTTTTGTTCTTTAAATGGACCATTATATGTCACAACGGTTGTTCTTTTTAATTATTTCCTGAACCATTTTTGCGCTTATATTGTTTATTGGCCCCTGGTTTGGGATACAGGGCTGTCCCTGTTTGTTGCAAACTCAAATGACAAATGTGACATTTTCTAAATGAAGCCAAGAGCCGGGCAGAGAGAAACGGTTACATTTCTTGTATTCTCTTAAAGCACAACCCCTACCTCCTCCATCTTGTACCCATGATGCATTGCGTTCAATGGTCGTGCAAATAATAATCTGATTAATTGTTTGGTGTTTCTCTTAATGCTGCTTTGCTTTCACATATTTCATGATCACCGTGTGTCAGGGTGACTGAAGCTGCCTACACAAGCCATCAAAATAAATATAGGACCCTTGAGAAGAAGCATTAGCAAATTAGCAAAACAGCTGGCAAAGTTAGAACACTAAAGGTCTGATGTACAAAATCTCCATTTGCAAAAACTGGCCACACAGTGAACACCGAGGCTTTGTGAAAGGAAAAGAATTTTGCAAACTGACCTGTGTTCTAATATTTCAGGTCACAACATTCCAAATCATAGTTGATCACAATCCAACCTATCTCATCAATATTCATGAAGTAATTCACAAAATGCGACTCACTGCTTTTGGATTCCATCAATGGACGGGTGGGCTGCTGGGATCAGCAGACCACCATCTCTGTGATCACATATAAATTAAATAAACTGTAAAAAAAAGTAGCCTTTTTTCCTTTAAGGAACCAAGCCTTCATTTTGAAAGAAAAGTGTATTTTTTAAGGTTGTTTGAAAGGTAGTTGTGATCCCCTGGGCCACTGCTTACTTCCCAACAAACTTTTACTTGCAAATGGGGCTCAGGGCTTTTTGCGAACATGATTCCAACCAGGGAGTCTGTAACATTTCAATGTTTTGCAACCGTCCCCTTTGAAGCCTCAAACCCATGAGTTAGTGAATCTCAGGCTTTGTGACCGCAAACTGGCTTTTTACATTAAACATATCTGAGCAGGGAGGAGAGCACCCACATGGTGCCCCTGGGCCGCGGAGATCATAGACACAGGACTAGACCAACTATACACCTCGTCCAGTTGTTAATTTGCGGGTCTCTCCTCAGGAGGCAGCTTGCATCAGACCATTTCACCTGTTAGCGCTGCCTAAAACAGAACCAACTACTAACCATGAAAGTGGGAAGAGGATGTGGCATAATGGCCAGAGCTGCCGGCCTCCGAGCTGGGGAACCAGGTTTGAGTCTCGGCGTCGGCTCAACATCCTGTGATTCTGGGCAAATCACTTAATCTCCCTGTGCCAACCATAAATGAATGTGTCCTTAACTGGTGCTCATGAAAATTGCCGGTGTTGATGATTAAGTGCCAGTGCTGAGCACCAGAATCCACAGGCTCAAATTAAGCACTGACCTCCACATAACCACCCCACGCCACTCTAGACACATTTCCCTTCCTGCTGCCTAGCCCTCAACATCCGAAAGTTGAAGCAGGGTCTGCTCTGACATTAAACGCGGATCCTATTACATTTTTCTGATTTAACTGTTTTAAATGAAAGGGCTAGTTTAATGGTTCTGATAAGTGGTAAAATAAAAATTTTAAATAAAAATAAAATGCCGGTCAGATTAGAATTTGTCACTCAGGTGTCATTAAAAAATAACCACTTTCTAGTGGTGATCCTTCAAAATATCACTTTTAAAATGAGCACAGGGGTGGACTGGGCACACTCGCCTTCGGACCGTGATGCGAGGCTGTGCATCACACAAGCAGCCTTCTTTATGCAGGACATTACAGCGGCTGCACGCCAGTCCTGTTCGGTATGGCTCTGTGCTGTGATTATGCACAACACAGCACAGCACATTCGGTTAGTGTGATGCATTGCATGAAAAATATGTAAATCTGGGTAGATGTGTTTGATGTTTCCCTTCACCTTTTTGCGGTCTCGCTACAGACACCTCTAGGTGTCTGTCGCAGATAGCATTTTCTATAAAACTAAATAAAGTCACCCATCACTAATAAAGTGATGGTTTTCTTGTCAATCTCAGTTCCCTCTTTTTTTGGTGGCTTTCCTGCCTAATCTGTTTTTGTCCCACCCCTGGAGCATAGCTTGCTCATCTCTGCTTTTGATGGACTAGGATGTAGCCTTCCACTGCTGATGTCATGGAAGTATAGTTTTTTAATTTAATTTTTTGGTCAGCACTCCATGGGAGTGCATGTCTTGGTTTTCAGAGTGCACTGACTTTTTTAGTTTTATCCCTCCCAACTCTACCCGTCTCCCCTCCCACTCTGCTTCCCTTCAATGCTCTTTGATGGTGCACCTTGTGCAGGATGACTACCCTGTTGATGACCTGGGTGTTCTACTTACGCTGTCTCTCTCCTGTGCTGCCCCCCTCTCAATGATCCTCCACGGTGGGCCCGGTGCCAGATGGTGGCATTGCTAGTGGCATGGGTGTTGTTCTGCTGCACCATCAATTACTGCCCCTCCATGGTGATAGCCTCTATTGACTTTGCCAATGCTTGAGATTTTAAACTCCACCGGTATTGGCAAAGCCAATAGTAGCACACAGCCACGTTAAAAGTATAGAAAACAATGACCGCAATGCATTACATGCCAATACAGGTGATACAAACGACATGCAGTGCAAAAATAGAAAGCAATATTGTGATTGCTTCTGTACATTTTATGATGGCCAATAGGGCATTGGCAAAGCAGATCATTGGTAAAGAGAGACCGCTTGACTTTGCCAGTGCTTGTTTAAATTTTCTGTTTTCTCCCACAAGCATTCTCCATTATTGCTCCTCTGTTCTTCTGAATGTTTCTCACTTTTTTCCAATTTTGCTACCAGAGTTTCATTTGTATATAAATTATACACCGCTATCTATTTTTGTTACCCAAAGTTAAGATGGGGGAAACTGTTGACCACAGGTCACGCTTCAACAATCAGGTAGGTCAATCTGTTGAACCTTGGGTAGGAATACTGCTTATAGGAATGCAGCAATGAGAGGGAAGTTCAGGAATTTGTAGAGTGAGCATGTCAGGATTGGCTGCTAGACCAGTGAGAACTTCTTATGTTCGCCCTGTGAACTGTGCCATTTCCATTTGATTGTGGCATTGTACGTTTCATATATATGTTAATAGGTTATTGAAAAATGCACTCAAGATATCTATAAAATCTATACATAATCGTGGGGAGCTGTACAAAAATCAAAACAGTTTTCCTGTAACTTCAATGTCCTCCCAAGCTATGAATCTGAGTCTACTTTCCTAGTGTGTAATATTTCCTTATAGACTCACCTATCAGTAAGCATGCCATCCTTTAATCGCGGACGTTTATTTAGGGCTGATTTAAGACGTTTACGGGCAGCTGGCCATGCACGACTGAACCAGCCTTGGAAATGCTGACCCTTGGGCGATTGGTGGGCAACTCGCGTGGTAGAGATAGAGGCACATAACGAATTAAAAGCTTCTAAAATAATACAGGGTCTTCATCTTGATTGGTAGTTACTATGATGACATGCGGATCGTCTCTTATAGGCGTGTCCATGAATTGCTCCTTATGAAGTTTTTCCCACTTAATTATATCCCCTTTATTCCTTGTTTATTCAATCTCTTGACAGGCAATCTGGGTACTGGCTTCTATTATATTTAAGCCAAAAGAAATGGTGAGCGGGTTATGGTCGCTCATACAGCTAGCAATGACATTTTACTCTAACAGCAGGGGTGTAAAATCAGAGGACAGGATCACAAGGGTAATAGTGCTGTAGTTTCCATTGCCCTTATATGTCGGACACAATATTGTATCAGAAGGCTTGTAGTCACATGCAGAAACCAGATTCCTGGACATTAAAATCCTATTTAAAGCATCTCCATATGGTACGTGTTTAAAGTGTGTCATCTCCGTCCCCCCAAAATCCAGTAAACGACATCATATAGTATTACTTGGTTTACGTAAACGGATACCCATAGGAGTAGAACCTCATTGGCAGCCTTGTCCTGGAATTTCGCTATACGATCTTTGAGGTCTTCTATTACCTGACCGGCACTGACATCAAAGATGCTATAATAAAAACTAATCAGCAACTGGCCAGATGTTTCAGAAATCCTAAAAATCAACATTTAGTTGAAAGGAGTTAAATGAATTTCATTAACAGCAAGTTTGGTGAATTTTACAGAAATTATGGTGGCCAGACCTCCGTTTGCTCTACCTGCACTTGAGGGGATAGCCGGGGTACACAGAGAGTAATTGCCATTCAAACAGAAAATGTCAGTGTCCCATGTTTCTTGACAGCAAATAACATCATAGCCATTCACCAGACATAGTTAATCTGGATTATATAGCTTTGTATGTATACCTGCCTCATTCCAAGAGAGCACCCTAATACAATAGCTGGTTAAGGAATTATTTATAGATGATGCCACTGTAAGGTTCGCAGAACAAACCTGTAAAGTGGGCTCCCACGATGAATCTCCTTGAGTTCCCGTATAATAAAACATGGACTTTGGGGTAGTAGAATTAACCTGTCAATCCATCTGCTCCATTTAAATAAGGGATTCCTAGGTAATCCTTATTTCAATACTGTAGAGCAGCCAGGAATTGGGTTCGGCAGTAACACCAGCCACAGGGAAGGGTGCAGCGGGCTAAAACTTGGTCTGTAGAAGTACCCTGGTGGCAGGGCTTTATTAGAGCCAGGTAAAAAGGGGCAACTGATTAAGGTGTCGAAGAAAACATCTTAAAATAAAATAGTTTAAAAAATGTATTATCATGCAATTAATTGGAGATTACTTTGCACGATTAGCAACCCAGTGAGTTTTTCTGTGTGAAAGAAATTCCGCCAATAAGTCATATGCCCCACCTAGAGTTATTTTTAAGCCAACATGTTAATTTGTTTTCAAGAGCAAAAAAAACTTCCCTATATGATTGCACAATCAAAGAAACGTCCTTCAAAACTATGACATTTGGAGGCCTATTACAATGTCTGCACCGTCTCGGAAACGGGACCGACCGGCCTCCGGTTGGTGTTCTAGACCACCTCTTCATGATGCGACTGAACACTGTTTGGTCGCATACTCCCATTCCTCTATGGAAGCTTGTTTTACGGTCATAAACCGGTCGTAA
Source organism: Triturus cristatus (assembly GCF_964204655.1). NCBI lineage: Eukaryota > Metazoa > Chordata > Amphibia > Caudata > Salamandridae > Triturus > Triturus cristatus. The sequence continues at coordinate 135,441,847 of NC_140594.1, forward strand.
CACAAGCTCCCATAGAGATACAGGAGTCTGTGTTCATCCCTGCACCGTGTGGCAGGCACCTCAGGGAGCCTGCTACACGGTGCAGGGATAAAGTACCCCTTCGCCCCCAACCGGAGGCCGCAGAGGCAAGGAGGCCCTGCTAGGGGACCCCATTCTCGCTCTCCAACAGGCTTTCCATGTCGGAAAGATCGACATGGAAAGCCAGCCAAAGACTGAGTATTGTAATCCCAAGGGCAGAAAGGCAGCCCTTTGGGATTACGGGCCGGCCTCCGACTGGCTGACGGGCTCCTTGTCAGAAGCCAGCCAGAATGACCAGCCGGTTTTATTTCCGACCACCAGCGTTGTAATGCAGTGGTCGGAAATTAAACCGTGATGCGGCCCAGAAGGGCTCCGATCGAAGGTCACATCGTTATCGGCCCCATGGTGTACATTCAGGGGGAAGCTGTAGGTAGACACGGTTTTCCTGATTAATTACTCCTTTCTGGATTTTGAGAGCTGACCCGAAGTAGTGTAAACTCTTGCGGCAGCGTCCGATTAACTCACTAGGGACAGTGAGTTCAGGGTTTTTTCTGTCCCTTGTGTAGCTTGCACTATTTGAGCCCTGCTTACATACTGCAGGTGCTGGCTGGGAAGGCTTTCTTGAGGTTTACTAGTGTCAGGAATAAGTGATTTACATAAAATAAATTATTTGCTGTCCATTTCTTTTATTTTTCCAAGAACTTCTGTACAAAAGTATTTAAGGAGTTCCTCCAGTTTATCAAAGCTTTTAGAACAATGTTCCTTCAACCTGGTTTCCAGCACTAACAAATCCATCAAAGCAACTATCCCAGAATTATTAGCTAGCTTGCTTGCTTCTAAAGTCATCCTTCAGAATTCCTGGGGTTTTATTTACTTCTCTCTCTTCCACTAAGGGTACAGACAGTTCTTTCCTTTTCCTTCTGTGTGGAGGCGAGCTAGGCAGTGTGATGTGGAGACGGGTCAAGAATAACACAAGGATTCCTGCTATGGCTTGTCGAGCCCTTTCCTGTCGCCCTGCTTCTCTGATGATGGAGTTATTTACATTACCACTATCCTGTGGATGGCGGTGGCACTCCGCGTTGCAGCTAATACTCACAACCTGTGATTCGGCAACTGGAATGGTGGACTGTCGATTAACGGCATCTATCCTGTCCTCCACTAGTTCTATTTCGATACTGATAGCCTCATCACAGAAGTCGGATACTTGGTAATTGTCTTATTAGTAAGACCTGTTTCTCCCTTTTTCTCAGGGAGTAATTTGGCTTTCCTCTTCCTCATCTTTGGAAAAGATCTTAGATCAAAAACGAATGCTCTACCAGAAGGAATAAATCACCTTTAGGCCCCATCCAAGGGCCAAGAGGGATGGCCCAGCCCAACTTCTATGGGCTCTGACGTGCGCAGATGAACCCGCTCTTGGCCCGATCTTTGCCTGCGTGTGCGCCAAGGTGCAACCCGTGGGTTGTTAAGAGCTATTTTATGCACCTGACCTGTGTTGCTGTCACTGACCCCGCCTTTTGGCAGGCAGCAGGATTGTGGGGTTTGAAGTCCTTCCCCGCACAAGTCCTTCTGGCGTCACGCACCATAGGTTGTTAAGCACTATTTTATGCGCCCAACAGGTACGGCTGCCACCAGCCCCACCTCTTTATTAAATGACAACAACAGTAGAGTGTTAAATGTGATGACAAGTGACTGTAGAACAGTGATACTTAGTGGCGCTCAGAGAGAGTAAATTTACAAACATCAGATGTGGCGCAGTACACATACAACAGCTCATAAGGTAGACATACTGAAGGTAAGAGACATTGGTCCCCCTGGCATCATGGGATATCATTTCTCACAGTTGTGTTGCAAGCTCTTGCGCCGTCAGGTAAGATTGGCATGGGCCCCAGAAGTCTTCGGGTCTTGACTTGGGATGGAGCCCCTCGGCCTATATATTAATTTGGTCTTTGCAATAAATCATGTTCTAATGCAGAGCCTGAGTTTTGGGATCAATCCACTCATCCAGAACATCAACACTCACCTCTTGGCAAGCAATAAAGCCATGCTGATAGAATGGCTGGAATCTGGAGGGATCTCGGTAGTCCACCGAGCAATGCCAGCTGTAGATTGCGTGCAAGAGGGATATAAGTCATAGTTTGCAGCACTGAAAAGACTTGCACCCAATAGGCAGATCATTTAGGGCAGGACCACGCCATGTGGAGAACGCCAAAGAAAGCCAGCATCAGTCTTAACGCATTTTTTTCATGTGACATGTGTATGCGAGCGTAACCCAGCCATTCATTCTGGGGTGCAGAAACCTGGAGTGTTCTGTACCTGCAAGCAGCAGTAGGACCACACCGTATCCAAGAGTGCAGACCCAAGCTCCCTTTCCCAATCGTGTCGTACAAGCAGCTGTTCAAGAGGTCTGCCCATTACAAACTCCGAGTACAGAAAGGAGATGGACTTTCCAGCCTCTGCCCTCTGCGTGGATTAAGTGAGAAGGGTACGTTCTTTTAGGAGTCAGGCTTCGGGAAAGCACGGGAATGCTGCCCTTGTTGCCGACCGCAGTGTATGGTAGAACAGGATAATGTGGGGGTGTCTCCCCCTCTCCTTCTGTATTTCCGGAGAGATACAGAGGTGACCTCAGGGAACAGATCATCCAGCACCTTAATACCTGTAGTTGTTACAATGTTTTTGGCTCTGGCTTCCTTTGTGTGGGGGGGTGCAGTGGGTTCCCGATAGCGGATAATAATGGAAAATAAGAGATTTCACAATGAAAGCAGTCTCGGTATATCCCACCAAGCACCACACATCACATCCACCCCGCTGATGTTGCCTCTAGCTGGTGGAGGTCTGCGACCAGTAGTAGGCGGTAGTAAGGCAGGACGATCTATGCGCACAAGCGTGAGTGATGGTTGTGGACATAGCCACTAATCCCTAGGTATTTAACAACACCCAGTGTCCATTTTATGGGGTAGTGTATCGCTAGGATCGTCATAGCATCAGTCAATGGAAACATATCCGACTTATCCCAGTTGACCTAGAGCTTGGAGTATCCCCCAAATCTCACCCCTTCCCCGATATCTGGAACAGAGAACGGTCCCGAATATTGTCTATTAATTCTGACCTGAGCAGCAGGAGAGAACTATAACAAGGTGAACATCTTGAAGAACTGGGCACCTAGGCCCATCCAAAGCAGGAACTCATGCTCAAAGGGCCACTCCTACGCATCAAATGCCTTCTCTGCGCCTAGCAGCACCGCCATCACCAGCAGGGTCCGGCCCACCCACCGATGGACAGTCATCACTACACAAAGGTTAAAGGCCGTGAATCTCTGCGAAATGAACCTGGCTTGTTCAGGTGATGCCAAGAATTGCATGAGAGGCCGCATGCGTTGTGGAAGAATTTTCACAAAAATGTTACCGGTATTTACATACAAGCATTATACTTATTCATATTGATGTACAAGAAATACATTCTGATATATCTGCATCAAATGTATATGTAGATACGTGTAAATAATTACATGTTCAAACAAACCTATTTATGCTGTAGGTGTACTATATTGTACATGCATGATTTTTTTATAATTAAATAAAATATATTATATCAAATGTATTGTTATGCATTTCTATGATTGTTACTTTTCCCTCTAATCATCAGGGTCAGACTGGCCTATAGGGCAATCAGGCAGTGGTCTGAAAGGTCAGTGTGTGGGACGATTTTTTGTCTATGTGTGGGCATGATTTATGGTCTGCTGGGCCGGTTTGTACTGCTGACTTCCCTGATATCACCACAAACATGTCATGCAGCATCCACCAATACATGCAATTTCCGATACCTTGCAAAACAAGCATCTGCAATGCAACAGGTCTCGCATTGACACAAGTTTGAGCTATTGGCATTGTAAATGACAATGCCTTTTATTCGTGTTTTGGTTTTCAAAACATAAATAAAAAGCATTGTCAGTTACAATGCCAATATGCTTCAACTCTCGCAAATGCAAGACCTATTGCATTCCAAATGCTTAAAGGCATCGCTGATATGCCCAGTTCTGTCTCCCATGGCCCCTGAAGAGCTCCCTGTTTACTAAGAGTTAAATAAGCACGCAGGTGGTCACACCTGCACACGAGAGACCCTCCTGCAGTAAGAGAAACTCATTAAAGAAAATAACCTTCCATACTAAAGAAGACATACTGTGTAACAACCGAAGTAAAAGGGTCAGTCCGCATGGGAGTTTATAAATGAAGACAAGGCGGTACTAAGGAGGGACTAACAAGCCTAATAACAAATCAGAAGCCAGTATTTACAAACGACAATGACACAAGCCAATGACAAATATGGGCGGGGCTTCAAGTACGTACTCCCATACAGCATGGCTCGCAGAGCAGCGCATGCGCTGCCCAGACTCGACCTAAAAATGGCATGCCGAAGGCCAATGTAAGCTATTATTGCCCTCTGTCGCAATATTCTCTTGGAATACCCAACATTTCAATGTTCTAATTAAGTTTTCTTGACAGAGCATTACCAGCAGTTAATGTTCTCTGCAAAGTGCATTAACACTAAACACTGCCCGGCTCAACATTTATAGTATTTCCCAACAGTATGTGACCAGTAAGGCTATTAGCATGCAACTCCGTGCTCTCACAAGATGGGCAAGCTAGTGAACGGTCCGTTTCTGTTCCATATCCATCCTTTACACTCTCATTGACCTTAGAATGTGAGCAATCAAGAAGAGTTAATAGCATACTTTGGATTGGCTGAGCCAGGCTCTGATTTCTAGCACACCTGCGTGTCAAAGTTTGACGCTGGTTCCTGCGCCTGCGCAGTACCGGACTAAGCTTTGAAATGATTTCTCAGTTTCATGCTTGGCTGCTCAGTGTCTGCAAAAGCTCTTGCTCCAGGAGCCAGTAGGTTATTTAATTTCCAGATTTCACCAGCATAAATTAAACAATTCACGTTTCCTCTAAAACTGTGCTACCCGTTATTCCTATTATGATCACAATTTATTGTACATTTCAATTGCGGGTCTATTTTTAAGGCAAATTGATGTGCGATCGATAAAAGATGACGGATTCACGAGTAGCCTTTCACTTCTTAAATTGGATTTCGTTTAACCACGGTGTCTTTTTGAAGGAACTTTCATTATTATCTCCACAATTGTCTCTAAAACCGAGCCTTTGCAAAGGAACCACAATCTCACACATCAATTAAATGCAGCTGACCTGATGCTTTCCTGAAAACCCGGGACCGGTCACGTCGCAGAAATAAATCAGATTTACATAGTTCCGCGGATACCAGAACATCTGCAGGAACTTTACATCAAAACCCCGCTGCTAAGTATAAAATAAATACGGTTATTAATAAACCCAAAGGGCTATTAAATTATCAGTCCTGGCGTCTCTAATTCACCAGACACCGATGGCGGGCCGGACTAAAATTTCTTATGGACGCAAAAATAAATTACCAGTGGATATTTCTGTCCAATTTAGCAAAACTGATGTCTTCTGTTGATGTATTTTGTTCCCGTGCAAATTTAAGAGATGCACTGTCTAAACATTCCATACTGTTAAAAAACACCAAGCAGTTACCAGATCCAAAGCTCACACAGAGTGCCAAAAAAAACAAGCTGCCTGCATTTTCTCATGAGCGCGAGCACATCTCCAGTCCGGGTGGGCGAGCCAGAAAGGAGGGAACGTGAAGGCGCGCCAGGCGCGTGTTTTACTGAAACGCCTGTCTGGGCGCGTGCACATCTCCTGTCCCCCTTCGGCCGAGAAACCAACAACAATAGATCTCGCCAAGGCATGCAGCGCATGCGCTGCATCACTAGGCGAGACCTAAAAGCGTATACCGTGTGTCTGAAGACGTTTTGCAAATGTGGGCCACTTCTTTAACTATCTAATTTGCTGATGGGGACCACTTTTATTTTGGTTCCCCGGCCCATTTTCTGTCCAAGTCCAACATTGCTAATCATATTACATACTGTGCTGTGACGTATATGTATCAACGTAGAAAGGGACAGAACCTAAATGCAGACACTCATCTACATATATATTTTCTAAATACAACAATATTCTGAAGGGCGTAATGTATAAATTTAAAAATATCTTGTTATATAGGGAGTAGTTTCATTTTTTTACCAAAGTTTTGTGAAATGTGCAAATTATGTCAAATGCACTAAATCCATGATTGCACACAGTCATAATAATCCAATTTCATGAAAGGAAACAGAACCTAAACATTCTAATTGCAATCAGAGGGCATTGTTATGTGCAACTTTGAAGGGCACAGGTTTTTAATGGTACCCAACCCAAAAATAAACATATAATATAAAAAATACAAACATGTAAGATATTATATAATCCATTATTGCTGCCTCAGGGTTCTGGTGACATTTACAAACCACTCCTTCTTGGCCCTCGTGGTGTATGATGTCAGCACAACCTCTCGAGGATAATGTAGGGCCAAGTTACCTGTTATGAATCCTCTGTCGCTCCCTCTTTGTCTCTCTCTTTTTCTCTCTCTATATAAAGATATAAGTGTGTGTGTCTGCGCGAGTGTGTATGTACACAAATAGACAGAAAGAAAATATATGCCATGCCACTGAAAATAAATCTATTTAAAAAACACGTAATTTTGAACAAGCGCACTAAAAAGCGCGAAGGTAAAAAACAATTGATGTGGTTACAACTGAGCAACTTAACTGACTTTGAAACACAATGCTTATTATTGGACAGATTTCATCCCATGATAATTTGACAGAAACAAAACACACTGAGACTACCCTCGCCTTGTTTATTGCGCTGAAATCGGATTTAACCCCGTGTGCTCTGGATACCATTGCATAGGCTCGCGAATCTCATGGCCCTACCCCACGCTCGACAATAATAATGATAAAGCGTATTGTACTCTGTGCGTCTACATATATATGTGTGTGTGAGTGTGTGTGTGTGTGTGTGTGTGTATATGTTTCTATAAATTATTAATTTTCACACAGAGCTAACTTTCCTTCCAAATACATTAAAAATAGTTCCGACAAAGTATTTTTTCAAAGAAAACAAAGTATTCTTTCAAAGACAGCAATCAAACAAAGTCTTGCCTGCATTCAATTTCCAATATTTGGTTACAACAAAATAAAACGAAAGATCGCTCCTGAGGCTGGTCCTGCCCCGGTGCCTAGGGTCAGGGGTTGCCGGTGGGGCCACAGACACTCACTTTCGGGGAGCAGCGCTTATTATTATCTGATCAGAGAACTAGAAAGGGAAAGACACACAAGGGGAAAGAAGGAGCAAGAGAAAGACAGAAAACACATCACAAAGGGAGAAAGCAGGAACCTGTAAGGGGGAGATAAAGGGGCTGGGAGTGTCTGTTAGTGGATTAAAGTGCCATGAGGTGGATTCCGGACTACGCAGCCTTGGTATTCTGCACGCTGACATTTAAAAGTGCAGGCTTCGGTCTCTTCAGCAGTGCTATGGGCACCGGCACTCATTATTTCACAAATTAAGCACTGCCTACCCCTGAATAGTATAAGTATGTTTGAATCCAATCCAGAGCAGCTGTCCACTGCAGTGCGCACCTGCGGGCTTCCAAACACTGCACAGACAGGTTCATTTATAGGAGTAAAAAATGAGTGGTCAAAGCGCATTGAGAGCTTCTAAAATCTCTGAAAGTCCCAAGTGGAAAAATCCCAAGCACACGCGCGCGGCTCTGCGTGTGAGATCAGTTTCTGGAAGGAAGACGAGGCCTGTAATCAGGTTGGAGCTCGGCCAAGAGGGAGATTGCTCTGCGAGTAAGTTCTGGGAAGCAAGAAATGTTCCTACGTGGGAGCTGCGGACAGAAGCATCAACGTCCTAGTGGTGACTTCAGCCATCCTAAAGGATGACACCCTGAGAAGGCTGGGCAGGTGGTCCTAGTGGCCGCGGAAACGTCAGGCCTGTGTCGAGGGGCCGGTTTGAAGGCCCGGGCTCCTTTAGAGAATCGCTGCACTGGTGCAAAAAACTGAGCACAGTGATCTGCATCATGTTTGCTGCCAGTGTAAAACGGGATGGGGCAGACAGCATAGGGGAGGGCTGTGAGTGTTAATATACAAGAGGGCTGTGCGTGGTTGTAGGTACACACGGATGAGGGTTGTGAGGGTACATATACAAATGAAATGAAATGAATTGTACTTGTATAGCGCACTTATACCCCAGACCGGGGTGTCCTGGCGCTGTACTCATACCACTGTGGAACCCTTCCTGGCTTTTCCCTGTGAAATGTCCACTCCTGGGCACCCCCCAAGGTGAAGCCAGTCATCCCAGCACTGTTGGGGCCATTGTGGAGATTAAGCAAGCTATTGCCCAGAGTTGCAGAGTGGGACCCATGATTAGAATAGGCACGAGGCAAGAATTATCAGGTCCGAGGAAATTGAGCCGAAGACCCGCCAAGGCGGGAATTGAACCCTGGTCCCGGGCCAGACCTCTGCATCAGGGTCTGCCGCTCTAACCATTGAGCCACACTTCTCCACAAGGGGACTGTACGAGGTTGCAAGTACAAACAGATGAGGGCTGTATTCCAAAAGTGAGATAGGTTTGAGCTCACAGTAAGTATATACAATCCTAGGGTAATGAGATCCCAAATTCTGGATCGGCATTGTGGATACAGGAAGTAGAATACTATGTTGTTATAGTATTTTCTTCTTTATTTAAATGCAAGGGAACACAAAAACAGGCTGTGAATGTACGTATCCAAGAAGGCTCTACGTCGTTGTAGGTACCCACGGATGAAGGTTGTGAGTGTATATCTACAAGAGGACTATACGTGGTTGGAGGTACCCATGGATGTGGGTGGCGAGTGTATATATACAAGAGGACTATATGTGGTTGGAGGTACCCATGGATGTGGGTGGCGAGTGTATATATACAAGAGGACTGTGCGTGGTTGTAGGTACCCACGGATGAAGGTTGTGAGTGTATATATACAAGAGGACTGTGCGTGGTTGTAGGTACCCACGGATGAGGGTTGTGAGCGTTAGTATACAAGAGGACTGTGCGTGGTTGTAGGTACCCATGGGTGTGGGTTGTGAGTGTTAGTATAAAAGAGGGCTGTACGTGGTTGTAGGTACCCATGGATGTGGGTTGTAAGTGTATATATACAAGAGGGCTGTACGTGGTTGTAGGTACCCACGGATGAAGGTTGTGAGTGTATATCTACAAGAGGACTGTGCGTGGTTGGAGGTACCCATGGATGTGGGTGGCGAGTGTATATATACAGGAGGACTGTATGTGGTTGGAGGTACCCATGGATGTGGGTGGCGAGTGTATATATACAAGAGGACTGTGCGTGGTTGTAGGTACCCACGGATGAAGGTTGTGAGTGTATATATACAAGAGGACTGTGCGTGGTTGTAGGTACCCATGGGTGTGGGTTGTGAGTGTTAGTATAAAAGAGGGCTGTACGTGGTTGTAGGTACCCATGGATGTGGGTTGTAAGTGTATATATACAAGAGGGCTGTACGTGGTTGTAGGTACCCACGGATGAAGGTTGTGAGTGTATATCTACAAGAGGAATATACGTGGTTGGAGGTACCCATGGATGTGGGTGGCGAGTGTATATATACAAGAGGACTGTATGTGGTTGGAGGTACCCATGGATGTGGGTGGCGAGTGTATATATACAAGAGGACTGTGCGTGGTTGTAGGTACCCACGGATGAAGGTTGTGAGTGTATATATACAAGAGGACTGTGCGTGGTTGTAGGTACCCACGGATGAGGGTTGTGAGCGTTAGTATACAAGAGGACTGTGCGTGGTTGTAGGTACCCATGGGTGTGGGTTGTGAGTGTTAGTATAAAAGAGGGCTGTACGTGGTTGTAGGTACCCATGGATGTGGGTTGTAAGTGTATATATACAAGAGGGCTGTACGTGGTTGTAGGTACCCACGGATGAAGGTTGTGAGTGTATATCTACAAGAGGACTATACGTGGTTGGAGGTACCCATGGATGTGGGTGGCGAGTGTATATATACAAGAGGACTGTATGTGGTTGTAGGTACCCATGGATGTGGGTGGCGAGTGTATATCTACAAGAGGACTGTGCGTGGTTGGAGGTACCCATGGATGTGGGTGGCGAGTGTATATATACAAGAGGACTGTATGTGGTTGGAGGTACCCATGGATGTGGGTGGCGAGTGTATATATACAAGAGGACTGTGCGTGGTTGTAGGTACCCACGGATGAAGGTTGTGAGTGTATATATACAAGAGGACTGTGCGTGGTTGTAGGTACCCATGGGTGTGGGTTGTGAGTGTTAGTATAAAAGAGGGCTGTACGTGGTTGTAGGTACCCATGGATGTGGGTTGTAAGTGTATATATACAAGAGGGCTGTACGTGGTTGTAGGTACCCACGGATGAAGGTTGTGAGTGTATATCTACAAGAGGACTATACGTGGTTGGAGGTACCCACGGATGAGGGTTGTGAGTGTATATCTACAAGAGGACTGTGCGTGGTTGGAGGTACCCATGGATGTGGGTGGCGAGTGTATATATACAAGAGGACTGTATGTGGTTGGAGGTACCCATGGATGTGGGTGGCGAGTGTATATATACAAGAGGACTGTATGTGGTTGGAGGTACCCATGGATGTGGGTGGCGAGTGTATATATACAAGAGGACTGTGCGTGGTTGTAGGTACCCACGGATGAAGGTTGTGAGTGGATATATACAAGAGGACTGTGCGTGGTTGTAGGTACCCACGGATGAGGGTTGTGAGCGTTAGTATACAAGAGGACTGTGCATGGTTGTAGGTACCCACGGATGAGGGTTGTGAGCGTTAGTATACAAGAGGACTGTGCGTGGTTGTAGGTACCCACGGATGAGGGTTGTGAGTGTATATATACAAGAGGACTGTGCGTGGTTGGAGGTACCCATGGATGAGGGTTGTGAGTGTATATATACAAGAGGACTGTGCGTGGTTGGAGGTACCCATGGATGTGGGTGGCGAGTGTATATATACAAGAGGTCTGTGCGTGATTGTAGGTACCCACGGATGAGGGTTGTGAGCGTTAGTATACAAGAGGACTGTGCGTGGTTGTAGGTACCCACGGATGAGGGTTGTGAGCGTTAGTATACAAGAGGACTGTGCGTGGTTGTAGGTACCCACGGATGAGGGTTGTGAGTGTATATATACAAGAGGACTGTGCGTGGTTGTAGGTACCCACGGATGAGGGTTGTGAGTGTATATATACAAGAGGACTGTGCGTGGTTGGAGGTACCCATGGATGTGGGTTGTAAGTGTATATATACAAGAGGACTGTATGTGGTTGGAGGTACCCATGGATGTGGGTGGCGAGTGTATATATACAAGAGGACTGTGCGTGGTTGTAGGTACCCACGGATGAAGGTTGTGAGTGTATATATACAAGATGACTGTGCGTGGTTGTAGGTACCCACGGATGAGGGTTGTGAGCGTTAGTATACAAGAGGACTGTGCGTGGTTGTAGGTACCCACGGATGAGGGTTGTGAGTGTATATATACAAGAGGACTGTGCGTGGTTGGAGGTACCCATGGATGAGGGTTGTGAGTGTATATATACAAGAGGACTGTGCGTGGTTGTAGGTACCCACGGATGAGGGTTGTGAGTGTATATATACAAGAGGACTGTGCGTGGTTGGAGGTACCCATGGATGTGGGTGGCGAGTGTATATATACAAGAGGACTGTGCGTGGTTGTAGGTACCCACGGATGAGGGTTGTGAGCGTTAGTATACAAGAGGACTGTGCGTGGTTGTAGGTACCCACGGATGAGGGTTGTGAGTGTATATATACAAGAGGACTGTGCGTGGTTGGAGGTACCCATGGATGAGGGTTGTGAGTGTATATATACAAGAGGACTGTGCGTGGTTGTAGGTACCCACGGATGAGGGTTGTGAGTGTATATATACAAGAGGACTGTGCGTGGTTGGAGGTACCCATGGATGTGGGTGGCGAGTGTATATATACAAGAGGACTGTGCGTGGTTGTAGGTACCCACGGATGAGGGTTGTGAGCGTTAGTATACAAGAGGACTGTGCGTGGTTGGAGGTACCCATGGATGTGGGTGGCGAGTGTATATATACAAGAGGACTGTGCGTGGTTGTAGGTACCCACGGATGAGGGTTGTGAGCGTTAGTATACAAGAGGACTGTGCGTGGTTGTAGGTACCCATGGATGTGGGTGGCGAGTGTATATATACAAGAGGACTGTGCGTGGTTGTAGGTACCCACGGATGAGGGTGGCGAGTGTATATATACAAGAGGACTGTGCGTGGTTGTAGGTACCCACGGATGAGGGTTGTGAGCGTTAGTATACAAGAGGACTGTGCGTGGTTGTAGGTACCCATGGATGTGGGTGGCGAGTGTATATATACAAGAGGACTGTGCGTGGTTGTAGGTACCCATGGATGTGGGTGGCGAGTGTATATATACAAGAGGACTGTGCGTGGTTGTAGGTACCCACGGATGAGGGTTGTGAGCGTTAGTATACAAGAGGACTGTGCGTGGTTGTAGGTACCCATGGATGTGGGTGGCGAGTGTATATATACAAGAGGACTGTGCGTGGTTGTAGGTACCCACGGATGAGGGTGGCGAGTGTATATATACAAGAGGACTGTGCGTGGTTGTAGGTACCCACGGATGAGGGTTGTGAGCGTTAGTATACAAGAGGACTGTGCGTGGTTGTAGGTACCCACGGATGAGGGTTGTGAGTGTATATATACAAGAGGACTGTGCGTGGTTGGAGGTACCCATGGATGTGGGTTGTGAGTGTATATATACAAGAGGGCTGTATGTGGTTGAAGGTACCCATGGATGATCCGTGGCGTGGCTAGCCTCATGGCCGCCTGTGGCGGTCAGTGCTTTTGAGGGCCAGCGGCGGCCCCACTGAATAGCGGGTGAGGGGGGGGGGGGGGGGGTGCGCTGACGAGATTCGTCGGCGATTGCCGCCCCGCGTCGGCCGTTATGTAGAGGGGTGCCGGGAGATTGCCGCCCCGAGGTGGGAGCGGGAGGAGGCCGCCGCCCCGAAAACTCGCACCGCCAGGGGCCCCCCTTGCTGACTGATTTCTCCAATTTCTTGGCGTTTTCAAGAAATCCAGAACGCAAGACAACAATTGTCCTGCGCATGTGCGTTTTCTGTCACACCCACATACATTTTTTGAGTATCTGAAAGTAAATGATTCTAAGATGATTAAAACAAAGTTGCTAGATCACAAAACGATGCGCTCTGCGTGCAGTCTACACACATCTTATCATAACCGGCGTCCTTGCAAGGTTGGCGGAATCAACTAGACATAAACAAGTTGAGTCACGGGATACCAGTAAGACAGCTTAGTTGGTTGAGCGACTGCTGCAGTGATCTGTGTGAAATATGGAGGGCATTGTCCAGAATCTCTGCAGAGCTCACTGCACCGCTCATCCTTTCAGAGTCGATAAAATACGTATTACTAACTTCAGCATTAGCAAATCAGTCGTTTACAGAGCCAAGATCAATGTGTGTATATGTGTGTGGAAAACATGTAACAAAGACAGGAGGACACAACTAAGGAGCGCTGGGCTCACTGAAGGAGGAGGGAAGACAGCAATGTAACCGGAAGTGAAGGATTCACAGGTGCTAATAGAGACCATTCAAGAGGTCACTGGACTAACAATGTAACAGAGAGCGAAGGGGGACAGTTTCTGAGAGATACAGCTTATTTAAAGGGATATCAAGGTAACAATATTACAGTGGTGGAGGTGTGCGCTTTTACCAGCAGATACAAAGTTCCCTCAAGGGGAAATCCAGCAAACTATACAACTAGAGGGAGGGCCATGGACACATTGTTGCTAAAACATATCCGGGTTCCCCTCTAGGGGGCGTCCATCTAACAATGTACACAAAGTGAAGAGGAAGGCTCACCGATACCACCATGAAGGGTACGGGTCAGAGGTCATGGGGTCACCAGTGTGAGAGAGACCGAGCGGACAGATTGTTTCCAAGGGGTCTCAGTTCACTCCAAGGGCTGTCTCGCTAACAATGTCACTGAGAGAAGGAACACAGAACACAGTGTTACTGAGAAGGATCTATCCAGGGGGGTCCTGCTAAACAAAGTAAAAGAAAGCGATGCCCATGTTGTTGTCAACTGGCATGGCTGTTTAATAGTGCAGTCAGGCAATAGTGGACTAACAAAGGAACAACTTAATCAGTTTGACACCAGGACAACAGTGTGGGCCGGAGGAGTGTGGTGTGAGCAGTTGAGACAAGAGTCAGTCGGACATCAAGGCAGCAGTGAGCCACAGAGCCAGGGAGTACACTGTTACTAAAAGAGACGAGTCCTTGACTGTCAGACACCAAGATGACAATGTCACATAGAGTTAGGGAGTAGAGTGTTAGTAACAGAGACAAGGCTTTGTAGTTGGGCACCAGGATAACAATGTGTCGCAGAGCTGGGGCAATACACTGGAATGGAAAGAAGTCTGTCAGTCAGACACCAAGACAACAATGTGACACAGAGCTGGGGCAGCACACTGGAATGGAAAGAAGTCTGTCAGTCAGACACCAAGACAACAATGTGACGCAGAGCTGGGGCAGTACGCTGAAATTGAAAGAAGTCTGTCAGTCAGACACCAAGACGACAATGTGACACAGAGCTGGGGCAATACACTGGAATGGAAAGAAGTCTGTCAGTCAGACACCAAGACAACAATGTGACGCAGAGCTGGGGCAGCACACTGGAATGGAAAGAAGACTGTCAGTCAGACACCAAGACGACAATGTGACACAGAGCTGGGGCAGTACACTGGAATGGAAAGAAGTCTGTCAGTCAGACACCAACACAACAATGTGACGCAGAGCTGGGGCAGTACACTGGAATGGAAAGAAGTCTGTCAGTCAGATACCAAGACAACAATGTGACACAGAGCTGGGGTGGTGCGCTGGAATGGAAAGAAGTCTGTCAGTCAGACACCAAGGCAACAATGTGATGCAGAGCTGGGGTGGTGCGCTGGAATGGAAAGAAGTCTGTCAGTCAGACACCAAGACAACAATGTGATGCAGAGCTGGGGTGGTGCGCTGGAATGGAAAGAAGTCTGTCAGTCAGACACCAAGACAACAATTTGACACAGAGCTGGGGCAGCACACTGGAATGGAAAGAAGTCTGTCAGTCAGACACCAAGACAACAATGTGATGCAGAGCTGGGGTGGTGCGCTGGAATGGAAAGAAGTCTGTCAGTCAGACACCAAGACAACAATTTGACACAGAGCTGGGGCAGCACACTGGAATGGAAAGAAGTCTGTCAGTCAGACACCAAGACAACAATGTGACGCAGAGCTGGGGTGGTGCGCTGGAATGGAAAGAAGTCTGTCAGTCAGACACCAAGACAACAATGTGACACAGAGCTGGGGCAGCACACTGGAATGGAAAGAAGTCTGTCAGTCAGACACCAAGACAACAATGTGACGCAGAGCTGGGGCAGCACACTGGAATGGAAAGAAGTCTGTCAGTCAGACACCAAGACAACAATGTGACGCAGAGCTGGGGCAGTACACTGGAATGGAAAGAAGTCTGTCAGTCAGACACCAAGACAACAATGTGACACAGAGCTGGGGCAGCACACTAGAATGGAAATAAGTCTGTCAGTCAGACACCAAGACAGTAATGTGACACAGAGCTGGGGCAGCACACTGGAATGGAAAGAAGTCTGTCAGTCAGACACCAAGAAAACAATGTGACGCAGAGCTGGGGCAGCACACTGGAATAGAAAGAAGACTGTCAGTCAGACACCAAGACGACAATGTGACACAGAGCTCAGAGGAGGCAGCAGTGTGATGGAAAAGCATAGAATAGAGTGATCAACAAAGACAAGCCTTTGACAGTCAGACATCAAGACTACAACATGACATAGAGTCTGCTAGCCCAGCAATACTAACAGAGGCAGGACACTGTCGGGATAACAACGTGACAAGCAGCTTGGACAGTACTGTATTAGTAATGAAAAGAACATTTTGTCAGTCGGATACCAAGGCAATAAAATGGCACAGCCCAGTACAGTAGACATGAAGGGCATATTTATCATGTTATCGCACAGCGCACGGGATCAAGCCACCTTTCTGCGCTACATGGTAGGGAAAGGCACGAATGCACCATACGTAACACTGTACGGTGCATTCCTGTCCTTTCCTAGCGCTGGTGCAAAATGTGCTGCCTAGTGCCAACCATGGTGCAAGAGGGCCGGCCGTTGTTTTCAGGATTGTTTTTGAGCAGAAAGGGGACCTTCCGGCACAAAAAATGCCCTGAAGCATTTTCTCCTATCCATGTGTGTTGCAAAATGCAGCACACATAGAAAGAGGACAAAAAGAGGAGAAAAGATATTTCTCCTTGTTACACCTCACCTGGGGAGGTGTAGCATTCTTGGCACTTTCCCAGGTCTACCACTTATGGTAAATCTGGGCATGCATCAAAATCCATGTGTTTTGCATGGGAGCACCCACGCAGCACCCATGGGACGCCTCCCTGGGGCACAGTAACACAGCGATTTGCGCTGCTTCGCATTACTCTGGATTTATCAAGCCACTCGTGGCCAAGCAAGGCGGCCTTGCATGGCTGAATAAATCGCATCCCAAAGGTTGCATCGCTTTTGCACCCTGCTGCGCGATGCAAAAGTGATACAGCACCTGATAATATGGCCCATTAGTAATGAAGACTCGTCTTGGTGGTCGGACACCAGTATAACAGTGTCACTCAGACTCAGGATAAGTTTTACGTTAATAACAGAAGCAAGACTTTGGCAACTGGACATCAAAGCAACAGCCTGGTATCAATCAGGGCCAGTATAGAGTTACCAGAGACTAGGCTGTCAGTCAGACACTAAGGCAACAATTCGACAAGGAGTTGAGGGATCGTGGTGTTACTAGCAGGCAAGACTAACAGACAAGAAGACACCAAAGGGGGGTAGAGGCTGGGAGGGTAGGACCAGAGGCAAGACTATGTCATTCTTAACCACGACAAAGGGGATAGCGCTGGTGAGGAACGGAGTTAGTAATGGAGAGCACAATGTGGTACAATGAAAAATGCCAAAATAAGGTTTTATCAGTTGGATACTAAGATGCCAGTGTGTGAGAGCCTGAGGGCCTTGCTGTGTGTTTGGGACACAATTGAGCTACTAATGCATTGGTGTAGGAAGAGGGTTAACAATTCCAGGGATGCAATTTATGGACACACACAGGGTAGCCTACGACTGGATTCTGGACAGTTTGATGGAGTCCACAAATCTTGTCTCTAAGATGAAGAGAAGTTGGACCGCTCCTTGTATTGATACAGGTGACTTCGCTTATCCATTGAATGGCTCCTGCTGCCCCCTATTGCACACCACCCGAGTACATGCAGCTAAATTCCTTGTTGCAATCAGCTCACTGAACCAACCATCATGTTCTCCGAAAAATGCCCACTCAATACTTCTGAAATGCCATTGGCACTCACCCTCGTAAGTTGGTCCATAAGTCTTTGGTTTTGCTCAGATAGGTCTTGGATGGCACGGGACTTTTCGCGGTCTGCCTCGCGGAGGTGAAGCTGCTGTTTCTCCAGCTCGTCCTGCAGCACCTTCACATCACTCTCCAGCTCCGAAACCCGTCCTTCCCACTCGCCCTCCCGGTTCTCAAACCGGCGACGCAGTTCGTGTTTCTCTTGTTCCAGATGCTGAGGAGAAAAACAAAGAAGAACACTGGTAAAATGAATCAGCCATTCTCATCTATGCATCCTCGTGCAGAGGGCCTGACTCAACAGCCAGAGTCCAGCGCTAGGCCCACCACCAGCGAAGAGCATATTGAGGACAGGCCCTGTGTACAAAGCCAACTAAATCAACAGGAAAACTGAGCACACCTAGAAAAAAGGAAATAATAAAATGGAACAATACATTGACTTATTTCAAAAAGCAAAACCATTGTTTTTTTTTAACCCAAAGCAAACAAAACCAGTGTTTTGCTGTCCAAAAAGTATATCAGGAGATTTTGCACCGGTGTTTCCTCGCAGGTTGTTTTTTAATATAGACGTGACAACCTGCACGCACACTGTCCTGGGAAGCCTGTCTCAAATCTCTGCAGGCATCTGAGTTGTGGCTGGAACAGGGATTAACCTCAGCCTTCACCCTTCATGTGTTGTGTTCATTATCACCTTTTAGTTTGTGGCGGTCTGTAGCCCTTGTCTGAGAAAATCTGGTCCCGGTTTGGATCTAGTCAACATAGTTTGACCAATTTGCTCCAGCCTCTCCCCTTCTCCCAACCAGAAAATCCATGGAAAAGATGCTACATCCAAATTAGCAGATTTTGATCAATTTTTAAAGAACGATTTAACTTCCTGGGTTTGATCCCAAAGAAGATAAAATATTGGGATCATCCAGCCAGTGGCGTACTTTGTCTCGACATCTAAACAATACTCTCTGCGGCCAACTGGAGAGGAACAGGACCATGCTGGGTTCTGTTTCCCTTCAGGCAAAGACCCTGTCTTAATTCGGGACTCCCCATTCATAACATTTAGACTTAATACATTTTATGACCTACATAGACATAGAAGAAAGACTGACATGTCAGCACGCAGGTGTAAAAGAAAGCCTAGGATGGCAGCTATTAAGGAGTTGTATTTCATTTTTTCTTGCTGTCTGAATATGTGGCATTTTGAAGAGTTTTGTCTCCTGAGGGGCCTTAAAGCCAATTCCGCTAAGACCAAGTTCATGGCATTCAATCAGCACAGATCGTTTAATGGGAGAATGATGATGGATAGGTTGCCCCTGGAGCAGGTTGATGCGTTCGTCTATCTAGGCATCAAACTGCAGAAGGACATGAGGTGAAAGCCACACATCGTGCATGATACACGTCAATCACAATCACTCTCTAAACCACAAGCCCGACTCTTACACACAGCCTTAGCTACAGCCAAAATTTGTATACTACGGCAATGGAAGTCACCTCAACCACCATCACAAGAAATATGGATGGTGGCCATGATTCAAACAGCTTCCTACGAACGTATTATATACAACATACAGGATCAATCTGATCTCTTTCTTCGAGTATGGTCACCTTTTCTAGCTTTAAATACCGATGCTAATATTAATGACCCATCTACACAGTAATTTAATTCTTATCCCTTTTCATTCTCATTCATCATTCATTATTGGTGGTTAATAAATCTTAATACATATTGTGTCTACCTATTTGTTGTTGTTTTTAATAGCTACTCACCAGAACACTTACATATAATTCTGTATCTTTTAATATATATATTTATACATCAAGTGAAATTATTATCCCTTATATTCATCTTTTCTCTATTCTTATTGGTTTTCTAGAGTGTCTTCTTTTCTCAGGAACATATTTATATAGCTTTATATAGCATTATGTCTTATATTTGTGTACATTTTCATTTATCGTTTTCTTTTGTGTTCCCTTCTTTGCCTTCCCTTTCTCTCTCCTCCCCCCCTTCCCGTAATTCCATCTTTTATGGCCTCAATATAAAGTCAAATATTTGTTTTTGCATGGATCTGTTTATGTATTTATTAAATTATATAATATGATTAATTATTCAGAAAGTTTTATTATATGCTTATATATAACAATTTTCTTATATATTTATTGTATGATAATGCAAACAGTTATTATACTATATGTATTCTTTTGTAAATTTCAATAAAAAATTGAACCGCAAAAAAAGCCACACATCGAAGTCATGGCACTAAAGCACAGGCAGCTAGCTGGCACCCTCAGTAAAAAACTTAACACCTCTTTTACAAAGCCTCTAAGTCCGGTACTCCAGATTTATAACACCAAAGTGGTGAATTCAGTTCTTTATGGGGCCTTGAAAATTTGGTCCAGCTAACAACAGCCGAGATTGCGTTTCTGCGCGCAATCACTAGTACGCCACTAAGTCCACCCAAGTTCCCTTTAAGGAACGATCTAGGTAGGAAAGCCTTGATGGACTTAGCCAGACTACGTCCAATTTTATTCTAGAGTAGAATTTGGTGCACACAGGAATTGGCTGTGTTTACACGGGGCTTAAGGGACAGCTTAAACTTGGACCGCTTTCCTAAAAATTTGTTGGCTGCGCAAACTGAGAAGTTTGCTAAATAAAATGGGCCTGTCACATGTGTGGGACTCCCCCTCCACCTAAATGTTCCCAACAAAAAACAGTCTTAAAGAAACCTACTGGAAAATGGTTGCGCAAGATGAGTTTAGGCGCTATGACCTATCTTCCCTCACGGGGCTTTTTCTCCAGATTAAACCACGCCCAAGCTTGGAGCCATATTGGGATATCATTGAGAAGCCCCTGGACCGTAAACTTTATTTTCAATTTAGATCAGGATCTCTGCCCCTGAAGTGTTTTACATATAAATGGTCCACTACTAGGGATAACAAATGACACATATGCGCCACACAAGTAGAATCATTTGCGTGTGTGTTTTTTGTTTGCCCTGCTTATGTTGGTCCACGGAAAGCCTGGCTGGTTCAGCTTTGCAAGAACCTGGGTACAAGATCACATAACACAGCCCTGCGTATCCTCTGCACTGATCCATCTCCCAGGTATGCAATCCCGGTGGCTACATTTCTGAGGTGGATGTGGCTTATACGTTCTAAACAAATCAGGGCTGGATAAAGTACAGGACGTAATCCCCCACTATTGCGTAGGACTGAGCTCACCTGGCCCCGCGGGGTCTTTTATGCCTGCCAATGTGCTAGAGACTGTTTTATATGTTTTAATTTTGTCTTATCATTCTATGTGTAACACAATGACGGTCCTGATTGCTTATTTGCACAAATGTTTTAACTCAGATTTTAACTTCTCGTAATTTTGATTGTCTCAAATATTATGGGGCAGATTTAAAAGCCCCTTGCATGACTTTTGCGCTGCAGTTGCATCACTTTTTTGATGCAACAGCGGCGCAAACAATGCGGCCTATTTACCTGCGTCAGGTATAATGTATGCAGGGTGGGTGTTCCCACGCAGGAAGGCCTCGTAAAAGTGACTCAGTGAAATCTACAAGATTTCACTGCGCCACTTTTAGGACACTACTGCGTCAAAACCTTATGCCTGCTACAAGCAGGCGTAAGTAGTGACGCAGTGTAGTGGGAATAGGCCTCCTCATGCATTGATGGAGTTGCGTCATGCTTGCAACACGACTCCAGCAAATGCGTGACTTTTCCGCCAACAGATGCGTGAGAATTTCTGACGCATCTGTCAATCCTTGCGCCATAGTGCGCCGTATTGTAAATACGGCACATCTATGGTGGCGCAAGGGTTTCTAAGGGTGGCGCAGGGAAAGTGACGCATCTGTACAGATGCGTCACTTTCTTGTAAATCTGCCCCTATATCTGCAATGCTTTTATGACTTATACAGTCGAATAAAGCTTTTCTTGATTGATTGATTGATTGATATATGGCATGTTTCAACTTTGTGTTCATTAAACATTTTATAAATAAAGGAAATACTCTGAACCTTTTTGGGGTAGAGTATTTCAAGCTTTTGTTTTTATATGTGAAGTGCATAACTTAACTGCTTCTTGGCACAACAGCAATGGAGACATTTTGATTACAGAGGTGTGTTCATGCTGTTCATGGTTACGATAATTTTTAAATGTATATACAATTGCACAGACCATACATTTCAAAGTATATAATGATTTTATGGCAGACATTCACACACACACAGAGCCTGAAGGACCTTAACCTTCGAAGCTATAGTGGTCGCCTGCACATTTCCGGTTCCTGGCTCTCACCTTTGTTCAGGGTCTTTTAGAAGCTGTCTAGGCTCAGCCCTTAGAGACAGCATGATATTCCTGCTTACACAAATCAGACACATGTACACTTTAAACAGCAGAGCAATCTCCCAGGCTATACAGATTTTAAAGATTGTCAAGGAACCATGAAGGAAATCTATGCTAACCTTTTGGTTGCATTTATCTTACAGGCTCAGGGAACAGCCCCTCATGTTCAAAAGATCTTATAGGTTCGATCATTCAGGGGTATCCCGCGGGTCGAAGAGATCGTAAGTACTCAGAGCTCACGAGCCAACGACTCCTAAAGGAGAACTATCCGTAAAATGACATGACTCTCACAGGCTCAGGATATGGACAGTGCACCTGCCCTTAGACTTCACGGGGCATATTAACAAGGGCCAGCGATAATTATCACTGGCCCCACATAGCGGTAGAGATATTATCGCCGGCTATCCCTCAAAATTATCGCCATGATAACGCTATATTAACAATACATTGTGTTATGGCGATAATATTTCAGCGATAGCGGTGTTTACCATGGAACATCGCTGGTTTTCCAGCGATGTTCCATGGAAAACAGCGTTAACAGTGCGGATACGACCCCGTGGTCGTATCAGTATAATTCACCAACCATTATTAGTATGCCTTAGTCTGGAATTTAACAGACGTTAAATTCCAGCGTTAAGGCCGAGGTAGTGCGATTTCTTTTATCGCTGCACCTCCTTGTTAATATCGACAAACTGCCTTCACGATATTTTCTTGTGTTGTTTTCACAGCCACGCCTTCTTTGCATCTCATTAGCAATGCGAGGCGAGGCTATGAAAAAATGGGCTCTACATCAAAGAAATACACGCTATGTCCTTGATGATATTGCGATATAATTATCGCCACTTATCGCACGAAAACGGACGCTAAAGTGGCGATAATTATATCGCCAGCCCTTGCTAATATCCCCCCACATTTCTTACAAGCTCAGGCATCTTTAGAGGGATCTTACGGTTCAATTTACAAATGTCAGATTAAACAAACTATTCTTTGTAACTGCATGTCCAACCCGTAGCTGCCTTGCTTTCCTGCCCCTGACAGTGTCCATCACCAAGAGGCGTTGAGAAATGCCCCGGGCACCAAAGGTGAGGATCTCATAACAGAAAAACAACAGTGGCAGCGCCCCCACAGTGGCATCCCTACCATTAGTTGGCAATATGTGCTCCACCACACTGCTTTCCATTACCCATGCCATTTTCACTGGAGCAACTATGAATGCAGTATTCCTAAATGTCTTTATTATGCGTTGTGGTTTAGATACGGTTTACTTTTAGACATAATTCTTTATTTGTGTAAACATTGTGAGGTCACAATCATTGCAGCGGGTGGGCCCCTGTGCTCTGCTCCTCACCCTCCAGAGGCAGCCAGCCGCTGGTGCCCCCCTCCTTCAGCCTCTGGCCACCCCTCAACAATCATCTCGCCACTGGCAGCCATGCCCCGCAGCCCACACCCTCCAGGGCTGCGTCGCAGGGTTGGTTCTCTGACCAGGCTCTGCGTTCAACCCTGCGTGGGCAGCAGCCTTCACTGCATACAGCCTTCAGACATGTGCAGAAGACATTGTGGCTGGTCCTGGACTGTGGCCAGGCCCCACCACATGCAGCTAATGCCCACTTCTGACCGTTGTGCAAGCACCGCATAAGTGCTCCAAGTTAGTGCTTCCCAAACCTTTTAGACCCACTGCCTAATTTCTAGAATGACAAACTTTCGCGGCCCACCTAGCTTTAATGGACATGAGATGCGGGACATATTTTAATGAAATAACAGCAATTGTTTGTAAATGTCACAACCTTGACCGCACCATTTATCCAACTATGGCCAACATATTTACCTCGCAATATACGTGGTAGATGGTGGAAGACACTGTAGTCTGGAGTTAGAACACTTGTTAGAGGGGGGTTCTGGCCTGTGGTGTCCGTTCACTAAATCACTAGGCTTCTGAAAAATCATGGGGGCATATAATCAAGCCCCTATCGCCACCCCAACATCACTTTTTGTGACGTTGTGGTGACGATAGGGTCAGCGCCCTATCATCAAGGCAGCGTTACGCCACTTATTGTGGCCTAATGCCACGTTAAGTGGCTTAACGCTGCCTTGATAATAGGGTCCCTTTCACTCTAAACTTAGCGTGAAAGGGGGTGTGCAGTGGGTGTTTCGGTGGGCGTTCGACCGCAACACCCATTGAAGTCGACGCTGCCACCTATTATCAAGTTTGGCGATAATAGGTGGCAGCGCCAAACTTTTAAATCTATGGACCAGAGAAGCACTCCGCTTTTTATGCTCAATAATCCTAACTAAAGTGAACTTCACCTTTTTAAAACACAGCTTTCTACAGGGGGTGGCACGTCTATAGTGTGCTTGTACTCAAAACTAACAATATCAGGAGTCTCTACGACTCAAACGTCAACAGTGCACGGAAGGTTTGAGTCGTAGAGACTCCTGATATTGTTAGTGCCAAACTTAGGACCAGAAAAATCCTGGTCTTAAGGTGGCGGAACGAGGAGAAATGCTTTATTTCTCCTCGTTTTTGCTTTTTTCTGTGTGGTGCCTTGTGCAGCACACATGGAAAAAGCAAAATGCCATGGTCTGTTCATGTACAGGAAGGTGTCCCTTCCTGTACATAAACAAACCTTTTAAAAAGTGCAGTTTTGTAACTTCTATGTGTGCTGCACGAAGCAGCACACATGAAAGTTACAAAATGGCATTTTAGGTTGGTTTATGTGCAGGAAGGAACTCTTTCCTACACATAAACAAACCTCTCTGCTCGCAGACACCCTTGCACTCTGGTGCAAGAGTGCCTGCGTTTGCACTAAGTCGTGTAACTTAGCGCCATCGCAGGGGGAAATGCCAGGCTGCACCATGTCCTTGTGAATATGGTGCAGCCTGGCGTTTCCGAAGTGGCGGAGACAGGCATTAAGCCAAGACGGCTAACGCCTCTCTCTGCCACTTCCTTGGTAATATGCCCCTTAGTGTTGATACCAGGGATTTTGATAAAATGAGGCCCAGCGGTGCATTTTGGACTCCATATACATGTACATGTATATATAATTCAGTTTTGAAAACCACAAACACAGCCCAAGGATATCGAAGCACTTGACATGAGAACTAGATTACATTATGGGTATAAAGTTGTAATTTCTTAAGGGTTCAGGGATTATAGGGTACTGGGTTGGTAGGCCTCAGGGGCGGGATTGGGTTCAGGGTGAATGGGCAGTTTTAAGGATTTGGGGAGTTTTTAGGTAGTAGGTTTATTTTGTTTAGGGATCACGAATGTTTTGAGGCTAATGGGATTTTTAGGGATCAGAGATGAGTAGAGAAGTAAAGAGTTTTCAGAGTTCAGCAATATCATAATTTAACAATGAAGCTTACACATATTATGGTTATAGATATTATATTATTGCTATTATTGTTCTCATTATTATTATTATTACTATTAATATTATTTGTATAATTATTATCTACATTTGTTACAAGATTCAGAAAACAAATCTACCTCTTGGGCTACACATAAATTGCAGGATCAGGAATATGATAGCCAAGATGCCCCTCATGTCGGTAGCTCTCACAGACTCGTGCCTTGGACAGCAGAGCCCTACACTGCATGACATTCTCCCACAACCCCCACACACCACAACATGGCACAACAAACCCTCTACACTATAACACTGCTCTGCAAAGCCTGCATACCATGACATTCCACTACAGCCCTGCACGCCATTCCCCCATACAACCACTATGCATATTACATTTTCTGACAGCCTGTGCACACCATAACATTCGCTCCCAGCCACTACACAACATAACATTCCCCAACAACCCTGCACACCATAATATTAACATTCCCCCGCAAACCTGCACGTCTACACACAATGACATTTTCTCATAAGCACCGCACTCCATAACATTCTCCCACAACCCTTGCAGAAAATAATATTAAGCCAAAGCCCCTGCACACCACAACGCTCCCTGAAAAGCCCCTGCTTCCCATAACATTCCTCCACATCCCTTGAACGCATAACATTCTCTAACAGAGCCTAGACCCCGTAACATTTCTCCACAGTCGGCTCTAGCACTGGTGGCGATCGATGCGACAATCCTTTTTGGGGCACCCGCCCCCCCCCCCCCCCCCGATGACCTCCTTCTCCATGGATTCCCTCACCACCATCCTCCAGCAGTGTCCCTCATCTCCCCCCACCTGTCTCTCACATTCATTTAATTTTTTTATAGTGCTAGTCATGCCGCTGGAGGGTGTCAGAGCACTTTACATCACACACACCTTAGAAAGAGACAATGAATCAAACGTGGGTAATTCAGTCTGTAGGAAATGTTCCACAAGACCATGAGGATCACAAGGTGCAGGAATCATGTCATCCATACTAGTAGCAGTACATTTTAAGAGTGTTTGGTCTGGAGGAGTATAAACTCTGTATTTCAGACGTGCCACACTTGTTGGGGCTGGCTTTACTAATAAGAATGTATTTCTACCTAATCATCAGAGATATTTTGACATTTTTATTGTTGCCTGAAACCATTTGGGCACAACAAGGAACTCTGCAGCAGGTGCTTTCAAACACAAAAGCTATTTCTGAACACAGCACCTGAGGGTGCAGATGGTTACCGCCTTAGAGCCAGCTTTGCATGCCCTCGCAACCCTGCAACCCTCATTATTCTGCCACAATGCGTGCACACCATAACATTCCGACACAACGCCTACACACTGTAACATCTTTCCACAACCCTGTACCCCATAACATATGCACACCATACCATTTTCCAATTAACACCTGCAAATCATAACATTTTCCCACAACTTGTGCACACCATAACACTGTCGCACAACCCCTGCAAACCATAACGTTTTCCAACAACTCGAGGACAACTTAACACTGCCCCACAACCCCTGCAAACCATAGCATTCTCCTACACCCTTTGCACAACTTAAGCTCCAATATTTAATTCCGAGACTCACACTCTTGTGCCATGCTTGCACAGCACAAATGTGTCTCACAGCATCATTATAATCTCACACTCGGCAAACTCTCCCAGAACCGACCACCCATCAACCCAGAGGGATCTCAGTCAGCTGCATCCAGCTGCCTTCCTTCTGAGGACCCCCATCCCACCCAGTGCTTAATTTGTATATAAATAAGTGGCAGGCCTCTTGACAGGAGGCCACCGCACCTTGCGCCACCCATTGCACCTCCCGGTGCAATGGCAGTGACATTACCAACACAACTGCTAACCATCATACACCTACAAGTGTATTTTTAGACTATTTCAGACCCTCAAAGCTATAGGAATGGCTATAAGAATGGCTGGGGATGCAGGTATTAGTCATTTTTAATGTATTTTGTATATTGCATTAATACACAGCTGTTGTTGAGCTGACCTCTAAATTAGGCAAACAGCGCCTCCATGTGGCAGACTGCCATAAGTGCCAGTGTTGACAATTAAGTACCAGTGCCGAGCACCAGCAACCACTGGCTCAAATTTAGTACTGATCCCACACCAGGAACCCTGCATATGCCAAAGAATAAAATGTTGCTCTTCACCACACAGAAAACTAACAACCACATTTTACAATTGACAGCCTGTAACTAACTGTACTGAAAGAACTCATCTAAATCACTGCACCGAGGGAGTGCCACAGGGTGGCCTGCTCAAAGCCTTGGTAATCTGAGCACTTCCTATTTTGAATTCACATGGCATGCATTCTCAAAGCCAACAGCTCTTTTGTGTTAAGCTCAAAATCATATATGAACAAAGACTGAAGGATTAAGCAAAACTACAAGTGTGCAACATTTTTGTTCAAACGTTGCCCTCCAAACTTTTGTTTGCTGTACAAAATCTCTTGGAAACATTTATTTTATCGCCCTTACCACCTGCAGATACACTTTTCCAAAACTTACTTGCGTCTAATTTTGCACAATCCTAATCAAAACAAAATGAGGCACTCAATGGCCAGACTGGCACATGAAAGAGCTGGCACTCAGACCCCGGCGGTGCAAGGACATGCAGATCAGAGTGTGATTGGGGTCCCCGTGATCAGGGCCCCCACCATCTATCATCCCGCGCAGCCGCAGTAAGGTCCTGTGGGAGCTAAATATAGGTATGGCTGGGGTTCAGCTGATACACAGCAATGCCTTTGGCCCAGTGACTAATTACAAAATAAAAAAATAAAACATGAGTGCACAGACCCAAGGTAAGGACGGGTGGCGTCGATACAGCATTTGTCGTTCTCGTCTACCTTTTCTCATTCCTTCGTTCTTTGTGTGTATGTGAATTATAAGGCACAACCCTAGCTGCCAAGTGTCAGAGCGCGGCGCATGATGGGGGTTTACAGTCAGCAGTGATGACTGTTCAAACGTGTCCTCTTGGGAAGTGCTCCGGTGCCTGTGGGCCATGCGCGTGGGACTGAAAACCGTGAGCAAATAAATAGTGAGGCGGAGGAGGGAGATGGGAGGCGTTGATACAGCACCACAGGTGGGGTTTACAGCGGGGGAGGGGATTGGGGTGAGGCTTACAAGGAAGGTCAGAGACTGTCAGAGCAGAGGAGAGGAGAGGAGGCTGGGGAAAGTGGTGGCATGGTGGTGGTGGTAGAGTAAACTCCTCAGAGGTGACCCTACATCCATGTAGTTACCTCTGAAGAGGTGGTGCTTGGGAAGAGGAGGGGGTGTACTTCCTTGAAGATGAGAGGAGGGGGTGAAGTCTGTTGCTATGTATGGCTGAATTAATTTCTTATATATTGGTCTTTGATTCGATGCACTCCGGTCCAACTGTCTTTGCTCTAGCAAAATTTCTTACCAGTGTATGGCATACACGCCATCGCATTTTAAAGGCGTTGGGTCCCTCTTAGTGATTGAATATGTTTACTGTTCATTGTTGCTACTTTGATAACTGTTGTTTAATAACTTTTTATCTAAATGATGATTATTTATGTATTTTATGTTTATGTAAATATTTTATCTGTGCTTTTATGGTCATTGACCGAAATAAAGCTATCAAAGTAAGTAAGTAAGA
Source organism: Triturus cristatus (assembly GCF_964204655.1). Lineage (NCBI taxonomy): Eukaryota > Metazoa > Chordata > Amphibia > Caudata > Salamandridae > Triturus > Triturus cristatus. The sequence continues at coordinate 135,470,656 of NC_140594.1, forward strand.
TTCGATGCACTCCATAAACAGAGCTCTGGTGCTTAAGCTACAGGTTCAAACAGCTGACTCATGAAACTAGTACAGCAAGAAAAGAGAAAGAGTCTGATTGGTTAAATCACGGTGTTTGTAAAGCAACCCACAAGGGTTGTAAGACTTGTAGCGTCCCTTAACCGTCACCAGCTATAGGGGCTTGCTGGAAAAATGAGCAATAAACTCAGGGGCGTAGCTTGGGCAGCAAGCCTTGGGAGGGGGGGGGGGGGGCATCAGGCTTTCCGCCAATCACGCCGGCACATCATGTTAATCATTATACGAGAAGCAGCGCACGAGGAGGGCTCAAGGGCCAATGGAAAGGGAAAGGAGTGAGGATTGTGACGGGTACTTAACGCACAGTATTTTTGTAAAACAGAGACAAGAGTGCTTGTGTGTGTGTGTGCATTTGTGTCTGAGTGAGTATTTAAAAATCCCAGGTGAGGTCTGACAGGCACCTTACCATATCCAACTGAAATCTCCTGTACCCAACTATTTATGAAATAATACATTTATTAGGGAGTGTGACACCCCGAACACACCCCACTGAAGCTGCGCCCCTGAATAAACTCTTTTTGGAGTTAAAGGGAATGCAATGCCACTTCCTGTGGTACTATTCTATGTCAATCGGGGTTTCCTCCCCTAAGCCTCTGATTTTAGTGTAATGGCAACCCTGCACCATATAAAATGGTGTTTCATAATATAAGAACAGTATTTAAGCCAGGGCTCATTCTTTATTAATATTACTGTGTGGATGTTGTTCCAAATTTTCAGTGACACGGGTGCATAGCATGAGACCTGTGTGGCAGCCACAGCAGAGCTACGGTTTTGTCTGCAGGGAGCTGCCTTACGGTGCTACCAGGAAGGGGGAAACAGCATTTACAACGCTGACAATACCACGCAGGTACATAACAACACAGTTGTTAAAACAACTGCGTTGTTACCACGCATGCCTTTACATGGCAAGACGTTTCAACGACTTGCACTAGGTGGCGTGCAACACCAGGGAATGTGTTGGATTTTAAATCCAACAGATTCCCTGTTGTTGTTCTAACTGGAGTAGGAATAGTAATTTATACTATTTCTAAGTCCAGCGCGCCACCTAGTGCAAGTCATTGAAACGACTTGCGATGTAATGTCGTTGTAACAACCACATTGTTACCTACCGCGTGGTAAAAGTACGCGTTGTAAAGTGCTACATTCCCAGAAAGGGACACAAGAGGGTGACATATTGCAAAAACATCCTAAAAAATCCCTGTTGAAAGGTTAATGATCCATCAAAAGAACAAAATGCCATTTTGTTTAGGGATGCAAAAATCCTTGCGGCGAAGCTGCGTGGGACCTGAATATCGAGTAGGGAATATCGTTATAACTTAAAATCATAGCCAAATATTCAAGGCAAAAATATCAACAGGTAAATATGGTTAGATTTTCTGTACCTAAATCCAGATATATGTACCTACGTGATATACATTTCATCAAGGTACAAAGGGGCATATCAACAAGGGATTTATCTCTGCTTTTTTGGCTTTAAAAGCCAAAAAAGCAGAGATAAAACTAGCACCCTATCAACAACAGGGTGCTAACATGCAAATTGGCATGTTAGCACCCTTTTACTCTACGCTTCCCCTTGCATCTCTAATGAGATGCAAAGGGGGCGTTCCAGAGTAAAATAATGGGAGAAATGTCGCTAAGCGACATTTCTCCAATTATCAAGAATATCGCTAACCCTGTTAGAGACAAAAAAAGCAGCGCTAACCGCGGTTAACGCTGCTTTTTTTACGTCTGGTATTTTTCTGACTTAGCCATGATATCCTATGGAAGGAGGATATCATGGCTAAGTTTGTCTGTCCCTATCAACAAGCTAACGTGAGATTATCGCTGGGTTTCCAGCGATAATCTCACGTTAGCTACTTAGCGTGAGGATTTTTATCGCTATTGAGATAAGCGTTGCTAATAGCACGCTATCTCAGCGATAAAAAGCGACGCTAGCCGGCGATAATTATCCTAGCGCTAAATGCGCTTAGCGATAATTATCGCCGGTTGTTGTTGATATGCCCCATAATGTGGAATTGAGAATAGTACATCTATGCTTCCATATATGCGCTTAGCTTTCAATTTTTTAGTCCTCAATATTTTGTCTACAAAATTACGATATGATGAAATAGGCCACATTATGTAGGTCTACAGCCCTTTAGATGAGGATTACTTTCAGTTGCCAATCAATTCTTTTGATGGCCGCTTCTGTAGGCTGCAGAGGTTCAGCCTCGGGTCTTCGTGCCTTTCAGAAACACTAGCCTGTCTCGTCATATGCTCTTTTGACCAGTCTATCTAGTAAGAAAAAGACAGATTTGCACCAAGAACGGCATAAAATAATTTGTTCTGCAAAGAAGCTCAACTTGTAATGTCAGAACGCTGTCTGCATGCTGATTGGCTAGAATGGTATGCGGTCAAAGAAATTAAAAACCACCATCAACAAAATCATAGACTGATGATTTTTATATTTTATATATATTTTATAAGGATAAAGAAAATATAGTAATAAATGGAAAACATTTGTAAGATGCTGAACTATATTAGGGTGAAGTTGGTGAAGGCTAACAGAGATACAATAAATATTTTTTTTAAAGGTGAATGTGCTTTCATGCTTACTCTGACCTCTGCCAGGTCTGAGGGTCTGCCGCTTCTGCTCCTATTCCATTACACAATTTTACCTCAAAGCGAGGGGCCTCTTTAAAAAACCTTGTGCGCATCGTCATCTGCCTTACGTCCTTGAATAATGCTGCTGCCGTTGCAGCAAACAAGCAGGTACCGTATATGATACGCTTGACACACTGTAATTTTATGTTCTGGATTTTAATATAGGAACAGGAACATCTTGAATGCTGAAACTAGATAACACTTGATGTGGTGTGGAGGTGGGCGGTGAGGTTTGGGACAGCCCTAGACAGCTCACCATAAAGTTTATTGTTTACCTTACACATTATTATTACATACATAGGCCCAAATTTACTAAGGCTTTGCGCTGGCACAAATTGACGCACAGCAGTGTGTGATATTAACAATCCCGGGTAAAGGGTGTTTTGCACTGGAAAGTGCCCTTTTCTCAGTGCAAATGCCACTTTTGTGCTGCTTTGTGTCGCTTTGCTTCAAGCGGGTGTTACTGGGGCAGATCGGCACAAACACCCGTAGGTTTAGAAGAGAAGTCTGATCTAAGATAGCCTGACCGAGCTTTGCATCAAAACCTAACACTTAATTGAGGCAGATGTAAACAGGAATAATGCATGTGTGCTGCAGTGCACAGCACACATCCAATGTGGGATCCTTCTGAGATTCTCCAGGCATAGGCTATGCTTTCAGTGTAAATCCTGTGCCAGGCAGTGCACTCTCACCTCTGCACCCATGTGCGATGCTGTGTATCTCGAAACAAAGCGTGCACAGCGGCAGCAGGCCAATCTGCATGAACTGTGTTTTTCCTCAAGGGCAAATGTGGTTGCTGTGCTGCGTTACGTGAAAAATGATTCCATCGAGGCCTTCATCTTTTGGTCAAGTAACCCAAGGTGGGGGGATATCAACAAATAGCGATGAAATACGATGTCAAGCTTTGCACTGATTTGCTTTCCATCATGAATGCCTGTGGGGCGACACAAAACTGTGCAGCGCCACGGGAATGAATTCAGCCTATAGTAAGAACCCCCCTACCAAGACTCTCTGCTCCTGCAACAGCAACAACTTCACCCCCCACCCTAGCAGGGAATTGACATTAGTTTGAGGCTTAAATGTTCAATGCTTCTACAAAATACCAGTGAGTACGTATCCTAACAATACAACTGTGGCATTGGAGTTTACTGCTATTGATATTTTTAACTCCTTGGTCAGCATAGTGGAAAGTTGGACCATGGTGGTATTTGCACGAGGAAAGACTGTGGGATACATTCCAAAAGCTACCCTCTTCAATGCGTGTCTGCTCTGAATGAATTAACTACATCAGTTGCATTACCTCCTCGTCCGTCTTCCTCACCACAGTAATCACCAATGAAAATAAAAGAGTGCAGGAAGCCCGCGCCCCCCAACGCACCAAAAATGCCATCGAAAACCGCCCAGGACGCTGACAAAGCCCCCCAGACAACCGCTGAGGCATTGTTATAACACAGCGTCAAAAAACAGCAAGAAAACAGCGCATTGTGACAGAAGCGCGTAGAACAGAGAGCCGACCGCAGAAGTCTGCAGAAGCAGGACGTGCGGTCGGCAGATAACCAAAACACGCCTCGGAAGTCCGCTAAAGCAGGACAGAGAGGTGCAGGAAAAGAAATGAGACGGGACACCAAACGACCCGACCTCCGCCATGCTGGCTTCGCGTAAAGCCGAAACCGGAGAGGCGCGTTGAAAAGGGGAACACAATACATACAATATCAAACACACGTCCCCCCCCCAAACGCTTACGGGGCCCCAGAGTCCGCTAAAGCAGGACCGCCGCCCCTACACATACCTGACTGGCAGGGACACAGGTCGTCAGGGTGCTTTCTCTATCCCTTTATGGGATTGGCTGTGGTGGCTGGGGGCCATATTGGAAGGAGAGGGAGACTAGAATGTAAAATTATGCTTGGAGTTTCTGTGGGAGCCGAAGGCTCATTGGTGATTACTGTGGCGAGGAAGACAAGGACTCGGAGTAATGAAGATTACTGGTAAGTAACCGGGGCATTCTGAGAAGCATGTGTGCTTTCTGACGTCACTCTAATGCGACATCAGGGCCAAGATATGCAACCAAACTACACTTCCCAAGATTCTAATCGCTATACTTAAGACACATCCAATCAGAACCAGAGCTGCGGGCGGGCCTCGTTTCCTGCAATCAAAGAGCTCAGAAGATTCCCATCTGGCATTTGAAGGGTTTATCTGCCTGTCAGGCTTTCCTTCTTTTACAAAGACACTGGACTCAAGACGATTTAAAGCACCATGCACTGCGTCTGGCTCCAAGGTCATCTGTAGATTAGTCTGAGCTGGTTTGGAGACAGCTGCTTTTAAGCCACTAAAACCACAAACATTCCGTGGTACCATGGAAACCAGGAACTACATTTGTTTTACAAAAGAAGGGCGATCGGAACTAAGTACAAGATACATATGTTCAATAAATGAATGTCCAGCATGATCACATCAACTTCAGAATCCTTCTCGCGTGTCGAAGGGTGATAGATCTGCAGAGCTGCGGCGCTGCTCTTCTTGGGACACGCCGCGGCGTCTTTTAGTTCAGGAGTCCTTGGGTCCAGCTGGACCCACAGGAATTCGATCTACAAATCGGATTGGGCGAGTTTACTGAAGTTCACCAAGGTTATGACGTTTACAATAAAACTGTGAGGAAAATTCCTGCAGACGGTGACTTGTAGGAAAGACCCTGCAGAAAATAACTTTGCAGAAATTTCTCGAACAGAAAAGATTTTGCAAGACGATTCTTCAGCAAAACTGGTGGTAATTTTCAGATGTCAAGCTAGGAAACTTTGACAAAGGTTGGCGGCTTTGCAAAACGCTGCAGAGCGATGCAGGCACACTCTCCTAACCTAGACCCTTTGCTGCGTGAGCTTGCAAGGGCGGTGTGGGGGGGAGGGTCCCAGGGGTCCCAGATGTGCAGGGACAGTCCCAGTATTGCATCGCCTGTCCCAGCGGATTTCTGGAAATATAGCTCATGCCCCGGTGTGTAGAGGGGGCCGACTGAAAACGGTGGGAGGGGCCTTCTTATGTTTTCCAAAGCAGGGACAGTTGGCAGCTGTTGTGAGATAGCGGTTTAATTAACAGGTGAGATACTGGCTTGAAAAATAGCATTTTATTTATGTTCTTACAGCCTCTTCTGTAATTCTGTGCTGATGAGCGCTGCCATTCAGTGCGGTTGGTTGAAGTAAAATTGTAGTCCTTCTTCTATTTCAGTGAAATGGCCCTTGTTTGGTTTATCATTCTGGTCGCCCTACAGGGGAGTGGCTGTCAATAGCTTATTCGGTGCAGCGGCACCAGGGGGTATGAAAGGCCCACTGCCAGCAGCGTAACACAAAATGATGCGGCCCCCCTACTGCAGAATGCGATGGGAGGCGCCTGAGTCTCTCATATCACCCTGATGTTCATTGACTTTGGGCTCCTGAAAGGTTGGGCCCCCCCCCCCTGTACTGCAAGGGCTGCAGGAGCTTTTCTTCCGCCTCTGCCCACTGCACCCCAATTATGACTGTTTTATACTACCCAAAGAGGAGAAAGGGGTGGGGCATTTTTCTTGCTTGTATTAGTGCGCCATGCCCAACTGCCATGCCACTGGACTTTGTCCACTGTCTCTGATGGTGTGTGCTTTTCTAAGTAGCTGCAGCCTGAGATAGCAGCGCCCTTGTTGTGCGGACTGCGTTAACTGCTTCCCAGTACTACTGGTGATTCGGAACAGGGCTGGCTCTAGGGCAGTGTGACCGATGCCACCGCACTTGGCCCTGACTTGAAGGGAGCGCAGTTTTTTCAAATATATTATTGCGTTCAAAGCACATGCTGCAGCGTTCCTTGCGGCAACATTAAAAATGTCAAAATAACTCTGGTGATTAATGTTCCTGTTGGAGAGAGATCAAAGTTTGGTCTAGTGGAAGTTTTGACTCATCATAAAGTAGCACAGAGGGCTAATATGCCTGCTGCATAGAATATGTACCAAGCAGATCAATCAATCAGGGTGAGGGTTTATAAAGAGGGATGGGGAGCGGAGGTGTCTGGTTGGCGGATGGAAGGTCACGGGTAGTTTCAAGTAGGCAGGTCTGCAGTTGTGTAAGGTCTGGTATGCATGAGTCACGACCTTGAACCGAAATCTTTTCTGTACAGGAGCCAGTGGCGTTCCCTAGGGTTGGGGGGGATGTGGTTTCATCTAGGGAGATCCAGGGCGAGTTTGGCTGCGGCGTTCCATATGGTCAGTAGTTGTTTGAGGAGGGTCGAGCTGCGATCCCTCGGTCAAGAGCGTCACAGATCACGGAAGCGCTTATAATGTAAATAGTTCATTAGTTTACTGCTTTTGTCAGAGAGATCCTTTTGATACTCTCTTTGATACTATAATTTGAAATCCTAATATAGACCAGTGAGCTGATAACTGTCCTCAACGAACTCCATGAAAAGTGCCTGGTAGAGGTCACAGCGCTTAGATTTCCCCCCAGTCTTTCATTATCCTCATGTGGCAAAACATTTTCATTTGGGTAGAAATCAATTCCTATTAGTAAAGACAACCCCCACACCAAGGTGTTACATTTTAAGGTTCGAGTTTGTGCGTCTCCAGACCACAGACCAGGCACTCTTAAACTATCCTGCCTATCAGGATGGATGACATGTGACTCCTGCACCTTGTAGTCCTCTGTCCTATGTAACATTTCCTATTCACTGATTTACACACATATGATTTATTGTCTCTGAATAATGAGTGTGTGATGTAAAGGGCTCCGAAACCTCTCACTGGTATAATTAGCGCTATAGCGCAAAATAAATGCATGTGAGAAGTGTGATTACGGAGGCTTTAGGGGCACTGTTAAAGGGTGGTAGTGAGGGTGTCTGTGGAGAAGGAGGTATTTGAAGGGTAAGAGACACACAATTGATGGACGGAATGCAAAACAAATCAAAACATTCACCCCCAGTCAAGAGATCTGGGTTAAATCCATCATTCTTTTGCTCACAATGCCACCCCAGTTTAGACCTGGCCATATGCAAATCAGTCTTGACCCTGTGCCTCATGGGAACAGTCCAGCCCGAACTGCCAAGCCAGGTCCTCCCTGGCCCGGAAACAAGCATCCTGGGACCGGTTTCGGGGTTTCACCCCTCTTCAGCCAGGATAGCTTGATTCCAATGGCACAGATTTTTTTTGCATTGGTCGTTTAAGGGTGCCAATACACATTGTTTCACAGGGCACCACCAGCACTAAAGCCGGCCCTGGTTCAGAAGCATGCACTCGAACAATTTCAGTTAATTCATTTTTAGCTAGGTGATTTTCAAACATTGGAGGCGTGTCCATTTGTCACAGCTGTTCCTACTATATCCTGCTTTCCTGTGCATCTGGAGTGTGCTCCTATTCTCATAATCAAATGAAGCCTGCCTCCCGTTACTCCGGCCCATTTCTACCATCCATCGGCGGCAGATGAATTTTGAAAACGATAGGTGGCAGATACCCACCCTGAATTGAACTACTTGAGCAGCACCTGAGAAAGCTGAACTTCTTCCAGTTTGATTTGGGGTGGAAGGGCTTTCTCAAAGACAATATTCCGAAACAACAGAGCCAAACGGTGCATTCCAGAGCACAGCCATCACATACACTGGCCGAACCTCCAGAGGTTGTAAAGAACTTCCATGATGTGATAGGCTTGCTTAATCTTCCCTTTTAGACTCACCATGCCTCAAAACAGGACAATTCGGCTTAACAGCTGTAGGTACAGCATTTTAAAATGTGTTAAGGCAGCTTCATGTGGCCTACCATGTTTCAAAATATATGTAGCCTCTTTCTTCACTCTTGCAGTCCACTTTCTTCATTTTTACATCATCTTTATTACAGGTTTATTCTGTTGTGTTATGACATAGAGCTCGCAGAATGACCAGAGTCGAAAAGCAAAAGTTATTGAAAACTCACAATTGTAGAGCGTGGAGATCAAAGTTACACAAACCTTACAGCAGTGCTGCTGCACTGTATACACAGAGTTTAAATGACCTTCATGCACCTGGCTCAGACAGAAGTGGTTAGAATTTCATAAAAACATTACCAATACAGATGATGAAATCCCTGCACATAAGTCATGAAATAACACAGTAGCAGCAGATGCTCTCTGGTATCAAGGTACCAAGATCACCAATTATCCTCCAGAACCTGATTAACTTAGCACTCAAACATTATCTTTAAATACAGATCCTAAATACAATAGCATTGTGCTAAAATATCAGTAGAGCTATTTTACTATATAATAAAAAAAAATCATTTTGAATAAATAAATGTATTTCCTCTCAAAGAACTTGTCATTTTCCTGATTTAATAGATTTTGTTTTTGGTTCCCAATCATATGCTTGTCATTTTTGTCACCCACTCACGTGGGCCAATTGGATTATTCCTTTGTGTAGGCTCACTGGACCAGGTCATTATTTAGATGTGCTTAGAATCCTTAGTACAGATACTAGTAGAGTAGTGGTCTTTGGCTTAGCAAAATTCTTGTTTGCTCTATGCATTAGATGTTTTTTTTTAACAAACTTTATTGATTTTGTGATTTATACAGTACATGCACTTTAAACATCCTTACACATTCAGGATTACAACAGATGAGTAATGTCAGGTTGGGATCTCTGTGTATACATAAAAAGCAAATGAAGCATGTGTGTTACGTCAAGGCGTATTTGTAAATTATGATAGTATAACAAACAACACCCCATCCCTCCCCCACCCGGCTCAACACATTACTGTTTACTAGACTGCATTGAATTCAATATCCATCGGGTATCAGCACTTAGTCCATTTGTCTCAAGGCAAAGTGCTTGAAAACGTAGGCAAACTCGGATTTGTATTGTATTATGGATTAGACGTTCAAAGTGTTTTGTGTAATATCTTTTTATTGCAGCTTTTTAATAATATATATTTCATATAAATGATATGTATTTTTATATGGTTTTTATCCTTACATCATCATGGCTTTTTAAGTGTTCATAGAATGCTCTATTTTCTGGTCTTTTTACAATCACCTTGCTGTCTGTAGTGTATGCAGGTATGTATGTGGCTGTGATGTACTTTTTAAGATCTTTGTGATCGACAATGACGTTTTGATGATTAAGCACAGACACAATTATTTCATAAATGCCCACAATATGACAAGGAGGGGCGCCATTGTGCATGGGCCACGATTATGCCAGGCATAATTTGTCTTGAGTGCTGGATCCTTGAGATATGGGAATCCTTTCTGGGGCCAGAGCCCCAAGCATAACTCTCATCCTGGTTATACTAATGGGAAGCATCAGATACTTTACTGCCTGCCCATGAGAGCTGCTGCTAGTTGATCCAAAGAGTGACCTGTGACACTTAGAAGGGCATCAAGTGGCATTATGTACCACTTGGTACCTTTCACATCAGCACTGCCAGCTCCTCATCTGGTCTCACCACCCACCTGGCAGATCAGCACCATGGACAGCATCTCTAAATACTAATAGAGGGAAAGCTGTAGAGAGCCGAGCACTGGGGTAAGACTGCACTTCACATAAACTAGCAATCAATGCAATACCCGCCCCTCGTTGACCTATAACGTCTCAATGCTTCTTATTTATTTATTTACTTTGGTAGTTTATAATTTATAGCCATGCCCTAAAATGCATCAAGTTACACACTTGTAAATATTAAGAGGTAAATTCCAAGAGAGTCTATCACTAACAACGGCGGCCACGCGGCTGATGGGGCACATCACACAGAAAACAAAAGTCTTTATCAGAACTTCATCCTGTTAGATCCACAGTAATCAACAGTCCTAAGGACTAATCAAGAAGCATTATGGAAACCCACTTGGTGGTGATGCATACAGGCGGGGTTACGTCCAGTAGAGGGAAACAGCCAGTTGTCCCCCAATTTCCTCCGCCTGTACAAATCCGATCACCCTTTCCCACGGTTGCTTGAATAGTATGTGTTGGCTAGTAAAAGGTCTGGTACTTTATCCTAGAAACATTTTTGGACATTGCTCATTAATTTATCCTTGCATCACATTGTGAGTACCCTATGAAGCCTATTGAACTGCATTATAGTATGTGAAGCCGTATTACAGCTGTACTACTCACTTACTACAAAATGCTATTCACTAAGTCACAGGCGGAGACCGCGCCCTCTGGCACTCCTGTATTTTATATGCGGCGGTCTCCACCTCATGTACAGAGGTCTCCGCACATGTGAGTTTACGTTTTAGTAGTAAATGCGGGGGCAACAGGGAAGCGGCTGGAAAATGGGGAGTACTTATAGCTAACTGGGAAGGGCAGTGGGGGGGATAAGGAGGGGTTTAGAGCGGGCCATGCAAATACAAACACCCACCCGCAAAAGAGTAAGCACATTGCTATTAACAAACTACACTTCTAAAGTTATTACAACCAAAAAGGTTCTAAAACAGTAGTAAATGTACTCTAGTCCAGCCATGGACTTAGTGTTGCAACACACATTGACTTCTGACAGGTACAGCAATACACTTCCATTGAAAACAATGGAGTCAGGGACATAAACTACCACCCCATAGAAACTAATGTTAAATAAATTATTTCGCCTTTAAAAAATATATATATATATATCTTAATGATAACATATGTACATTATAAATTAAATATTATATTATTTTAAAATGTTGTAATAAATATATTTTAATATCAAAATGTAATTACACTTTTAATATTTTGTTAACAAATGAAAAATAATCTAAATGATTCTATACATAACATTTAATACATTTTATTACATACTAAATGAGAGGGGTCAGTGACATGTGACTTTGGTTTTCTCATCGATGGTCATCTGATCTTGTTTATAATGGTTAGGGCGGTGCTAAGCACATGCTTCTGTTATGTTTGGAGTATGGAATACAGCTTTTTGCGGGCTTTAGTTGTACATTTACCTGCCTTCAATTGCAATGCCTGTGGATGTGTGTCAGCCAGACAAAACATCTGCAGCCGACTATGCAAAACGTGCAGTGTCCATTCAACGCCAAAACAATAAAGCCCAGGGCTCTGTGTCTACCGCAGAGAGCTTTTCAACTTCAGCCCCCTTATTCTAGCTGGAAATATCTTGCAATGTGACTCCAGCTGAATGCTTTGGTCCTTTCACCGACAGCTCCTGATGACCCCTTATCCCCAGGATATTTGCTGGGTGTCAGATTGTCACCTACGCTGAACTATCTTTGGAGAGCATTGTCCAACTCCGTCCATGCTCCGCAGGCCACCAGCAGCTCAGGCCATTGACTGTGCCCTAATGTCATTGCCCATAGGAGCCTAAAGCCATTCACCCTGGGGCATGATGTATGCAAACGCAAAAAGTGTTTGGATTGAGCAAAGGATAATCTGCTAGAGGACTATAGAGGATTAGTAATATAACATGTTTAAATAAAATTAAGTTGCAAAATGTCAGCCCCACAAGTTCCTCAGAAGGATTTGTCTAAACCTAGATCTAAGCTCAACTGAGTCTTTCTATTAAAACAATATGGTACACATTTGTCTAATCACTTTTGGTGAAGATTCTTTATACATTTTACGAAAAACCCTACACTGTCACAATTTACAGCCTACAAACAGAGATTCCTCAGCATCTTAGTGCATTATGGGAAAAGCTAAATGAATGCCATCATTCAACTAAACCTCCACGATTCAACATCCCACGGCCAAAAAATAAGGAGAATGTTGGTACTTGACTGTTGTCTCCCAAAGCTGCTCATTGACCTATTAACTCCAGTAAAGATCTTTTTCTCCTTTTCAACTCAAACATGGTGACTCAATGTGTTGTTGCACCAATCGACTGCTGTCTACCTACGTAGGGAAGAGGTGTGGCGCCGCGGCCAGGGCGACTGACTCCAGAATCTGGGGATCACGGTTCGATCCCCAGCGCCGGCGGCAGATTAGCCCAGCACCATGTGACCCTGGGCAATAGCTTGCTTAATCTTCCCGACGGCTCCAGCGCCTAGAGACCCTTACGGATGAGTGTTCGCACTTTACAAATGTGGATTATTATTACGGTGATGCCTTCTTGTTGGGTATGTAGTAATGGTGATGAGATGAGAGCATTTATGTGCTTGACCAGGTCCTATTCTTGGCATGAGCTAGTCGCAGTCCTCCAAAAGATGAGCACGCATGCTGCCTGTGTGATGAATCAACAGAAGACATGCTTGTGTTTAAAGTGCTAAGCTCATTGAAGATGGGTTTAAATCAGTGGCTTCTTTATTATGAACGTGAGACTGCTTATGATCGTACGTGTTTACAATGTTTACTAAATCCAGTAACTTAATCCAACTTTTCTCAAGTTTTCAAATCAGGGTGGAGCAGTTTTGAGGGCTTAGGGTGGGGCCAGGAAGCTTCGCCGTAAGCAAAAGCTAACATCACCTTTCACAGAGTTTTTGCAGACAGATGATCCACCCAAGAAGGGTAGGGATCCAGCTGCAGGGAGTTGGCCACATTGGCTGGCCAGCGAGGAAAGTCTTCCCCGCTCTCACTCAGGGCTGCCCTTAGCCCCCAGGGAAACAGATACACACTGTAAAAGGTGCAGTGAGGCAGCTGCTGTTCCTCCCTTTCTCCACCACTGAAGTCCTGCTTTAATGTCTGGTCTTATAGCAGGGAAGTGAGTAGCTGCCGGTCCACAGCAGTGGCAGGAACAGCCTCCTGTTGAGATGCAAGCGCCCTTTTCCGCTCCCTTTTTGGAACAGTCAAAAAATGACACACAGCTGCAAGATGCTCATCTTTGCAGCTTCACCCCCCCCCCCCCCCAAGCTTTAGAATGAGTAAATGGGAGATCAATATGGGGCTTATTATTGATTGAATGTCAATAGTGATTCACACTTCATCTGCTTACAAAAGCAGCCTACTCGATGAGCAGACATAACTGGATTGTATAAGAAAGGGACGGCTGAAAGTTATACATTTGTTGTCTACATATGAATGTTTGTCAAATTTTATGTAAATTATACAAATAAATATATATGTTAGAAATCTATATAGAATCCAGATCCTTTATTTTGAGATTGGTGCAAAAAACATACTGTATAATGGACACCTTTACTCCCTACTCCACAAGCTGGACAATAGTGCACCATGTATTTTCATCTTTTTGCAACAAGAAGTTTCTCCACTACGGTCCCATATATCTGGGGCATTCTCATTTCAATATAGTTAAACCACCACTGGCTCAAAAAACAAATATTTCTCCAACAGAAAAGCTAACTTAGATTTCCACTCCCCCCAAAATTAACCATAACTTTTTTCCATCTCATCCAGCTTTGCCACCAGCTCTGTGCTTAAACTGCAGCCTGGTTAGACCACTACCCGGGACATTCTTCGAGCTCCCCCTTTAAGAGGATGCAAGCACCTATCATCATTTACATCACTGTCATAATAACGTGCAGAACTCCTTCTTTAAGGCTATTACATAATCATGCCTCCCCAGAACAGACCAGCATAAATGCTCTCCCCCTCAATCAGTCAATCAATCAGTACATTTGTAGAGCGCACTACTTACCCGTGAGGGTCTCAAGGTTGGATTTGGCGGTGGTGGAGGCATTGGTGAGGGAGAGGATCAGCTGGGTGTCGTCGGCGTATGAGATGATGTTGAGGTTGTGCGATCGGATGATGTTGGCGAGCGGTGCCATGTAGACGTTGAAGAGTGTCGGGCTGAGGGACGATCCTTGGGGTACGCCGCAGATGATCTTGGTGGGGGGAGGCGGACACTCTGGGTTCTGCCGGTGAGGAAGGAGGTGGTCCAGTCCAGGGCTTTGTCATGGATCCCTGCGTTGTGGAGGCGTGTGCGGAGGGTGTGGTGGCAGACAGTGTCGAAGGAGGCTGAAAGGTCCAGGAGGATGAGGGCTGCGGTTTCTCCGTTGTCCAGCATGGCCCTGATGTCGTCGGTGGCGGTGATGAGTGCTGTTTCGGTGCTGTGGTTGCTGCGGAATCCAGATTGGGACGTGTCCAGGATGTTGTTCTCTTCGAGAAAGGAGGTCAGTTGCCTGTTGACGATCTTCTCGATGACTTTTGCCAGGAACGGGAGAAGGGAGATGGGCAGGATCATTAGTAGCTCAATGACATGAAGCTTCACAGTTCAAACCCCAACGTTCACCCTATGCCTAGACTCTCAGATTCAGCTGGGACACAAACCTTGCCCTCAATGAACACTGCCGAGAAAATAAAGACAGCCTGGTATCAGCAGAAGAAAGTGAAACATGACTCTAGGAGTACCGTTCAAACACTCACAAACTCTCACATTGTGATGTTGCATGATTGCATCACCCAACTCCATAGCACCCCAGATTCTGCAATGAACCCACCTGCTAATTCTGCCACATTACATGATTCCTACACGCAGTAGCACATTTCAACCATGGCGTACAGAAACTTGATCACATCCCCATCATCCATTGGCTTCCCTTGCCAAGCTGCACCGTCTCCAAAACCAGCAGCATCATCCACGAAGCACTCACGACCAGAGTCCTGCCTATCTGACAAGCTCTATGAGAACAAGGAAGTGCCAATACTGATGAATCCTTCAAAACAATCAATGAAACGTGGAAGATAACATCAAACAACCACGAGAGTACTGATTAATAGTATTTATTTCAATATATTTTCATAAGAGTTTTTGATCTATCTTGTATGAAAATTTTTTGTATACAAGAGTAAGAAGCCGTCAGCAAATTTAAATACATGAACAAATGAACACATAGTAGAGAAAAAATGTAAGTGGAGAAAGGAAAGGGAACTACACTAAACTGATCTGCCAAGGAGACAGACGTGATACTTTAGATAGCATTCATACACCACTCCTCATACATCCAAACAGACATTCAAACACGCTTTCCTTCGGTAGCCTGTTTATTGCTTATTGGAATTTACCAAAGGACCAATCAAACCTGGTGAGAATTGAACAAGACTGTTTAAAGGTGCATATCAATAATTGTTAATCCAATCCTTCACAATTCAGGTAAATTTGTAAAAATGCACCAGCTTTGTATATTTACACCAGTGTTTGTTAACACAATAAACAAAAGGTCGACGCGTTTCAAACCCCTAGTCCTTGAATGGGGGGTTCTCCTCAGGACCAAGACACAGAGTGGCAGCGCGAATCAAGCCTTTTGAAACAGGGCCAAATCTATGGCGAAAAAGGTCACTTTGGAGATAGTAGGAATTTTCTTTTATGCAAAGTTGGCGAGTCCCATGATTTAAGTGGGGCGGGGGAGCTCTTAGTTCTCCCTTCGTCGCCCCGCAATGTGATCTCTCGAACTGGAGACGGCAACGCCGAATCTGATTAACGTCAGGAAGCACTTGGCTTGCAGCAGAGTGCGGACCTATCTGACAAGCTCACCATCTCTGGTGGTTCTCAGCATACCCCCAGTCCGGACAATATCAGAGAAAGATGTGCAAAAAGGAAAAAACAAGAAAAACAAGGCAACCAGCTTTTTATTTTATGGACCCAGGATCTGGAACAACTTTTTTAAATCAATCAGGGTCGCCCCAACTCTGTTCCTGTTCAGGAAAGAACAGACGATGCACCTATTTAAAGAACAATACATCCTGATGTAGTAAAAGTGCACAAACCAACTACGTCTCAAATTACTTCTTGACTGTATCGTTGCGTTGTCCCAGAACAGCACTCCACTGTCTTTGGCAGGTTTGCACCATACAAATACCATATACATACATGTATTAATGTGCGAAAACCCCGCATCCGCTGAGGCAAGACAGGACGGCGTGTATGCTCCTTCCTCGCTGTCAAAAACTGGAACGAGCTCCCTCTACACATCAAGATGCCAACCCCCTCCTCAACTTCCGTAAGAAACTGAAGACCTGGCTGCTCAACTAGGAGCACTGCCGGACCTACGCTCCTGCTCTAGCGCCTTGATACCCTCAAGGGTGATGAGCTGTGCCATACAAACCTCTATAGCATAACAGAACATAACATAACATACACATACTAGACTACACCAAATAAGAAGGTATTACAGCAGATTTCAACGGTCAGGGTCGAACCCTTAGGACTTCTCCTGCACTACACTTTGGTTAGCCATTTTGGAGCATGCCTTTACGACGTGCCCTCTCATCTGTGCGGATGAGCCAACTATACATTTTGCTTTTTCCACTGATCAGTGGGTCCCGGATCTGTTTTCCCTTTTTTCTTTCTTGCTCTAAACTGGGCAGCCTACAATGAAGCGCTCCTCAATCAAGCCATGCGCATTGTGTCACACGAAGATTGCAGCAGCCGACCCCAGGAATTATTACATGTCCTCCTCCTTGAAATTATTACATGTCCTGCTCCTTGGAAATATTACATGTCCTGCTCTGTGTGTTCTACCATCGCAGAAGTACAACTCATGTGGAGAATGCAGACGAAAGATGACCCTTATTTGATTTCACCCAGAGCTGGGAAGGTCAAGAGGTGGGCACAAGATTTTGGGAATCGTGTGTGGTGCCACAATGCTTACTGTCCAGTGAGGTTCCAAGGCAGTACAGGTAATACATGCAATATTGGCAGTCTCTGATTCAGCAACTAGAGATAGCATCTCCACCATTTCTTTGATTTTTGGCTTTGCCTATGCAGGCCTTTTGGGTTTGCCAATGCTTTTTGATGGAACTCAACAGCATCGACAAAAAGAAAAATAATGGTCGTTGCCACAGATGCAGACCAGCATGGGCAGAAAATAGTCGAAATGATGTGTATGAGCACATGGGCCATGCCTTCATGCGCATGTGTGCATCATGAGGCTATGGCAGCTCACATGACATACACACCTGCATGTGTCACACGCCTGCTTACCCATGTGCCTTGATGGGGCCGGCATTTCGGTTTTCTTTAAAATTACCCTTCCAAAATTAGGAATGTACATCTTGGATCGGTACTATAAAAAATTTGTGTGAGTCCCTTTTAAGAAAAGTGTAGCCTGGTTGCAAATTGCAGCTGAAATAATTCAATTTAAAAAAGGGATGGGGAGGGCGAGGAAGCAACAGATAAGCTGTGAGAGCATGGGGGCAAGGGTATAAAGGGGGAAGCAGCACACAAGGGAGAAACGGAGAGCAAGAACAACCATGCATGCCCAAAGAGTGCACAAAAAAAATAGTATTTCCCGTGTGTAAGCACTGGGACAACATAAATCACTCGATTACTGGGATGGTAAAGAAGCTCTGTTCAAGGGGAGGGGCAAACACACGACGAGGAAGGAAAGCCATTGAATAAAAAGCAAGCAAATGAGATTGACAAGGAAGCCAGCCAATGAAAAGCAACCATAAGTCTAAAGCCCAATGTAAGTATGGGCATAGAACATAATTAGGGGTGGGTGTAACTAACGTAATTCTCTTTAGCATAATTATTTCTAATTACATCAAAATTACTAATAATTATGTGTGATTACGTGAAAAGCATAACCCAACATTTAGCGCTATTTTCTTAGTGTAAAATGCACCCTTGCGTCAAAAATGGGCACGAATATGCATTTTGTGCTATGAAATTAGCACTAAAGGCTACAGCACACAAACAGCAGTGGCCAGTAGCTGCTCGCTCTCTCAGAGACTTGTTGTTCCTGTGCTCAAGCAGTAGGATTAGTTCCCTCAAATTACTCTTGGTTACTCAAGCTGGCATAATCGAGTAATTTTGATAATTTTGAATTGCAAGAGTAATGGGTAATTACTTAAATTACTCTGTCGTAATTAAAATTCCGCCCAGGTCTAAACATAATATGTCTTTCCACAGCTAAAGCTCTCTGTGGGCAAGATCCCAAAAAAACGTAAAATGGTATTATATAATTTCAAAATTGACTTTTTGATATTGTCTCAGATATTCCAAGCCAGGCATTTTTAATCATCAACTATTGAAAATGAGCCGGCCAATGGCTGTTCGGGGTGCATTAGGGCAGTGGTCTAAGCCTCAGTTCTCCCACTACTGAACAGTGAAAAATCAGACACCTTGGGAAGCAAAGACACAAGCAAAGACACACCTATAGATATTTTGCATCGACTCTCACCCAACAGCACTTTGCAGGCTGTGACTTGTCGGTCCATACCTGGAGTGGAGAAGCAACACCTCAGAAACCAAAGAGCTCTTGGCTAAAAAGCAATGTCAGGCTGAAGCCATCACACGCGACGGTCAGCCAGAAGGCAGCCACGCCTCCTTTGCCGGACCTGTCTAGTTGCCCCAAGTCAGGTGTTGTGAGATGTCCAGTCATATAACAACTTTTTAGAACTTCGCATTCTTTTGCTATTTGTCGTTTTCTTGTCCAATATAATTGGAAGACCAATGTGGTAGAATCCACCCGGATTTATTTTCATAAATATTGTTTGAACACCAAATGCAGGTAAATGGAAGCAAATGCACAGAATCGTCAGGGCAGTTTACAAATCGTTCGCCTGCGTGAATCGACAATCACCACATTAACACATCAGAATGCTACCTACAAAAAAGTCATGAGGCCCTCCATTCACAAAGTCCTTTGCGCCTATAAGTTCTAAATACACATACAAATCGCTCGCTTTACGAGTGCAACGTTTGATAACAGGTGACCTGTATTCGTAAATCCATTTACCCATAAGTGATATTACCCCACCCTGGTGTAATATTGCACACGTGAATCCAACACCAGGGTGTTCCAGGTCATGGTTACTCTGGAAAGTTTGGAACACCCAACAACGCTCAAGTTTGTTGGCATTCATAAACTTAGTTTTCTTAGACCAATTCGCTCCTTGGAAGTGGTCTAAGGTTAATGCCTGACTAGGTCTGTGGAATATTCCTTTTCAGAGAAGAAAGTGGATTGGTAAACCCACAAAATTGGTGGGATGTAAGGAAAGGGATACTCTACTCTGTAAATATTTGTTTCCCGGGAGAAAAAAATATGCCATTGCAAAATTAGCATTGTGCAAGTACAAGTAACAATACAAAAATGGCTTGGCATACTTGCAAATGGCATTAACAAACATTTCCAAGGAGTGTATCTAGAAACGTGCGACCGTTGCAGGTTTCTAGGCTTTCCTTTGGAAACCTTTGTTAATCGCGTGAAGTGGTAAGTCTGCCCTCACACAACAGCGTAACCCGACAGATGTAGATTTATGACTTTCTTTCTTGACTCCACCGAACAAAAGGACTGGGGAACAAAATCCCCATCAAGCATATATTATTCATTGAAGATTAGGCAAACATTTTCATAATTCTCCTGACACTTTAGCCTACGATGCATGAATTTCTCCTACTTGCCTAAGGCGATTAAACACAAAATCCAGTATTCTGTCCTTGCCTTTGGGCATAATTTGCACTGGGACCTGCTTTTTGCAATAACCAAAGCATCACAGAGCTACGCCACGTAAGCCAAACTTAAGCCATATGTATCCCCCAAAACAAATTTGAAGTGAGAAAAGTGAAGATCTAAGCAACTTAAGGACAAGAACCACATAAACCCTCTCCCCAAAAACTTAGTAACCATTCTGCAGTCCCACATCACAGGCCTCAGTGCCCCCGGGGTCAGGGCGGTCCTGGTCTAGATGCCGCCCAGTACTGTCGCACTGTATGAACCATGCATTTGCCAACCCTGAACTCTGTTCCAATGTTACATTTTTTATTTGATTATTTTTGTTTCCTCGAATTTGACTCCTGACTTAACTTGGTGCCCTAGGTGACCATCTAGTTTGTCTACATGGATGGGCCACCCATGCCTAGAATATGTTTCAAGTCTAAAAAAAATCTGAATTACACAGCACAAAGCAGATTCATTCAGCGCAAACAATAAAATCTATATCATTCCTTTTGTTGAACTACATGCAAATGTGAATGTAATGTCATTATAGGCAACCCATTCCTAATACTATCCCACAATGATTCCTCAAACTACGCTCCAAACTATCGACGTCATTGTATCTACATCCAAATATACTTCCCGGATGCCCCTTGAGCGGGACAAACTGAAGCAGTGAATTGTCATGATGCTGATTTCCCGCTGGGATGGAAGCCTGCTGCAATATAGGGGCCTCTCATGGTCACAGGGTACAGGTGTTGTATAGGGTCACAGTAGTTGAAAGTGGAGCACATCAAGTGTAAGCACCAGCAGACCACACTTGATGTGGACTTTTTGGTGAGGGAGGGAGGGCACTTAAGGGAGGGGATCGGAATTTGGCTGGTAAAAGGACAGTGGCGCCTTATTGCTTTGAGTGACCCCTAAAGGCCGTGGAAAGCTTCCTGCTCCCACAACAGGTCACTGAACTTGCCCCTTTCATTTTTAAAAGTTCATAAACTTAGCAGCTCACGGAGCTAAAACCAAAATTGTGAAGTTGCAACCCAATTATCAGTGGACTCGGATGGACAGCGGGCGGGAGGACAGAATCTCGCTATATGCAGATGATGTGCTGTAATACGTCACATCACCACGACCCTCCATTGCCGGGGTCCTCCAGATCAGCTCCACTTTTGGGTGGTATTCTGGCTATACCATCAACTGGTCTAAATTGGCGGTGTTCCTTACGGGGCCCGCTCCAGTCCTACCGGCGGGCTGTGAAGCAAAAATCAAGACAAAGGGCTTCACCTACCCGGGCATCGATGTCACTTCCAGGTCGAATGTCTTTTATGAGTGGAACCTTCTCGCTCCGCTTGTTCGACTGAGGGGCGATGTGCAACATTGGCGGGCTCTGCCGCTCTCCTTGCTGAGAAGAACAGCATTATTTAAAATGATGGCATTGCCAAGATTCCTATATGTTCTGCAGAATACGCCCTATGGGATCCCAGATGCCTACTTCAAAGCAATAGGGGGAGAGGTTAGAAACCTGCTCTGGAATGGTAGACCACCACGCATCGCCACTCATAAACTCGTCAGGGGCTGGTATGATGGGGGTATTGCACTTCCCAATATTCGTGTATATTACTGGGCTGCAAAATTAGTGGTTATCAACAGATGGGCTCACCGTGGGCAGGTTGATCCAGCGTGTTGAATGGACGAGTGGCTCATGGGCACTGTGGGATATAATGAAGCACTATACACCAACCCAAAAAAAAAACCTTACGGGTCCGACGGCCCAGGTGGTCGCAATTCGGCACAGAGTCACAAAACTGCTGAGATGGGGTAACAAAGTGACACTCACCACACCCCTCTGATAGGCAGAAGGCCTGGGAAAGCTGGTTTGTTAACAGGGTTTTCACATATGGGATATCATTGGTATATCAAAAGTAAAAGATCCCATTCACTGAACTGCAGAAAGAATATGAGCTATCTGAGAAGAAACTCTTTAGATACTCCCAAATCAGTCACGCCCTCAAGGGGGCAGCCTCAGGAGGGGAGGACATACCGGAGGCGGCTGCTCTGGAAGACAGGCTCCTGTCTGAATACATGCTGGGTAAAGCCATT
The DNA here is from genome assembly GCF_964204655.1 of Triturus cristatus. Lineage (NCBI taxonomy): Eukaryota > Metazoa > Chordata > Amphibia > Caudata > Salamandridae > Triturus > Triturus cristatus. Next base: position 135,492,723 of record NC_140594.1, read on the forward strand.
TCCCTGACATATAAAAAAATTATCAATAACCTGCCTGACCCTCTACTTAGTCTCCGGGATCGTTGGCAGGTGGACGTCCATGACCTAGAGGAAGAGGAATGGTGGGAGGCGCTTGCGTCGCCTCGCGAAGTGGCAATATCATCAAGATTGCGACTTGTTCAGTTAAAAATACTCCACAGATCATATATTAAATGCACCACACTCGTTAAAATGGGCAGGCTCGAAGAAGCAGGGTGCAGAAGATCATGCAGGAATATTGGTACCTTCTTTCATACTCTTTGGGAGTGTCAATGTATTAAACTATTCTGGGGTGCAATAATCGTATGTATGAAGGTCGTAACTGGTAGAGCTATATCACTGTCCCCTACAGTGTGCTTGCTGAATGTATGGGAGGCTACCGACCTGAATCGAGCTGAACAGCTCTAGACTACTATGGGACTAATGATAGCGAAACTAAATATTGCTCGGAAGTGGGGGGGGGGGGGCGGAGGCGCCGACTTTGGCTGAATGGAAGCAGGACATGGATTGGTGTATAATTGCTGAAGCGTACGTGTACAAGAATAGAGGTTGCCCCCGAAATTGGGTCTAGGGAAAGAGGAACATGTTTAGAGACAATATATGTAACCCTCCACATACCCGGGGATCTCCGACTGGTAGAGCAAACAGTAGAAGACCCAAATAAAGCTGTATGAGGTGGTTTTACATGTCAATGTCAAAAGTCTTGGAAGGTGTAGTGGGCGACTGAGCCCATGTGGGCTAATTGATGCATTGCTGCTTAATCATTTCATTTTAAATGCCCAATAAAAAGATTTAAAAAAACAAAATTTGTGAAGTTGCACGTCTCAAGACTTGGCAACTTCATACAACCCTAGCAGTGACCACTCTCTCACATCAGGCATGAATACCAGAGGTAAATTCATAATATACAGTATAACATCCCTGTCAATCACCAATGAAATGCCAGTCTTAACAGCAAGTGCCTACTGGTACCAAGGAAATAATCTCAGCACATAAAGTGCCTGATTTAGATCCCGGTGGACGGGTTACTCACTCACAATGGTGACGGATATTCCATCCGCTCAAATTTAAATCCCATAGGATGTAATGGAATGTATATTTCGGAGGACGGAATATCCATCTCCGTTGTGACAGGGTAACACGTCCACCGAGATCTAAATCAGGCCCTTGGTCTCCCAAACCCAGCATGAACTGTCGTAGAACTGCCGGCTTTAGACGCATTTTGGAAATGTGATTGCCTTGTCTCTAAACATTAACTTTCAAATTTCAATCTCAAATATGTGCTTTTCATTTTTGGCAACATGTGTAACTCCTCCAAGCAAAAGTTTGTCATTTTCTGAAAAGACACTATTTTGACTCAAAATACAAGTTTCATTTTTAGGAACCACAAGTTTGCTACCCAAACATAAGCATTTAATTTACATGTAGAAATGCTGCACATGCAGTTTCTGCATTAAACACTGTGTCTTACGTCACATGGGAGCGAGATTGCCATCATAATACCATCGATGCCCACAATATGCTAAAGATTGGCACATTATGTCAGGAGTAGAGACATAATGCCAACGATGCCCACATTATGCCAAGGGTGTTTATCATTATGTCAGAGCTACCAGTGTGTCAGAGGTGGACACCAGCACGTCAAGCATCTACTAAATACCCCATGGGTAGCCATTATTATGCCAGAGGTGGCCACCACTGTGCCACAAATGACACAATCAGGCCAAGGATGCCCACAATATATCAAGGATCATTACGTTTGGGGAGATCATCATTTAGGAATGGCAGCTATGACATCATTATGGCAGAGAAGGTAATGATTAGGCTCAGTATGCTCAAAATGAATAGCACTCGTTACAACGCATTCGTTTTCTGCACATGCCATTATTACGCAAGTCGTTACAACGACTTGCTGTAAGGGGGGTGCTGTAGTTTGTAATAGTATAATTTACTATTCCAACTCCAGTGTGTGCAACAGTGGGGAAGGTGTTGGATTGAAAATCCAACAAATCCAACACCTTCTGCCCCCTACAGCAAGTCGTTGTAACGACTTGCGTTGTAATGGAGAAGTTGAGAAATGTTGCTCAATGGTTAGAGCGGCAGACCCTGATGCAGAGGTCTGGCCTGGGACCAGGGTTCAATTCCCGCCTCGGCGGGTCTTGGGCTCAATTTTCTCGGACCTGTTAATTCTCGCCTCGGTGCCCATTCTAATCATGGGTCCCACTCTGCAACTCTGGGTAATAGCTTGCTTAATCTCCACAACGGCCCCAACAGCGCTGGGATGCCTGGCTTCACCTTGGGGGTGCCCAGGAGTGGACATTTCACAGGGAAAAGCCAAGAAGGGTTCCACAGCGGTATGAGTACAGCGCCAGGACACCCCGGTCCGGGGTATAAGTGCGCTATACAAGTACAACACATTTACATTTAATGGCATGTGATGTATCGCATGCGTTGTAAATGATGTTTCCTGCTCAAAATTGATCAGAAACACCTTTATTTCAGCACTATCCATAAATATACCAGATATCACTCCCATAGTGCCAGGACAATGCGGCACTCGATGTCTCTGCTCTGGTCACTACCCTCCTCGGCTTTTGAGCTGTATCCATACTCAGCTCACACACTTTCACCCTAGCTTGGGCATTTCCACATGCGAGCCGCACTGGTTATCATTTGCATTCATATTTGCTGGCACTAAAATCACACATACACACACATACATAGTGTGACTGGCAGCACGGGGACTGCAGCATAACCAATCAGCATGCAGCTGTCTCGCATGGTGAATGGCTATGTGTCAGGGCCCTTGGCTACCATCCATACTGTGAGGGAGAGTTTGGGGCTTCTTTGCCACTCGCTTGCTTGCCTGTCACTCCAAGGATCTGCGGCTGAGCCGGGCGGCCTCCTGGGTATTGACTGAGGCTTCACAGTCCCGGCGTGTCACACTGGCTGCATGTCTGTGAGCTGTTCACTGGCAGGAGGCCAGTTATTGGTGGCTTGTGAGCTACTCATTGGAGACCCATTCTAATGAGTTCAGTGGGAACAAGCCAAGATTGCACTGAGGACAATGCATCAGGTTGTCACACAGAACCCCTACACTGGAAAAACTGTGTGTGATGGTGAGGGAGTCTGGCCATCCTGCTCTCATTCCCTGTCAAGCACGGTTCCTCATGTAGTAACTGATTCACCAGTGCTTTTTTATGTACTTGTGTATTTCACGGATCCATGCACAGCATTCCCGTACCAATAGATTGACCATAGGAACACATAAACTCAAAAACTTTAGCCTCAATAAATGCTGAAGATTTTATGACAGAGAGTGTGGGGAAAGTACACAGGCATGTGAGAAGCTTTGGTGGGCCATGTGCTAAAACGTTTGACGGGCCTCTCTTGGATTTCTGCAGGCGCGGTCCGTGCAGGTAATAGCGGGTAAGGGGAGATTTCAAGGGGTGACACCGAGGGAAAATTAAATAAATTATTAATGTTTCCTCTGCATCGTCCCTCGAAATCCCCCCTTACCCGGCCCCACTGGCCCACCGCTGTTACCTGCAGGGATCGCGGTTGGATTTCTGATCCAATATGCAGCTCAAAATTAGGAAGGCAAGACCTCTAGGAAAAGTATTTGGCGCTACTCAGTGTCGTTGCTACGTTAGCTGCATTAAGGAGGAACAGGTCTGGCCTATTTATTTTAAAAAAGACCACGCTGTGACCGAAGTACCGTACATCAAAATGCATGGGGTCTGAGGCAAGGAGCCACAGCTACTCTCACTTGTGGCGGCCTTGAAAAATAGTGCCGCTCTTCTAATATCTTCCAAAGTAGAGCACTCACCGTCTCACCCCTGCGGCTGGTGGAAAATTGTTCTTAGGACCAATATGCACTCCTGTTATTCAAGCGTCAACATTGCGTTAACCAAATGGCTCCACGCCATCGGTACACCGTATTCCAGTCCAATTTTTCAGTCTACAAAACACTGCAATGTTGAACTTTAGTCCAGCTTGCTCCAGGATGTACCGAGTTGCCAAATGGAAGCCCAGGATTGGAACACTGCTCTCTGAGTTATCGGGTACCGTAAAACCACAGCGCAGCAATGACACAGAGAATATGGTAACCAGGGAGGAGGAGGTCTAATGCAAGAGTGGATGAACAGGCATGTCACATACACTCATCTTTAACTACCCGGATGTTTAGTGCAGCAGGTTTTGACTTCTGCAAACCACAAGAACATTTGCCCAGTTGGTTGCACAATTCCCCAGCATTAATATGGTTAGTCTGTGGATGTAGGGATCTGGAACATGGTATTCCTGACAATACTAGGTCGTGTGGTAACCTTTGACACACAGACATATGAAGCTTTTGCTAAATCATACAATCGTCGACAGTGGAACCCTACAAAGAACTAGCACCTAACCTGCTATCCACTATTTATTATACATGTTGGGAAATACCCAAAATTATGTGTGCGCCCAGTTAACGCATCCACTGTCACGGTGCAGTCCAGCACTGGACTTAACAATGTTTAACAAGAGCAAATGGTGCACCACTTTTCAAACATGTCAAGGTGAGATGAACAGCTGTTCATCTCAACTTGATATGTTTAACATTTTGAATAAATAAAGGAAGATTTAAAACAACCTTGGACACAGATCTTACAACTTTTTGTGTTATTGACCACAAAGTGGTGCACCATTTGCTCTTGTTAAACATATGAAGCTTTGCTCACTGAACACCAGTGCAGTGCATGCTAGCCCTTACCAAAGGCCAGCTGGCCTCATGTCATGTGTGACGGATTCAGCCAGTCCTGACTTTTTAGACATTATTATGTTCAATGCTAGTGTCTGTGCATCCTAACTAACAATGTTAAATGTGAAAAAACAAATACCATAATGCATCGTGCTGCTAGCACAAAACCCGGAGGTTGGTATAATTTTGGCATTTGATATCCGCCCAGTTAGGAGCTCTGCCCTATGTGCAAAGGGGAAACTTTTCAGCTTCTGGAGAGCCAGTGAACCTAGAAGTAATCAGCCGTCCCGCAGTAAGAGGGAACCATGTTTCCTCCTCCGTGCTCTTCTTCCCCATACACACTCCTCTCTTTTTTTGCAGAGTTTTATATAGCGCGAACTTGACCCGAATCCAATCAAGTATCAGAGCGCTTTACATAGCACAAGTTACGTTACATGTGGACACACATTCATTTTTTGTTAGGCACGGGGAGATTAAATGATTTTCCCAGAATCTCAGGATGTTTAGCGTCATTACCGAGACTGTAACAAAAATGGCCCCCAGGGGCCCAAAACTGGCCCCCACCCGTGCGGCACACCGGGGAATTGCCCGATGCCCGCTCCAGCCAGTAGCATGTTGTCCTGATTTAGCACCAGGAGGTTGCTCTGCGCTTAAAAATCAGTGCATATGGCACCACACCATGGGCCAGAGGGGTCAGCTTCTCAAATTGATTTTGCTGCCGCTCGAGATTTTCTACTCAAGCGGCAACTTTCAGACCGCAAAGGATCGTGACATCTCGTGACCACCCATGTTGGAGAAATCTCACCTGGTGTCCTCCTAGCGACTGAAAATTTTCATCTGACATTTAGCAAGCAGGGTGCGAGAAAAAACTCTGCCACGCAGCAGTTGCCAAAATTTGCTGGAACTCCATGTGACAAGCGTAACAGAGTGGCCAAATCCCTGCCAACTCCACTAGCGGAGCGGAATATATCTCCCAACCCTAGTTTTCACTTAACTCTGAACCCTGCTTCAGGATTCTGCTTCACTTGTATTTGGTGACTTGAGAGAGTTCAGGAAATGCTGCACCAACCAGGGCTGTTTTATAGCTGCACTGGCCCTCACAGGCAATGCTCAAACATCCTGAACGCCTTCACCTCTTATGCAACCTTCCCAGATTTTCAGAAACACACATCTGTCCTCCCATTTCCGAATAAACTCTCTGCAGAACCTTCAACACTCACCAACTACAGCCCGATCTCCCTGCTACCATTTTCGCCCAAAGTCTTAGAGAAAATCATCAACAGACGTCTATTCTAATACCTCAATGACCACCGACTCTTCGACATCACTCAGTCTGGCTTCAAACCCAACCACAGATATAAACATGTTTTGCACTAATCCTTTCGCATTCCCTCCTCGCTCTGTGTTGCCAGGATATCTTGCTTCCAGTCCTAGGCTTTTCTTTTACAAATCCTTATCTGGTAGGCCAGTAGAATTGTAGCAATGGAAGCAACCCAAAACCACAGCAACCAGAACGCATCAGATTGTTAGATGAAAGTCATAGTGTCTTAGTGTCCTAATGGCACACAACACGATGGCTGCCATAACTGGTCAGTTGGTGCAAATGGAGGCCTCTTAGGTTTCCCAAGTTCGAGCCTGGAGGCCAACTTTTTCTTCACTTTCCATAACTTGTAGTCCTCTGTATCTCATTATAAATTTAGAACTACAAGTACCAGAACTTAAGGTAAAACCCTGCACTGGGGCTATTCATGTGTGGATTTAGGGCACCTGAGCTCTTCGTAAATGACAGTGCAAAGCGGCTTGGCACTGGTCCAATATGTGTATTTAGATTCCTGTAACTGCTGCACCTATTTGAGCAGCAAATTTAGAATTTTTTTGGGGTGTAATTATTGATGAGGAATGAGATAAGAATACAAACAGTATTCCTAGTTGTTTGTCTTGAGCTGCGGCCTTACGGCAGAACTTTTTCCAATTTGAAATTATTACTTTTCAACACTTCCTAAAAATACTTGGGGAATTTATAACTTTACTCAAAATATTCTAGGATTCCATGAGTGAATAGATCATCCAGCCTGTTCCTTTTGTTGTTCCAATTCTGGGATTTGTAGTCCTATTAGTCTCATTAACAAATCAGAACTACAAGACCCAGAATGCTAAGAAAAATCTAGATTGGATGATGTACTCATGCAAGGACCTTGACATTTTGAACTCTGAGGGGGATATTTACAAAAAAATGTCAGAGAGCGGTGTTACTCCAAAGTTGGTAATGCTGCACTCCAACATTATGAGAATGCGCTGCTTTTAAAAAAAGCTGCCTAGTGCAGGCACTCTTGCGCCATGTTGCAAGGGTGCCTGCGCTGATGGGGCAATGGTTTATGTGCAGGAAGGGACACCGTCCTGCACAGAAACAATCAATAACGTTAAGTTGTTCGTTCTGTGTGTGCTGCAAAAAGCAATGGGTGTTGCAGCGGAACAGCCACCGCAACACCCACTGCACGCCCCTTTCACGCTAAGTGAAAGGTGAAAAGGAGCCTTATTTACATTAAGTGGCTTAACACCTCCTTGTAAATAAGGAGAAGGGGATGGTGCCACCAGAGCGTCACTAAGAGTGGCGTCTGATCGCGATATCCTCTTGTAAATAGGCCCCTGCATGTGTTGCTTTCCAGATGGCTCCCTCAGAACTGACTGCACAGAACAGAACATCAGAGTAAAAATAACCTTCCCTGCATACAGCAGTTGCTAAATATTTTCCTCAGTAGCACGAGTCAGGTCTGGCTGTTGCAATTCAGGTTTTCGTGTATTTGCGTAGTGGAGGGAAACCACCTGGCGTTGACAGGTCATACGTTCTGCTGGGATAACAGGTGAGAAATGTGAAGAGACACCGAGCAGCTCACATCGCTGTTGCGCAAAACCAGTCCCGTGGTGCAGCGAGGAAGCTGCAGTGGGCATCTCCTGGGTGGCGTCACGGGTGGAATGCTGAGGGCAGTGTTCCAGGATGGTGGGTGAAGCGCTGGCCGAGTGGTGCAGCGGGGATGCTGCAGTGGGCATCTCCTGGGTCACGGTGGCGTCACGGGTGGAATGCTGAGGGCAGTGTTCCAGAGTGGTGGGTGAAGCGCTGGCCGAGTGGTGCAGCGGGGATGCTGCAGTGGGCATCTCCTGGGTGGCGTCACGGGTGGAATGCTGAGGGCAGTGTTCCAGGGTGGTGGGTGAAGCGCAGGCCGAGTGGTGCAGCGGGGATGCTGCAGTGGGCATCTCCTGGGTGGCGTCACGGGTGGAATGCTGAGGGCAGTGTTCCAGGGTGGTGGGCGAAGCGCTGGCCGAGTGGTGCAGCGGGGCTGTTGCAGTGGGCATCTCCTGGGTGGCGTCACGGGTGGAATGCTGAGGGCAGTGTTCCAGAGTGGTGGGTGAAGCGCTGGCCGAGTGGTGCAGCGGGGATGCTGCAGTGGGCATCTCCTGGGTGGCGTCACGGGTGGAATGCTGAGGGCAGTGTTCCAGGATGGTGGGTGAAGCGCTGGCCGAGTGGTGCAGCGGGGCTGTTGCAGTGGGCATCTCCTGGGTGGCGTCACGGGTGGAATGCTGAGGGCAGTGTTCCAGGATGGTGGGTGAAGCGCTGGCCGAGTGGTGCAGCGGGGCTGTTGCAGTGGGCATCTCCTGGGTGGCGTCACGGGTGGAATGCTGAGGGCAGTGTTCCAGGGTGGTGGGTGAAGCGCAGGCCGAGTGGTGCAGCGGGGATGCTGCAGTGGGCATCTCCTGGGTCACGGTGGCGTCACGGGTGGAATGCTGGGGGCAGTGTTCCAGGGTGGTGGGTGAAGCGCTCGCCGAGTGGTGCAGTCAGCTGCGGAGGCTCGTGTTGCTGTTCACTGATTGGGCCATACATTCCAATGATTTGTTACATCGCCAACTAAAATTGACGTAGGTCGTAGTCACACGTCTGTGTAGTGTACGGTTAACTACCTGAGCTTCCCTAGTAGCGTCATATCGCCGAAACTTGCTGGATATCTGCAGCACGTGCCTAAACCCTTTAATCTTTCTTTAAAAGTGATCTGTTTGCGATGTGACCGAGAAAGAAAGTAAGAAAAGATCGTTGTCAATTTCTTACGGGCAGAGTTTACAAAGAGTACAGCACGTGTTGAGGAACGTGCTCTAAGTCAGCGGGCCGGTCGTCGAGGGAGGGACCCGGGATGAGAGGTGAGCGGAAGCCGGTGGCCCCGGAGATTCGCCGAGGGCGGTAGCAACACGATGCCCCGGCTGGCAGCTGCCCTCGGCGCGCTGCGCGGGCCAGGAAGTGCCACCCACGCAGGCCTCAGAGGCGCTGCCGGTGCCAGGGAGAAAGCGAAAGGTCAACGGATTTATTTCAGTGATGGCAAGACGAAGGTCAGGGGTCACAAGTGAAAGGGCAGGTGGCAGGGCACGTGCAGCAGCTGCCGGGATGTCTATACATGGCTCCCGAACAGGTGCCTGCCAAGGCACCCAACGTCTCCCCGAGCTCTGCCCACGTGCCCTCCCCATGCCCCTCAGGGGTCAGTGTTGTTCACCTGTTTATTCCTGTGTTTATTCTTGTGGTCGAAGCTCCGAGACAAGGTGCCCCAGTTCTCAGCAGTGCAGCCCGAACATACCCCCGCTGACGCCTTCGTCTATGCAGTCTCCCTTCACATGGCTCCGGGTATTCTGGGCTCACCTCAGAATTCAAAACTAAAGGAACTTTTTCTTTGGAGTCTACGACGTAGGGGAGAAATATTTTCTTAGGGAACCCATTATAAGTACATCAGGAATCAATATATGATTGCTTCGTTAGCTGCATTAAGGAGGAACAGGTCACTATATGATTGGAGCCTCACAATAAAAGGTGTGCATATCCTCACAATAACAGGTGTGCATACCCATACAATAAAAGGTGTGCATATCCTCACAATAACAGGTGTGCATACCCATACAATAAAATGTGTGCATATCCCCACAATACCAATAAAAGGTGTGCATATCCTCACAATAACAGGTGTGCATACCCATACAATAAAAGGTGTGCATATCCTCACAATAACAGGTGTGCATACCCATACAATAAAAGGTGTGCATATCCCCACAATAACAATGAAAGGTGTGCATAGCCTGACAATAACAGGTGTGCATACCCATACAATAAAATGTGTGCATATCCCCACAATAACAATAAAAGGTGTGCATATCCTCACAATAACAGGTGTGCATACCCATACAACAAAATGTGTGCATATCCCCACAATAACAATAAAAGGTGTGCATATCCTGACAATAACAGGTGGGCATACCCATACAATAAAAGTTGTGCATACCCATACAATAAAAGGTGTGCATATCCCCACAATAACAATAAAAGGTGTGCATATCCTCACAATAACAGGTGTTCATACCCATACAATAAAAGGTGTGCATATTCCCACAATAACAATAAAAGGTGTGCATATTTTGTGGCAAAGATTTTCTCGTGGTTATGCAAGCAAGACGAAACATTTAATCGGGGCCTCACGTTGTATGGGAACCATTTCTGAGATCGGGTTCACTATAAAGAATAAACATTTCCTTATGTTTTTTGGGGTCCCACAATGTAAAGAAAGAACAGTTTCGTGGCGTCCCATATATAAGAAAAACATATCTAGGGTCACATGATATAATGAAGTCATGTGTTCTCAGGACTCCCCAATATAAGTAAGGAATACAAAAATGTTATTATTGGACCCACACTATAATGAAGAAACATTTATTTGCTGGGCCCCACATTAGAATACAGCACCATCTTGTTGAGGCAACATTGTACATCAAACATTTTCTTGGAAACCCCCCAGTACAAGAGAGTGATTTCTGGAGGAGAACCAACACTTTAAGGAAGGAGCTTTCTTAGGCCTCAAAACAAAGGGAGGGCTTTTTTTTCTTGAGGCCCTACACTTTAAATGAAGGAACATTTCATTGGGGCTCTCATTATAAGAAAGGGACAGTCTGTGGGAGGGGGCACAGTACAAGGAAGGAATTTTAGGGCCTTGAAATAAAACGAGGAACCATGTTCCTAGAGCGAACAAGATCGAACTAAAAAGTGACCGGGAGCCTTGCAGCCAACAGGACCCACCACCGCGACACCCCCGCCATGAATACGACCCTCTTTCCACTTCATTAGCCATTATAATGAACATTTCTCGGTCACAAGGTCTCTTACCCAAGACATTCAGACCAGAGAGGTGGCACCTGTACCATAAAAAAACCCACCTGCAGCTTCAGCTACCTCTGAAAGGCCTATGAAAGAAAACCCATGACCAAATCCACTCCACGGAAAGATTCCTTTTCTCTACCGTTTTAGGCGCGCATGCGCCGCCACCCAGCCCGGTGGTGTACCTCCTTGACGTCACTCAGGATAAACTTTTATCACACCCCTGCCCAATTTATACCATTGCCCTTGCTAATATCGCCCCGGGGTACCTCTCCGTTCTAGATCAGTATGTTCCCTCACAATCGTTTGTAAATACACACATTTTCCTAGCCGAATCGACCAGAGACTCACCTCGCGTTTTCCTTGCACATTATTATTGAACCTTCCCCGAACTGACAAAATGTTTTTTGTTATTTATCTTTCATATACTCATCCTTGGATCCGGCTGAAATGACTACGTGATCTCTCCAATTACTATGTATATATACCGCGCTTTTTTCTAACGCCTTATCTTTGTCCCACACGCTCGGCCAATCCCTGGCTTCTTTCGTTCAAATATCAAATGTCCCATTTTCTTTCGTTGTTTAAAAAAAATCTTCCTTAAAAAATCTATATAAATGATGAATGTCGCGTCTTCTCTGGACACTCGCAACTCTACCTGTAATTTACGTCTTATCCGCTCGATTGACCATTTTTGCCCCTGTGTCTTTCTCCTGTAATTATTATTATTGTTAATGATTTTGCTCAACGCTTCATCACAATCTCTTCCTCGCATGCAAATGTCATATAAAATGCTGAATGCCACTGTATTTAATGCGCTTCCAAACCTGTTCATCAATTTCGGTCATTATCGTACCAATAACTGTTATGCACGTTAACGATGACTCATTTACGTGCCCGTCCCGCTACCCCCGACCGATTGTACTTCTGGGGTACCTTACATGCAAACAAATGTCACTTGAATTACGTAATGTCCCCATATCTAATCGCTTCTCAACCTGTTCACCAATTTCGATTTTTGTCGCATTTATAACTGTTATGGATGTTTACAATGAATAACATACGTGCCTGTCCCTCACTCAACTGATTCACTGTGCTTTTGGGGTACCTTCAATGTCTGATCTATGACGTTCCCCTTTTTGGTTTCTTTAACAATGTTGCCTCACCAACACAAACATACATCTAACTTTTCATTCTCCCCTTTCTCTCTCTCGCACCCTGGCCTTTTCACTTTTATCAATGCGTTATATTGTTCCACAATGATGCTTAGATGATTACGTTTACGTTTACGCTTATTACGGTTTTTGTGTTCCCGTCCCCTTTCCGCCACTTTCTCTATAAAACTCACCTCCCTAATTATCTTTATCTTTGTCTTTTCCAATGCCCCATCCTCCCCTCTCTTCCCCTTCTATGTCTTTCTCCCTTTTGCCTAATTGTCTCGTGCATATACACAACCCCGTCTGTCCTTTTTCTGTCTTTCACTTGGTTTTGTGCTCATCATAAATGTTTGTACAGCCCTGAGGAAGCCCCAGGCCGGATGGCCGTGTAAAGGGGTGAAACACGTGTTGGCTGTCTCTCACTCACTCTCATGGATAGAGTGATTGCACCTTTATAAATCTGGTTCTGTTGCCTGACTGGAATTTTTTCCTAAACAAACACAAAAAAACAATCTTGCTCTTACAACCACTCTACAGTCTGTTTACCTATTATGGGTTTAGGGGTTTTCCCCTTGTCAAGAGCAAGTACCACAACTCAATCTTTGCTCAATATACGGTTAGTAAGGGATCGGGACCTTTTACCCCTTATCTTACAAAACTAGGAAAAAAACAACAGCCTTCTAATCCTATCTCTTCTTTGTGTGAAACCTACAAGCGTGTTAGCAATCCGACTGGAGACCAGAAACATTGATGGTCAACCCATCCGATGATGTTCCTTGTAAAGAGGAATTTGGGACCCATGTTTGTCAATCCACCTGACCGCTCAGTGCCCTACTGTGAGACTTACTACAGGGTCCCGGGGGTTTACTGTGCTGGTGTTACACTTAGCAGTGTAGTGCCAACGCAGGTGTCCTGGCACCATAGTGCAAGGGTGTCTGCGCGCAGGGGAGGATTGTTTATGTGTAGGAAGGTGTCCCTCCCTGCACAGAAAGAATCCTGAAAGGCCATGTTGTCACTTCTATGAGTGCTGCTTAATGCAGCACACATGGAATTTACAAAATGTAATTTTTTTAAGGATTGTTTATGTGCAGGAAGGGACACCTTCCTAAACATAAACAATCCAAGGCATTTTGCTTTTTCCATGTGTGCTGCGCAAGGCAGCACACATTGAAAAAGAAAAAAACGAGGTGAAATAAAGCAGGTTTCTCCTGGACCTAATTTTGGCACTGCCTCCTATGCACGCCACCCTTGTAAATAGGGGTCAGCGTCAAAAACAATGGGTGTTTTGCCGTAGTATGCCCACTGCCCACCCCTTTCAAGCTAAGCATTGCGTGAAAGGGGGCCTTATTTACAAGGCAGCGTTAAGCCACGTTAAGTGGCTTTACACTGCGTTGTGAATAAGGCGAGGCCCCTATCGCCACCACAACGTCACTAAAAGTGAAGTTGTGATGGCGATAGGGGCTTGTACAAATGCCCCTTAGAATATATACCAAGTTTTTGAAGAACTATACAGTAGGTACACCCTAACCACTACAAGGTAAACAGCTAAGTAAAAATATCCAACGTGTATCCCTAGGGCTAAAAGGCACAAAATGGCAAAAAAGTATAAAAAGAATACAGCAAATAAAAAAATAATTTGTAGATAGTATTTTTTCAAAGAACCCACAGTTTACTAAACCTTTATTGCTTTCCATACACCCCTCTCACCTTTCCATACAAAAACAGTAATCAATGCACACTCTGCACCCCACAGCACTTATTTAAACACAAATAATTATTCTTATATATCCCTGTGAATTATTCTTTGCCCTTTTTTTTCTATGGGTTGTATTTTTTACCCCACCACCTTTATTTGTCCAACAGGCTTTTATCTTATATTTATGCTGAAAAGGGTAAGGGCTGCACTAAGTTTTAACCTTATCCAACGTGGAGACAGTTTGGACCAAAGTGTGCTGTTTTCTGCATACAGAGGGGAAAAGCAGACGACAGAGAGCCGCGTCGCTCTATGCTCCAGAGTCGGGATGGACTGGCTTATGGATATGCCTCATGACGTGGTATGGAGCCTTTTCATGTCTTTCTGAAACCTCCCGCCCATTCCCGCCCGCAGAGAGCGGTTTTGACATCAGATGTCATGAAGAAGCAACAAACGTTAGGATGAGCAGTGCAGCCGGGCCTGTTCGTGACGGCTGCAGGCCCAAGGGAGGCTGGTGGTGTCGGAGCCCGTATGACGGCTGATGGCTGCGATGGCTGCCATGCATCGTGGTCAGAAGGAGCAACAGAGGAGGAAGCTGCTAGGACCAGTGGTCATTCTCAGCTCAGAAACAGCAGCGCCATCACCGCGGAGACCACTGTGGAGTGAAGCGCAGAGATGGCAAGAAGGTGTAGCAGGGACCAAACAAGATGTCAATGACACAGCGGTCAAGCGTGCAAAGCTGCGTAGATGGGAGAAACACGTTTTTCTCTCCCTCGCTCCTGGAATTTGGAATTTCATGTCTTTTGAGCTCTGTACCAGAAGCCCTTGAGCCCTAAATGCATGAGATCCACAGGAACACCACAGGGACAACTCGCAAGAAGGCCAGTGGGAGGTATCGAGCAACGAGTTGTATCAGTCGTGGAGTCCGTAGAGCCTCATCCTGCACCAAAGAAGGATGGGGATAGACGCTTTTGTGTGAAACGGCATCTCTCTGCTTCTCTCCAATATCAATCGCTTTGGACTCTCCAAAGTCATTGATTGCATGGATCCAGGTCAACGGTGATCAGATCTACACTGAAGGTCAAGTGGCCTGGCCAATGAACAGGCAAAGATCTCCCATTCCGGAACACTACATGTCCATGTATCTTGGAAATATTAATTATGGAAATCTGAAGTCAGACTGGATTCCACCCTCGTAGCTGTGGCGGCTGCAACAAACAAACGGTGGTAGGGCCTGTGGAGAGTCTGCTGGAAGGGGAGTGTGTGGGGGGAGGGTAGGGGAAGTCAATAATTAAAAAAAATGAAACGTACCTTAAGCTGGCGGCCACCAACTGTGTCGCGCTTCAGTGTGCTTTTCCTGGTCCCAGGCTCCCAGCATACACTGGGGCAGACTCCCTGTGCAATCCCCACGCTGCTCTCATGCTTTGAGGTAAGCGTGGGGATTGGCCTGAGAAGATGCTCCGCTCAGGACAGGGAGTCTGCGCTGTTTCTCCAGCCCGGCTACACAATACAGCAAGGTTGAAGAAACCTAAGTGCGTGTGTGTGTTTGGCCAGCCTGAGTCGGCGGTCCAAACACACATGCACACTTAGAAGTGCACATAGCACTTCTCCCTCCCCTCCCATGCCCCTGCCCCGCCCCTCCCTGCACACGCTGGCTCAGAGCCAACAAATGAAAAATAAAACTATGATAGAATATCGTTGTATTTTTTTCACCTTCTGGTTCTGAGCCAGTAGGGTCAAGCTCCTCCCCCACTGCGGAGGACGCGCCCCTGCCTCATAGATGGACAAGCGTATTCTCTGCAACGCAGTTTCTTCTACGCTAACACTGGTGCCATGAAGTTCGGATACAGGCCCAGAGGCTTACGAGAGGAGAGGGGAAAGTAGGAGATGAATTTTGGGAATCTGCAATCCAGGAGTAGGAGGGGAGTTTGTACTGTACCACCCACACATGGACAAAACCAGTCAGACATGTGACTGTGCATTGACTTTTGCAGACGTCTGTGAAATCCAAGGCTCATATAGAGCTTCATCCCCATCATTTCTATGGAAACTGACTGTTCCTCCTTTGATGGTCCATGTGTTGCATCCTGGACCAGTTAATGCGCCTCACTCTGCTCTGGATGGAGAGCCCTGCATCCCTAAGAGAAACTTCTACCTGTAGCAGGAGCACCTCAAACAGGAGTTGCTTTACACAGAAAAGTATTGCGTGTTGGTCAGGGTGACACTAGATTCAAAGATTAATATTTGAGGGGGGGGGGGGGACATGTAATTGTACAGTATAATGCATATATATAATGTCTCAACTAGTTCTAACACATTTACATTCTACATCTTTTCATTTAGATATGTTCTATTTGCAGAATGTGTCAGCAGGGGGGGAGCCAATGCTGAGATCACCTGCCAAAGGCCAGACTGGAGACAGAGGTGCGATACACTGCTGTGGAAAGAGAGCGGCGCGCAGCGCCAGGAGGACATACGTAGGGTCACGCCTGCCGCCTCCCCGGAGAATGGTAGCGGGTCCCGTTGTCAATCTAAGCACGGGGAGGTGCACAGCAATAAGAGCATGGCATGCAAGCAGCCGTGCACCCGGTGGCCGGAGCATTGTTGTACGCAAGCACACAAAGCCGAAGGGCACAATAAAGATCCCACATTTTACCAGGTTTCTCTCTGATAGCAAAGAAAAAAAACCTTTGAGGGATCTATCCTGGTGACCATCTTTTCAGAAACCTCTTTGGACAAACCCCTTTTCACAGATTTATCAAAATCAATCGTATTTATTATGTAGCCTTTCATTTCGCAATTTTTTTCCCAAGGTGTTTTTATCTCATACTCAGTCATACTCAGGCAGTGGCAGATGTAGGTGTCATATGCAACATCTGGAAGCTTGGTGGGCCTACTTGAGGAACACATGATCACACGTACACACACAGAAAACAAGAGGCTAGCAGTATCGAAGATGTTGGCAGGACCCAAGGGACAACACACACTCAACAAAGGTTTATCAGTGGGAGGAAGCCGGAGCACCAGAGGGCCTGATCAGATCACGTACATGGTGTACTTGCATGTACAAGTGCATGTAAGTTATCTCATGTCTTACTGAACACTCAACAATGGCAAACACGAGGATCACTAAGGAAGAGAGGAATGCTTTTCTACGAGAAATAAAAGGAATTGGAAGGATGGTTGCTTAAATTCTGGAAGAGCGGACAGCAAATTGATGGAGATAGAAAAACCAACTGAAGAACACACATACTTCTATTTATATGCTGCCGGAGTAACTTCATCGGCAAAAAAATCCTGATGGTCAAAGCGTACTTGCTGGGATGATGGAAGGCTGTCCTACCCAAAGAGTAGCTTAAAGGTTAGATATGTTCATGGGCACTGTTTTTTTAAGTCTGCCGTTAAAGAATTCTGGCACTATCCGTGATGAACAGCTCAACATTATGCTGATTTTAGAGACCTGACGTTACCGCTGCAGCCGGCCTTGCATGTACTGAAGCAGTTCTTTCCCGCTTCTCCATTGTACACTTCCGCCGCCACGCAGACGGGAGGGATGGAGGAGTAGCTCCTATCATTAGGCCTCCACTTACTATCCCCTGGAAGCCTGACCCTGGTATTCGAGGCATTGGCTCTCTCCTTATTAAAATTTCATCTTATCTGGGTTTTCCTTCACTCCTCTACTTACTTATTGGCCCCTGAAATAAACTCTCATTTTTGTTCTGCTTATTGTGACTTTGCTACATCAGTGGCGGTGTCTTCTGCGATCCCCATTGTTATCAGGGACTAAAATGTTCGGATAAAAGTACCTTATGATAAGCTTATTTAATTGTTCTTCGGCTTTACGGGGAAACCTTAAAACAGCGTCTCTCTGGACATGCGAACCTAGATAGTGATTCACTAAATCATCTTTAGTCTGAAGAGAACAGCATTAACAATGTGTTAGCCCGCCTAATGGTTTAGTCTGACCACTATTTCATTTGCTTTTCAGTTAAATATCCTTTTTCCCCCTCAGAGAAGGCCCATCTGCAATGTTGTAACTGGGCTAACACTTCTGTTGAGTTCCTGCAGAGTCTGCCAGTGTGGCAGAGCTCTCACTAAATATTTGTTGTGAATATCTCTTATTTATCAGTCCTGTTACAATGGTCAGTACTCTAGCCTGATTGACGGCGCCCCACAGCAGCGCGAGCCCTTCACACTCATTCGAGGAACCCTCTGATGAGGCAAAAACAGAACTCGCGATGAGGATCACCAGTGACGACAATCGACAATCATAACCCACTTCTCAGTGTGATCTCCCAAGCTTTCTTGGCACGAAAGATATATATATATATATATATATATATATATATATATATATATATATCATAACACACCCCCTCAGGTTGAAGAAGTAGAGGCCACGCAAGGATTCCTTGAGGAGACACTTTAATGGATAGCAAGTATGGCATAATGCATTTCGGCGTATATTCGCCTTCCTCAGATGCCGCTGCTTTCCGAATCATGCCTTAACACCCCCTTTACAAATGTCCTGCACTCTTCCCATTGGTGGGAGTGCTCACCACCCCTAACCATGTGTCCGCCCACTAAATGCAGTATACTGACAAACTACATCTCCCAGAGTTCACCATGACTGGGATAGCGTAACGTGGGGTATTGTTTCAAAATTGTACCGGTGTCGGCTGGAGCTGTGCAGGGTAAGGCTCGGTGATTGCAGGTCCCGGTGTATGTTGTCCCAGTGTCTCCTCGGGTCCCTGCATACGTTCAAGCCCCCAGAACAAGAGTCCACCGGGCCGTAGGCTCCAATTACAGTGAATTTCGCCTCCCGTATATATATATATTTGCTCAAACTATATATAGATATTGCATTTGTTGCACCTGCTGTGAGGTTTCTATGAAAATTTGGGAAAGATCTATGGCTGTGGGACACATGTCATCCAAGTATTTGTTTGAACTTCATGTGAAAATCTTGACTGAAGTCTTAGGTATTCGATCCTGAAGAACACGAGGGAGACTGGTTAGAAAGTCATCCTTCTATCAACTGAGGCTGTTCGGGCCACCTTCAGGGTCATGAAGCGGACACTTTCTCTTAGGGGACACTCTGTGTCAAGCTTCACCTCGGGCTAATAAAACATGAATTCCAGAATTCAAATGTACTGTCTTGCTTTTAATAATGGGCATGTTTTTCAAGGTCATGTTCTGCTCTATGTCTATGTCTATGTCTATGTATTGGTTTTTGTAAGGCGCGTATATCACCCGAAGGTCTCATAGCGCCGACAGATGTTCAGATGGTGAGGTAGGAGACATGCAGAATTAAAATAGCCATGTTTTCAGAAGTTTGCGGAATCTCTGATGGCTGGGTTCAAGTCTTATGTGTAGAGGCAGAGTATTCCAGCTTTCTGGGGAAATTTTGGAGAAGGATCTATCTCCATTTCTGACGGTTCGTACTTTGGGGACCGCTAAAAGGTGAAGGCTGGAAGATCTAAGTGTTCTAGCAGGGCGGTAGTTCGTCAGTTTGTCTCTCTATCCATTGACCCTTGTACCCCGGTGATAACAGTGCTTAATTTGTGCTGGTGTTTGCCTGTGCTAGGCGCTGACACTAAATTGTTAACACCGGCATCTATTTATGGAAGTTCACCACATGGTGGCCTTGTTTGTATATTTTTTGTACGAAGAACATCAGTTCAGCAATTAAATACACATTTAAAAAATAATTTAGGAGGGTCCAGGCCATTATTACTGCTTTGGGTGAACTGTAGTTGTCCAAACTACCACATTTATAGGAGTCTGATGTTTAGTAGGGAGTGTTTATACTGGCATGATGCTGTGATGCCAGTTCCAGTTGTCAGTGGAACCTGCAGTAGCCTCCTGAGCAATATCTGGGCCCTGCTGGCAGTTGTTTATTTACAAATTAGGCATTGGGTGAAACAGGCATGTCACAAGGTAGAAAAATTCAATATAGGGGTACTCTTTGATACTCTGATATCAATGACTAACTGACCCTGAGTCACTTCCACTGGCACTCAAGGAAAGGAGAAATAATGCATATTCGCTGGTCTTCAGATCAACATCTTGAGGGCGCAAGCACTACATTCTTCAATTAGTAATGGCCACTGTCGCATCCTTCCCTTCACTTTGGAATAATACAAGCATAAAATAACGGCCTATTATTTAACTTAACCCTAGTATCAGGAGAATGATCATAGACTTACAGATGGAATAATAAAGCACCTTCCTAGATGCTTTACTTAACCCTAGTATCAGGAGAATGATCCTAGACTTATAGATGGAATAGTAAAGCACCTTCCTAGATGTCTCCATCAATTACTGCCTTTTTTGAGTAGAAGTGCCGCCCTCAAAATGAGCATAGGTTCCTGTTTGTTGTACTTATTTCAGAACCCCCTTCACTGATGAGAGTCAAAACACTAATATCCCAATAGTGTGCCTGATTACGAGCAAAGGCGTTATTTATCGCCCCTGATAAATAACGATACCATGGGGTACGTTAGTTATAGGATGCAAGAAATAACACCTATTACGAGTTCATGGGGATTAACACGTGGATTTTGGTGTTTAATGCACCAAAATCCACATAATACAGCAAACACAGTATGTTTTCTCCTGACAAATTTCGGCAGATTTGACCTGCCGAAACTTAACAAAGGTTGAGTTATTTAACGCATACGATAATTATTTGATGCGTTAAAAACCTTCAAACTCGGAATTATGACCCATGCGTTAACAGGAGTCCATGCATGGGTCAGAATATTACGAGGAACTTGTAATCAGCAGCAGCGGCTCATCCGCTAAGGCGGGGGATCGTTGCTCCGCTGTATTTTGAGCAGTGGATAAAGGAAAAATGAAATGATAATAACACCATGTTATTATCATTTAATTTTTCCGGTTTACAGGGTGGGCAGGGCTTGGCTGTGACACAGCCAGGAAGGGGAGGAGTGGTGGGCACTTAAGTGCGCATTGATGTTTGGCCGGCCCTCTTGGGCTAGCCAGTCATGCGCACTTTGCATGTTCCCCCCAGGCTCTAATACAGAGCCTGGTGAGGAACATGCCCAGGCTCCCACTGCCTATCTGAGCCCTCAACCACGGGGTCAGACGAATCACAACGCTGCATTGCAGCGTTGTGATTGGCTAGAGGAGCCTTTTTGTGCTTCCTGCTTCAAGCTGGAACAGAAGAGGATGACGCGAGGTGGCGGTCTGGCAAAAAGGTACGTCTTTTTTTTTTTCTATTCCCCCCCTCCCGTGCTACTCGGTGGCAGCTGCCATTGGTAATCAGGCGCTGAGAGTGCATCAGAATAGGGTACCATACCCAGCAAATACTATTCCTAAAAAATCCGTATGAATCTAGCTGTCTTGGATCTATGCTGGGCACAAAGTAAACTAGATGCCCTCTCTGCAGTGTCACCATAATAGGGATGTGCAACAAATCAGATCCTGCAGCAGTGGCATGGGCTCTCTGGGCTCTGGAAACAGAAGCACCATCGAGCTCCTGTCCAAATAGAAGAGCAATGTCTTGTTTTTAGCACTTCACACCACAGCCCTGCAGTTTCCAATCACTGTAAATCACAGGGGATCTTGATAGGCAACACAAGGGCGCTCAATATATATGGTTCTAAAGGGTGGCAAAGCATTGTTTGGATTCAAACTAGTGGCCTGCAGAACACAGAAGATATTACAATTATGAGTTCAAGTCATACAGCTACCTTGCTTGCACAGAGACGTAGTGCGTTATTGAACATACATTATTTAATAGATCAATTGGGTACTCTCCAGTGTACGCAAAGAACATTGATCCACGTTATTTAACAACTTGTCTGTTAATAATTTCCTCCCATAGGTTTGCAAGAACAGCTCTCAAAGGTATCTCCCTAGCAGTGCTTAATTTGTGACCGTGGCTGCAGGTCTATATGGCGCTCACTTTCGAGGACTGGGGCAAATTGTTTTTCACCACACATTTTCTCAAAACAAGTGGAAGAAAGGAGGCAAAGTGAGATAGAAGGAAGAAGAGAATTCTATTCTATTTTATTCTTGGCATTTTTAAGCGCATGGCTACCCAGCGGGCCTCCCAGCGCTAACAGATCATACCAGTATCTGCATGTCAGCAAGGCACGTGAACAGCGAGGTCTTTAACTGCTTCCTACAACTTACTTCATCCTTCCTCTTCCTCAATGCTGCAGACAACACGGTCCATCATTTGGCAACCAAATAAGCAAGAGATCTTCCTCCACTTCTAGAGGAATGATAGGAAAACTGTAATAAAGGGAGAACACGTGGATGAAAAGAGAACCTACAAGAGGGAGATAAAAAGACAGGATGTGCAGGGTGGTGGAAGAAAGAGGCATGAGTGGAAATGAAGACTGGGCGGCCTCGGGATTCGACAAAAACGGAATTGGTCAGCGCTGGTGGCGGGCTACTAACAAAACCTTTGGGGTCCTGCACTTATGTTTTTAACAAGTTAAGCACTGTCTTGTATAACATTGTTCGTAGGACCAGACATCATTTGAATTGCAATGACCTACCACAAAAGCGTCATAAAATAGTATCTCTCCCTAGAAATGCTGGGGCCGTCTCTTTTTAGTGGATTTCCTTATTTGAGCTGCCCTGCATTTTCTCTATATTAATAAAACCATACTTCACTATTCCTCCCACCCAAACCCAGCCCTCCTCCTGAAACAGGCCCTGTGTACCATCCTCGCTACCGCTGGAGAGACGAGTGTACAAAGAGAGTGCCTTTCTTTATCCACTTGGAGCACAGTGCCTCCCGCCTAGGGACACCAGGGTTAACTGAAGAGTTCTCTCTTGGGGTACTGTCTCCCAACCACTGGCTGCCTCAGTATCCACAGAAGAGACTTCACCAAAGTTCACTCTCATCAAGAGACTGAAGCCCTCATTCAGATGCTGCTGGTGATGCAGTGAAGAGCGGCTCTCCCGGCAAGGAAGCCCCTTTCCTTTGAGCCGTGTTAAACAGGAAGAAGGGCCGGGGGGCTGCAGCTCCAGGGCTGGGTGCAATATAAGCCAGACGTCTGTGCCCTCAATGGAGTCGAGAGGCTTGATTCCATGTCCCTGACGCTGTGATGCACGGGCAGGGAATGCAGCAGTGCTGCGTGACCTACAACAATCCACAAGGTGCTGTGTGGGCGGCAAAGGCTGCGATTTTGAGTGGTGTTTGGACAGGAATAATGTGCTGCGGTGCACAGGGGGTGGCTAGGCAGGGCTGGTGCATTTCTCCTTGATGTGATATATTAATGCAGGGTTATACGATGTACCATCATATACAATATGCTGGCAGGGTAAGTAATAATACGGTGTTGTATTATGTACCTCAGTATACAGTGGGCTGGCAGGTAGATGGTCCTGCAGTGTTGTACGATGTACCATCATATACAATATGCTGGCAGGGTAAGTAATAATAAGGTGCTGTATTATGTACCTCAGTATACAGTGTGCCGGCAGGTAGATGGTCCTGCAGTGTTGTACGATGTACAATAATGTACAATATGCTGGCAGGGTAAGTAATAATAAGGTGCTTTATTATGTACCTCAGTATACAGTGGGCTGGCAGGTAGATGGTCCTGCAGCGTTGTATGATGTACCATGATATACAATATGCTGGCAGAGTAAGTAATAATACAGTGTTGTATTATGTACCTCAGTATACAGTGGGCCAGCAGTGTTGTATGATGTACGGTAATATACAATATGCTGACAGATTAAGTAATAATGTGGTATTATGTAATGTACTGTAACATTCAATGCACTGCCAAGGGAGGGCAAGTAATAAGAGCATTATTATATGATGCACCAAAATATACAGTGTGTTGACAGGATAGGGTATACTGGAGCGTTATATAATGTACCATATTATGCAATTTGTTGATAAGGCAAGTAATAAGAGCATTATTATATAATGGACCACAATATACCATATGTTGACAGGGTAGGTTATACTGCTGTGTTGTATAATGTCCCACAATATAGAATGCATTGAAAGGGCAAGTAATAAGAGCATTATTATATGATGCATCACAATATACCAGGTAGGTCATACTGCTGTGTTATATAATGTCCCACAATATAGAATGCGTTGAAAGGGCAAGTAATAAGAGCATTATTATACAATGCACCACAATATAAAGTGTGTGGACAGGGTAGGAAATACTGCAGTGTTATATAATGTACCACAATATACAATGTGTTGAAAGGGCAAGTGATAAGTGCATTATTATATGTTACACCACAAAATAAAATGCGTTGACCGGACAGGTAATACTGAAGTGTTATATAATGTACCACAATATACATTGTGTTGATCGGGCAAGTAATACAGCATTATTATATAATGGACCACAATATACAGTGTGTTGACAGGGTAGGTAATACTGTAGTGTTATATAACGTACCAAAATATACAATGTGTTGGTAGGGCAATTAATAAGTGCATTATCATATGATGCACCACAATATAGAAAATGTTGACAAGGTAGCTAATATTACAGTGTTGTACAATGTGTAAAGTGCAGTTTTGTGATGTATTACAATGTTCTTTCTGACTGATAGCCATGCATTGTACTATAATGCCCTATCTCTCAGGAAATGTAGCACAGTTGCATGATGTGCTGTCCGAGCTGAGAACACTGCACTGCTGTGAGATGTGATGGACAGCTTGCTCTTTGGTCAGGAAGTGTTACACTGTCGTATGATGATATTATGTAACTTAATGCAGTGTGATATTATGGGACAGGGTTACTGCATATTGTGTGCTGTGTGTGCAGGGAACACTGCACTGGTGTATGGTGTAATACAGTGTGCAGTGTGTGTCTGGACAGGGAATGCTGCACTGGTATATGATGCAGTGGCGGCTGCCATGTGCCGAGGGTTGTGAGTCGGGTGGAGGACACACAAAAAAAAAAATAGAATAAAATGAAACACTCAACTTGAGGCGCGACGTGACGTCCTCCTCCACTGATCGTCTCTCTTCCAGGCAGGCTCCAAGCGGGCCCAGAAAACTGCACTAACCAATCCTGGTGCTGCTCTCACAGCATGTGAGCAGCGCCAGTATTGGATAGAGCAGGCTCTCTCGGCGCTCTGAAGAGCACAGGAGGCCTGCACTTTCTCTGACTAAGCTGTCTAAGACAGCTAGGTTGGAGAACTTTAAAATGCACGTGTCTGGCTGGCCACCCCAAGACGGCCGGCAAAAGAGACATGGGCATTTTAAAGTGCACAGCTCCCTGCTGCCACTCAGCAGCACTGGCACCGCCCTGTTCTGTCACTCAGTTCAGGACTGGTCGGTTATTGAAAAATTAAATGGTAATAAATAAACTTTATTACCATTTTATTGTTCAGCTCTGGCCTGTGGGGCAATGCTCTTTCGCTCAAATGGAAGAGCCCCTGATATGATGTAATACAATGTATAGTGTGTGTCTGGACAGGGAATGATGCATCTTTGTGTGATGTCATGTTATGTTAAAAAAATGTATAAGAGCGCACATATACCCGGAGGTGTCTTGGCGCTAGGACAAACAGTAACCAACCGCGACCTCACCCCTAATACTGAAAGAGCCAGGTTTTTAATTGCTTCCTGAAAACAGTCAAGGGATTAGCATTCCTGAGTTGAAAGGGGAGAGAATTCCACAGTTTCGATGCACCGTAATAAAAGCTGCGGCCACCTCAATGGGCCGTATGAATTCTAGGCACAGCCAACAGTCGTGCCCCCAAGGACCGGAGTTGTCTAGTAGGTTGGTACCACGCGAAAAGATCCTGCAAAAAAGATGGACCTATATGATGCAAGGCTTTAAATACGATACATAAAGTTTTGAATTCAATACGCCGAGATACGGGGAGCCAATGAAGATTACGAATTTCATTGGAGACTGAGCAATGTCTGGGGATGTCAAATAGAGGGTGAGCTGCTGAGTTCTGAATCATCTTAAGTTTTCTCAGACACTGCTTCTGGGCGTTGAGGTATAGGCCGTTGCAGTAGTCCAGCTTAGATGAAAAAAGAGATGAGACTACTGTTTTCCTGGTGTGTTCAGGAATGTAAGGAAAAATGTTCCTTATTTTTTTTATCAGGAAGTAAGAGGCAGATACCACGGCATTTGTGTGATGGAGAGTCAGTCTATTGTCCATTAACACACCCAAATTCTTTGCCTTAACCTCTGGTTTGGGTGGAGGACCCAACTCTACAGGCCACCACAGATCGTTCCAGGGAGGCTGTATACTGCCAAAGATCAAAACTTCAGTTTTATTGGAATTAAGCTTTAGGCAGTGAGCTGTCATCCATTTATTAATTGCACTCATACAGCATCTGAACTGCGAGGCCGGGGACTGTTGAGATTTAAGTGCCGTTACCACAATCTGGGTATCGTCGGCATAGGTGGTCAAATTGAAACCGAATTCCCGAATAAGGGGCGCTAGTTCAGAGACATAAATATTAAACAACGTGGGGCTCAATGAACTGCCCTGAGGGACACCACATGGAAGAATGTACGGATCTGAATTGAAGCCATCGATGGATACGGTGGATCTACGATCAGTGAGAAAGGAGGCTAAAAGTGCTCGTGCCGTCTCTCCTACTCCTAATTCCTCCAAACACCTTTGCAGGAGGAGGTGATCCACCGTATCAAAAGCAGCGGAAAGGTCAAGGAGCACCAGAGCCGCCACACCTCCTCCGTCCATAACTGCTCTGATCTCCTCAGAAGCTTTAATCAATGCCGACTCTGTGCTATGGTCCTTGCGAAAGCCAAACTGGGTATGATCCAACAGACCATTTGCATTGATAAATAGTGACAATTGATTGTTCATGATTTTGTCCACTATCTTTGCTGGCAAGGGCAATCTAGCAATGGGCCGATAGTTGATAGGATTAGCAGCGTCAAGGGTGTTTTTTTTTAAAAGAGGCAGGATTGATGTCTCCTTCCAGCTAATCGGAAAAACACCGGAGGAGAACATCAAATTAAAAATATCGGTGAAGCTTGGGCTCACCAGATTTGCCAATTCTTTAAAAAAACTCAGTGGGCAGGGATCTAAAGGTGAGCCAGACTTAGCTTGAAGAACATGATTTCTTGCTACATCTGATGTAATCGGAGAAAACGAAAATGGCAAATGATTGATAGAACCTAGGCCGCCTAAAAGTGGTAGCGAGCCAGAATCAGAAACCTCTCTAAATGCTTGGAAGATGTCTAGAACCTTAGATTTAAAAAAGTCGGCGATATTGTTGCAAAATTTCTGATTAACCTGCCAATCTATGTTGTTAGATATAGAAAGCTTGTTAATCACCACAAACAGTTCCTTGGGGGAGTTAGCGGCTGAATCAATCTGAGAGGTAAAATATTTTTTCTTTTCTGAAATAAGAAGTTTTTTATAATTTAGTAGCACTTTTTTATAGGCTGATTTCCCCGGCTCGTCATAGTTTAAATGCCAGCGTCGTTCTAGACGGCGACACCGCTGTTTTTCTAACCGAAGACATTCAGAAAACCAGGGGGCGGATGGAGTTGACCTATTAACTGAGAACATTTTTAAAGGGACTGAGGCATCAACTGCACCCAGTATCCAGTTCGTGTAATTGGTAACAGCTAGGTCTACCTGGTCCTGAGGGGGAGGACGAAAGGTTTCTAGGAATGTATCAAGGGATAGTTTATCTACTTTATTCCAAGCTTTCCCAATAAAGGCTGGACGTTTAATGGTATCACCCTCTCCCACCCTGGAGAAAGGGAGAGTAAACTTAATTAATGAGTGATCTGACCAAGATAAAGGAAGCGTTTCCTTGACCCTAAGGCCATGGGCTGATGAAAAAACACCATCCAGCGTATGCCCGGCTATGTGAGTCGGTGATTGCACCAATTGAATGAGTCCAAAAGAACTTAGGGTGTCCAATAACCCCGTAGTATCTTTGTTTTCTTGATCCTCTAAATGAAAATTTAAATCTCCAAGAATAGTAAAATCTGAATTTAAAATAACTGGCTCAAGCAGACTGTCCAAATTGGTTAAGAACATATTACGGATGCCTGGAGGACGATAGAGGAGAATTCCCTTGAATGTCACTTTGGGAGTCAGTGTAAATGAGAAGTGGAGGGCTTCATAGGAGAGAGTGGAGAAAGAATGATGTATGGCCGAGAACTGGTCCCTAAAGATGATAGCAACTCCACTTACCCGTTTAGAGGACCTGTCCTCTCTAATGGTTCTGAATCCAATGGGAATAGCAGTAATGAGATCGGGATCTGATGCAGCATCTGCCCAGGTCTCTGTTATAAATAGTATATCTAATCCCAGGTACTCTATCATGTGAGCAATTTCATACTTGTGCTTACCCAATGACCTGGCATTAATAAGACCACCAAGGAGCGCAGATGGTTCCTGTGTGATGTTGTTTACTGGGTGCTGGGGGACATGCAATGACGCAACTAGTTTGGGGGGGGGGAGAGCAAACCCACAAGTTCAGCCAGCCGTGCTGACCCCAGGGTGCAAAACGCAACAAAATTCCTCCCTTTGTATCTCCAGGGCATGTAATGCACTACTAGTATATTTCACTATTGGTAGGGATCGTAATGCAGGGTCACGGGCCCTGGGCACGGACTTGGCGCGGACGGGCACAGACGGGCTTGCCTTAGGGGCTCCTTCGGCACGCCAGCGGCGCGCCCGCTGCGCGCGTCCGCTGCGCGTCCGCTCCATCAATGTTTAAATCCCCTCCGGTGGACGCCCGGAGCGCGTTCACTCCGGAAGTCGGAGGAGAAGCTGTAATGCTGTGTGTTGAGGGGTCCGCCCTCCGCTCAATCGGCACATCAGCCGTGACGGAACGGGGCGGCCCCAACACCAGCAAGGGGAGGAAGAAATGCGAGGGAGCAGCAGAGCCGGAAAATAAGGTTAGTACAGGCTAAAAACAGTCTAAAAAGTGGCCAAACAACTAATAATAACCCCCAGTAGCAGCGATTCCCGCATAAAATACAATTCAGTGCAAATTACATAAAGAGTGGCGTACATATGACTCAAACAATTAGCAGCTTAAAATCGAGAATAGCAGCAAAATGGCTAAGAAGGTGCGCGGTGCGTGCAGGGCAAGGTTATGCAACCTATAGTGTGCTTTTTCGATAGAGAATGCTGCATTGTTGAGTGTTGTGATACAATGTATAGTGTGCTGTCTGGACAAGGAATCCTGCATCGTTGTGTGATGTGGTACAATAGACATGGTGTTGTCTGGACAGGGAATGCAGCATTGTTGTGTGATGTGATACAAAGTGTAGTGTGGTGTCTGGACAGGGAATGCTGCATTGCTGTGTGATGTGGCACAATAGATTGTGTGTTTTCTGGACAGAGAATTCTGCATTGTTGTGTGATGTATAGTGTTCTGTCTGGACAGGGAATGATGAATCATTGTGTGCTTTGATACATTGTACTTTCTGGACAGTGACTGTTGCATCGTGGTGGTTTGATACTTTGTACTGTCTGGACAATGAATGTTGCATCATTGTGTGATGTGAATCAATGTATGGTGGGATGTAAGGACAGAGAATGTTGCACCGTTGAGTGATTTGATACATTGTACTGTCTGGACAGAGAATGTTGCATCGTTGAGTGATTTGATACACTGTACTTTTTGGACAGAGAACGTTGCATCGTTGTGTCATTTGATACATTGTACTGTCTGGACAGTGAATGTTGCATTGCTGTGTGATGTGAATCAACGTATGGTGTGATGAAAGAACAGAGAATGTTGCATTGTTGTGTCATTTGATACATTGTACTGTTTGGACAGAGAACGTTGCATCGTTCTGTGATTTGATACACTGTACTGTCTGGTCAGAGACGGTTGCATCGTTCTGTGATTTGATACACTGTACTGTCTGGTCAGAGAATGTTGCATTGTTCTTGGATTTGATACATTAAAAAATGTCATTCTGTGATTAGATACATTTTACTGTTTGGACAGAGAATGTTGCATCGTTCTGTGATTAGATACATTGTACTGTTTGGACAGAGAAGGTTGCATCTTTCTGTGATTTGATGCACTGTACTGCCTTGACAGAGACGGTTGCATCATTCTGTGATTAGATATACTGTACTGTTGGGACAGAGAAGGTTGCATCGTTCTGTGATTAGATACATTGTACTGTCTGGACAGAGACGGTTGCATCATTCTGTGATTAGATACATTGTACTGTCTGGACAGAGACGGTTGCATCATTCTGTGATTAGATATACCGTACTGTCTGGACAGAGACGGTTGCATCATTCTGTGATTAGATACATTGTACTGTCTGGACAGAGACGGTTGCATCATTCTGTGATTAGATACATTGTACTGTTTGGACAGAGAAGGTTGCATCTTTCTGTGATTTGATGCACTGTACTGCCTGGACAGAGACGGTTGCATCATTCTGTGATTTGATACACTGTACTGTTGGGACAGAGAAGGTTGCATCGTTCTGTGATTAGATACATTGTACTGTCTGGACAGAGACGGTTGCATCGTTCTGTGATTTGATACACTGTACTGTCTGGACAGAGACGGTTGCATCGTTCTGTGATTTGATACACTCTACTGTCTGGACAGAGAATGTTGCATCGTTCTGTGATATGATAAATAGTACTGTCTGAACAGAGACGGTTGCATCATTCTGTGATATAATACATTGTATTGCCTGGACAGGGAATGTTGCATCGTTCTGTGATTTGATACATTGTACTGTCTGGACAATGAATGTTGCATTGCTGTGTGATGTAAATCAACATATGAAAGTGCCTTGTTGCTCCTGAAAAAATCATACAAACAAGCGGAAAGATACTGGCGTAAATCCTACAATGCTGAGAAAAAAACACAGTATCTAGCTAAAACTAAAATTTACCATAGAGCCATATGTAGGGCCCGTGCGGCCTACTACTCCCAGGAATTCAAACGCAGTCCTAATCCTACGAAGTTGATTTTTAAAGTTCTCAAAGACCTGACTGCCAAAAGAGCCTCAGCAGCTGAGATATGCTCTGTGTCCCACTGTGAAGAGCTTGCAACCTTTTTTTTGGAAAAGGTGCATACTATCTATCGCTCCTTCCCTAGTATTATCCCTCAGAGTGAGGACCAGAGGCCTAATCTTACTACTAGTGTGGTTTTATCCACATTTCCTGTAATTTCAGAGGTTGAGTTTGATGGGCTGGCGGCCAAAGTAAAATCCGGGTCTCCTGCCGACCCGCTCAGACCCGCGCAGTTCAGAGAATCGGCGGCATTCTGTCTTCCCCCGTGCGCCAACTCATCAACCTTTCGTTCTCTTCAGGGACAGTACCAACTAAGTGGAAACAAGCCTTTGTTACCCCTATTTTGAAGAAACCTACCATGGACCCTCTCAAACTGGAGAACTATCGTCCAATTTCTCTTCTCCCATGGGCCGCGAAGGTTGCGGAGGCTCATGCTAATGGAATCCTGACTAAACATCTTCAGGCTGCTAATATTCTGGATTCCTCCCAGAATGGATTTCGGGCAGCTCATAGCACAGAGACTGCTCTCCTCGCTATGACGGAACATCTGCGTTCCATGCTTGATTCCGGTCAAACTGCGGCGCTGGTGTTACTTGACCTCAGTGCCGCGTTTGACACGGTTTCGCATGTGATACTGCTGCAGCGTCTGAGAGTAGCTGGTGTCTCTGATTTAGCACTTGAATGGTTTCGGTCATTTTTAGCAGGTCGCTCATTTCGGGTCGCTACACCTCCATTTGAGTCTAAACCCTACTCCATCGAGCAGGGCGTGCCTCAGGGGTCGGCCCTTAGCCCCATGCTGTTCAATCTGTATGTGCAACCGCTGGCTGCGGTCGCCAAGCAGTGGGGTCTGACTATGGTCTCCTATGCTGACGATACGCAGCTGGCGGTTGCTCTCAGTGGGGAGTCGGACTTTGAGGCCCTTAGGTTCAGGGAGGGTTTGACAGCAGTGGCTGGCTGGATGACTGCTAACTGCTTACAGCTCAATGCCAGGAAAACGGAGGTTCTTATTGTTGGTAAGCATAGTAACCTCTGGGGTGCTCAGTGGTGGCCTCCAGAGCTGGGTTCAGCTCCCATTCCGGTACCCGAGGTTAAAAACGTGGGTGTCTGGCTGGACTCTGCCCTCAGTTTCTGTGGACATACAAAAAAATAGCTGCTACCTGTTTTGGGATTCTGCTTGGGATCAGGCCAATCCTGAAATTTTCTGATGCCCCCACCAGACAATTGATAATTCAGGCCACCTTACTCTCGCGGCTTGATTATGCGAGTTCGCTTTTGCTGGGGGCCAATCAGGCGGAAGTTATCCGGATGCAGCGCGTCCAGAATGCGGCGGCCAGAGCCTTGGTGGGCTTACCCAGGTTCTGCTCTGCGAAGGAAACTATCTGGAAACTACATTGGCTGCCCATGGCTCAAAGGATCGAGTTTAAAACTCTATGTCTTTCCTTCAAGATTCTTAAATTGTCCTCTCCCCTGATCCTAGAGCATCTTCTCACTCCCTATGTACCCTCTCGTTCACTGAGGTCATTGGGTCAAAACTCGGCTACAGTTCCACGGTTCAAATGCTGCAGAGCGGGAGGGCGTTCCTTCCGCTATCTAGCGGCCAGACTTTGGAACTCATTACTCGCTCATATTCGCTCCCTCGACAATTTGCTTACATTCAGGAGGGCTATCAAAACCTATCTTTTCCCCCCTGGACCTTAATATTTTGCATGGATTTTATTACATTGACCTGTTGCTTTTATCTGGATTTCTTTTGTCTTCTATGTATATCCCTTCTGCCTGTCAAAGCGCCGGGACGCCCCTTTGCTGGGGCAGTTGTGCGCTATAGAAGCTATGATAACATAACATAACATAACATAACATAACATAACATATGGTGTGATGTAAGGACAAAGAATGTTGCATCGTTCTGTGATTTGATACATTAAACTGTCGTTCTGTGAGTTGATACATTGCACTGTCTGGGCAGGGAATGTTGCCATTCTGGGTGATGAGCTACACTGCATGATTCTCTCCCCTTCCCCAGGCTTCACAATACATCATTGGAATGTAACCAGAGCTGTATTTGGCACCGGGGCAAACATGGATTTCGTTCCACCACTTATAACTGTTTTTCTTCCTTAAATACGTGTTTCCACTACAACAGGGATGGGTGACTAGAAGGATTATTCTCCCTGTCCCCTTCTTTTTGAGGGCCCTGAGCTGCAGCATATTTATTTCTAGAGTTTAAAGCACAGTTGCCCCTTTTACAAGTGAAGACGCAGCCAGCATGGCTAATGTCACTAGATAGCGCCAGATACTGAATTTCTAGTATTTTCTTGTTCTCTACCGGACTTATTTCTAAACTTTAAAACTGGTCCTTCTCTTATGAAGAGCCGTGCTTCAGTTTGCTAGCCTGGGCTCCGCGTGAATGTCTGGCACGCCTGTCTGGATTACAGCTTCCACGCGGAGGTGGCAAGAATCAAACAGTGGACTGAGTGCAGTGGGAGGTGGTGAAAGGAGGCACATGGCAAAGGCACAGTGTGAGTCAGTGTCTGTTTCTTCAAGAGTGGGATTTTTTTGTAACCACTACTGCCCTCAAATTGCCATCGGTGCCAGAATCTCCATTTGAAGACCCGCAGTAATTGTACACACCACCACCAGTGCCATCCTCATCTCTGCCTCACCTCTGCCAATATCGCTGTTGCCTGCGTCGTCATAAGCGACTTCAGAACGGCAGAGTGATGCGTCAGTGATGGCCTACTCGTGACTGTGGATTCGTGTAGACATCTGGGGCCCATTTCTGAAAGACATTTGGAAAACTACACTCCTAGTTTCACCCCTATGCTTCAGAGCACATTCACACAGGAGCCCTGAGGACTCCTGGAAAGCTTCAAAAGTCACAAGTATCCAGGACTATCTCCTGGAAAACTTCTGTTGATCTGCGTTGATTTTCATGGTTCACAGTAACCCATTTCCATGTGCATCACTGTACGTAATGTGTAATTTCATAAGCGTAAAGGGCTTTACTTCAGTGCAACTGTGCTCTCTTTTTTCACAGGTAACATATCTTTCTCTGTGGCACAACCCCTCCCCCTCCACCCTCACCAACTTTGGGGGTGTTTCTTGCCACTCTCTGGCCTGGAAACAGATTTACTCCTGCACTTGACTGTGTATTGCAACCACCAACCTTACCAATGCACTGGGTAGAATTTGACATTTGAGCAAATTATTAGGCTGGTGACCAGTGTACAGCACTTTGCCAAACCAGGCATGCTGCGGAGGCTTGCAGTAAGTAGTTATGGACTGAGGACCTGATTCGCAAATGGCCTCCGTACTCGTAGAGTGCAGAGGCTCTGCAACCGTGAGTGGGGGAGTCACCGCACTCGGGCGGAATCTCTACAATGAGAATTGTCATTACGGAGACTGCGCCCCGAGTGCTGATACTCCCCCACGGCTGCACGGCCTCTCCTACGAGTGCGGATGTGCTTTGCGAATCAGGCTCTATGTGTTGTCAGAAACCCTTCATACACGACCCCCAAACTTAACAGATATAGTATCTCAGTTTCTCTAACATTTAATTTCAGATCATGATTGAAAAACGTGAGCGATCACAAGGATTCATTGACTGAAGATATTATTAATTAAACTTGATCCAATAGCATAAACATTCATTGTGGTAGTAGTAGCATTTAACATTCCTAAGCTTGTGGTGCTCGTAGCCCAATTGTAGCCGACACGTTTCGCTTTTGTGGGCTGGACGTGGCCTGACAGCCTTATGAAGGCTGAAAGGAAGTGTGTTTTCGGATCTTAATGCAAGAGCTCTTGTAATAAATAGTTCATTTGTCAGTCTTAGTTGTTGGTCAGTATGAACCATTTGTTGTGGATCCGTTTTCCGCGTTCCCATAAAATGATTAATTAGACATTAAAATGCTCATAAAGTATTGAATTCTTTATCTGACTCAGAATAGTCATTACTGGATGACAAACACCTGACGGCAGGAAAAATATTTCCCAGCAGAGAAGCAGCAAATGGGTAATAGGGGACCTCGCATGAATAAATGCAAGGATGACACGGTCCTGGTCCACTACAACAGGGACAGGTGAGGCTTAGAGCTTGGTTTGGAAGGCGGCTAAAGAATGCAGGTTCAAGTTCAAGTTAAACTTTATTCGGATTCCAAGTAATCCATAAAAGCACAGCAACACGACAAATTATACAACAATAATAATAAAATTCATTTCAGATTTAGACAGTTTATAATAATATAAAATAACAGTTCATGAATTAATTTAATCGGGTGATCATACAAAGATAAAAATGATCAGGGGTTGGACATCATCTTACGTGCTCGGGTGGCAATTTAAAAAAAAGTGCTAGTGCGAAAGACCAATTCTTCGTTGGTCATAGTAAGCAACCACAGGTAAGCATTGTGCAGGCAAATTGGTCTCTGCTTTTTAAAAAATGGAATTAAAAGCCACAGGTTACAACTGCTTGCATCACACGGAAGGCCCGATACTCTCTCTATTGTTAGGGTGGAACTAGGGCTGTCATCGTGGTCGAGGCTCTGCAGCCACACAGGCGGCAGGCTTTGCAAGCAGAGGAGTCAGGTACCCAAGCTGGCTTCAGTCATTAATCAAGGTGCATGATCCTATGAACCCTTCTGTGTCACCCTCTATCTCCCTTCTCATTTCCCTTGTCCACCAGGCACCGAGAGTGCTTAGAACTAAGCCATTAATTTTGCAACGTGCGCTACGCAAAAACATCCTTTTTCCCCCCAGCTTGATGTACTCTCAACCGTTTGTTTTCCCAAGTTGTTTGCTAAGGCGGACCATAATAAATCGCCTGACTGCCTGGCCTGGCAGGGAAAGAGAACACCAAACCCATTTGTAACCAGAAATCGTACAGTGTGTTTCTGAAATGGACATAACGTCATAAAATATCAAATAAAAAAGCTATTTCTCTAAAGAGGATTTCTGGCGGGTTGTGCAAAGACATGGCTTTCTCAGGTCTGTGTCATCTTTTCAACCTAAGGAGATCCCATCTGCAATTAGTTTAACGCATTTGGAAAGTATTGACTGAGCTTTATTTCAAAAACATTTAAAAGTAATAGATTAATGTATTTGTTTCTTCTGTATAAAATTATTTCACTACATTAACAGCTAATTCAAGTGCATCCTGGGGAATTCATTTTATGCCATTTATTTAGAAAACATAATATAGTGCATGTTGGCCCCAAATGGCTCAGAGGCATTGTATGATTAAAACAGGAATACATAAATAAGTAGCAATTAATTGCACTGACATAAAGTGTAATATATCGGCCAAGGGGTGCACTGAGTATGCAGGGGTTCACGAATTTCAAGCAGCGCCAACTGAGCACTTCTTTGACCCCTCCTTAGACCTAACCCCTCCTCTCGATGGACTTGCATAGAACTAAGATTAGCAGGAGTGGGCCAAACACACTAAGGGGCTGATTCACAAAGGTAAACTTACACTTTTCTGTATGTTTCCGATTGTTTGCTATTCACAAAGGTATTTCATGAGCAGTATCTTTACGACCGCTAAATCTCCACGCATAGAAAAATAGGACAGGCCTATCTTTTTATGTGCGGAGACACCACAGTTGTAAATAGACTACTAGCAAGCAGTGACATCTTAAGACATGGGCACGCTGGGCAGTTGCCTGGGGGCCCCACGATCATAGGGGCCCCATGCAGACCAGAATGTGTAACACTAATATTCCATTAAACATTTTTATTCCTGTGAGTGGTTGTGTAGGCAGGCCCAGAGTCTTCTTTGCCCGGGGGCCTATAATACTGTTAAGATGGCCTTGCTAGTAAAACATTTTTGTGAATAGCAAACAATCCTACACTTACACAAAAGTGTACGTTTACCTTTGTGAAGCAGGCCTGAAGTCTCTGGCAAATTTCGTGCACAGCTTCCATATGGTGCCAAAGTGATCAGTAAATTAAAACTGTGAACCCTCTACCACGTTAACTTTGTCCCATTGCATCTTCACACAAACTGATTTCCCTGCAGTGGGTGTAACTTGCTAACCACCTGCAACATTTCATGCAGATACATCAATGACTGTAAGCAAGTAAACATTTGACCCCCCCCCCCCCCCCCCTAACTATACCACCCCTTCCCCCTTGGATGGGTTGGCACAAAACTTGACATTGTAATAGAATACTAATCCTACTAAACTTCTGCCACATTTTGTGTAGATTTGTCACATCGTTGTAGAATGGTTGACCTTGAAGCTGGGGAAAAGGGTTCGAGTCCCGGCAGGGACGCTCAACATCCTGTGATTCTGGGAAAATCACTAAGGTGCATATTATCAAGACAGGCGATAAAATTATCGCCGCTTTAGCGGCAGAAAACTGCCGCTAAAACGGCGATAATGGGCTTGATAATATGCTCTATGGAATTCCAATTGAGGCCCATGTTAAATGTGAAGGACATCTAACCTGAGCTTCAATTGGAATTCCATAGAGCATATTATCAAGCCCATTATCGCCGTTTTAGCGGCAATTTTCTGCCGCTAAAGCGGCGATAATTTTATCGCCTGGCTTGATAATATGCCCCTTAATCTCCTTGTGCCTAATTAAATGAATGTCTGCCCGTCTGTAACGCAACTGGTGCTGAAGTAAAGCGCTCTGATACCTTCGGGTCGAGTTCGAGCTATATGAAACTAGAAAAAATTAAAACCTTTTTTCTACAACTTTTTAAATACCTCTCCCCCAGGATCAATGCGCACAGATCTGAAAATACCAAGAATACGTTTAACATGCTAAATCCCTGACACATTCAATGTGTATTCATCAGCCTTACTAAAGTCATAAACAAATCAACAAATGTCCTTTCAACCGGCAAGATTTACAAAAGGGTTAACCCATATAAGCCCACCCGGCACCCTTTTCAAATGCTAACACCTCAAAAACTACTGAACGGGTTTACACCACACCACAAAACACACCGGCCAGAGTAGAGCATCCCATTCATGCCAAGTTTGGCATATATCTGTTCAGAGGGTTTTCCTGAAATGGTGAGCGAATGTCAACAAAAATGGAAAACACATCATGTTAACCACCCTTTGTAAATGTTTTTCTCCTGCAAAGAACTGAATGAAAATTATCATTCTAGATCTTAGCTGCATTTGCTAAGCGAATGCCAAATTCGGTGTATGTTTGTTCAAGCAGACCAGATGCGGCTAATCAAAAAATGTGTTTTAGATGGAAAGTGAAGGTGAACCATAACTACAAAGCTACACCATCATTGTGTAAAAAAAAGTTAAGGAGGGCTGGAAACAGTGCTTAACCATTTGAGCTCCAATGGTAAATTTTGCTTGTGGCTCCAGCCCAAATGGCTAAACGGATTCACACCAAACTCGGCATAAAATTTGTACTTTACAAGGGAAGCAAGCTTTAATTGAATTTCAGTCCTTTCTGAGATATTAGCCTTTTAAAAAAGATGCCAAGAGGTCTTCAAATTGTTAACACTTTTATATATCGTTGTCGTTTGGGACGCACAATCAATTAGCGAGTCCTGGAATTACAAAAAAGGAAGCTCTCGTTGGTCGAGGGAACCTTTCCTCCTGTCACGCCTCTTAGATCAGTGGTACAAGAGTTGCTACCACAGATCTGAGAGATTTGATTGGCTGCTACAAATAAAATTCTCATAAGGCAGCCATTACAGGATTCAAAGCACAGTCCCATTGTCCTGCACTTCATTAAAAAAACATGGCCTATATTGAGGTGGATAGGCACATCTTGTCTCCCAGGTCACAATGGGGGACCCTCAAAAAGGCCCCCTTATGTTAAAACTTTTTAAAAAGCTATAAAAAAAGACCAGGCTTTGCAAGTCAGATATCGGACTTTAGAATCCCTGACACCTAAAAGGGTAGGGACTGCAGTATCTCTCTTGGTACCACAGACCCTGGCTGCCATTTGAGGCCTTACCCCTGGACCTACCGCCACCCGAAGATACACCACTACCGAGCTCCAAGCTCTGGACTCAGGACACCCTAATAACAACTGCTGTCACACCTCTACTGATCCATGGCTGGACTTTTCACATGCCGGCCCTGCCTCTTCTCCTGCAACATCGAAGCTCCAGCATGCACGGCGACCACCACCACGCATGCTTCGACGACCCTGAACCATCTCCACTGCCTCTTGCTCAACGCTTAATCTCTCTGCAAACATGCCACCGAGATTTGCGATACCATCACCTCCCTTACCCCGAAATCATTTTCCTCACAAGACATGGCTCAACCCTGCATCCACACCAGACATCGCCACAGCCACACCCGACGGCTACATGATTACACAACGAGACCACATCAACAAGCACGGAGGTTGAATAACCATCATTCACAAGAAGACCATCTACTGCACCACCACCACCAGAGACAACCCGACCTCGATCATGGAACACCTCAACTTACAGCTCAGAACAGACAGCAAAACCACCATCAGAGGCACCCTCGCCTACAAACCCCCAGGACCAAACGCTTCACTCTCTGCACCTCCTCTTGCCCTTTCTTCACTGTCGCAGAAAATGAGCTTTTTTACTCCAGCTTCTTCCTCGCACCATGCACCCTCTCACCCCGTTTCCATACCCCATCACCTCTAGCCGCAGCCTGTAAACCCATGTGTACACTCTCACACATATCTCATCTCAAGACCCACCAACACTCTCACCTCATCCACTCTCAACTCATTTATTTTCTTACCCTACATTCAGAATGGAGCATTGTTGCTGCATGGCACGTCAGAAAATTAAGGACACAAATATTGTATTATAAAGCCTTAATACCAAGAAACAAAATATTGTGACCACAAGTGTATACGGGTGAGTATAGATTTAATATTCTTAACTCCACATCCATGTCCATTGAAGATATATCAATATATTGTCAAGGTACATATATGTGGAGTTATGTTTAGTAAACATGTACTTCATATTTTGGCTACAATATTTTGCATCAAGATATTTTATCTATGCTATTCTGGTGGCACATCTATGCAGTCCAGCCCTCACATCCACTTTCATTATCCAGTGTTCTCAACTCTGAAACCCCATCCTCATACTGTTTCTAAAATCAAAAGAAAAAAAGTGTTGTTGTTTCTTTGCCTTAAACAAGCACATAGCACTTTAAGAATCAATATATTGCTAAGTTTGAGTGTATACTTCTTGCTTGCCCCTATACAGCAAATTTGAGTCAAAAGGGGTGTAGGGGTGGGCGGAATGTTTCAATCTGCTGAATTAGTGGAATTTGGCAACACCGCGTTACTCTTGTAACATAAAGTTCCGGCCAAATTTGGCCAATCACAGTGTGGCGGAATTCCCACAAGTCTCCAGAAATGCAAGCGCAGCAAGATTTGGCATCCCCTAGCGCCATTTTCTAATGCAGGCTGTTGAAGGCGGTCATGGTTAGAGGGCTGCTTGTTGAATAGATTTACTGCCGCTTGAGTAGATTTTCAACTTGAGCAGCAGCAAAATCAACTCGAATAGCCGCTGCTCTTGCACTCCACATGGATGTATGACGTTACAACGCACACTATTACAACGCATGCACTTACAACGCATTTTTTACAACGCATAATCCATTACAACGCATGACATTACAACGCATGACACTACAACGCATTTTTAAAAAATACCTTTACAACGCACTACCATTACAACGCATACTACCTTTACAACGCATACCATTACAACGCATAATATTAAATTACATTTAAGGTAAGTATTGGATAGTATAGGGGTAAAAATTACTATTCTAACTCCAGGGGGTGCAACAGTAGGGTAAGTGTTGGATAGTGTAGGGGTAAAAATTACTATTCTAACTCCAGGGGGTGCAACAGTAGGGTAAGTGTTGGATAGTGTAGGGGTAAAAATTACTATTCTAACTCCAGGGGGTGCAACAGTAGGGTAAGTGTTGGATAGTGTAGGGGTAAAAATTACTATTCTAACTCCAGGGGGTGCAACAGTAGGGAAAGTGTTGGATAGTATAGGGGTAAAAATTACTATTCTAACTCCAGGGGGTGCATCAGTAGGGTAAGTGTTGGATAGTATAGGGGTAAAAATTACTATTCTAACTCCAGGGGGTGCATCAGTAGGGTAAGTGTTGGATAGTATAGGGGTAAAAATTACTATTCTAACTCCAGGGGGTGCATCAGTAGGGTAAGTGTTGGATAGTATAGGGGTAAAAATTACTATTCTAACTCCAGGGGGTGCATCAGTAGGGTAAGTGTTGGATAGTATAGGGGTAAAAATTACTATTCTAACTCCAGGGGGTGCATCAGTAGGGTAAGTGTTGGATAGTATAGGGGTAAAAATTACTATTCTAACTCCAGGGGGTGCATCAGTAGGGTAAGTGTTGGATAGTATAGGGGTAAAAATTACTATTCTAACTCCAGGGGGTGCATCAGTAGGGTAAGTGTTGGATAGTATAGGGGTAAAAATTACTATTCTAACTCCAGGGGGTGCATCAGTAGGGTGAGTGTTGGATAGTATAGGGGTAAAAATTACTATTCTAACTCCAGGGGGTGCATCAGTAGGGTAAGTGTTGGATAGTATAGGGGTAAAAATTACTATTCTAACTCCAGGGGGTGCATCAGTAGGGTAAGTGTTGGATAGTATAGGGGTAAAAATTACTATTCTAACTCCAGGGGGTGCATCAGTAGGGTAAGTGTTGGATAGTATAGGGGTAAAAATTACTATTCTAACTCCAGGGGGTGCATCAGTAGGGTAAGTGTTGGATAGTATAGGGGTAAAAATTACTATTCTAACTCCAGGGGGTGCATCAGTAGGGTAAGTGTTGGATAGTATAGTGTAATATTATGCGTTGTAATGGTATGCGTTGTAATGGTAGTATGCGTTGTAATGGAATGCGTTGTAAAGGTAGTTTTTAAAAATGCGTTGTAGTGTCATGCGTTGTAATATCATGCGTTGTAATGGATTATGCGTTGTAAAAAATGCGTTGTAATGGTAGTGCGTTGTAAAAGTTGCGTTGTAAAGGTTGTTCCCCCTCCACATGGTCCCATTTGCGCTGATTTTTCAGCCCTGCTCGCGCTACTGACGCTGAATAGCAGCACAAAACGCATATTTCCAACCATGAGCCGAACTCCGTGGAATCTCGTGGAGTTTTTATGTGACTCCGTGGAATTCCGCAGAGGAAAACTCTGCGAGTTCTGCCCACCCCTACTTACACGCCTGTCCCTTCCTGTGACAGCAAGGATTCTGTAGCCACTTGAACATCCAAATATTTTTTTTAATGTAAGTAAAAGATTAAAAACTAGGCTTATAGATAACTCTAGAGATTTCACAATAGGCTTCTGGTGCTTAAGGTTAGGCACGGCAGAGCAACATCAGTCACTGGCGACCAGGGCCGGACTGGGAACCAAAACCGGCCCTGGCAAAGTACTCGGCCGGCCCCCCGGGGGGTTGAGGGTGCCGCCGAGCTCATTGCCGGGGCCGGTTTTCGGCCGATTTTGTTACAGGGCCGATTTTGCAGCTATGCTGCATAAACGGCCCTGTAACAAAAACGGCCCCCAGGGGCCCAAAACTGGCCCCCACCCGTGCGGCGCACTGGGGGATTGCCCGGTGCCCGCTGCGGCCAGTCCGGCCCTGCTGGCGACTGATTCTGGCTCTAGCCCAACCCTACCTGTATTTAGTTCATACACTATTACCTTCAAGAGGACAGAAAACACTAGGGTTCCCTTTGCCATTGAGGCTACTCATACAAGTATTAATTCACAGCTTGACGGTACGGTAACAACACACCCTGATCTCACGCGACATGCTACTGCTAACTGCAGAAAACAGACACCAGGTCAACAAAGTGCAAAATTGCCTGTGTGGTATTTAGGACTGATAAAAGTTTACTTCATTGGGAATCTTTAGTATAACTCTCATCTGAAGCGAAGCTGAAGGAAACCTGGAGAAACCATCAGTCGTCGATCACACTGCACTAGAAAATGCTACTTAGGTAAATGCTTTTAACAGGTCATTATCTAACCACGTGTCATGCCGTTCTCTAGAGCAGTCAAAATGAAAGGCAGCAGTTTATAGAAAATGACAGTAAATATAGTGATTTATCGCATTTTGACTTGTTCTCTATAGGTTACATGAAAATTGGAAATGATGCCTGTCAGCTCGTGAGAAAGGAATTCAAGGGGCGTTCGCCAATGGCTCCCGCAGTAGAACAATCGGGCACAATGTTTTGTAGGAGCCTTTGCTCCCAAAACAGCGGCAGTCTGGAACTTTGACACATCTCCATAATTCTCAAACTCAAAATCTCTGATATTCCCTTTATACAGACAGCGTTGTGCTCCTTCTGCATCGAACCCACCAAAGCTTTCTAACATCGTTCTAAGACCTCCTTGACTCATGGACCTGACCATGTACAAAACCAGGAGGGCGGCGACCCAACCTGCCTCTAGCGTCCATGGCTTTGTCCCATCCCCATAGCCTCTGCCTACTTTCCTCAGCCCCAATCCACTCATGTGGCTCACGCCAAGACCTGGTCATCATAAGAGCTATCCCAATCACAACTCTAAACTTGCGTGGTCTGTCCTGGACCAATGCGGGTGTATCCATTTTTCACAGACTTCCATATCCTCTAAACCGAAGAACAGACCAGACTTCCAGTTCACAACACAAATCAAACCGTCCTCAAACCATGACAGGTGATCGATCCAACATCATCTTTTGTACAATGCACGTCTGGCCTATAGTGTGTAACCTTTAGCATCCTCTCCACCCTTCTCATAGAAGCAGCTGAGGTAAAACACCTTTACCATGCGACGGTCAGGAATGCACCCCCAGCTGGGACCTTCTGATAGCCAC
This sequence comes from Triturus cristatus, assembly GCF_964204655.1. Taxonomy (NCBI): domain Eukaryota; kingdom Metazoa; phylum Chordata; class Amphibia; order Caudata; family Salamandridae; genus Triturus; species Triturus cristatus. Next base: position 135,536,316 of record NC_140594.1, read on the forward strand.
CAAGAAGTTACGCCTATCACCTCAAGACGCCAGGGGAAATAAAAAGCATTGCTCCTCAAAACATGCCGCCATAAAATGTGTCTTTTTGCTTGATAGTGAGCATAATAAAATTATATAATTCTTGGAACTTAGAAACATCATAAAATATAGACAACGAATAAAATATCAAATTAGTCATGCACAAAATCCCTTTTAAAATAAACATTTATCATAGTAATTTATGAATCACATCTAATAGAAGAAGTCAAACATCTTAAACATACACCACAATCTCTAGGATTAAATAACTGTGTTTTGCCCAGCTCTCTGAAATACATAAAATATTATGGCTCTAAGATTTAACGCTTAGGCTCAAAGTTAGAAAACCTTCTGATACCTCTACCCACAAACTTAGGTTGGAGATCACCAATACGTCTTACTCTCTAGGTCTAAGCACCCATGGCGGTGTAGGTACATATTTTAATTTGATGTTTAGGGTAGCTGTGATCCAATCCTTTTGGCCACCTAGAAAGTCACACATATAATCTTACAACTACTCCCAGCCTTCACGTCTGGCCAGTAAAAGAGGGGTAAAACCTGGCTTAATGATCTTATTCTCGTGAATCCACACTCCATCTTCCTGACGTATTGGGTACATTTTGCAGATTTCTTTTTTTTAGCCAGGTGTCAGCGGCATTAGTCTAATTGAAGAAGACATGAACTCCACCCCGAACCAGGACCAAGAAACACCTGTATCTGCTCATTGCACTGAAGTCTTCCACCTCGACCTACCCATGAATAATAAAAACTCTCCCCTCTGGGTGCCCCTTCACAGACCTTTCCATGTAATCCTCTACACACTATTTTCAGTCCCTCTCTACGCTTCAACCCCTCAGGATGAGTGCTTCTACTTTTCAACTTTTCTCAAAGGGGAAACAGAAAAATTAAATGGCCATTGGCCCCTTCCTGTGAATGAAAAGGACGAACCAGGGAGGCGGATAGATCCAGCACACAGCAAAAACACTAGGCTGACATTTCAACTGAAGCATCCATGGAGGTCCCTAGGTACCAAATTTTAAATCTGGGCATCAAAAATTTAGCAGAAGACCCCATCCTTTTCTTTCGAAGTCATATTTCTCTAGTTTAGCTCATGCTATAGCAGGCTCTCGCATTGACAAATGAACCAAATTATGCCTCCGACAAACAACAAAACTCAGTGGCCAATAACATTGAAGTGCTGAATTCAACCATAGAACAGAAGCCAACAGTAGCGGCCCGTGGTGGGAGTGCTACTGGGTGCTGGCGTGGGGCGGGGGAGGGGCAGGGTGGGGGGTAGTAAACTACGGATTATGGCTGATTAGAGGTAAGTAAGCATATAAATAAATAAAACGAAGTTCGTTGTGTGCGCTGCTGTACGGGCCAGATGTATCAAAGGGTTTTGCCCATTCTGTGTCTATGGGGAAATGTGTTGATACATATGGCCTTTCATTCTTTACTAGATAGAAACCTCTCAATAAATCTGTGGTCGTTTCAAAAGAATTCAACAATCATTTCAGACGATATATGTATTCATATCACAAAATATGGAGCAATCAAGGAAACACTCCACACCAGGGATTCTCCCTAATTTTCAAATATGGATCCAGTCTTTGAAAACCCACAGTACTAACACAATTCGCATCACCGTCAGACCAGAGGCAGAGGTTTTCAAAGGCAGGAGTCACACTGAAAGATTCTCCTTCTAACTTTTATATTTATTTTTAACTTTTATTGCAACAAAGGTTTTAGCCTCCACTGTTGACCTGATTGAGGCAGAGACTTCCCAGCAAATGCAGACGCGTCACATGGTTTTATTCACAAGTTCGCAAAACATTTACTGTTAATTACATTACCGCTCTCTGACTGTTAACAAATCAAAGTACCATTCCAAATCTATGAGAATCCAATTAGTCACTGATTGATGTTGATTTAAAGTGAACAAAATTATTTTAAAAGAGATCTCCAACCTCTCAGTGGTGCCTGGCTTCACAGCAGTCTGGGTAACCCATGTGAGCGTGCACTGTGATGTCTAATGTGAAGAGGCATTGAGGAGTCAACTGCTGGAGCAGACCCACTGTTTCTGTTAATTAAGTAACCACTCCTTATTTTTAGATTTCTCAAATTTCAATAGAAATTAGCCAGAGCTAAGCACAAAATGTACTTCTGTGTTAAAAGGGAAAAGACAACTTATCTATATAGCCATAATAAGTACAATCTGTCTAAAAGAGATATCATTAAATGGTCTCATACATCTAAGTTTCATTTTGAAGATATTGCCTCGTATTAGGTGCGATGATGGCGGTATCATATATAGTTTACTATCTTACTTTGCGATATGGACTCCATCTTCCGATCCTCGATAGAGAGAAACTATATAAGATTTTCTTCGTTTTTTATCACATGGGTTTTTAGCAGAGGTCTAAGAGGGATGGATCTATAACAGGTTATCAAGATAACTATCGATCATGTAAATTATTTCCAGGTGGATTCATTATATATAATTGAATCTTATAGGGTTATCTGGAAGATCTGGCATGTATCTGTCCCGCATGGTCATTTGTTGGACATGTTTCTTTGATGATGATCCCCGGTGAATATAATCATTCATGCTTTAAAGAATTTTTCAGAAACCCTAATGTTTCTAGCCAAACATGATTAAGAGAAAACTGAAGGTAAAAATTAGGATCTTACTCTATTTTCTAAACGTATTTGCAGAAAGGTTCTGGTCTGCTCAAGAGAAACAGAGAGTCTAGATTTAAAAATATGTTTCTTGTCGATGAGCAGCAGCTATGGCTCACAGACAAACTAACTACCTAAACTGCTCTGTGCTAGGGGACCAAAGGAGAAGGCCACTGGGGATTAGTTATAGCAACCTTCTTCGGAAAACTCTGGTCTCTTGGTATTTGGAGGACCTGAAATAGTTCTCCCTTTTCAGCTAATCACCACAACACATCCGAAGCCAGCGTTAGTACAACAAGGCATAATTAGGGGTGGCGGCCGCCCGTGGTGGGCCCCGCCACTCATTTTTGGGGGCCAGTGTATATTTTTCAAGATCAGACTTCAACCCAAAGCAAGGGAGACAAAGGAAGCGAATGGAGGAGAAAGAAAGAAACACAGTATCAGAAGGTGGAATTATGGGCAAAAAGGAACCATCAAGAATGAAATGAAGGGACAGGGAGTGTAGATTTATGGAAGAAAGAGACATTAGGAGGAAACACGACAAGGCATACTTGGTATTCGGGAACCCTGGCATTCAGAAGTTCCAGTGGAGAGCTCCAAGCTTCTCGCACTGTTTCATTTTTAACGAATAAAGCACTGCTGTGGTACAGCTAATCCTACAGCTTGGACATGTGCATGAACTCAGTCCAGCTGCATTTATAATCCTACCATTGAAATCCTTAGATGATTCGTCTGATGAGGAGTGAAGGAACTTACGTGGTCTGGTAGGTAAGTAGTCATCTGTGGAGAGTTCAGTTCTAATTGCCTCTTATAGTGTGTGTGTGCGAGCAGGGGTGTGTGTGTGCGAGCAGGGGTGTGTGTGTGTGTGTGTGTGTGTGTGTGTGTGTGTGTGTGTGTGTGTGTGTGTGCGAGCAGGGGTGTGTGTGTGCGAGCAGGGGTGTGTGTGTGCGAGCAGGTGTGTGTGTGTGTGTGTGTGTGTGTGTGTGTCTGTGTGTGTCTGTGTGTGTGTGTGTGTGTGTGTGTGTGTGTGTGTGTGTGTGTGTGTGTGTGTGATTACAAGAGAATATACTGCCTTATCCATATAAGGTTGTCAAAGACATCAACTATCACTGGCATGCTTGTAAAACTGTAATTTACGTTTCATCTCCAAATTAGACTTTGGTAACACTGTATTGGTAGGTGTACCTTGATAAGTTACTACACCCCTTAAAAGGTGCTACACTCTGCAGCCAGGCTTGCCTATGAGGCAAAGAAAGACTGCCACATAATTACTGGGCTACAGGAATTGCATTAGCTTCCAGGTCACAGCTAATGTGTTCTTCTAATTCTGGGACAGATATACTATTTACTAGTCGCAAAATATTGGTCGCAAATTGCAGCCTTAAGAACTGGCCTGTGTACTAATAAGTCAATTCTTAAAATTCTAAATTGTAGTGTGAGGTGATGTGACCTACCTTGTGAATATATATGAGGTAGGTTGCAAATTGTAACTCACTACGATTGGCAGCCATCACAGTGATGGTGGCCTGCTGGGGCCAGTAGACCGCCGTGTCTGTCACTGCATGTCAACAAAGAAAACTTTTTTTTTAAATGCAGCCAGTTTTCTTCAAAGGAAACTGGGCTACATTTTTTTTTTAAAGTTTACTTTTTTTTGTTTGTTTGACAGTTTGGAGTGGGCCTGTGGACCACTGCCTACTCCTAATTCTTTTTGTGACAAACGTAAAGGGGAAAGGGTCACAAAGGAACCCATCCCTTTTGTGCATGCGTTATCACCCCAACATGGGTTATGAAACTTTTCGATAGTTTTCAACGGTTTATGAATGCCATTGATACATATGAATAAGAATTGTTATCCGGAAGGGATACCTACAACACGCCCTTCTAAATAGGAATTCCATGACCATCTCTAATCCTATTTTAGGAATCATTAAAAAGTTACCAACTCTTAAAATGTGTTTAGTTCCTTTCAGAAAGCAGTTTTTCAGTTGCAAACCCCAAACTGAAGCATTTTTAACTGAAAAACTGCTTAGTACATCTGGCCTTCTGTTGTTTATCTGACAAAGTCATTTGCAGTAACTTCCGGCCAGTAGCGGCTGCTACAGGGCTCAGACAGGGACTGGGAGCCTGTGCATGTTCGCCGCTCAGGCTTTGCAATACAGCCGGGTGGAGAAAATGCGGAGTGCGCGTGACTGTTTGGCCGGCCCAAGACGGCCAGCCAAACCGTCATGAGCACATGGTGTTAATTATCATTTTAATTTTCCTGGGGGGGCGACGCTCCTACTCCTTTGCGAAGGAGCCGACGCTGCCATTGACCCTACCTAGCCGACCCACTCGACAGCGCTGGAAGTGAAAGAGGCTACCGAGGTAGAACTTTGCTTCTCCTGGAAGTACCTAACTTCAAATATGCAATTATACGGAGACAAACACATACACTGGCAGCAGCTTCACATTAAGATACGTGTCCTCCCAAGATGAGAAAACGAACTCCACACGGCACATTTAGGAAACACATACAACACACCTCTTTGGGCAATATCTCACAGAAAACCTCGAATGACATTAACTTGAAGGACCAATGCTTTTTGAACAGTTATAATAATCCTAATACACTTAATCCACTGCCTGTTGCGCTTTAAAAAATTTTAGTTGCTGAGGTATAAACATTCTGCTCTACGTGAAGCTCCCGATCACCACTTCTGGTCAAGGTGGGCTATAAAATTCACTCAAATAAGTTGATACATGTAGGAATAGAAAAGAAGTATGCAATGTTGCTTCAATAGCCACTGAGAAGGGAATGAGATGCTGATAGTCTGGGCAGGATTCTGCTGATCAGTCAGAGGGCGTTAGGGATCTGATCGATGATACAAAAATAGATGTGTTTTAATTCCTATTTGACCTAAAATTGGGTTGAGTCTAATCTAAGATGGAGGGGAGTGATCATTGTAAAGTCTTGGGCTGCATGCAGACAACCCTTAATCAAATTTCTTTGTATCTGTGCCTCGCTTCTCCAATCTACCAAAATTGAGTGCACCTGGAAAGTATAGCCTCAGTGTTGCAAGAGTAAGCAGACTTTTATAATGGTATAGTTTTATTGTAGTCGAGGACAACAACTTGCTCGACCCTTCCCAGTCCGGACTCCGAGCCAACCACAGCACCGAGACCGCCCTCATCGCAGCCACAGACGACATCAGAACCCTGATAGACAACGGGGAAACAGCCGCCCTCATCCTCCTGGACCTCTCTGCAGCCTTTGACACTGTATGCCACCGCACCCTAATACACCGCCTCAGCAACACTGGAATCCAAGGGAAGGCCCTGGAATGGATCACCTCGTTCCTCTCCGGAAGAACCCAAAGAGTCCGCCTCCCCCCCTTCCAGTCCGCGGCCACCGAGATCATCTGTGGCGTACCTCAAGGATCATCACTCAGTCCAACACTCTTCAATATCTACATGAGCCCCCTCGCCACCATCGCACGAAAACACAACATCAACATCATCTCCTACGCCGATGACACCCAGCTGATACTCTCCCTCACCAAGGACCCAGCCACCGCCAAAACCAACTTCCAGGAAGGAATGAAAGAGGTAGCAGACTGGATGAAGCACAGCCGTCTCAAACTCAACTCAGACAAGACGGAAGTCCTCATCCTCGGGCAATCCCCATCTGCCTGGGACGACTCATGGTGGCCCTCGGTGCTGGGAACCGCACCAATACCCACGGACCACACATGCAACCTGGGTTTCATCCTGGACTCCTCCCTCACGATGACCAAACAAGTCAACGCCGTCTCATCCTCATGCTTCAACACCCTGCGAATGCTTCGAAAGATCTTCCGCTGGATCCCCACAGAAACCAGAAGAACAGTCACCCATGCCCTCGTCACCAACCGACTGGACTACGGGAACGCCCTATACGCAGGAACCACCGCCAAACTTCAGACTCGGCTCCAGCGCATACAAAACGCCGCCGCACGACTCATCCTCGACATCCCGCGTCACAGCCAGATATCCACCCACCTGAGAAACCTCCACTGGCTCCCCGTCAACAAAAGGATCATGTTCAGACTGCTCACCCACACACACAAAGCGCTCCACAACATGGGCCCCGACTACCTCAACAGCCGCCTCTCGTTCTACACCCCCACCCGCCAGCTTCGCTCCACCAGCCTCGCCCTCGCCATCGTCCCACGTATTCGCAGAACCACCTCCGATCATTCTCCTACCTGGCAGCCAAGACCTGGATCTCCCTCCCCACTCACCTACGACTGACCCAGGACCATCTCAGCTTCAGGAAGCACCTCAAGACCTGGCTCTTCGAGCTGTAGCAGCGCCCCCTCCCCTAGCGCCTTGGGACCCTCACGGGTGAGTAGCGCGCTCTATAAATGTGATTGATTGATAGTCGTTTTTGTGGACCTAAGATATATATGAAATTTACAGTAGTTAAAATATGTTTGAATGCTTGGGGCTGCATGTCATATGAGATATATTTATTATCACTTTTAATCTAATTATTATAGTTATCTGGGCATTTCTCCTTTTTAATCTATCTTTTAATCTATTTATCATAATTATCTGTGAACATCTCCTTTTTAAAGCAAATTATTGTATATGCAGTGCACATCAGGTATGATATGTATTATATGCCTGTTGCTATTGCACTATGGTCTATTTAATGAAACTAATAAAAATGACTTAAAGCTAAAAAAAAGACACTAGAATGAGCAAACCCTCTAAGAACTGGACATTCACCTGGAGTTTCTGGGCAACACCAGCAGCCCTGCCAGGTGCCTTGCCTGGTTGGAAGTAGCACATGCTCTGCCCAGAATAGATGGCAGAGGCGAGAGTGGTGAGCATGAGTGGCAGCCGGAGTGGAGGGAAGCCGGCCTGATCCCCCCTGTCCCCGCCTGACCTCCCGCTGTCTCGGTCTCACTCGCCTTGAAAGCTGGATTTGAAAAAGCTGGCTAATTCTTCAATCATCCCCCTTAGAGAGCAGCTGCTGGCACTCTTTGCTGGAGGCACGGGGTGGCTTTGTGGTGGGGGCGGCTGGGTGCTGCTGGGGATGAAAGTCTCCACCCTAGCATCACCCGGGGTGTTTAGCACCCAGGGTCCAAGGACTCGATGCGCACTGGTGGGCCTTTACACATGGAAGTGTAAGGTGGGCCTTCGCGCCCCCTGGGCATCGTTTGAGGCATCTGCCTGTACACCCTGCTCTGCCCTTCGTTCTTGTGTGAATTTTGGGTCGAGTTGGTAAGTATGGGGTGAGTGCTGAGACACACATGTATGATCTCATTGTACTTCAGTTTAACTGGTTGGGGAACAGAGACTAAGGAAGGTGGGGGGGACTTGCATTACAAAAAGGGCCACTAGAATTATGTGATGGTGCGGCCACAGCGTTTTCCACATATTTATGAATTTGCTGCAGTTGCCACGTAATATACCATTGTCTGCACGATTTGCTGATTTTCCCAAAAATATGTTTCTAGCTCAAACAGATGTCATAATAAGTTACAAAAATTGCTGCCCCAGCTGTTGCCACGCAGTGACGGGACCTTATCGGTGCAGCGGCAGATCACCCTTCAGGTTCTGATTAATGAGTTCATGTGATATTAATATTTGCCCATACAGTGTTAACCATGTTATAAAGAAAAGTCAAAACAGTGGGGTAATACTGCCACAAAGTGTGCCACATTACGCCATATATTTTGCCTTTTTTCTAGCTGCATAATTTAGTCAACCCAGTCACATGATTTGGTTTTCCCTTGCCGCATAATTCCAGCGGCCCTCATTAAACATCTCCCCTTATGTTTTATCACACAGCCTTTTGTATCATATAATGGGGTGTGTAGACAGTAGACACGTGTAGACAGCACCCGCCTGCATCATTTAGTGGGTTGTAGGCAATGAATGTGTAACACGGATCATTATTCCTGGATATTTCACTATATCACCACCGCATCTCTTGCTATTCTTGGTGATATGTTTACCTGTGTTCCCTCCCTGTTGTTCCTTCCTCTCTCCTCTTTTCTTTTAGGTCTCCTGAACATGGACTAGTATTGATGGGGAAGTTGTTCTTTCATCCTCCACTGAGTCTTCACATACAGAAGAGAGGAGATGTGGTCCAGTGCAGGGGTGTCTAACAAAGAACCAGGAGGGCCAGATCCAGGCCAGATTTTGAGGATATTCACATTTGATAAACTGAGGTACAATGAATCAAAATGGAGGTCATTTATATGGATAGTGGTTTTCCAGAACATCTGGTGCGGATCCAGCCTTCCTGGATCTACCCATGGTCTAGGGATCGCAAAAATCAGACCCTCGAGCCCTTTGTTTACACTTTGGCCACCCCTTGACCAAACAACGTGTTTGTGGAGTAATTTCTTTGGTTACCATGGGAGACAAACCATGGATTGTGTTTGCCTCATATTTTGGGTGGGCTGGGAGTGGGGGAAGGGACCTCTAAATGTAATATCGTCTGTTGCTGCGTCAAAGGGAGGAGACTTCTTCACTTTTCCTTTTCATACTGATGGCGAGTGGCCTGGTCGGGGCCTGTTGGAATGATGCCTGTGAGCTCCACCCTCGCCCCTGGCATGCCCCTGTGCCATGCCCTCTATGAGGCTCATGAGAGGAGAGCCTCGCCCTGCTCTCGCTTTCTGCTGGCCACAGGGTACCTGTTCTTTATGTTAGTGCGGTCATGTCCAAGATGCTTTCAAATGAGTTAGCGTCAAGGGAACCTTATTATTATGGGTGGGCGACATATTCCGCTCCGCCGGCAGAGTTGGCGAAGTTTAGGTCTGGCCAAACTTCGCCAACAGCAGCATGGTGGAGTTTTTTCTCGCACGTGGCTCAGTAACAGTGAGTTCACGAGCGAGATTTGGCAGCCCCTAGTGCAATTTCCAGTCATTAGGAGGGCACCTGGTGAGATTTCTCCAGTGCGGGCAGTCGCGGGAGGTCATGACCATTTGTGGTCAGAAAGCTGCCTCTCGAGTAGAAAATCTACTTGGGTGGCAGCAAAATAAACTCGAGAAGCTGCACCGGCCAGCACACTGCGTGGTGCGCAGAACGGGCTCCCGGCGCTAAATCACAGTGCGACATGCCACTTTCGGCCCGTTAGTGGAATTCTGTGGAATCTGGGTTTTTTAACTCTAAGAGTTATGCCAAGGTCTACTTATTATCAAAGCCCACTGAAGGCCCCTGTGTGTCACTTCCTTTTCCGTTCTGTTTGAAACAGTGGGTTCTGGGTCGGGTCTGTTGCCAGGATTAACCCTCTCAGGATCAGCAGTGTTAGGGCTCGGGGGACCAGACGTCCCAGATCTCCCCAGACAGTCTTGTTGTTTAGAGACTGTCCCGGTGCCCCGACACTTTTAGTTTAAATAAAGACGTGTCCCGATATCTGAGAAAGGGTGGATGAGCGCGCGCATGAATTACTGCTCAGTGCATGCTCACGCTTTCTCTGGCCCTCTTCTCACACCAGGATCTGAAGTTGAATTCTTTACAGAATTGCCGTGTGCGTTACCTCGCCTCCTTCACAGAACAGCAGAATTTAAATATGTGTGAATCAATGTCACGTGAGCCCATCAGCCGAGGCCAAGCATGGCCTGCGTCTCATCACAGGGGGAGAGGAAGCTTTTTAATCTAGGTTTCAGGGGTTTGCACAAAACTCGGACAAGGGGCCCTGAATATATTTGGTTTTTATTTACTAGTGAAAACATATATTGAAGCTTATTCATTACTTGTCATCAATGTTTGCCTTCTGGTACTTGTAGTCTTGTACATTTATACAAACACAATTACAAGTCCCAGAATGCAAAGCAAGTGGACTATGCTTTTCATGTTTGACCTCAGACAACTTAAAATCTTCGCTCTTTCTTGAGCTGTCCATTTTTTGTGAAATAGAAGTCCACGGCGTCTGAAATGCTGGTCTTCTCTATGTGCAGTCTTCTTTTTAGGTTTCAGGGATGTGGCCGTGTAGACCTGCCTCTGTGTTGGTTGGTGCTGTATTGTAGGCCTTATGTGCCCATTGTAGGTGTTTGCGGTTAGTCCTACTTCTGTGTCTGTGGCCGTTCCTATTTTTGGTTCTGCAAATATGATCACCCTAATTAGGACACCACTACTAGATGGTTCCAAATTACAAGAAAATGGCTGAAAAACTACGTTTTGGTTAGGGGCAAAGGAGTGCGCCCATCTGCAGCATTCCATTTCACCTGGAGCACTAGATCGCCTTTCTGCTGGTCCATTATTCCAGACCCAGTATCTCCCCACCTCTCTGTGGCCTGGTAAGAATTAGACAAACTGGCGGCTGTTGGCCTTTCCCCTCCAGTTCTTCTGCTGTTGGTATTCCTTTTGGTTGGAGTCGGACCTCATCTTCGTCTTATCTTGTAGCTCCCGGTTCATTTTCCCAAACTGTCTGTAAGACCCCATACTAATGCATACTGGTTAGAGCGGTGGATCCTGAACCTTCCTAACCTGACAATAAGACCACATTCGAGTTTATCCAGGTTAGAGCGGCGGATCATGACCATTTCTAAATTGACGTAAGACCACATTTGAGTTTATACTGGTTAGAGTGGTGGATTCGGACACTTCCTAAACTGTCTATAAGACTACATACTGATTTATACTGGTTAGACCGGTGAATCCACCCTTTCCAAACTGTCTATAAGCCCACATTCGAGTTTATACTGGTTAGAGAGGTGGATCCTGAACCTTCCTAACCTGACGATAAGACCACATTCGAGTTTATCCAGGTTAGAGCGGCGGATCCTGACCATTTCTAAATTGACGTAAGACCACATTTGAGTTTATACTGGTTAGAGTGGTGGATTCTGACCCTTCCTAAACTGTCTATAAGACTACATACTGATTTATACTGGTTAGACTGGTGGATCCACCCTTTCCAAACTGTCTATAAGCCCACATTCGAGTTTATACTGGTTAGATAGGTGGATCGTGACCCTTTCCAAACTGTCTATAAGACCACATACTAGTTACTAGTTTATACGGGTTAGAGCGGTGGATCCTGACCCTCTTATCTCCAACCTATCCTGCAGTTTGAATCCTTATGTATTGGTTGAAACTAGTTAGCTCAGGGTTGTGCAGCCTGGGCATTGTGGATAAGACTCATGCTATATTTTCAGGATAGTTGCTTAAAATACATTTACATAAAATAAATCTAAATGGAACTCATTTACATATTTGGCGGTTATCCTGCATCTGGCACTGAGTTGTTAATGTTCATGCCTGTGATATTCAGCCTGTCCTGCGGTGAGCCTGTGAGCTTTCATCGTGTTTATAGACCACTGCGCATGTTTACGCTGCTTGTACTGGTTCGTATTAGCGAGGTCTGTCATCTCATTTTTGTTTTTCTGCTCATGTTAAAGCAGCAGGCATTTTAGAAAATAATCTCACAGTCTCCGCGTCCTATTTGTTTAGACCTACCAGGAAATGAATTTCAACAATTTTGCTACAAGCTTCGACTGTCTTCATCAAATATCCAAGGCGAAGTTCAACCAACTATCAATATCCCTACTGAAAATACTGTCAGAGATCCCGAGAAAACATCCCAGCATCCTTTTAGCTCACACTGGTCCCAAAAAACACCACCAAAAGCAAGAACATCGATAGCCTGAGGTCCACGCAACAGCTCTTCGGTCAGCGACATCACCCACAACACTTGTTAAATTTAAGGAGTGTGAAGGCATCTTGGCCTTGGCATTACATCATCTCATGCACAGGTCAAGTTGCCCTCAAATACGCCCCTGCGGGAACATCGAGTACAAAAATACTGATGACCAATCTATAGTGAAGGTAAGTAGAAAATGGTAGGTACACATTTCCTATTCTAGCGACTACATCTACATTCCTTTCAGCGATATAGCGTCAAGGTGCATACATGTGGAGGTAAGAGTAGTAAACCTATACGTACTCATATAAATCCACCATAACAATATTTTGGCAGTCGATATACTGGCTACGACATTTGGTGGAATAACACTTCAAGCTCTGTATTCGGGTGGATACCCCCTTGTCAAGGCCCTGTTCAAGCCCCTTTTCGTCTGAAAAAAAACTATGTTTTTTTACCCACAGGATGTTTCCTGTGACAACACAGTCTGCCAAAACCTTACATTCAATATATAGGCTCCAAGATATAGGCTTTCTGTTATCTCAACCTTACATAAATAACTCCCTGTAAAACGTATGTAATGCATTTAAGTCATTGCTCCAGTATAACTCACTTGACCCAAATGTTACGATTCAGTTAATTTACGCTTCTAATTCCAGTTCTTTTATTTTGGGGACGGAAAATGAATAGTGGGATTTTTTGCCCAGTGAACATCCTGTAGGAAGATATTTATGTGGAATGTATATTTTTGGGTCAATGTTATGAAATCTATTCCTTATCAAAAGAAGTTCCTTGCTGATGTTCATGATGTTGACGAGGGCTGTCTATCCCCAATACAGCTGGTATCTGCTCACTTGAAGCTCGCTACTCAGAATATGAGACGGTGCCTTGGAAGCATCAGACGAAGGCAAGGCATTCCCGCTAGGACTTCTAGACTGCGGTGTTAATTTAGACAATGTGAACCACAAGATTCTGCTTTGTCACCATAGAAGTGGCTGGACTCCTTCGCTCTTCATTCTCCTCTGGTTCAGATTCTGTAAACAATCTTGATAACTGATTTGGACCGCATCCAAGACTCCCATGCTAATGACACTCCACTCTGCCGAGGCACCACTGACTCGCAAGACCAGTTTGAGGCATCAGAAATCCATCAGTTCACCTTAACACGATGAGCAGTTTGGAGCTCCCAGAAGCCTAAAGGATTCCAAACTGAACAACTGTTCCCCCGTTGCCAACCGTACCATCACTTTCCATCCAAACTTCACCAATCATCTTAGACCTGTCACTCATCTCCAGCACCAGCCTCACTGGCTCAGAGACGCCTTTAAGAAATCTTCAGAGTGAGGCGGATTCTGGGATAAGTACACACCATCTTTCCCTCCATCTACTCTGGCGCTTTATCCCCCAAGGACCGAGCAGAAGTGGTGAAATTAACATCAACTCACCTCCTTGACTATGCAAATTGGCCATACTGTGAGCTACGACAAACTTCCTCGATTCACGTGGCCCGAAGCAGCACAGCAAGGCGGAAAGAAACCGCAGGACACTCCAATGGCTCCCAGTCAACACCGGGATCACCTTTGAGACCTTCTGCCTCACCAATAAATGTGACCACAGGAAAATCTCCCAAACACAACACTGTGACCCCCGGATACGCCATGCAATTAAATCACTCACCGACTCCTAGATCACCTCAGTTTCTGTATTTTGAAGTGAAGAAGACGTAATAACCAATGGAAACACGACTTACCACCTCACTTTAGGAACAACAACAAAAACTGAGTTGTGCACCCAGTCCACCTATCCAGGAAGTGTTCTTAGGCTTGGCATCTGAGGAAAGCATTAATTCATTTGCTTGCGGGATGTGTTTATTCATCCAAGTGCTGATTTATATTGGCAGGACTGGGAGGGGCAGTCATCCGCAGCGACACCCGAAGCGCCTGTTGAATATTTCCCTCCCTATGAAATGGCTTCTCTGGCTTATACTGACATATGCAGTGAGTTACTGAGTGACTGCCACTTGCTATCCCTGTGCTACTTACAAGCCCAGGCACTTGTTTTCAATGAATATGTCAACAGCAGCAAGAGATCTGTGACACAAGCATATGTGATCGGAAACATGCATGTTATGTTGCAATTGAACCTACTAGGCACAAACCCTCTCAGCTCCAGGACAGCTGGTACTTTCCCCGTACCGACCACTGCTTGCCTGCCGATGCTCTTGTATATTCGGTGCTGGCTGTACTAGGCAAAGCCTCTCAGCTCCAGGACGCCACACAGCTGGTACTTTCCCTGTACTGACCACTGTTTGCCTGCCGATGCTCTTGTATATTCGGTGCTGGCTGTACTAGGCACAGCCCCTCAGCTCCAGCATGCCATACCCCTGGTACATTCCCTGTACTGACCACTGTTTGCTTGCCGATGCTCTTGTATTAGTCGGTGCTGGCTGTACTAGGCAAAGCCTCTCAGCTCCAGGACGCCACACAGCTGGTACTTTTCCTGTACCGACCACTGTTTGCCTGCCGATGCTCTTGTATATTCAGTGCTGGCTGTACTAGGCAAAGCCTCTCAGCTCCAGCATGCCATACCGCTGGTACTTTCCCTGTACCGACCACTGTTTGCCTGCCTATGCTCTTCTATTAGTCGGTGCTGGCTGTACTAGGCATAGCTTCTCAGCTCCTGGAAGCCACACAGCTGGTACATTCCCTGTACTGACCATTGTTTGCCTGCCGATGCTCTTGTATATTCAGTGCTGGCTGTACTAGGCAAAGCCTATCAGCTCCAGGACGCCACACAGCTGGTACTTTTCCTGTACCGACCACTGTTTGCCTGCCGATGCTCTTGTATAGTTGATGCTGGCTGTACTAGGCAAAGCCCCTCAGCTCCAGGACGCCACACAGCTGGTGCTTTCCCTGTACTGATCGCAGTTTGCCTGCCGATGCTCTTGTATATTCAGTGCTGGCTGTGTACTAGGCACAGCCTCTCACCTCCAGCATGCCACACAGCTGGTACTTTCCCTGTACCGACCACTGTTTGCCTGCCGATGCTCTTGTATATTCAGTGCTGGCTGTACTAGGCATAGCCCCTCACCTCCAGCATGCCACACAGCTGGTACTTTCCCTGTACCGACCACTGTTTGCCTGCCGATGCTCTTGAATTGGCCGGTGCTGGCTCTGTACTTGTTTATAACACACCTGCTGCTGCATGCCTCGCATTAAGGCTCCCAGTTTTCAGTTTTTACTGATTTTTACACATAATTACAGACAGATGTTTGTATTCATTTTCACATATCGAAAAACCCACAGGTTTCCCATTAAGTGACTTTCAATGTTGTCAGCCATGACTGCCAGGCCAGTAGCTGTGCAGATTGAGAAGTAAGGGAGTTAAAAGAGGGCCAGAGTTTCCTAAAAAAGCTTAAAAACCTGCAGGTGTGCACGTGCTTATACCACAATACTAACATTTTCATGTGAGTGCATGGAAATATCATGTTTGAAAATCCATAGCCCTAAAACCCACCAGGTATCAGATATTTAGTGCACATTCATCAGCTAAACACATGCGGACATAAAGTAGCTGACGTTTCATTTTTTTTACACACAAATAAGCATGGATAAACGCAAATAAAACGAGGCAAACATAAATGTGCATCAATACAGACAGACGTGAAAAAAATAAACAGCATGAAACCGACAGGCCTGTTTTATAATAGCTCCAGCTTATCTCAGAGCTGCCACCAGGCGTGCCCTTACTCCTTGCATGTCTGTACCCTAAGTGTACTGGTGGGTGAAGGCCTGCGTACCTGTTTAGAATACAGGCCGGGCCCTCACTTCCAGCCTGACCTGCAGCTGGTACCAAGTCTGTGCCTTCTGTTTACAAGCCTATGCCCGGCAGGCTGCCTCACCTGCAGCTGGCACTGGGTCTGCATATACTGCTGGCACGCCTAGGCCCTGGTGGTTCTGGTTGTTTACATGCCTGAGAACTGGTTTACAATTCAGGTAAGAGATGTGGAGCAGCGGCCAGAGCGCCTGACTTCGGAGCATGGGGCTCACTTTTCAATCCCCGGCACTGGCGGCAGCTCAACATCATGTGACTCTGGGCAATAGCTCTCCCCCAGCACCCTGAAACCCTTAATGGGTGATATGTTCGCACTTTACAAATAGGAATTATCACTATCACATTCAGCGTGTCCTGCTGCTGGTGCTGGGTCTGCACGTACTGTCCTCAACCTCACAGACAGCTCGTTGGCTAGTCTGAAGTACCGACGGACAGAGCGGTGCCTCCATCTCCGAGCAGTCAGCCGGGTGAGGTGAGGCGTTCCCCCACGAAAGGCTGGGGAAGAAGATATTTATCTTGCATCCAAGTACGAGATTGCTCGTCTGGTAGGGTGGCTTTTGCCACTAACCTTATATGACTTTTATTGTATGTCTTTTGCTTCTCACACTTCACTAGCAATATATTTTTCCTGCAGTAGCATCTTAAATTATATCTATCTTGTTTTTGGTCCTGAAGAAAGCCGGGTCAGGTGACCATTCCGGCTGAAACATGTCGACCATACCATAATTGAGCCAGGAATTAGTCTATTTTGTTAAAGACTATAGGCTTTTTAAGATATGAAACTTGGTTAATCTTCAATAAACATATTTTTTGCCCAAGTATTCATTTTTAATTTCACATTTACACCGGAGCACTGCACATCACGTGAGTCCCTAGGTCTTGGGTGCTAACCCTGGCAGGAGTACTTCCTTCTGGGAATCAGTGGCCTGTGCACTTAGCAGAGCCTTTTGTGGCCCGCGATTGTGGGCGCAGACAGTGATTCCCCAGAGTTCCAGATGACGATGCTCCGCCAGTAAGGGTGGGCTGATGGACTCTTAACTCCTGTTGGGTGTTGTCCCGACCACCCGAGGGATCCCTTGCCCTTTTTCACAGCAGTCATTGGTTCACTATTCCTTTTCCTATGGACTTGGCACCTTCTGATAGTTTTTTGTAGTACTTTGAAGGGATTGGAGGTGTAATAGTCCTTAAACTAATTGTCCCTTTCTTGACCCCTTGATAAAGTGAGTTGTTTGGCAGCGGCCAGAGCGCCTGACTTCGGAGCATGGGGCTCACTTTTCAATCCCCGGCACTGGCGGCAGCTCAACATCATGTGACTCTGGGCAATAGCTCTCCCCCAGCACCCTGAAACCCTTAATGGGTGATATGTTCGCACTTTACAAATAGGAATTATCACTATCACATTCAGCGTGTCCTGCTGCTGGCGCTGGGTCTGCACGTACTGTACCATTGTTGCTCTGGCAGGTTGCAGGCCTGTGCACTGGTTTGCAATACAGGGAACCCCCTCACCTTTAGTGAGAAATGGATCTGTATGTATTGCTGGCACACCGAGACCCTGTTTTCCTAATACTTCACTCTAATCTAGGTAAGGGCATCACATCCAGCACGCCCTGCAGCTGTCACAGCGCCTGTACATGATGTGTACACGCCTACGCCCTGGCTGTGCGGGTATGCACTGGTACAGGCCCCTGACCAAAAGCTAGCATGAGGTCTGAGAACACTGTCTGCAGCCTAAGCCCCGGGTGTATCAGTAGGCTCTGGAAGGTACACAGGCAAGGGGACTGCCCTCCAGCAAAGTCAAGGAGCTGGCACTGCGCATGTACATGTGGTATGCATTCCTGGGCGCTGGAAGGTACTAGTTTACAACCCTGGAACGTCCTCATCCCCAGCTTGTCCTGCAGCTGGCACTGCGCCTGTACATGTTGAAACGCCTAGGCGCTGGGAGGTACTGGTTTCAAAACCGGGTGGGCCTCACCTGCAGCTGGCACTGCGCCTGCACATGCTGTTTGCACGCCTAGGCGCTGGAGGGTAGTGGTTTAAAACCCAGGGTGGGCCTCACCTCCAGCTTGTCCTGCAGCTCCCTCTGGTTCTGCTCGTACTGCCGGCTCATGTCCTGGTTTCTCTCCAGCAGGGCCTTCCCCAGGCGGGCGGCCAGGATCAGGTCCTTCTCCTTCTGCCAGTAGACGGAGAGCAGCTCGGGGTCGGGCCCGCCCTGGGGGGCGCAGTGCTCGGGCTGCAGTCCGGGGAGCTCGGAGGCCAGCAAGACCAGCTCCTCGAGCTCCAGCTCGCCGAGCCCTGGCCGGGGGGGCCGCCCGCCGCCTTCTTCTTCCTCCATGCGGGCGCTGTCCGCCTCGGCCGGTGCTGAAGTCAGGCCCGCCAGTCCCAGGAGGCGCACGGACATACCCCGGAGGGGGGCGGCCTGCGGGTCCGCTCCGAGCCGAGCGATGCCTCCAGAGCATGGGGGAGCCCCGTCGGCCCTCCCGCGACCCCTCCCCGCCGGCCCAGGACGCTGTCCCTGCGAGGATCTCGGGCCCTCTCCGGAGCTGGAAGTGCGTCTCTCCCGGCTGCCGAAGCTGTTCCCTACTGCGCTTCCTCGGTCACCGACCCCCCTCTTCGACTCCTTGAGCACCTGCGGTAGGCCCTGAACCCGCCTCACTAGGGTCCTGACCCTGCTTGTCCACCTGTTCCTCTCCTCCCCGGCCTACCGACCCTCTTCCTCGCCCCCTTGATTTCCTTCTCGGGTTCTCGACCCTCCTTCCCTGGTACCTCACCCTGCCCTCCTGTTTCCTTCTTCACCCGGCTTACCGACCCTCTCCTCGTCCACTGGATCTATTTGTCGGTTTCTTGACCTGCCTCCCCGGTTCTTGACCTCCCAACCTCTCTGCCAGGGAATTCTTATTTCCCTTCAGAGGTTCCGGACAGCCTCCGGTGTTTCACGCCCCTTCGTTAGTGCCCGACAGTCCGAATACCCGACCCCCCTCTCTGGGTTCCTGATCCTTCTCCGGTTCCTAACCCCTTCTGGTTCCTACCTGGATTCTTGATCACACTAGGTGGGAACCAGCCCTCCGCCTTAGCGCCTCATTGCCCTCCCCTGAGTTATGACACTGTCCACAGGTTCTTGAGCACCTCCCTGGAATCTTGAATCCCGTGTCTTGATGCTGCCCCCCTTCTCTAGGCCCCTAACACTTCCCTGGGTCTCTGATCTTCCTCCCAGGCCCCGTTCTTAACCCCTCCCTCCACCTCAGGCTCCTGGCCAACTTCTCTAGGCCTTTCGATTGCTTCTTTTTTCGGCTTTTCGACCCTTCTTCCTTAGTTCTTGGTTTTTGTTCTCAAGGTCCTTATCTGCTTTGCCTGGCCCCGCCCCGCCCTAACCCTTCCCGGCGTGCCTGAACCCTTCCCCACTCTGACCCCGTCCCCAACTTTCTGTTCTCTTCCCACTCAGGGGTCTGTCTGGTCTCCTCCTGGAGTTCTTGACCCGACCCCCTTCGCTGAACTCCACCCGTGTTTCTTGCCCCCTTCTAGTGCTTGAACCCACACCCCAGGCCCGACTGCCACTTTCCCCTAAGTTGCCAATCACTTCCTGGGTCCCCTACTCTCCTCCCAGATCACCCTACACCCCCAGTGACCCCTGCCTTCCAAAATCCCTTTCCGATTACCAAGGGTGCTGGTTCACCATTCCTGGTTCTCGATAACTCCCTGTGTGCCACTGACCCCCCTCCTGCACCCTACCACTCACATTTTCTCTCGCCCCTGCAGGCAGGTGCCCCCCACTTAAGGTTCCTGAGGCCCAACCTCAATTCTCTCCCCTTCCACGGGGCCTGATTTCTCCCAGTGCGTGCCTGGGGGTCCCTCCAACCCGGATATCTCTACCCTGGAGCCAGGTTCCCTTCTGATGATGTTCCGCTAGCGCCTCCCGCCTCTCCTGGGGTACCTGCTTCGTCTGCACGGATTCCAGATCCCCTCCTCGGGTGGCCACACACCCCTTACCCCCTCCCCTTCCCCCGTCCCCAACCCCTGGACTGGACACCCCTCTCCTTGCCCTGTGCTCGGATCTCCTTCCTCCGGCTCCCGCTGCCGGCCACTTGCCGCTGACTCCCTCTGGGCTCCTGCCCCCGGTTCCCGGGGCTGCTGCTCCGGATCTACCCGGCCTGGGGTTGGTGGTGTTCAGCGGGCTGCGCGGTGAGCTCTCCCTGCCCTGCGGCGCCCGGCTCCCGGCTCCCCATCTCTCCTAGCTCAGGCGGCGCAGAGACGTCTGACAGCGGCAGGCAGAGGCAGGCCCGGCCCCCTCCCCAGGCCGCCCCCACGAGTGACGCCAGGCAGCACCTGTTCTTCCGGGCGCCGCCATTCGCCGGCTCCGCTGTCTGCAGTGCCCGCCCCTTCCCTTCCCTTCCTCCTGCACGATCCATCACCTTCACTGGCTGCCACCAGACCTCCGCACCCTCCAGCAGAGCACCGGCATCTTAACCTTCTCTGGCTGTCACCAGATCCCCGGGATCTGTCCGCTCTCCCCACTTCTTCCCTTCCTCCACCATATATCCGCACTCCACCCTCCACCAGACCCCGCTGCCTTCTACCAACAGACCAGACCATTTCCCGTCTGCTACCAGATCCCTCCTTTCTCATAACAAGACCCCCCTCTTGACATTATTGCGTGACTGCCACTAGATCCCCAGGATCTATCACAAGATCCCCGCCTTTCTTCCTTTACTCCACCATATATCTGCACACTACCCTCCAACAGATCCAGCGGCCCTCTACCACCAGCACCAGATCCCCAGGATCTATCACAAGATCCCCACCGTTCTTCCTTTCCTCCACCATATCTCTGCACACTACCCTCCAACAGATCCTGCGGCCCTCTACCACCAGCACCAGATCCCCAGGATCTATCACAAGATCCCCACCGTTCTTCCTTTCCTCCACCATATCTCTGCACACTACCCTCCAACAGATCCTGCGGCCCTCTACCACCAGCACCAGATCCCCAGTATCTATCACAAGATCCCTTCCCTTCTTCCTTTCCTCCCCATGATCTCTGCGCACTTCCCTCCACCATACCCCGTCATCCTCTACCAACAGACCTTTCCCGTCTGCCACCAGATCCCTCCGTTCCCGTGAAAAGATCCTCTTCTTAACCTTCCCTGGCTGCCACAAGGGTCCCAACATGCAGCACAAGCCCCCTCCCCTCCAATCATCATACATACCCTTTCTTCCTTCCACCAGATCCCACCACCTTCCATCAACAGCTCAGCAGCTTCATCTTCCCTGGCAGCCAGGCACCCCCACACCTGCTGTCACTGGATTCCGTCCTTAGCCAACGCCCCATGGCACAAGATCTCAATCCTGTCCGTAGATTTCCTCCATAAACATCCTGTGCTGAAAACTAGATCTTCCCCCTATGACCAGATCCCCTCTAACCTTCCATATGTGCTACTAAATCTGCAAACAACATCTCCAGATATATTTCTTAATCAATTGTTTTTGCTACATGATCCCAAGAGAAGACTTGCTCAACCCAACATTCTCCAAAAAGATCCCATCTTACAGCCAACCCCCCCACCGCTTGAGATGTTCGAGCCTTCCTATAATAAAATACCCCGCACCCCACCTCCTACACCCCTTAAAGTAAAACCGGGTGCATGGATCTCCTGTCCTGGAGGGTGCTCTGGTGAAACTAAATGGCCCATTCTAGGGGTCAGGAGCACTGCAAAGCACCCTTCTTGTCTAGAGGACCCATTGCTACTGTGGCTGCCCTTACCCATGGAGACTGTCTTGGCAAACTGTTCCATCTGAAGAAGGCGCTGTGTCTTCAAATGTGACTTTAGGCGCCGCAGGTATATAGCAGATCTTCATGCTGAACTGCGTTCCAGTAAGCATAGTGCCGATATCGCCCCCCTCCACCTAGCAGTAATTAGTCGCGCCACAAAATATTCAGTCCACACACATTTTGTTGGAAAACAGTTTGCTGCAGGTTTAATTCATGCAAGGAGTATGCCAATGTAGGCGCTGTATGTCTTCCAATGTGCCTTTAGGCGCCACAGGTCTAGAGCAGATCTTCATAGTGAACTGCGTTCCAGTAAGCAATTCTGCTGTGCCCAATTTATTGTCAAACTTTATTTGAGAAACAATGGCATGCTTGCCTTCTCTCAATGATGCAAGGCACAGGTAAACAAGCGGCCATTTTGAGGCATTATGTTTTAAAGTACAGTTTGGCGTGCGTGGTTTTCCCCTAGCAGGGAACAGGGGGGCCAGAATGGAATAAAAGCTAGACAGCCCCCTGCCTCCAGAAGTTAGGTCAGGAAAGAGTGGAGACTCTGGCCTTGCAGAAAAAATATACATATTTCTGTCTGAAAATAACTGGAGGGCTGACTTCATGTGCTCATGAACAGGCTGCTATTGAAGTGGAGAAGATGTGAGCATCTCTGCCTGGAAGTAAGAATGTGCCGTGGGAAAGAGATGTGCATCTTGGCAAAGGGGATCCATATCTGAGGAGATGCAGAAACTGTAGAATTGTCGATCTGCAGAGGTTGGTTACAAAGTTAGAGATGAATTGAACATTGATGTGAGCTGTGACTGAGCTCTCCCAGGAAATCCAAATAAGCAGGTTCAGCCCGGGAATGGAATTGCCTCTTACTAATCACCACTTATAAGTTTAAGGCTACTCCTATGACAAACAAAACACAAACAGAGAGCACAAATAATCAAAACCAAGATCTTGGACTGAGCTCCCACAAAATCTGTAGAAAGTTGGATTGTTCCAAGGGGCAAATTGTCCCACCACTGTGTAAAAACTAGACCCGAGGCAGCCACACCGTTTCTCTAAGACCGTCTCATCTGCCCGCTAGTAGCGCAGAGTCGATACAGAAGCGACTCCAGACAGTGTGCCAAGGGTTAGTAGTACCAGCAGAGCACTTGGATCAAGAAAGCACTCAGTGAAACTCACACACCAATTTAGTACAATAAAAAGTTTTTTTAGGATTGATCCAAGTCCAAAACGACCAAAATTGAATCAGTCAGAGCCAAGATATATTATTTCGAAGTGGCAGCTCCATTCAGATGTCTTCTCATTCTGCATGGACAGTCGATGAAAGTTCCTGAGCATTACTCACAAGCGGCACTGAAGGCTACTTCCTGCTCCAGTAATACTAGACAACGAAACAATGGTTCTATCGGATCAACTATCCCAAATGAATCAATTGTAGGAGTCCAAGGTCAAAAATCCTCCCAAAATCCCACACAGCTGGGTTTACGTTCTACAGGTCTACATAGACAACAGAAGCCAATTTCTATAGAGAAACAAAAAATATTGTCTCAATGTAATTATTTGCACTATAGAAACAACATAGCTCTAAAACACTATATATATTGGTAGTACCTTAGAAAATGTGTCAAAGTATGTTGATCACTTTTTGAGAGACTATGTTTCCGCCTTACCTTCTCATGTCAAAGACACTAAAGATTTTCTCTGTAAGCTTAGTGATACAACTTGGACCAACACTGACCTTATGATAACTTTGATGTCAACTCGTTGTACACTATAATTGATCATGAACAGGGCATAAAAGCGTGTTTTCATTTTTTAAAGAATAGATCTATGAAATATTTAGAACACACAAAAATGATTACTGAAATGATGAGAAAATGTCTGGAAAGAAATATTTTTATGTTCAATGGTACCATTTTTAGACAAACGCGAGGTACCGCGATGGGTACTTGTTTTGCCCCAAGTTTCGCCAATCTGTTTCTTGGCAAATGGGAAGAGGACATTCGATCTGACGCCAACTTCACTTCGGAATTTGCCAAAGTTAAAGTATGGCTTAGATACATCGACAACCTTTTTATAATTTGGTCAGGTACTGAAGAAACAGCTACTCAGTTTGTAGAGAAACTTAACTGCAATAATTACAACATACGCCTGACATTAAATATGAGTCGTCATCAAATTGAATTTCTTGACCCAATGATAACAGCACTCTAAATACTAGTCTCTTTCGAAAAACCACTGCTGGTAATACTCTTCTTCACGCCCTCAGCAGTCACCCTGATAATCTAAAATGGAGCATTCCATACGGCGAACTGCTGAGAGCGAGAAGAAACTGTAGTACTGAGACAGCATTTACGACCGAAAAAAACATCATGATTGAAAGATTTCTTAATAGAGGTTACCCCATGTGGGTGCTTAACAAAGCACTGAATAAAATCAATATGATCGACAGGTCATCCACATTGGCAACAAGAGAAGACAATTTTACTGATGAGGATCCCTCAAGTCAGGAACCTAGACTCATTTTGACTTTTAATGACAGCTCCAGACAGATACAAAAAATCCTAGCTGACAAATGGGATATTCTCACAAGTGATCCTATTATAGGACAAAATATGAAAAAGAGACCTAGTATAACATACCGAAAAAGCCGAAGCTTTAGAGACATACTTGTGCATAATGATATAACACAAGTACTATCTAGAGGAGAACATAACCTAAAAGGTTTCTTTCCCTGTGGCCATTGCAGAGCATGTCACAATAGTCATATGGTACAAGAATTTAGTGTACCTGGCCAAGACAGACCTAAACGCATCAATCAGTTTCTCACTTGTAGCACTCCTTTTAGCATATATGTCTTAGAATGCCCATGCAAACTTAGATATGTGGGGAGTACTACATTTATGGCAAAAAAATGTATACAAGAACATTTACGGGCCATAAATAAAAAAGATTTCCATTACCCCATAGCCCGGCATTTCCAGGAATTTCACCTGTCTAATAGTTCTTTACTTAACTATTTCATCATAGAACAGGTACATAACAATGCTAGAGGAGGCAATAGAGTGCTCAAATTGCAGAAACAAGAATCAAGATGGATATTGGAACTTGAAACTAAATACCCAGGGGGTCATAATCTTGATGAAGAATTGAGTACCCACTTGTATGAAGACTAACATCTCTTCCAGACTAATATGATTAATCCTCTCTGATTTCTCTATTCATTTAACAATGTCTCTATTATTGTAAATATATAATAGAACTTTAAGAGAACATTTTAATCATTTGCATAAGTATTTTTTCTCTCTTTTATTTTTTATCACAGGAAGAAAGGAAGGGATTCCCGGTATCCTAGGATGGCTATTCCGATATGGGTCCCTACCCTTTTCTTCCCCTTTTGGGTCTACACTTTTGTAAGATAAGATATATTTTTTACTCTTTTCACTCATTTTCATCCACCATTTGTTATATTGAAACCATGTCAAACTGAAACATCTTGGATGTAATGTACCTGCATTTGTTGTGCATCGGATTATTAATATCTCAGATACGAATTCATTACCACTATGGTATATAAATTAAGTGTGTCAATGTACTATATATATATTTGTACTAATTGTTTACCTATGTTGATACATTATCTATTAGATATGTATTTAATACTGAGATTTAATGTAATTATGGTCGTTTTATAATTTTGGATATGTATATAATTTAGAGTATAATAGAGAATATTTTGACCTTGGATCTGAACTTTGAAACCAGATACTTATTGAAATGATTTGATATTGAATTCAATAGGGTTAACCACTATGGTGCTTCACATTACATGTATCAACTTATTACACCACTATTAGGTGCATAAATTTGTATCATCGGTTTTATGTTGACATACCACCACAATTAGGTATATATCAGATCAGGTTAACACAATGTGTGTATATCGTCACTAGAATATTGAAATCTGTGATGAGTAATAATCTCTATTTCTTTTTACATTATTAACTTGTAAATCCAAAACATACATTCAGTTGAGAAGAATTATAAAGAGAAATCATAATCATGACCATATGTATTTTTACACTTCCAATATGGCCGCTATGTTTGACATAATGTACCAGCATTCTCGCTGAAAGTAGCCTTCTTTCATTTCAACTACCAGGCTACTTATGGTTTCAAAACTTTATTGTACACTGTGTGAGCAAGACAGCTTTGCTGTCGAAACGTGTAACCGATTAAACTGAATCTTGGCGTTATCTCCTGAGAGTGCGTTTTCTCTGTTTACAAGTTGGGATTATTACGGCCGGAGGCTTCGCCGGCATCACGCACCAACTGTCTATGGGCCTGGGTTTCCAGTAAGAAGCAAATTTTGGAGAAAAAAAAAAATATATAAATATATATACAAGTACCTAGCGCATTCTTCCACTTCCTGGCAGGCGAGGAGGAAAGCACACGGACACCAGTCATGCTTCACGAAGATTTATTCAGAAGTCAGCATCGGCATGACAAGTCATTACGCGTTTCGGCCACCAGGTGGCCTTGATCATATATATATATATCCACACCGTCACAGTTTAATGAGCGCGCTCTCAGAAAATCGCAGAACTCAGGAAGAATGGTCAATCCACCATTTATTGCACAACGCGTTTCGGTTCAAAGAACCTTGATCACGTGAAATTTTCACCCAATCACACAACAACTTATTCTGTAATACAAATAGTAAAGAAGGACCCACCATACTTTCTTGTCGGACATCTTGGAATGGCCAAAAGCAAACATAATTCATGGCATGTATAATATAAACTTGCATGTGCAAACTGCTTTCTTATGTACATTGCTTTCGTGAATATGTATTAAAGAATAAGTTGTCTCGTGATTGGGTGAAAATTTCACGTGATCAAGGTTCTCTGAACCGAAACGCGTTGTGGAATAAATGGTGGATTTACCATTCTTTCTGAGTTCTGCGATTTTCTGAGAGCGCGCTCATTAAACTGTGATGGTGTGGATATGGTGTGCCGGTGTGCTCCGCCGGCGTGCGCGCCTCCCTCCGATGGGCCCAGACAGTTCGGAAGGAGCATCTCAGGGGATATATACATATATATAGATATATATATATATCCAAACAACAGGTTGCCCAATATGGAGATGCCACACAACAGGAGCTTTAATAAGCCTTTAATCAAGGAACAGCAGTGTAGCAGAGAAACAGAGTCCCCCTCAATCGTGAAAGCCCAACGCGTTTCGAGCACTCCCTGTGCTCTTGTTCACGAGCTGCGAATTAATGAGCAGAGTGGCAATCTTAGAAGGCCATATGCATGATACAAAGTCCTGCCCATATGGGCAATGCACACCGGCATTATGGATCTTGTGGTTCCTCTGAAAGTGAAATCCCAAGTGGGTGCCGTTAAGCGTAAAGTGACTCAAAGTGTTCCCCCAGTGGGTTGAGTGGGGGCCAAGTCTCACGCCGTACTGCTTAGTGTCAGTCCCAAAACACGGCACTTCCGTTCCGCTGTATTTGGAGGTTTTCCGAACACTGGTTCCGTATAGATGACGGCAGGGCATCTCCGCGACCTGGGCCAGGCCGCCATAACATCCAAACAGGTTGTGCAATATGGAGATGCCACACAACGGGAGCTTTAATAAGCCTTTAATCAAGGAATGGCAGTGTAGCAGACATACAGAGTCCCCCTCAACATCTAAGTGGGGACAGCTGGACTCTGACCAATGAGAGAGCTGGTAAAATCTCAAAAGGAGGTGTGGGTGTTACCTTTGTGTCATCAGCGGCATCTGAGGAAGGGTAATGAGCCGAAATGCATTATGCCGGAGGCGTCTGATTTGCTGGAGGTGTTCAATAAAAGGATTTCCTTTCCCCGCTGTGTCCTCTGGTTGCTTTAATGGAGCGATCGTTGGTGTGATGTTTGACGCGCCTGTCAGGAACGCGTTTGGAGGACCCATCCTGAATCGTTCTGGACTTTTTCTGGCAATGTGGCATATTTTCTGTATTGAGCAGCCCAGAACCGCCTTGAGATCAGGCCAAGCAAGCGGCCTCTGCCAGGAGCAGTCCGTGACTTCACGGGGTTTGCTGTCATTGTACGAGCATTCCGGGCCCCGGCTGAGTGTTGTGATGGGGGCCGGACGGAGGGCACTTGAGTAGATCCAGGACACCCCCCGACTCAGGTGCACCAGTGATACAACGAAAGCACCCCTTTTACACGGTATGTCGGCACTTATTTAAGAACATTAGTCCCCATAGAAGTACTCACCCGGTAAGTGGCATGCTGGGAGCTGTAGTCCAGGACTCGATACTGCAGCAGAGACTTTCAACATCTAAGTGGGGACAGCTGGACTTTGACCAATGAGAGAGCTGGTAAAATCTCAAGAGGAGGTGTGGGTGTTACCTTTGTGTCATCAGCGGCATCTGAGGAAGGCTAATGAGCCGAAATGCATTATGCCAGAGGTGTCTGATTTGCTGGAGTTGTTCAATAAAAGGATTTCCTTTCCCCGCTGTGGCCTCTGGTTGCTTTAAGGAGCGATCGTTGGGTTGATTGATATATATATATATATATATATATATATATATATCTCCAAACAATAGGTTGCCCATTATGGAGATGCCACACAGCGGGAGCTTTAAAAAGCCTTTAATCAAGAAACAGCAGTGTAGCAGAGAAACAGAGTCCCCCTCAATCGTGAAAGCCGAAAGCGTTTCGAGCACTCCCTGTGCTCTTGTTCACGGGCTGCGAGTTAATGGGCAGAGCGGCAATCTCAGAAGGCCATATGCATGATACAAAGTCCCGCCCATATGGGCGTATGCACACCGGCATTATGGATCTTGTGGTTCCTCTGAAAGTGAAATCCCAAGTGGGTGCCGTTAAGTGTAAAGTGACTCAAAGTGTTCCAGTGGGTTGAGTGGGCGCCAAGTCTCACATCGTACTGCTTAGTGTCAGTCCCAAAACACGGCACTTCCGTTCCGCTGTATTTGGAGGTTTTCCAAACACCGGTTCCGAATAGATGACCGCTGGGCATATCCGCGACATGGGCTAGGCCGCCATAACATCCAAACAACAGGTTTCCCAATATGGAGATGCCACACAACGGGAGCTTTAATAAGCCTTTAATCAAGGAACAGCAGTGTAGCAGAGAAACAGAGTCCCCCTCAATCGTGAAAGCCCAACGTGTTCCGAGCACTCCCTGTGCTCTTGTTCACGGGCTGCGAGTTAATGAGCAGAGTGGCAATCTCAGAGGGACATATGCTTCTTGGTTATCTATCTATCTATCTATCTATCTATCTATCTATCTATCTATCTATGTGTGTTTGTATATCTATCTATATATATATATCAATATATATATATATCTTTATATATATCTATATCTGCAAAATATTTGGAGTCCACAGTATGCTGTTTCTTAATTGCACCAGCGTTGGATTGATGTTTTTGGGATACGCCGTCCCCCTGTGGAACGCCGTCGCAAGCGGCAGAGAAGAGGCGAAGGCTTTGTTGGCCCATGTGCTGCTCAGCCTATCGGTGTGAGATATATATTATCTACTGGCGGTCGCCAGTAGATAGTTATAGTTAGGACCGTGTTTCCATAGGAAATCTGAAAATTCTATTTTGAATAACTTTGGCGCCGGTTGACGAATCCTCGCGAAATTTTCAAAACTAATATATATATATATATATATATTTATATATATATATATATATATATATATATATATATATATATTCAAAAAATCAGCATCGCTTCTTCTGGGGTGATGGGACCCGTGAAGGGTGGCATACACGCCGGCGAAGCTCACCGGCAAATTCAATGTCCCAAAATCCAAGTAGTGCAGTATGCTCTCAGTAATAAAGGCACGGCAACTCCGTAGTGCAGGTCCAAATATTTATTACACAACGCGTTTCGGCAAGAGCCTTGATCACGTGTAACCAACAACACAAACACCCAAGATTAAATAAAGTTGCATGTGAGAAACAAGTATCATGGAAATCAAGAAGGGACTTAGCGCTGGCTCAGATGTTTCCCTAGCATGGTCGCCATCTTGGAAGGGCAAACTGTTACAATGGCAGCATATTCATACATCATAATATGAAAGTCAGAGTTTAGTACGTGCCAATAATATAAACAGATAAGTATTGCAAAATATGCATATTCCATCTACAAAGTAGTGAATCTACGATAGAAAAAAACCCTAGTCGGGTTAGCCATGGCTCAGATGTTTCCCTAGCATGGTCGCCATCTTGGAAGGGCAAACTGTTTCAATGGCAGCATTAACATACATTATACATTGAAAATCAGAGTTTAGTTTGTGCCAATAATATAAACAGATAAGTATTGCATTTTACATCTGCCGAGTAGTGAATCTACTATAGAAACAATAATCCCTAGTCGGGTTAGCCATTTGAGAAAGGTCAAATCAAACGAGCAGCACAGTAATCGTAAATCATAGATTCTGCAGCAGGTCTGCCAAAAAAAGTGTTAATAATAAAGAACACAAAATTCTAAAATACATAGTGTAAAATAGAACATCAATGCTATAAATTCGTCACAAAGGTAATGACACTGGAGCTAACACGATTCAGTGAAGTGGGAGAGCAGGTCAAATACCCGATCTCATAAGTTAGCCCCACTAAGTGTCACAGGAGTAGCATCAGTCTCAAGGGACTAAAGTATCTATGATTCAAACATAGTGCTGCTAGTAAAAGAAGTTAGAAGTCAAATGACACTAAACAGTGACCTCTATCAAGGTCTCGTCTTAACTTAACATAAATACCACAAAAAGAAATACCAAGATCCCAGTGCGAGGAGGTGTGAGTGTAGAACAGGAACGGAGGAAAGGGTAGGATGCCCGTGTCGGTGTGTAGCAATGTGAGGGCTCCTTCCTTCACACCTGTATAAAAACATAAAAGATATTCACATTAGAATCTAGTGTACGAACATACATCAGCGCAAAAGGAGGAAAAAAGGTTACTGTTAATATGTTTGTTGCAACAAAATGCAGGCAATTAAAAATATTCAATGGCAAGTTCATGATCGCTCATCAAAATGAGCAAATAATACAATGCAGTTAGAGTATAGGGCAGAGCCCTCACATTCAGTAGGAAATGAATCATATCTTAAGATGAATGGACAGTTCTTCATCTAAGTTCAGCCCCACCGGACTTTTGGTCAGAAACTCAATGATGTATCTAGATTCACGTTGTCTCAAGGTCAGAACTCTATCACCCCCTCGAGGATTTCTGGGTATCTGTTCCAAAATCATGTAGCTCAAATCTGCGACATTGGCAAAATGCCGTTCATTAAAATGACGGGCCACAGGATATTTCGGATCATTGTGTGAAATTGCTCTGAGATGTTCTAATATTCTCTTTTTAGCTGGACAGATCGTACTCCCTATGTACCACAGTTTGCATGTGCATTCAATCACATATATTACAAAATTGGAGCTACAAGTCAGAAATTGCGTTAGTTTTTTAATGATCCCATTGTATTCTAGAATACTCTTGAATTTACTGTGTCGACACGCCTTACAGTGCCCACAAGGATAACATCCTACCAAGCCATGTCCTTCATCTGAGGGATACTGAGTAATGTCATGCTTGACTACTATATCTCGAATATTTTTGTCTCTCCTATATGTGATGGTAGGACGATCAGGTAATGTGTTCCCCAAAATGCTATCAGATTTCAAAATACTCCAATGTTTAGTGAGTATATGTCTGATTCTTTGTGCCTCAGAGTTAAAGGTTAAGATCATTCGTGTCCCTGTCTTATCAGTGTCCTCCTCAGCACAAGGTCTATCTTTCAAGGTGTCGGTGCGCTGTACACCGTTCACTCGTTCTATAGCTTTTTTAAGAACCCAGTTAGGATAACCTCTGTTCAGAAATCGGTTGATGAGGACTTCTTTTTCCAGACACAAGGACTCAGGATTGTTACAGTTCCTTTTTGCCCTCAGCAGTTCCCCGTACGGTATGCTCCATTTGAGAGCTTCCGGGTGACTGCTGAGGGCATGTAGGATACTGTTACCTGCTGTCTCTTTACGAAACAACGAGGTGCACAGTTTGTTCTCTTTGATCTCTAAGCGGACATCAAGATACTCAGCTCGGCTGGCATGTATGGTCCCAGACAGTGATATGTTGTATTTATTGGTGTTCAATTTCACCAAAAAAGATTCAGCTTCCTCCTGTGGTCCACTCCAGATGATAAATAAATCATCTATATAGCGCAGTCATAAGATGACTTTCTGAAAGTCCTTCTGCAGGGTGGTGCTGGCAAAGATTTCTTGCTCCCAGTATCCCATGAAAAGATTGGCGAAACTGGGAGCAAAGCAAGAACCCATCGCAGTACCCTTCACTTGCCTATAGAGGGCGCCATTGAAGGAGAAGATGTTATTCTTGAGGCAGAAATCAGTCATTTCCATTAACATCAGACTATGCTCACGATATTTAAGAGGTCTGTGTTTCAGAAAGTGATCACATGCTTCAAGCCCTTGTATGTGGTCAATGATCATGTATAGTGATTGTACATCAAGTACCATGAACAGATAATCAGATTTCCACTCCAGATTCTCTATCTTACAGGGAAAATCCTTCATGTCTCTCAGGTAGCTGGGAAGTAGGATAACAAATTCTCTCAGGAAATGGTCAATATACTTAGAGATGTGCTCCGTAGCACACCCAATTGAAGACACAATAGGGCGTCCTGGAGGTTTGGTCTTACATTTATGCAGTTTGGGGAGAAGGTACAGAATGGGCAATTTCGGGTGATCTTTTTTCAGATAGCAGTATTCTTCCCACTTGATGAGACCTTTGTCTCTCCATGTGGTAAGTTTCTCCCAGATGTCAGTGATGCTCTGGTTATATACATTGGTGGTGATATGTATATAGAAATTATTGTCTTCTAGTTGCCTCATAGCCTCACTGATGTACTCTTCCCTATCCAGTACCACCACATTACCCCCCTTATCTGCTGGGCGGATCACAATGCTAGTGTCTTCAGCTAATGTCTTGGATGATTGTCTCTGTGTAAAGGAAAGGTTATTCTTGGTGTCAAAGGCACGTTTATGTGTGTTAAGTCTAAGCTTCATTAGAGATTTTATTATACAGTCTTGGAATGAATCAATGTTATCGTGCGGAAGAAGGGGTATAAAGGTGGATTGGGCCCTAAAGTGTGTGTGAGCTGCCGCTGCCTGTACCACTTCCATATTATCCAAAGTCTGTGTGATGCTAGATATTTCGCTGCTGTTGTTGTTCTCTTGTGCCAATTCAGCTAAAGTAATCAGAGTATCTACATCACTGATCATCAGGTTACTGTCAGGTATGATGTCTGCTTTCTTGCAAGGCTGTTGGTATCCTAATCTTTTGAGTGCGTGCCACTTTTTGAGTTTCAGTTTTCTTACATATTTAAAAAGATCAATTCTAGTGTCTGTGTACTTGAAAGAGGAAGAGGGGCAGAATGAGAGACCTAAGCAGAGTGTACGTTTTTCTACATCAGTCATAGGTCTTTTCGACAGGTTCACCACTGTTCTATTTACCATTTCGGTATCCATTAGTAATTTTTGTTTGAGCGTGTTCGGCGATTTCCCACTGCGCCCCTTCCTCTGCCTGTGTTCCCAACGTTGTTGGATTCTCTTCCTTCTGTTCCGACGTTTCCCCTGCCTCTTCCTCGTCCACGTCCCCGTGATGTTGGTGGTTTGCTGTCCCTTGTAGATTGTCGATCCTTCTGCAGGAACCGAAACTCCTCTAAAAAATTAATTGGCCTTTGTAGATGGAATATGCATATTTTGCAATACTTATCTGTTTATATTATTGGCACGTACTAAACTCTGACTTTCATATTATGATGTATGAATATGCTGCCATTGTAACAGTTTGCCCTTCCAAGATGGCGACCATGCTAGGGAAACATCTGAGCCAGCGCTAAGTCCCTTCTTGATTTCCATGATACTTGTTTCTCACATGCAACTTTATTTAGTCTTGGGAGTTTGTGTTCTTGGTTACACGTGATCAAGGCTCTTGCCGAAACGCGTTGTGTAATAAATATTTGGACCTGCACTACGGAGTTGCCGTGCCTTTATTACTGAGAGCATACTGCACTACTTGGATTTTGGGATATATATATATATATATATATATATATATATCTATATATCAAGGCACAAGTGCTCAGCCCTTGAGGATGCACTTGTAAAGACAGTTATCTTCCAGCAGGCAACACACAGCACTTCAACCTCTTGAGTCATGCCTGACGCGTTTCGGGTGTTTCCCTTATTCAGCACTCGAGGATGCACTCGAGAGACCGTTATCTTCCAGCAGGCAATGCACACTTGGAGGAAGATTGTTTTAAATAAAGCCAGCAGTATCGCAAATTAATGGAGTCCAGCCTATGAATAAGGGAAACACCTGAAACGCGTCAGGCATGACTCAAGAGCTTGAAGTGCTGTGTGTTGCCTGCTGGAAGATAACGGTCTCTCGAGTGCATCCTCGAGTGCTGAGCACCTGTTCCTTGATGTTAATAACGTCGGCTTCGGGTGTTGAGGGAGCACCACCCTCGGAATTGGAGGAGCCACGGGCGCGAAATCGCATCGCTGCCGCTGAGTGGAGAGACTGAGCCTTGGATTTGGGGTATACATGGCGCTCCACGGCTCATGAGGGCTGATGAGATTTACTCTTACCTAATCCCACCGGGGCAAGAGGCAGACTGTTGACACTACAAATCCCAGCATGCTCTGTGATCTCTTATCACAGAGCTCATTGGAGGAAGATTTTTTAAATAAAGCCAGCAGTATCTCAAATTAATGGAGGCCAGCCTATGAATAAGGAAAACACCTGAAACGCGTCAGGCACGACTCAAGAGGTTGAAGTGCCATTGTGTTGCCTGCTGGAAGATAATGGGATAATGGTCTCTCGAGAGCATCCTCGAGTGCTGAGCACCTGTTCCTTGATGTTAATAACGCCGGCTTCGGGCGTTGAGGGAGCACCACCCTCGGAATTGGAGGGGCCACAGGCGCGAAATCGCATCGCTGCCGCTAAGTGGAGAGACTGAGCCTTGGATTTGGGGTACACATGGCGCTTCATGGCTCATGAGGGCAGATGAGATTTACTCTTACCCAATCCCACCGGGGCAAGAGGCAGACTGTTGACACTACAAATCCCAGCATGCTCTGTGATCTCTTATCACAGAGCTCATTGGAGGAAGATTTTTTAAATAAAGCCAACAGTATCGCAAATTAATGGAGGCCAGCCTATGAATAAGGAAAACACCTGAAACGCGTCAGGCATGACTCAAGAGGTTGAAGTGCCATTGTGTTGCCTGCTGGAAGATAATGGGATAATGGTCTCTCGAGAGCATCCTCGAGTGCTGAGCACCTGTTCCTTGTTGTTATTAACGCCGGCTTCGGGCGTTGAGGGAGCACCACCCTCGGAATTGGAGGGGCCACAGGCGCGAAATCGCATCGCTGCCGCTAAGTGGAGAGACTGAGCCTTGGATTTGGGGTACACATGGCGCTTCATGGCTCATGAGGGCTGATGAGATTTACTCTAACCTAATCCCACCGGAGCAAGAGGCAGACTGTTGACACTACAAATCCCAGCATGCTCTGGGATCTCTTATCACAGAGCTCATTGGCGGAAGATTGGTTTAAATAAAGGCAGCAGTATCGCAAATCAATGGAGTCTAGCCTATGAATAAGGAAAACACCCGAAACGCGTCAGGCATGACTCAAGAGGTTGAAGTGCTGTGTTTTACCTGCTGGAAGATAATAGTCTCTCGAGTGCATGGTACGCACATGTTGTTTATGGATCTTTATTTATTTTCGACGAATAGATCAAGATATCGTCTATGTATACCATGGCGTATTGATCTAAATACTCCCACAGGGCATAGTTTAGGAAGAACTTAAATGCTGCAGGAGCATTACACAAGCCAAATGGCATCACCGGTCATTCGCATAAACCATAGCAGGTCTTGAATGGCGTCTTCCATTCGTCCCCTTCCCGCATACGGACTAGATGGTATGGCCCCTATAGATCCAGACGGGTGTAGATCACTGCCTTTTTTACCTGTTCTAGAAGGACGTTGATCAGAGGTAATGGATACCAGTTCTTAACTGTGATAGCATTCAATGATCTATAATCAATGCAAGCGCTTAAATAACCATTTGCCTTGGGTATTAAAAACAAAGAGGAAGCCGCGGGGGAATTAGAGTCGCGTATGAATCCCAACACCAAGTATTTATTCAAGTAGGCACGTAGATGTTTATTTTCAGGTTCTGTGAGTGTGTATACTCTTCCACAGGGAATGACTACACCATGTGCCAGCTCAATCTGGCAGTCGTATTGGAGATGAGGTGTAAGGACTTCAGATTTTACTTAATTGAAGACATCTGCATAATCCTGGTACTCTTCTGGTAATGTCACTTCTTGTTCTGCAGCAGTGGCGATGTGATAACAAAGAGCCAAGGTTTTAACAGGGATGGTACGGGGTTGAATACAATGGTTTTGGCAATACTCTGATGTAAACATAAGAGTTTTCTCCACCCAATCTATTTGAGGATTATGCAACCTTAACCAGGGTAAGCCCAAGATCACTCCGTATTGTGGTGCTTGTATTATATTAAAGGCCAAGATTTCTGTGTGTTCTGCCCCGTAAGTGACTACCATGGCACTAATGGTAAATCGGATGGGTCCTGAATCCAGACGTTTCCCATCTACAGCAAACACTGCTTCTGGTGTGCCTTTCTCTTGCAGAGTCACTCCCAAGGTGTGTGCCAGTTCCTGATCCATGAAGCATCCTGTTGCCCCAGAATCAACCATAGCCTGCACCTTACACCACTCGTCTTGAAGCAGAAGATTTAGTTCCAGATAAAAAAGCTCTTTGTTACTGGTTGAGTCACCTTCCAGTGACGGGATATAGAAAGGGCTTGAAGCGGTCCCTTCGTCCTTCTTCAAGCTTATTCATTTCCCGCCGATGATTCTGAAGCCACGGTCCATCCTTTTCTATACACAGCCTGGGGATTCCTTGGCCTTAAGGTGCATTCCTTAATGAAGTGTCCTTTCTACCCACAATATATACACAGTCCTATCTTTCTTCTGTAGTCTCTTTCCTCAGAGGTGAATGAAGAACGTACAGTTCCTATATCCATAGGCTCTTGCTTGTGGGGGTGACTATTATCAGAAAGCTGAGGATGATCGGTTCTGCCAGCAAATCTCTCCTTCTTCTTGTGATCTCCCTTCCTTTCGCTGATACAATGATCCAGCCTCAATACGAGGCTTATTAAATCCTCACAAGAAGTGAGTTGAGGATCTGTTTGGGCCAAAACATCTTTCATCGCCTCTTTTAACCCTTTGTGGAATATGGCTAGTTGTTTGGCTTCTGGCCATTCCGTTTCTGTAATTAGTCTACGGAAATCATTTAGGTAGGTTATCAAGTCCTGGTTTCCGTGCCTTAGTTCCAATAAATCACGATCCGCAGAGAGTGTGGCCGATCTACGGTTGAAGGTTTTCTCAAATTCCTTAATGAAAGAGTCCCAGTCATACAATAGAGGGTCGTCTCTATTTATTAGGGGTACCACCCACTGTGCTGCGTCACCTGCCAAATATGAGATTAGAAAGGCTACTCGTGTATGATTTGTGTTGAATGCCTTGATCTTACACGAAAAGAGCAACATGACTTGTGTAAGGAATACCTGTACCTTGCTACTCTCTCCGTGGAATCTCTCTGGTGTAGCTAATGGGATAGGTGTAGGGTTTTCCACTACCACAGGTGCTACCTGGGGAAGCTGTGCTAATCCGGCATCAAACGGATTTCTTTGTAGCCTCTCTACTCTGGCCTGTAGAGCAGCAGATTCTGCCCTAGAGGCCGTCAGTTCTGTTTGCATAACAGCCAAGGCGGCTATAACATCCTCTAAGGTAGCCATGATCAACTTACGACTGGGAGGACAGTAATTCGTGAGTCACTTATTCTGTCGGGCCTTGAATCCTCAGGATCATATGTTGCTATATATGGTCCACCTCCTGATAGCCCCAAGGTCTGATTTATATATACAGACTTGATGAAGTGAACAAGCGGGGGAAGGGAAGGATGGGAACAGCAGGGAAGGAGATCTGAAACAAAAGGAATATCGTTGAAAACACTTGTCATATAACAGTACCACAATACCACCCTTACTGGTACATGAAGCGAGAATTACCTGTAAAGGAAAATATGCTGCGGTCTAGTACAGTACAAAATCATGTGGTTAGGATCCAATGCTTATCTAAGGATTGGAAACACAGGATCAATACATCTTTAGACCTTATCAATGGTTATTCTGTTCATAACATTTTCGGAGGAAACACATACCACAGGTTTTCTCAGGTAGAGCATAACAGGGTATGCGAGCTTGTTATCCCGAATGCTCATCCAAACCCTGCTGTAGAAACATATGAACAAAGATAGCCTCAATCAGACACACCAATAGTATAGGTAAACGTATGGTTTTGTGAAAACATGTAATATTTTCATTAGCAGAAGCAACAGCCATTTCGTTTCCTTCGTAATTCATTCGTCCTCTGCTGTTCGCCTTTTCACTCTGCTTGTGCCATCTATTTTAGTTGACCTCCTGACATGGCTAAGCAATGTACGGGCTGGAGGTTTGTAGCTGCCAGTGCACCTGGTCGTAGATGATATCTGTTGACTGTTTACTGCTTTCATAAGCATTCCTGCTCCCCCTCCCAATTTGCTGACCACTTAGTCATCTATCTGCCCTTGTTTGCTGATAGCTATTTCTAAACTTGTTCTTTCCATTTCTGTCCATGTGCTTATATTGCAACAAAGCTGTATATAAAGATGGTTTGTGAGCTCAGTGTACCTTCTCCGACAACACTTGAGAGTGTTGTGTGGTAGTGGTTCCACTCATGAGTGATTCATAAACTTGTTATTTTATTTCAACTCCAGTGCGATCTCTTTTTGTTAGTCTTTGGACCCGTGGACGAGAGGGTGACCCTGCAACAGTGTGCTCACTTTTGAGTACATTTCCACAGTCTCATTGCTCCAAAGTATGTAAAGTTACCACTTAGAATGACAGTGGCTCCAATTATGTGCACAAAGTTAGAATGCAAGAGAAAGCAAAGGAATTGTCGTGTTATCCCCAATAACTCCTTGGGAATTGTAACACACCACAAAACTCTTTAATATTCCGTGAGGCAAGCGTAATACAGCTTACTCAATCCTCCCTGCATGAGTTAAAAAGATAACTCGCCAACAAGGGAGAACAGCATAAATCAAATGATGGAATCTAAGACACAACCATGTAACAAACGTGGATTGTAGAGATAACTGGAACCTGCCCTCTATCCGATACACGACCCGTACAGCAACAACCACACAACCAGAGTGGCATGGAATGCGGTTAACAAGACAAGAAACACACAATAGTTTCTCTGCTCATTTTCTCCCCGCAAGCCCCGACTCAACCAATGGGGAAACAGCAGATACAGCAGATGAGTAAAGGAACATGCTGTGAGCAGCAAGCCACGGTTCAAAGCTCCAGCATACAAAGACAGGTAAAGGGAAAATAGTGGTGCATGAAGCACCCATACCGAGGCATGCTGGATGGCAGACAAATAGTACTTGCATCACTGTACGCTCCTAACACAGAGCAGGCTGCTTTCTTCAACAA
The DNA here is from genome assembly GCF_964204655.1 of Triturus cristatus. Taxonomy (NCBI): domain Eukaryota; kingdom Metazoa; phylum Chordata; class Amphibia; order Caudata; family Salamandridae; genus Triturus; species Triturus cristatus. Next base: position 135,575,892 of record NC_140594.1, read on the forward strand.
GGTATCACACATCCTTGCGCCATGGCACAATGTTGCAATGTTACTGGGGGGCGACTACAACAGAGTACTTGACGTATCACTGGACTGATCCTTTCCACCCCTTCCGGGTACAAGCACACACCATGCTATGGAGGCATTGACTAACTGGGCAACACAGTGGCACTTGAGAGATGCCTGGAGACACCGTTACCCCCATGACAGGGTATATTCCTATTATTCAGGTGCTCATGACTTACATGTGCGATTAGACCGATATATGCTTTCGGAAGAGCTGCTCCCCCATGTGTCGGCAGTTTAATATTTAGGCAGGACGCACTCTGACCATAACCCACATATACGGGAAACCCTGTCAAGGGTAGCTGTGCGCAATATAAATTCAATTTAATAATAATAATAATAATATTGGAGGTGTTGTGGGAACATCCCCGTCCGCCACTTCCGACCTGGCGACTACAACCAGAGTTGCTATTAGATGCCCCCATTCGTAACCTACTAGCCACCAACATCACCCAATATTTTGAAGATAATACCGGCACAGCCACAACACCTCAGGTGGAATGGGACGCATTTAAGGTAGTGATCAGGGGAGATTGCCTCGGTGCGCAGGCGGGTATGCGGAGACAGTTGGAAGCAGACCTCACATGCCTTGAAATTGACCTGCTCCGAAGGGAGGGAGAAGCGATGGAGGGAGATGCTGGGCCTTTAGAGCAAGTTAGAGAAGAACACTCCAGATTGCTGGACCAACTCCGCAATCTAAATTATGCAGCACACTCTGCGCGCACCCACCATATGGGAGACAAACCTGGTAGGTTGCTGTCATGGTTGATACGGCAGGATGTAGCTACCGCGCCAGTGACAGCAATACAAAATACACAGAGAGTTATGGTACATACCCAAAGTGATATACACCGCGCTTTTGTGGAATATTACTCCACAGTATACAGATCTTGTTTGACAGCTACGGACGCTGACATACGGGACTTCCTTTCCGCCCTAACGTTGCCACAACTGACAGAACACCAACAAGGGGAACTGGGTGCTCCTCTGCTGTCGGAGGAAATAAGAGATAGTATTTATTCTCTATCGAACGGTAAAACGCTGGGTCCTGATGGACTACCGGCTGAATTTTACAAGGCATACTCAGATATACTGGTACCAAAACTGTTACGGGTATATGCAGCGGCTCTAGAATATTCCACACTCACACCCACACAAAATGAGGCAACGCTGATTTCTCTCTTAAAGCCGGGCAGAAACCCTGACCTCCTGGGCTCTAATCGCCCGCTGGCTCTGTTGAACACAGACTATAAAATCCTTGCCTCCACTCTAGCCAAACGTATTGCCCCGTTTGTGCCGACCCTGATACATACTGATCAAAACAGATTTGTTCCTACCAGGAGCACCTCCCTGAATATTCATAGACTATTTAGAATCCAGAAATATGCCACGGAGAACTGGCCTCGATCTGGCTGTCTAGTACTGGACCTGGAGAAGGCCTTTGATTCGTTGGAGTGGCCCTATCTTGCGGCAGACTTGCGTAGGTACGAGTTGGGAGATGACTTTATACAACTGGTGCAATTACTGTATCAACGCCCTACAGTGCGTGCTCGCACGGGCAAGCTCCTCTCTGACACAGTCAGGGTTGGACGAGGAACCAGGCAGGGGTGCCCTTTGTCCCCGTTGCTCTTTTCCCTGGCTATGGAGCCTTTGGCGGGTCTCCTCCGTGAGGGCGGCACGGATTGTGGCATCCCCTTGAGTGATGGACTTCACACAGTATCCTTATATGCGGACGACCTGTTATTGTACATAAGGGACCTGTATGCTGTGCCGCCGGCGATATCAGCATTGTTCCGTACCTTTGAGATGGTATCGGGCCTTAGGGTCAACTGGGCTAAATCAGGCACCTACTTCCATGGGGACGTGGCTGTGACGGATATAATCATTAATGGGACTGCGCTTGCCTGGTATCCGGCCACGTTCAGATACCTAGGCATATATATCTACAGGTCCCCAATAGACATGCTGGAAGGTAATCGGGTTCGCGCCATCTCCTCAATAATAGCACAGATGCAATTCTGGAAGACGCTACCGCTCAATGTGATGAGCCGTATCACCTTAACCAAAATGATAGTACTACCCAGGCTATTGTATTATTTTGCAAACCTTCCGGTATATGTCCCAGTGAGACTTTTTAGGGAATTGGCGGGATTAACCCAAGACCTGATTTGGAATGTGGGACGGCCCAGGATAGCATTGCAGAAATTGTATGCGCCCCCGGAGAGTGGAGGCTTAGCAGGTCCTCATCTGGAACTATATTACTTAGCTGCGCAACTACAATGGGTCACAAAGTGGCTAAGCGGTAAGAATCTGGTGGACACGGCGACCAAGACAACAATGTTAGACGCAGACTCAGATATACGGATTGTTTCATCCGCTGGCGAAAATTCCCCACCCGACACAGATACATGTTGAGTTAGCTCACAGATGTTATAGGAGAAGCCTTCAACTCACAAAAGGCATGATCCCTTATGCCCCAACGCTGCCACTCATCGGGACACCCAGAGGCAGAGACCCTATAACAGACATGGCATTGATGCTCTGGATTGAGGCGGGAATGGAGACACTAGGAGACTTATACGCAGATGGTACCCTTCTACCTTTTGCGACACTAGCAGCAGATACTGGATTACCGGTGGGCCAATTCCTTTTATATGCAGCCATAGTGCGGACGTTTACGCTAGCATGGGGAGACATGACTAATGAGCCGCCGACACATCAATTATTGCAGTACTTGCATGTAATGGGGGAGGGATCGCATGTGATACACTGGCTGGTACAAGCCCTGCTCATTCATGTATTGAAACCACTGCAGAGAGTCCGCACACGTTGGACTGAGGACAGAGGCCGTCCCTGGATGGATAAAGAGTGGGAATGCGTTGTAGCCAGTGCCACACACATACCACGCAATTCACGATTCAAACTTAAACAAACCTATATATTACACAGGGCGTATCTCTCACCAGATAAGATTAATAAATATTTTAACATCAACACTTCCGAATGTCCAAGATGCCGTCTCCTAAGTGACGGCCTATTACATATGCTTTGGTCCTGCCCCCTGCTCTTACCCTATTGATACACGATATCAGAAACACTTGCAAATTGCACTAACACTGAGGTACCTACCACGTGGGAGGTCTGTATCCTGGGATTTTAAAAAAGAACTAAGGCCAATGAAGTAAGCTCCAGATTTCGTGAACTAGGCCTCATAACAGCAAAACGACTTATAACTAAGAGATGGAAACACAAGGACCCACCAGAGGTACTACATTGGGTGAAGTCCCTAGAAGTCTAGGCACAGGCGGAGAGTAAGACCCTACACAGGGAAGAAACGGCTGGGTTGCGAAAGTATCCCATTGCACAGACCTGGGATGATATGCTCAGAACACTTACACGCTCTAATGCACAGCAGGCGGGACCTAATGCCATGTCACCTAGAAGTAGAAGACAAGCTGCATTTGCCTGCTACCCCAATCACAGCTGCTGGGTTAGACACAGACCTCGCATTCCTTAAAGATAGTACATGGACATGGCTCTTGCCACGCGATTCCCTAGTGTCCACGTAACCGCATATAGTGCAGGAGCAGCGTCCCACATTCACTACTTGCACATTAGCCTAGTCATGACTACACCCAGATGGCACGCTGGATACTGGCTACATACTCCCTCGAACAATTGATATCTCTTTTGTTTTGATTTATTGTTTGTCTTCATTAGATGTGGTTAAATTTTTATAAAAAAAAGATATCTAGTGAACAGATACGGCACTTAAATATATATTGATTTTGTTTGCCCAGGAAGTGTTATATGTTGCAAACCCAAAGCTGAGTCACATATGAATACCATGCTTCTGTATATGTCGATTTATTTGCACATTACTGACCACTGTCGTGAGGAGGCGTATTTTACAGACCCACTCTGCCCCTCGATCGGAGATGACAGAATGTGTGGGCCGGTGGTGCCCAAGGTACTTTATAAACGCACGAGCAATTTTACACTGTAGATGCAAACGACATCACGATGGTGAGGAGGAAATGCCTTGATGTATATGCACAATGTCATGGAACAAGTGATGTTATTCTAAATATGATATGTATCGATGCTCGAAACTTGTGTAACAGAAAAGGTCAAATGCAATAAAGATATTTAAAAAAAAAAAAAATTAAGCACCCTTACCGGACCTCCCTTTGGCTAGCCGCAGCTCCGGGTACAGAATAAACGACCCTTACTTGAGTCTCGGAAGCGTCTTTTGTTCTCTTATTTCCTCTGACGTGGCCACGTCAGAATGGCAATTTCCCATGGTATCATGGGAATCGTATTTGTTAGGAAATATACGGATATCTGAATGAATACAGTTCTCAGTCAGTGTTCTATGATAGCCCTGTTCCCCTCCGATGCGTTGCGACAGTATGCATATATGTCGGCTGGGCAAACACAGCCCACTGGAGTGGCACAGACATGTATATTTGTTGACGTTTCAACCCCAAAAATCAGAAGTGACTCCTGAGCATCATAAGGGGTCTTCCTCTGGACAACACAAGGGGGAACCTTATGGTTGACAAATGGATAGTGTGTTACTGCAATGTATTGCTTGTTATTCTTTTGATTAGGTGACACTCACCTAATCTCATGGGTGAAAAGGTTAATTGGTTCCAAAAGGTCACCTTTCAAATATCAGTGTTGTAGAAAATCATAAATTAAAAACACTAAACTGAAAAAACTCAAAATGTATGATAAGAGGTGAAAACTCACCATGTCATCTCAATCAGCTGTGTATTTCCTAAGTGCATGCTCAGGGGAGTAGCCTCTCTTATATAGTTCAAGTAGTGCATGGTGTTCTTGCCCTAACATTTACCAAAAAGATCTAAATTAAGAAAAACTGGCATATCAATGGTTTTGAAAAATGTGTGCTCCATAAGAGTTCATGAAGGAGAAAGTAACTGTGTTCCACTTGCCTCTACTGTATAATTGAAGTAGTGCAAGGCACTTTGTCTTAAAATCTTCATATCCAATAAACCAGTTCTAAATGATAAAATCAGGCATTGCTTTAGTATTTCAACATGATAATTGGGCTGGAAAGAAAAACAAACCAGGCCGAGTGTGCATCCCATTTTTTACCTCCATGCTCACAGACACTTTATTAACCCAGGTTCTCAGGAATACAGATGTTGGACTTGGCTCTCTCGGCAGGGTCATTCCCAAACTTTTTCCCATCTCCCTCCTGTTTTCTGAACCCATTACTAGTGGCTTTTAGGACTGGGCACTTTATCACTGCTAACCACTGCTAAAGTGCTTGTGCTCTCTCTTTCAAACATGGTTATATTGGGTTACACCCCATTGGCAGATTTAATTTACTAATAAGTCCCTAGTAAAGTGTTACTAAATGTACCCAGAGTCTGTAAATTAAATGCTGCTAGTGGGCCTGCAGAACTAATTGTGCCACCCACTTAAGTAGCCTTTTAAACATGTCTCAGTCCTGCCATTGAAGCTTGTGTGCAGTTTACACTACCATTTTGACCTAGCAAAATGAACCTTTGGCAGGACAAAACCTTCCTTTTAAATAGATATAAATCACCCCTAGGCCAGGGTAGACCCGAAACAGCCATAGGGAAGGGTGCATTGATTTAAAAAGTTGGACATGTACTTTTAACTTTTACATGTCCTGGTAGTGAAAAACTCAGTGCTTAATTTGAGCCGGAGCTTTCCGGTGCTGAGCACCGGCACTTAATTGGTTTCCGGTGCTCAGCACCGGCACCTAATTGTCAACACTACACTTAGGGCAGTCTGCCACAAGGTGGCGCTGCTCATGTAATTTAGAGAGGAGCAGTATTACAGCTGTTTAGGGGAACAATATACATAAATAAAATACTAATACCTGCCTTCCCAGGCATTCCTGTAGCTTTGGGGACCTGGAATAATCTTTACTGTCGCATTTACATGCAAGAGAGCAGGTTAGTAGTTGTTTTGGCAGCGATGACAGGGGCGATGGGTGGTGCAAGCTGCAGTGGCCTCCTGGTCAGAGCCCTGGCACTTAATATTTTACAAATTAAGCACTGGAAAAACTCTTAAATTCATTTTCACTACTGCAAGGCCTAACCCTCCCATAGGATAACATTGGGTTAACTTATTACATTTAATAAGTGATAACTTTAAATTGGGTGCAGGTAAGAATGTCGCGCTTGGTGTCTGAGGAATTGTCATTTAAAACCCTCTTTAATGGTAAAGTTGGATTGCAAGTCACAATACTGAAAATGCCACTTTTAGAAAGTTGGCATTCTTATGTCCTAACCCTTTGACATCTGCAACCTGCATCTTGTGTCACATGACTAGGTGTATGTCACGGGGTCGCCCCGGACTCACAAGGATCACTGTGGCACGGGAGCGCGGGGACCCCTGTGACGTCAGACCAACATTCCCCTGTCTTTCTCGCACAGCCATACGAGTGGGATTGTGATCGTGCACCACCTGAAGAAACGCTGACGTGGACGGACCCCTTTAAAAATCCCGGGAGTGCCGTGGAGCCCGCCCCCAACTACCTTGTGACCTTCCCTCTGCCAATGAATAAAGACCAGGAAGGCAAAGTCGAGAGGGCCTACGCTCCAGGAAGAGAAGCAGATGTTGAGGAGAGTACAGCGCGAACCACGGAACCAGAGGACGTCGCAGACGCCGGCCCGGACGAGGACCCTAGGAGACCACGGGACGACGGCGTGGACGGAGACGGAGGACGCAAGCCAGGAGGCCAACCGGAAAACGCTTCGCCCCACCACGTACCTGGAGGCGCGTGGCTCACCCAGGTACGCGGGCGTATGGCAGGGTGGTTTGGCAGGCGGGAGAAGGATTAGACGACTCTCCCCTCTGCTCGTTCTCTAGAGCCTGGGATCACTGCACCTCCCTTCAAATGCTCACTGGTGTCCTTCACTCCCTTCCCCTATAGAGCTCCTCACAACAGGCAGTTACAGTGCTTTTCTTGTCTCCCTTGCTTTACATGCCACACCGACATCTTCCCCTGTGGACGGAGACAAGTGGAGCCACCTAGTACACAACCAGCATTCCGGAAAGCCCAAGGATACACGAGGAAGACCTCTCGTTGGGAGACTTCATCGTTCCTCGTGTGTACTCCTGACTGTGCCTTATGGACTGCTTATAAACAGAGAAAACGTAGACTAGGAATAAAATCAACTTCCTTCTACCACAACTTGCCTCTGAGTAGTCAGCCTTACGACCTGTCCCCACTATACAGAATACATATCTATGTGAACGCCGCCCCTCACGGGCCACACCGTCACAGTTTGGTGGAGAATGCCGGCATTGTAACCGTTAGTACCGTAATAATGGAAACCGTCATACAACATCTCATCAAAGGACAGGATGAACTCAAATGGGCAGTTGAACGGCAGATGGCGTCTGCCCAGGCAGACAGAGACGTTTTTAAAGATTCCTTCGCAGCGCAATTAGACCACTTAGTGAAATTCTCCAGAGAAAAAGCAAGCAGTGGGATAGAGGTACCACGATCCTTTCCCAGCGGACCGACAGGGATCGCCCTACAAAAGTACATACCTGGCGAAGATCCAGACGCGTACCTACTAAATTTTGAAAGAGCTGCAAGGGCCTGCAAGTGGCCAGTGGAACAATGGCCTTTTGTCCTGGCCCCCCTCCTATCAGGAATCGCGCAGGCCGCATATCAGGTCGCAAACCCAAATGGCACCACCCCGTATGAGACCATTAAAACTGTCATCCTCGATCACCTAGGCATGGACTGTGAAGCATACCGCGTTCGTTTCCGCAAAGAGAAGGGGCACCCGGGTGAGAACCCCAAAACCCTCTTCTATCGCCTAAAGAACGAGGCGGACAAATGGCTGCGCTCACAAGACAGTACGAAAGAGGAAATTCTCGATAAAATGTATCTGGAAAAATTCCGAGAGGCCCTCCCCTACAATACACAAAGGTGGCTACGCCAACACTCAGGTCTTACCACTAAGGATGCCATTGAGATGGCCTCCACGTTTGCACGTGCCCAGCAACGGATACCCCAGCTGGAGACGGAATGCGGGACACGTCCCCAGAGTCAAAGACCCGAAAGAAGAGCGATAAAACCACCTCCAGAGCCCATGCGAATAATCCCCCGTCGTAATGAAGGAGTGCCTCCTAAGGGCCCGCAGTGCTATGACTGTGGGGACTGGGGTCATATTGCTAGAGTATTCCCCAAGAGAAGACCCCAGGAAGAACCCATGGAGATCGGGTATTTACCGAAGACGGTGTTATATACAGCCGAGCTGGGAAACGCCTTCTACGTGAGTGTCCTGCTGAATGGACTGTCGGTGAAAGCCTTACTAGATTCTGGGTGTAGGCAGTCAGTGGTAAAACGGGAATTGGTAGAATCGAACCAGATATTGCCAGAAGAACAGGTACACATTAGATGCGTCCACGGAGACGTTAAGCCCTACCCTGTCGCCCTTTTGGAAATCACATACCCTGGAAAATCCCCACACTCCATTAGGGTGGGTGTCATGACAGGCTTACCTGAAGCCTTGATAATAGCAACAGATAACCCAGAATTCCTAGACCAGTTTCAGCACCTCCTCCAAGCACAGACGCTTAATCCGGACAGGATCAGAGCAGGGTCAACGGTCACACACGCACTACTTACACCAGAACCCTGGCTTTTGGACAGAAGCTTTAAGTTTGCCCAAATCAACTGTGACACACTGCGTAATGCTTGGGAGAGCGCCCATAGACGCAATAAGAATGATACGACAACCTTCCCCTATTTTTTCATTGATAATGAAATGTTGTATAGGAAACCGGCCCCAGAGGACGAGGCCCAGTTGTTGGTACCTAGGGCCTTTCGCCAACAGATAATGTTTTTTTCACACTCCCACCTAACCGCTGGGCATACTGGTGTGGAAAAGACTTTAAAGAACGTGTTACGACACTTTTACTGGCCAGGGATATACCAAGAAATGAAGCAATACTGCCAGGAATGTGCCACATGCCAAAAACGCAACCCATATCAACCACCCCATGTACCGTTGCAACCACTCCCGATTATGGGTACTCCATTCACCAGGGTAGGGATGGATATAATAGGTTCTCTCCCCAAAACCCGGAAAGGGCATGAATATGTTCTCGTGGTGGTCGACTACGCCACCCTCTACCCTGAAGCCTTTCCCTTAAAAGCCACGACAACCCAAAATATAGCCAATTGTCTGCTGGACTTATTTTCGAGAGTAGGGTTTCCCAAAGAAATCCTTACAGATCAGGGTACCCCTTTTATGTCCCGGACTATGAAAGAAGTCTGTACCCTCCTCGATATGTCACACATACGTACCTCCGTTTACCATCCTCAAACCGATGGCCTGGTGGAGAGGTACGACGGGACATTAAAACTCATCCTCAAAAAAATGCTGCAAGTAGAGGGAAGGGACTGGGACCGTCTCCTACCCCTCGCTCTCTATGTCGTCCGGAGCCAATACCAGAGTAGCCTCGGTTGCTCGTCCTTCGAGCTACTCTATGGACGTCAACCCCGGTCACTACTGGACATGACAAAGGAAGCGTGGGAACGAGAAGAGGAGATAGGCACCAAAGAAATGCTGGAATATACAAGGGATCTCGAGACCCGACTGGGGAAGTTACGAGACCTGGCATATTCCCATTTAGTAAAAAAACAGAAGGAACAAGTGTACCACTATAACAAGGGGAAAAAGTGGAGGGTCCTGAAAGTAGGAGATTGGGCCCTAGTCATGATGCCATCTTCCACCTGCAAGTTTAAGGCCGAGAGACTGGGACCCTATAAGATCGTGGGAACAGTTGGGAAAACCAGCTACAAACTGCAAATAAAGCCCAATAGAGTGCAAACCTACCACATTAATCTCCTTCGAAAGTGGCTGGGCCCCATACCCCGTACGGTGGGCTTTACCATACCCACTCATAGGACACCCGACACTACCTTGGAACAACTAGTGGTCAATGAAGAGCTAGATAGCATCCACCGGGAAGAGCTCAATGTCCTGCTGCAGAAATATGTCCCTCTTTTCTCGGACTTACCCGGGAGAACTACCCTCGCAGAACATAGGATACACACACAACCTGGCCAGGTAGTTAATAAAAAGCCAGCTGCCAGACGGGAAGCCGTCCGAAAGGAGGTACGGGATATGGTACAGATGGGGGTCATACAACCCTCCAGAAGCGAATGGAACTCACCGATAGTTATGGTCCCAAAACCCAATGGCTCCATTCGCTTCTGCATGGACTTTAGGGCTCTCAATGAGATATCAAAATTTGACTCATACCCCATACCAAGGGTGGATGACTTAATTGAGAAACTAGGGGAGGCCCGTTTCATCACCACATTTGACCTTACCAAAGGATATTGGCAGGTCCCCTTACATCCGGCAGATAGGGAAAAGACCGCCTTCTCCACACCGGACGGGCTGTAGGAGTTTCTAGTGCTCCCCTTTGGGCTTCATGGAGCGCCTGCAACCTTTCAACGCCTCATGAATGAGGTGCTGAAAGACGTCCGGCATTGTGCCTCGGCTTACTTAGATGACATAGTCGTCTTCAGCACAACATGGGAAGAACACCTACAGCATCTAGACATGGTATTGAGCGCCTTGAGGGAGGCGGGTCTACATATCAATTCAAAAAAATCACGAGTGGGTTACCAATCTGTCAAATATCTAGGGTACGTGCTAGGACACGGGCTGATAGCTCCTCAAGAAGAAAAAGTGCGGGCTATCCGAGAGACACCCTTTCCTAGCACCAAAAGGGAGGTCCGAGCCTTCTTAGGCCTCCTTGGTTACTACAGGCGATTTATACCAGCACATTCGGAGATAGCCGGACCCCTAACGGATGTTCTAAAGAAGGACGTAAAGAACAAGGCCCTCCAGCAGCCTTCTGAGAACCTAAAACGTGCCTTCGAAAACCTCAAACACGCCATCACCACTAGCCCCGTCCTGGCGTCCCCCGATTTCACACGTCCCTTCCTGTTGCAAACAGATGCCTCCGGGTGTGGGATCGGAGCAGTACTGTCACAAATATCTCGGGAGGGGACAGAACATCTTGTTCTCTTTATAAGCCGAAAGCTGTTCCCTAGAGAACTGAAGTATCCAACAATTGAAAAAGAGTGCCTAGCGGTAAAGTGGGCCATAGATAAATTAAGATACTATCTGGAAGGAACCCATTTTACTCTGTACACAGACCATGCCCCTCTACAATGGCTGAGTAGGAACCGAGGACACAACCCTAGAGTTTTAAGATGGTTTCTGACCCTACAGCCCTTCTCCTTTACCATCAAACACAAAAAAGGCAGTGAGAACGGGAACGCAGACTTCTTATCACGCATTTTGCCTCTCCCCTAACGGGAGAAGCCTAGGGGGAGGGAATGTCACGGGGTCGCCCCGGACTCACAAGGATCACTGTGGCACGGGAGCGCGGGGACCCCTGTGACGTCAGACCAACATTCCCCTGTCTTTCTCCCACAGCCATACGAGTGGGATTGTGATCGTGCACCACCTGAAGAAACGCTGACGTGGACGGACCCCTTTAAAAATCCCGGGAGTGCCGTGGAGCCCGCCCCCAACTACCTCGTGACCTTCCCTCTGCCAATGAATAAAGACCAGGAAGGCAAAGTCGAGAGGGCCGACGCTCCAGGAAGAGAAGCAGACGTTGAGGAGAGTACAGCGCGAACCACGGAACCGGAGGACGTCGCAGACGCCGGCCCGGACGAGGACCCGAGGAGACCACGGGACGACGGCGTGGACGGAGACGGAGGACGCAAGCCAGGAGGCCAACCGGAAAACGCTTTGCCCCGCCATGTACCTGGAGGCGCGTGGTTCACCCAGGTACGCGGGCGTATGGCAGGGTGGTTTGGGAGGCGGGAGAAGGATTAGACGACTCTCCCCTCTGCTCGTTCTCTAGAGCCTGGGATCACTGCACCTCCCTTCAAATGCGCACTGGTGTCCTTCACTCCCTTCCCCTACAGAGCTCCTCACAACAGGCAGTTACAGTGCTTTTCTTGTCTCCCTTGCTTTACATGCCACACCGACATCTTCCCCTGCGGACGGAGACAAGTGGAGCCGCCTAGTACACAAGCAGCATTCCGGAAAGCCCAAGGATACACGAGGAAGACCTCTCGTTGGGAGACTTCATCGTTCCTCGTGTGTACTCCTGACTGTGCCTTATGGACTGCTTATAAACAGAGAAAACGTAGACTAGGAATAAAATCAACTTCCTTCTACCACAACTTGCCTCTGAGTAGTCAGCCTTACGACCTGTCCCCACTATACAGAATACATATCTATGTGAACGCCGCCCCTCACGGGCCACACCGTCACAGTGTAGCTGGCAGTTGATCTTTGTGTATTACTCCCAGACAGTGAGACAAAGGGAATATAGGTGTTGGCAGGATGGGCCATCTCTGACTTCATATGGGGGAGGAGCTGTTTTCTACCACACTTGCACATCACAAAGGCTCTGCCTGAGAACTCCTGCAAAAGATGTAACTCTAGACTTTTGAGACCCCAGACAAACTTGAGCCAGGGCAGAAGCAGCACCTCTGGGGGTGGAAACCTCTAGAACCTTCTACTACTTCAAAGTGGGCACCAGGTATAAATAATGGACCCTCCGACCAAACTCTTCAGTACACCTCTGGACCTGTGAAAGACTCAGATGGACTGCTCTGGAAGAAGGGCTGCTATTCTGCTGCACTGCAGCCTAAGTGAAGGACTGAACCTGCATCTCCAATCCAGGACCACTGGAGTGACGCCAAGAGCTAGTCGGCTGCCTCTTGACCAGAGCTTCAGGGACAGAAAAGGCTCCAACCACCTTGAACCCAGCACCTTGTCTCTGCTATGAGTCCTACCTCCCAAGTGTTGCCACCCCAGTCATGGGTCCTTTGAAGAGGGCCTGAAGGTGCTCTGTTCGATGCAGTGCAACGCATCTCCTCACAGCTGATCAGAACAGCCGCAGTGCGACACATTCCCTACACCGAACCACATATCGCAGCTCGCAATCTCCTTGGAACCGTCACTATGTGATGCATCCACAACACAGGCCTTTGCATCACAAGCCCCTCGTTGACAGCATCATCAATGAGTACTCAAGATCCTCACCACATCCCGGCAGCACTTTGGAACCACCTGTGAGCAACATATCTTCGATGCAGGACTTCTCATAGCAAGCCCCTCAACGACAACATCCTCAACAATGACGCAGGACTCTTCATTGCAGCCCTGCAGCTCCTCAGAACCTCCGCTGCGTGATGCATCCTCAACGTGAGATCTCGCAATGCTCCGCAAACCAGGATTTAAGATATTGTTGTTCAGCAGGCCTAACTTGGTCCCTGTAGCCGGTGCACAGTTTCATCGCTGTCAGATTGAACTTGTAACTTTGTACTAGTCCAGTGCATCCAGATAACTACAGTTGCCATTTGCACTTTTAGGCACTATTTTCACTTAAATCTATAAAATGCATATCTACGATTCTACTGACTGAATTTTTGTCATTTTGGTGTTAAATTATGTATTAGATTGTACTCTATTTTTCTAAATTGGTGTGGTATTTTTCTTGCATTGTGTTTTCACTTTATTACTGTTTGAAGTGCTGCATAAAACTCTACACATTGCCTCTAAGTTAAGCATGACTGCTTTTGTGCAAAGCCACCAAAGGGTTAAGCACAGGTTAATTTGGAGTTTGCTTGTGTTTCACCCTGACAGAGATTGTGGTTGCTGCTTGAGTAGGGTTTCACCTCTCTCAACCAGTAACCTAATTTCCAATAACAGGGTAACCCCAAACTGTGTTGTACACTCCAGAATCACAGCATAGCTCCCAACTCCCTGCTCCCTCTTACCATTAGACAGGCAGAAGGGGTAAAAGGAGAGTCAATCACCCTGTGGAAGCAGGCACAGCTTACAGCTTACAAATGTCACAGTTTCTGCAGTGGTGTCTCCGGCTTGCATCTCCACGGCCGACAGGGGAATTGAATAGCTTCTTGGTAAACACCGCTGCTAAGCTACCTCTTCAATCATTTGTTGACTGTATCTTTGCCTTTGATCTTGTACTGTGCTGTGCTGCCTTTTGGCCAGGGTCATGCTATACAAATACACATAAACTGATACACGCATTAAGCTTCATATCGGTAATATAGAAAACTTTAGAACACAATCAAGGACTATAAATCAGAATCAAAATCTCATGGTTCCTTTTACTTTTTCATATTTGTTTTACACAAATTTGATAATGGTAGAAAAAAAACATAATAGACATTAAGTTATACTTTTAAAGGATCTGCCTTTGTGGTCTGTTGCTGGAAACAATACCTTTATAGATGCATAGGGGAAAATGGCTTATTTCACTCTTGCCACCTATATTTGTAGTTTGTGCAAAGCAGGGTCAAAATGGTAGAAGTCCAGCATGGAAAAATAAAAGAAAAATGGGGGCGCTTAGATATAGGAAGGAGCTTTTCACATTAATTGTAAGAGATCCTTATGTTTTGGCTACACAGTGGATTGCCATACTTATCGTGTGCATGTCATCGTACGTTACAGGAAATGAATGGAGCACACTACCACCAAATAGGTATATGGGTGCTAAGTAGATGCCAGCTTGTTAGGCGTAAGATCAAAGGGGCTTATTTATGAGCCCTTGCGACAGTTTTGCGCTTCCGTTGCGTCACTTTTTTGACGCATCGGCGGCGTAAAGCATTCCTCCTGTTGCGTCATATTTACAAAGTGACGCATCTGAGCAAATGCGTCACTTTGTAAACCCCCGCACTACATTATACCTGTGTATGCAGGGTGGGCGTTCCGACGTAAGTAAGTCTCATAGAAGTGACGCAGTGAAATCTACGAGATTTCACTGCGCCACTTCTAGGGTGCAAATGCGTCAATATCTTACGCCTGCCTCACAGCAGGTGTAAGACTGACGCAGGCCCTTTCACATGGGGCTTGCCCCTTATGAAAGGACACATTTCTGGAGTTGCGTCACTTTTGTGACACACTCCAGCAACGCGTCACTTTTGCGCCTACAGATACGTCAGAAATACTAACGTATCTGTAACTCCTTGGGACATGATGTGTCAAACAGTAAATATGACGCATCCATTATGTCGCAAGGAGGGCGCACTGAGAAGTGACGCATCGCTGCTTTCACACAGCGATGTGTCACCTCTCATAAATGAGGCCCAATGTTTTATTAGTGACAACATTTCAATCGATGCAATTTTAATTATTTTCTTTAAAATTCATATGAGTGGATGTAGACCCCAGTTCACGAGAGAGAAGATTGCAGAGTATGGGCCACCCGTTTCAGGCTGTAGAGTTGGACAGAAGAATGTAGGATGCAGTTTGGAGAACAAAATACCAACCATTTTGGAAAAAAGGCTCTTTAAGCAATATTCTGTAATAAACTGAAAGACAATGCTGGCGAGCCAGGAACTGTCCTGCACTGCAAAAGCAGGGAGCATGCGTGTCACTTTCTGTGAAGAGGGCATTCCTGGGGGGGATCAGTGCAAACACCCCCAAGTTTTGATGCATCGATGATCTACTGTGATAGCTAAATCACACTTCGGGTCCAGAACCGATGCCTACTTGATGCAGGCATAAATACAATGTGTTTGTTCTGAAAGCAAATGGCGCCTTGTATACCTGCTGCTGTGCACAGCCCACATCCAATGCTACTTCTGAGTTTGTGCATGGTTCTGAATTTGCGCTGGAAGGGTATGCTTTCAGTACAAGTCCTATGGCGCACAGAACACACTAACCTATGGTGCAAGGCTGTTTGTCGTGCAAGGCGCCCTTGTTTGAGCACCAGTGCAGCGGTGACCCAAGCACCAGGCCAGTCTCAGTCGATATGGCCGCGCACCACAGCAGATTTAGATGTTATGAGTGTCGGGGAAAGGAGTTGGCCTAACGGCTTGGGCGCTCGACCTCAGACCGGGGGAACTGGGTTCGAGTCTCGGCAATGACGCTGAACATCCTGTGATTCTGGGCAAATCACTTAATCTCCCCGTGCCTAACAAAAAATGAAAGTGTGTCCTCATGTAACGTAACTGGTGCTATGTAAAGCGCTCTGATACCTGATTGGATTCGGGTCAAGTTTGCGCTATATAAAACTCTGCAAAAAAATTAAAAAAGAGTTGCGTTAAAAATGAGTAAACCTAAAGCAGCAAAGGTGACCAATGGTTAGAGTTCCAAGTAGGAGCGCTGGGTCCAATTATCGAAACATCTGTCTCGTCTCGGTCCACGTTGAGTGACTGATTGCCCATCCGCCTTCGGATAGTCTAGTCAAATCAAATTTTTTTTTTTGTTTCAGTTAGTCAAAACCATAACATTGTTACATTTAAAACACACAAATCTAGTTAGTTGAAAGCCCAAACAAAGTGCTCCAAGGCTAAGTAAATCATAGCGGCAGTGTATTGTGCCACTTAAAAAATCAATTACCGAAATTGAAAGCTTTAACGATTACAGACGAATTAAGTCAATTCAGAAGATTACTTAATTTGAATACAACAATTCATGTTCATATGTGGAGCGTCAAATAGGTGCCTATATGAAGTGCATCAGTGCCAAGCGAGTCTGGTTATCTGATTAAAATACGGCAGATCGTGTTAATATATGGAGCGACAGGAGGGGCGCCTAGGTAAAATTATTCACTAAGAATAATATTAAAAATCTATTAGTGGGCCTTTACCATGTAGTGCCAGTCAGGTTTTACCTGGAGAATATACATAGGTGCCAGGTGGAATTTTGAATCCATAAGTTGGCCCTTACTGTGTTTATATTCTGGGTTTTCGTGAGACGGCCTTGTCTTGCAGTAGCACACATGTCATTGATTCAAGTCACGGTTCGACTGGGGATCTGCTATTATACCTTCTGTGCATGTACGAATTCCTCGGGCATTAAAACTTTGGGGGATATTCACAAGGAGGTGGCGGAGAGAGGTGGTAGCCTTCTTGGCTTAACACCTCTCTCCGCCACTTCGGAAACGTAAGGCGGCAGCATATTCACAAGGATATGGTGCAGCCTTGCGTTTCCCCCTGCGATGACGCTAAGTGTAACAACTAAGCGCCAACGCAGGCACCCTTGCACCAGAGTGCAAGGGTGTCTGTGTGCAGGGGAGGATTGTTTATGCACATAAACAATCCTAAATGCAATTCTCTCACTTTCAATGTGTGCTGCTTTATGGAGCATACATGAAAGTGACAGCATGGCATTTTAAACAAGCATTTGCAATGCAATAGGTCTCACATTTTCAAGAGTTAGAGCTATTGGCGTTGTAAATAACAAAATGTTTTACCTATCCATAAAATGTCAGGTTTGGTTTTATTACGTGTTTTTAAAAAGAACATGTGTAAACTTTAGCATTTTGTTGCGGAAAATTAAAAGTAAATGCTAAACGTAGAAGGTGTCGAAAGGTATTTAACTATTAAGCAAATGTAAGATGAGGAAAACAGACCAAAGTGAATATATTATAATATGTTATCAGATGATCCTGTGCCAGTTACCTTGCCATTGCCAACCGCTGTTCTTCCTGTAAGATAGCGTTTGTGACCGGGTGGTATGTGTGAAAAGTTGTTTGTGGTGAGCCACACAGAAGAAAACAAAAGCGCAGCTGCCATTTTAAATATGAAGCACGATGTGTAGAAAAGGAAGGCGTGACCGCTACTACGAAAGTGAAGGTGTGGCATGGCGCGCTGTTAGAAAGTAATAAATAAATGTTAGCAAAGTTGATTTTGGTGACCCGCGCATAAGAAAAGAAAAGTTTAGCCGCCATCTTACATATTAAGCACAGTGTGCAGAAAATGAAGGCCTTGGTGCTACTACAAAAGTGAAAGTGCAGCATGGCACACTTTCAAAAATATAAATAAAAAATAGTGTTAGTAAATTTGATGTGGGAGAGCTGCGAATAAGCAAACAAAGCACGGCCGCCATGTTAAAGATGAAGCGCTGTGTGTAAAACTTTTAAAAACAAAATATAAAATATTCCATTATCGGCACTGTTACTAAGCAGCGCACTAAGAGGGCAGGTTGCCGAAGCAGGAGAGCTTAGGTCATCAGACTACTTCGGAGGAACAGTATGAAGGATAGACACCACTTCCCACTACAGTATGATTAGATTTTTTTTTTGTTGCATATTTATATAGGGCAAACTCGACCCGATGGTATTGGAGCGCTTTACATGAGCACCGATTACGTTACACATTCAGGCACGGGGAGATTAAGTGATTTGCCCAGAATCACAGGATGTGGACGCGACCCCGAGGCTCGAACCCTGGATTCCAGCACCAAAGTCGGGAGTGTAGCCAATGGACCCCATTCTCTCCCCAATAGATATCCACTCGATTTACCCTACAGCAAATAAAATGGGTGCTCCGGATATGGCCCTGCACCCATATTCAGAAACTTGAAAAACAGCTCACACATCCCTCTTTAAAACGTAAAAGATATAATACTGAGTCTAAATGATTAGACTCCATTGGCCTTTCGGAAACAACAATGCTCAATTTGCCCACTACACACTTGCTCCATGCGGCAGAAAAAGGATCGATATTGCTACACTGCGACATACCTTTGCACAAGTGTATATTGTCCACATCAATAAAATTGTTAGTGAATGCACAACGAGAACACATCACTGAAGCCACGCCTGAAATTCACCTTTCCAAAGCAAATGTAATAACATGTCAGAGCCTTCCCAATCTTACCGAAATATATTCACCAGGAAGACACAAGCACTGCATATGCTGTTTACGATAAACGGGTATTACCTTCACTTTCCTCCTTCTGTTTATTTGCTCCCCTGTGAAATGGATCCAAAAAAGAAAAAGCTGTCGGCATTGTGCGAGCGCACGCACTGAATTACGAGGCTTGGCCCAAGGGAGGTGGCAACAGGAGCACACCAGGCGCATTTTAAATAAGCTGTCGTTGTTGTGCGAGCGCGGCAAGCAGGAGGCGTGTTCCCGTGCATATCTCCTGTCCTGCGTGCGCGCAGACATGGAGGGAGAGAGGGAGAGAGGCAGAGGGCCAGCGAGCCGAGCCCTACGCACGTGAACATCTCCGGGCACATGCATCTCAGCAGCCCTGGCTTTGAAGCGTGGAAGAAACAACTACAGCTCTTTAGATTAATTTACCGAAAGCAGCAATACATGTGCAGCCTGCAGTCACCGGTGTAAATCCGGGAAGGTAGAACACAACCTTACATTTTACATTCCTTCTGTTTATTTGCTCCCCTGTGAAATGGACCCAAAAAAGAAAAAGCTGTCGGCATTGTGCGAGCATGCACACTGAATAACGAGGCTTGGCCCGAGGGAGGTGGCAACAGGAGCACACCAGGCGCATTTTAAATAAGCTGTCGGTAGTGTGCGAGCGCGGCAAGCAGGAGGCGTGTTAACGCGGCATCATTAATACAGAGCACGCCGAGGCGCATTTTAAATAAGCTGTCGGTGTTGTGCGAGCCGGCAAGCAGGAGGCGTGTCAACGCGGCATCAATAATACGCGTGCACATATCCTGTCCTGCAACTTCAGCTAACGCCGCCATACGCACTCACAGCTGAAGTCTTTAACGCGCATTCACCTATCCTGTCCCCCATCGCTAAGCAAGTCGGCAACAATAGATCTCGCCTACGTGTGCAGCGCATGGCGCTGCATTGCTAGGCGAGACCTGAAAAAAGGTTTGTTTATGTACAGGAAGAGATACCTTCCTGTACATAAACAAACCATGGCATTTTGCATTTTCCATGTGTGCTGCACAAGGCAGCACACATGGAAAAAGCAAAAACAAGGAGAAATAAACCATTTCTCCCCGTTTCGCCTGTTTAAGACCAGGATTTTCCTGGTCTTAATTTGGGCGCTGCCCCCTATTTACGCTGCCCTTGTGAATAGAGGGCAGCATCAAAATCAATGGATGTTGTGGTGGAACGCCCACTGCAAGACCCATTACCCTCCCCTTTCACGCTAAATACCGAGTGAAAGGGGGCCTTATTCACAAGACAGCGTTAAGCCATGTTAAGTGGCTTAACGCTGCCTTGTGAATAAGGCGAGGCTCCTATCACCACCACAACGTCACTGAAAGTGGCGTTGTGGTGGCGGTAGGGGCTTGTACATATGCCCCTTTATTTTAATAAAGTGGTGCATGGCTTGTGCACAAGGAGGCATATTCAAATCAAAAGCATAATGTCCTGCTTCTCGGCACCACAAAGGCTACATGTTGTTGGTCTGTTGTATTTCCAGTTTGGTTGACATGTCAGTACAGGCAGTTGGTTAATCTTTGGTTAATCATCGCTGAAAAAGTCATACTTAAGTATGGAGAAGGCTTCAAGCTATCATAGTATTTTTTATTTATTTAAAAAATATATATTTTTATAGAATTTTCATCCACAAACCAGCATAATATGTAACAAGTATAGTTACAATCCAGCTACAGGCATAAAACAGAAAAAAAAAAATGAGAAAAAACAACAGTGTGATTCGTACAATTAAGGATCGCAGTTGAGCGTACATCCTGTGCTGCACATTTCCTGCTACATTGAAAAATGGAGAAACAGTATCTAAAAACTTATCGAACTAATTAAACTGTGAACAACCCTCCCTCCCCCTCCCCCTTGGGTCACCTGTGTATACGCCACCCATTAATCATATGCCTCAGAATTGATTTTGGTTCCCGTTCCTATAGCCTACACTCTGGCTCACTGGCCCGCGGCAATCTATACAGTATCTCGGTCATCCAGGACCTGTCAGACAATCTGTGTCCCACCCGTGACCTGTGAGAGGGAACTCACTTTCTCTTCCCCTGACGGGAACTCTGTTATCATACCCTGCCATGCTCTCGCTTCATATTCTAATTTCTCGTCCATCCGGCCCCGTCTCATGCGAATCAACTCCGCCGTAGCCCACTCCACCAGATCTTTAGTCCAGTTTTTTATTGTAGGAGGCTGCGCACTCATCCAGCTAATTGCTATCCGTCTCTTGGCCAACACTAACCCCAGCTGCAAGAATCACATTGCAAGCTTTTTGCCCTTGGGCCTTGGTATAAGCCCCAAGAGCACCTGGTGGCCGGAGTGCTGAATCGACCACCCCGTGACATGTTTCAAGTGGACTAAAACCGCCTCCCAGAAGGGAGTCACCCTTGGGCAGTCCCAGATCATATTTAGAAACTTAGCGTCAGCTGAACCACACCTGGGGCAATGTGAGGGCCTATCCAGGTAGATTATATGTAATGTGTGTGGGGTTAGATATAATTGATGCACTATATTATATTGAGTAAACCTAAGTCTTACATTCAAGCTGATCAGTTTAACCTCGGCGTGTACCCTTCCCCATTCTGCCTCTGTCATGGGCTCTTCAAGTAGGTCGTCCCATCGGCCCTGCACCGCTAATGGGTCCTCCCTCAACACCTTATATAAATTTGTGACACCAATCTGCGGGCTCCAACCATCATGACGAGGGTCCTAAGAGGGGCAGTTATGGGTGGCTCCTCGGGGAATGATGGCCATATCTCCCTCGCAGTCACCGAGATCTTGGCATACTGGAGGTATTGACCTCGACTGAGATCAAACGCCTGCACGGCCTCTTCTCTGGTGAGGAAATGTCGATCCAAATACAAGTCTCTCATAGCGGCACAGCCTCCTGCCGTCCACCGAGCGGTGGACATGTTGCGGCTTATGTTTTTAAACGGTACCACTGCCCAAAGTGGGGCCTCTGGGGCGTATGGCGCTCTTTTCATTACTGTTTTACTGTGTATTCCCATACAGTGGCCACCTGTCTAATAATGTAAGGGAGGTGCACCGGGGTTTGTGATCCCATCATAAAGAGGTCCGGGAGAGGGGTCTCTCCATATGTACCCTCCAGCAGACACTTCTCCCAGTTGTAGCTTTCGTCTAGCCAGTGTGTTGCGTGCTGTAGTTGTGTCAACATATAATAGTGTGTACATCTGGGTATCTCCAGCCCACCCTGCTCCCATGTTCTCTGTAAAGTGTGTAATTTCACTTTTTTCTGTTTGGATCCCCACAAGAGTTCAACCAGCAGACGATCCAAGCGTTTAAAATACACCCATGGGATACGATAGAGAGAGTTCTGCAGGGTATATAGGCATCTCGGGAGAACCACCATTTTAATCAGGGCAATCCGTCCCATCAGTGACAGTGGAAGGTCTCGCCTAAACCTAATGGAGTTTTGTATCCCCTCTATGCATCTTCCCACGTTGCTGTGATGGTATGCTTCCTGTGTGTGTACCAGCTGGACCCCAAGGTAACGGACTGAGTCAGTGACCCAGCTCATTCCCACCGTCGGCAGAGCATCCAGGTCCGTGTCTCGTAGGGTTCCCATGGGGAATAGTTTAGACTTCCCCGGGTTAAGATAGAGTCCAGAGATCATACCGAAACTGGTAAGTTCCCTGGAGAAGCTCCAGGACCGCTGTTTCAGGGTGTCTAAGATATACCATTGTGTCGTCGGCATACATAGAAACAACATGCACTGACGCGCCTAGTCGGATGCCCCAGCCCTCCATTCGCCGCCTAAGGGAAATCGCCAGCGGCTCCATTACCAAAGCAAAAAGGAGCGGCGACAGGGGGCAGCCCTGTCGTGTACCCCGCTGGAGCGCCAGAGCATCCGACACTCAGTTTCAGAGGCGGATCCAGGCTGTAGGGTTACAATACAGCAGCCTCAACCATTGCATATAGTCATCTCCCACTCTCATCCAAGTGAGAACCTGCCACATATTCTTCCACTCAACGGTGTCAAACGTCTGCCTAACATCCAGAAGGCACAGCACGCAGTCCAATTGTTCTAGATCCGGCGCATGCCATAGGTGTGCAAGTCTACGTAGGTTGTGGGTGGTATTGCGTGTGGGAATAAACCCAGACTGATCCGGATGCACCAGCCGGGTCATATATGGCAAAATTCTGTCCGCTAGCACACCGCTCAGCACCATCACGTCAATATTTAAGGGGGACATGGGCCTGTATGAGCCCGGGGAGTGGGGATCCCTGTCTGGTTTAAGGATCATGGAGACTAGCGCCTCCATCATAGATTTAGGAGGGGTCCCCCTCTCTAGGACCTCTGTGTACACATCGAGAAGGCGATCCCCCAACTCAACGGCAAAGGTCTTATAGAACTCAGCCGGAAGACCGTCGCTCCCAGGGCATTTCCCATTTTTCAGATGTCGGATCTGCGCCAGCAGCTCCTCCTTAGTAGGGGGCACCCCCAGGGCCTCTGCCTCGTCCTCACTAAATGTGGGGAACTCTATATCTGCAAAAAAGTCTTGAAATGTAAGAGGTTCATCCCGGAGTACCGACGAACAAGTGCGTGTCATGTGTGCCGTGAATGTTTGGAAAATCGCCTCCTGCGTATGTAGCAACACTCCGTTACTGTCCCGAAGCTGTATAACCGGAGCATGTTCTGTCTCTGTCCTAATTAGTCGAGCTAATAGTGCTCTCGACCTGTCTCCCTCCTCGTGTAATCTCTGCCTCTACGTGGTGTCTCTGTACTTCTCTAGGCGGGACCAGGCATCGAGCTGCTCTCCTTGAACACTCCCCCACTCCTCTCTATTCTCCGGGGTTTGATGTAGCGTATCTCCTAAGGTTTTCAGATGCTTCTCTAAAGAGTCTATGTCTGCTACGAGTTGCTGATGTACTCCATATTGGAGAGCCTCTCTCACCGCTCGTACAAAGGGGGGATCCAACAGGGCCTCAGCCCAAAGGCGCCACATAGGAATAGATGGTATGCCCGGCCTTGATATCAGGGTCAACAGTAAGGGCGCGTGGTCTGACAGATATTGCCGCAAGTAGGCGACAGCTGTTGTCGTGGCTATCAGGCCGGCCATGAGACAGCAATTATCCATCCTTGAGAAGGTGTTAGCTGCCGGAGTAAAACAAGAGAACTCTCGTTTACCAGGGTTGCGTAGTCTCCATATGTCACGGAGCTGCAAACCCTGGAGTGTGCCCCGAAGGGAGTCCACCATCCGGGGTTTGGTATTGTTTCTGGAAGGCTCCCTATCCAAAGACCCATCAAGTACACAGTTAAAGTCACCCATTAGAAGTATCTCAGCCCCCATGAATGATGTTGCGGCCTTCAGCACCTCCAGGTAAAAAGGGGGCTGTCTATGTTAGGTGCATACACATTTATAATACAGAGTTCTTTACCTTTCCACCTCCCAAACAGTACAACATAACGCCCTTCGGAATCTAATACATGATGGAGATGCTGAAACGGGACCCCCGGTGCCACCCACACCAGCGCCCCACGTGCAAAGCTAGAGTATGATGTGGCATATATCTGCCCTCTCCATTGCTTGCGTAGACTTTTAATGGTGCCTCCCCATATGTGCGTCTCATGGAGGCCAGCCACTGCAACTCCATATCGCTTGAGGAAAGCATGCACTCTGCATCGCTTGACTATATTGATCAGCCCACAGACATTCCAACTAAGGAACTTCAATTTTTGTGTCGTCATGGCAGAGCGATAGTGTGGTCGGGGCGCGCTACGCTGTCCGCCCCGGACTTCATCTCCCCCTCAACCTGCCTCGGTGTAATGTGGCATAGTTCTGTGTGACCCTGTGGATCCCCAAACAACAAATCAAACGTAGAAAAACAAGAACTTGAAGAACCTATCCCCGTCCCCCCCAGGCAGCCATGTGAATAAGCAAATACATTTCCAAATAAGCCATCATACGTACCGCCCTCAGATCTCCCTCCCCCCATTTATCCAAAACAGGTAATGCTGTGCAAGAGAGTTGGTTACCTTGGGGTGCGAGATTGCTCTCAAGCTTACCCGGCGAACCGAGTCTCTGTTGGGGGTGCTGCTGCTCCACCGGCAGCCCCTATCCATTATATCTTCAACGGTTGGCCAGACCCTCGACCTGCATACTGTCCCGACCTGAGGGAATATCCCCAGATCAGGGAAGAGGAGGGCAAACCCCCCTGGTACAACAATCTCGGGACCAAGGCCCTGTAGTCTCACTATGCCACGGCCCGATCACTCCCTCCCCAAAAGAGAACGGGTCCTGCTCATATGCCTCAGCTCAGTTCAGGCTCCCACAAATTTAGCTCAACAAAACATCAAATATGTTACAGTTCAAGGAGATCATTCTCTCCCTCCACTGGAGCTGCTCGTGCCTGGTATCAGTTCTGGAGTCGCCTCCACAGAGTCGGAATGATCTCCGTATCTGTGACCTGCAGGGTGCCATCCCGCTGTACAGTGATCCGGCCCAGATTCATTGTTCTCTCTTTGGGCTTCTGCTTCTGAAGCTGTCGTCGACTCCTCACAGGCGATCTCGGGTTGTCCGAGTCTACGGTTCTCCGTGAGGAGACCAGTCGTCTCCCTTCCAGAGCTTTAGTGTCCAACCAGTCTCTCGCCTCCTCTGCCGAGAAAAAGAACAGGACCCAGCTTTCCACACGCAGCTTCGCCGCGAACATGAAATTGTACTTTAAATTCAGATCTCTAAGTCGTCGCTTGACGGAAATGAAGGTCTTCCTCCGCTCTTGAACCCTTTGTGTGGATGGATCGCGATGGAGTGACCCTCAAAGAAGAAACGCCATCCGCCATGGGAAAGTTGAAGCAGGAGATCTCTGTCTCTATAGTTAAACGATTTAGCTAAAATGGCTCGAGGAGGGGCCCCAGGTCTCGGGGGGGCCACAAGCGCTCGATGTGCCCGTTCCACGCTGAAGAATTTCGACAGCGGCGTAGGCGCCATTTCGTGGGTAATCCAGTGCTCCAGAAAGAGATCCGTGGCATCCCCTTCTGCCCTCTCCGGAAATCCCACATATGTCAGGTTTCCTCTTCGTGAGCGGCCTTCGGCGTCCTCGGCTTGGTCGTCAAACTTAATCACCTGCCGCTTGAGCTCCACCACCGTGGCGCAGAGATTCTTAACCTCACTTTTCAGAGTCTCAGAGTCCTGTTCTGTGACCGACACTCGGTCCGAGACCTTCCACATGTCACACCGCAGCAGATTGACGTCGATGGCTACACCGTCAATTTTTCGGATCCTGTCGTCTTTCGTCGCCTGTACCGCCCGAATCACGTCCATGAGGGTCAGAGACTCCTCTTCTGCCCCCTCCGATGCCTCTTTCTCTGGTACCCTACCAGCGCCGCGATCTTCCTGGCCTTAGGGTGGGCATAATTCAGAATTTTGTTGGCTTGGGACTTTGGTGGTTTATCCTTGCCCATTGTGCCTAACCACCTGGCAGCTATGGCTCTCTGTCGCCACGGAGTATTGACTACAAAAGTCCAGGATGAGTACCTAAGACCAGGGGGGGAGCATACTAGAGAAATCAGCTCCAACTGGCAAAGTACAGTCGAGCCCCCCGGTTCAGGCTCAAAGCACGGCGCCCTCCACCACAGGGGCCTTTTATGGCAGTAAATTCGCCGCTCCCGACAGGCTGCCCAGCTGGGTCTCAGCCACTCACCTTCTTCAATCGGGACCCCGAGCCGCTGCACAGCAGAGGGCCCGTGGTCCAATCAGCCGTCAGCAACCGGCCAGAGGCAGCGCCCGAGTCGCCTCGCAGGTCCGAGGTCGCCTGCCAACGTGGAGTCGAGGGTAGAATTCCTCTGTTTCCCCCATGCCAGAAGCTCGCATTTGCGACTGTCCAGTCTCAGCGTTGGAGCCCGCACAACATGGCGGCCGCAATTTCACTCCGCCTGATTGCTCGGTCCAGGATCCACGTCTCGGGGCTCAAGACTCCTCTTAGGTATTGCTGAAGTTCCTCCAGCTGATGCATCCACCCCTTAATGGCTCAGCAAAGCCAGTATTTCGCAGGATTTCGTCATGGACAGGAGCCGCCGGCCGGAGCTCTCTAGAAACACGTCTACGCGGCCATGCTTGCAAGCCACACTAAGCTATCATAGTATTTGAGCACCATCCAGGCATGGGATTGACGACTGACATAATTTTTATCTTCCACATAAGTATGCCTCTTTGCAGCCTTGTCCACCACTCTCTTGAAAGTCAAGAAGGGTAGGTTCTTACCCCAAATTTCTGTTAGGTGCATCGACTCTAGGGAAGTGTGCAAGTTTTTGCGATACACAGATTTAGGTCTTTTTCTAAAGCGGACCATAATGGCCTGTTTAATAAACTTTCCAGATATGACCTTATTTTATTTTTCACCCCGAGTGGGACGGACATGCCCAGACATGGATCCCGTGCTCTCCATGCCACTGGAGTCAGGCTATCCTGGCTGATGAGAGCTAAACGTCCGACACCGGTCCAAGGATGCTTGTTTCTAGTCCAGGGAGGACCTGGCCTGGCAGTTCGGGCTGGACTGTTCCCATTGGGAACAGGGTCAAGACAGATTTGCATATGGCTGGGTCCAAACTGGAATGGCATGGTGAGCAAAAAAACTATGGATTTAGGCCCAGATCTCTGTCCTGGGCTGAATGTATGACATTGTTCTGTATTCTGTCCATCAATTGTTCTTTAGGTCTCGCCTGAGCCAGCGCATGCGCTGCTCTGGCGAGACTTTTAGTAAGTGGGCTCAGAAAATACTACTATGGCCGGCCTAGAGCTTGCATGCATGTGCGCGGGCGCGCGCTTACCAGCAGAGGTGCCATCTGGACCTCCTCTCGCTCCCCGTGCGCGCGTGCCTCGCTCTGCCTCATTTTGCTCGCTTCAACTCCCTCACCACAGGCCGCACACCGAGACATCAAGGTTGAGCGTCGCACCTCTCAATTAAAACCGAACGCTGCTTCTTGGCACTCAGGTCAACAGTAACTTTCTGTATACCCGACGGGCTACTAACGCTTGCCTCTTTGCCACAAATTACTAATAGCAAATATAGAAAGATAATATATGTTGCCTCTCATGTTTATCCTCATCCCTATTATATCTATTTTACCTTTTTTTGCCCCCTCCTCGGATCTGTTCCCGGTGCCCGGCCACACTTGTTCAACTCCCTCCCCCTCCTTCACCACAGAGTGCGTCTTTCAACTTTCAGCCCGGCCGTGCTTGTTCAATTCTCTCCCCCTCCCTCACCACAGAGCGCGTCTTTCAACTTTCAGCCCGGCTGCGCTTGTTCAACTCCCTCCCCCTCCCTCACCACAGAGCGCGTCTTTCAACTTTCAGCCTGGCCGCGCTTGTTAGTAAAAGACGCTCTGACTAAATAAAAGCCTACCCTAGTAAATAAGCGCCGTCCTCCTGCATCCGTTTGGCTTAAAGAGCTGACAAAACCTTACAAGACTCAAAGCACAATTAGTTATTAGGGTCTAGTTTTTCAGCGCTGTTAAGCAATGTGTAAGCTATTCCTTTTAATAGGGTTAGACATTACTTAACCGACACAGATGTCCTGGAAATTGAAAGCTCTAGTTATGAAGCCGCCACCTTGTTTTCTTTCTTTTTTTAACTTGTTTTGTATTGTTTCCGTGTTGCTACTTCAACCCTCAGGGCCGTTTCTAACATTAGGCAAGACTAGGCGGCCGCCTAGGGCGGCAAAAGGGGGAGGGCGGCAAAAACATGAGTCAGAAAACTGTAAAAGGTGAGCATAAGGTTAATCTTGAATGCATTGAATTGAAGGCTTAAAATAATTATGTTGCTTTTCAGTTTCGGGAAATACAGCCGAACTACACAATGAAAGTAGATTGTAATAACCAATTAAGGTGTAGCATAGTTTAGGCTGATCCCGACCCTCGGAGCAATGAAAACAAACAGGCAGCTGGAAGATCAGCCAATAGGAAAGTACGGTGCGCCATCATGTGCACCTTTGTCTTCCTGACAGGCCTCTGCTCAACACATTGCTGGATTAGAAACAATGAAACCACAATATGGCGCAGCAAAATGGGCAGCTTGGTGCCTTTATAAAAGAGCGTTTTCCTTTCAGAGTATGCTATAATTTCCTTATAATAGCGTTTTTCCGCGTTAACGGTGCTTTACATTGGATCCTACCTCATGGCACTAAATGTGTATATAATTGCATGCGGGAGGCTCACACGTAATGACATCAATTACGCTTGTGTCAACATGTATTACTGTTTGTGATTATGGGTTTTGATGAAAGCGTGCTCTTCTCACAGTTGCTTTGGGCTCTCAGTCTCCTGCTCGCCTTGCCCCACCACGCTTTCATAGTGCCTTGTTGAATTAAATCCCCTTCCTAGTCACAATCTAATGGAGGTAGGGGATGTTCCAATGGGTGCCTTTAGAGTGACGCAGAAAGGGAACTCTGCTACGAGTTTGGAGAGAGCGTTTTTACTAGCTTCATTCTTTCTGTCATATGAAATGCTTTCAACAACGCTTCTCTTTCACCTCAGGCCACTTGACATCTTTGTTTGGTATGTGTTCCCTAAAATCTGTATCTTGTACTTCTTCTATCCTCAATAACACAAAGGTGAATTTATCTGTATGGTGGGGTAATGGAATTAAACTAACGTGTTATCTTTATGTCCCTAGCCCTCCTCTCATTCATTGCTAATGAGGTGAATCCCACCTTGAGACTGGAAAATCTAGAAACATGGTGAAAATGCAAGGTACACCCATCCAACAGACATACATTTACAGGCATTACCAGCATCCTCTTGTTTTTTCGCCCTGCTTGTCTGAGATGGGGAGTTTATAAACTATGAGCTTCTCAACAAGTTCTGTTGTGTAGTTCCTATATCCCTATATAGGTTCTGCGCGTTTGGCTAACATACACTATAGGTTTATTGTCAGACTGATTCTGTACACCCCTATCGGGTATGCTAACCTGTTTACCTTTTACCAGCTATCTCATAGTGCCACTAAGAATATGTTGTAACAACCAGAGTTACCGACTTTGGCCCTGGAGTACTATGTTTGAGTCTTGGCGTCGGCTCCACATAATGTGATTTAAAAAAAATATATATATTATTTACTCGTGGCTACAAAAACCTGAATGTTTCCATTGTGTAATGAGACTGGTACTCACCTAAAGCGCTCCGATATCTTCAGGTCTAATTCGGACTATATAAAACTGCAAAATGTATGGGTTTCATTAACAAACTTCCTGACTTTAATGGGGAAGGTGGGCTGTTTTGCCTTGCAAATGTGCAGTCTAAACTTCACCTTTGACGTCACCTAGTGTTTCCTGTGTGTTACGGCTGGAGGCTGGGTCGGAAATGTTGCTAGGGCCGGCATGCTCTATGATTTTGTAGTCATTGATACACAAGGATCTCCTGATTGAAATAAAAGTGACAGGCTAGGCTGGCAGTAGGAGGACAGTGCGGAGGCAGGAACGGAACAAAAGGCAAAGCTCAATATTAACACTAAAATCACAGAACATAAGCAATGAACTGCATCATCTGATATACCAAACTAAACAGTAAAAGCATCGCACTCAGCGTTTTAAAAAAAATAAAAAACATGTTATGTGCCTTAAATGTTGTGCATTGAATCAACAATATCAAAAACACACAATGCACAAATGCAGTCTTAAGCACACTGTGTCCCAGGATAATTACATAATGCCAATTTAAATACAGTGCACACAATCTAAATCCCGTTACAAAACCGGAGGATCGCTTTGAGCCACAATGGTTTTTTTTAATTGGCCAGTGAATATTTAGCTCCAAGTGTGTCAGTTCGCAGTGACGATCACCTCACACTCAATGCTGGTCCACCAACGGTATCTGTGAAATGCACTGAACTGCATAAAACATTTTGAATTGTGACACGAAGAAAGTAGTTTAAGTATGATCCACATGCCTTCAAAATAAATATCAACTAAGAACTATTTTCCGGTAATCTGGAAAACAGAAGTTAAGAAAAACAGGAAAAAACACGTTTCTTTACCCTTCAGCACATTAAGGGATCTTGACATTGTTGAATGTGTTTTGTTTTGAACTGTTTTGGGTGATTAGTCTGCATATTACAAAGAAGCTAGCGAAGGCAACTGTAATGTCTCCAACAGCTGCAGAGCTGCAATTTTGTTTATCTTCCTTCTGCAACCCCGCCCCGACCTCCAGAGCAATATCAAAACAAGCATTGGCATAGCCAACAGGTCTCGCCTTTGGGACCTTATAAGTGTTTAGCTATGCAGCATATTTTCCTGGGTGCTGTACCACAAGAGATTGAAGAGCTATAGGAGAAAATCCAGTGAGCGAGAAAGAGTCAATTAATGGGGAGGGGAAGACGGAGGAAGAGAGAAAGGTAGAGGAAAACAGAAATGAAGAGAAAGAGAGTAAACCCCAGCTTAACAATTTGGAAAGACGATTATGATTGGGGTGTAATTATTCATCAAATGTTAGCTCAAAAAGAACTAAGGGGCATATTATCAAGCACGGCGTTAAAATTATCGCCGCAGAGAATTCCCATAGAAGCCCATGTTGACACCACAACTTGGGCTTCTATTGGAATTCTCAAGGGCATATTATCAAACCCATTATCGCCGCTTTAGCAGCAGTTTTCTGCCGCTAAAGTGGCGATAATTTTAACGCCGTTTCTTGATAATATGACCCTAAATGTTACCACTACTTAGGTACTAAGTAACATTTTATTCATTATCATTCTTATTTCAAGACGTTGTTGATGAAGGCAGGAAGAGCTACATTTATTTAAAGAACAGCAAAGTACTGTACACAGTAATAGTGATGGAATAATCATTTAAAGAGGGGTTGTTTTTAATATGCTACAGTTATCCATACAAAGATCCTTGGAAAACAGATCAGTTAAATAGATACAGCTGTAAAGAGGGCTCAAAGGCTGGAAACATTGCATATTCGTTTAGCAGGCAACCGGCAGGATAAGAACCAGCCTTTCTGTTCCATTGTTTGGAGTCACGTGCCGTCACTTGAATAGAGGACACCAAAACCAGACATTCTTTTAAGACACACATGTGAGAAACGTGCCTGCTATCACGTGGCCCCGGTAACTAGCGTGGCTCTCATAACTTTCAAGCGCGTGCTATCAGGGAACTAAGCAAATGTCAGAGGGAGGGTAAAAAAACAGGAAAACAATGTGTCATTTTTCACCAGAAAGCTGGTGCCTCAATGTACAAGAGGTAACGCGAGCCGAAGAAGAGGCATCAGTCCGGCACCACCACAACCCCCCTGCCATAGCATATAAATGTCTTCTCTCAGGCCGGGCATTGAATCTAATTTACACGACGCAATCCATAGACTTCGCTTTTACATCCGGATTGTTTTAAAGCATCTGTGACAAATGAGCAATGGGAAAACGAAGCCAAAAGGAAGTCTAAACAAGCAAGAGATAAAACAAGCGCGAAAGTGATCGCAATCGCGATCAAACATCAAGGCGCGAAAGTGAAAGTGATAGCGGAGAAGCATGGCGCGCGCGCCCGCGCACATGCACTGTAGGTCTAGGCTGGCCTGGTAGCACTTTTTGGAGCCCTCTCAATAAGTCTCGCAGAGCATCACTTACGCGATAGCTCAGGCGAGACCTAAACAGGAGGAAGCAGCCTTAAACTTTATATACATTTTATTTATAATGCGTCTGACTTTGAAACCAGTTCCAAATTGAGGCCTGTAGTAGTGGGTTACAAATGCAGTGAGCCCCAGATCAGTGTTTGCTCTTCACCCACTGGTACCTTTATTCCCAGCCCTTTGCAAGCCAATGTCTCCCATCACCCTGACTGTGTGCTTGGAGTGAGGCAGCAAGAGGCAAGGACATCCAGCAACCAAAAATACTCATTAAAAGGCATTTGCAATGCAATAGGTCTCGCATTTGCGAGAGTTTGGGCTATTGGCATTGTAAATGACAATTCCTTTTATCTTTGTGTTGGTTTTGTAAAAGAGATCAATAAAAGGCATTGTCTTTTGCAATGCCGATTGCTTAAACTCTTGCAAATGCAAGACCTATTGCATTGCAAGCATTGGCATAGCCAATAGGTCTCGCCTTTGGGACCTTATAAGTGCTTAACCATGCAACAGTTGATGTTGTTGCAGCAAGGATATTGTGCTGCATAACTAAATACTTATAAGGTCCCAAAAGCGAGACCTATTGGCTAAGCCAATGCTTGTTTTGCATTTGTCACCCCGAGTGGGACGGATATGCCCAGACGTGGGTCCTGTGCTCTCCATGCCACTGGAGTCAGGCTATCCTGGCTGATGAGGGCTGAAAGCCTGAAACCGGTCCTAGGATGCTTGTTTCCAGTCCAGGGAGAACCTGGCCTGGCAGTTCGGGCTGGTGTGTTCCCATTGGGAACAGGGTCAAGACTGAGTTGCATATAGCTGGGTCCAAACTGGAATGGCATGGGGAGCAAAAAACGATGGATTTAGGCCTAGATCTCTGTTCTGGGGTGAATGTATGACATTGTTCTGCATTCTGTACATCAATTGTTCTTTTTGCATGACCTTATTTTATACCAGCATTTTATTGTAGCATACAATTTCACAAGTTTTTGGTTTGCAAGTCCGAACTTCATTTGAATTTGTGCCGGAGAAGTGTTTTGAGGAAGTCAGAACACCTGCATGTAGGCAGTGACCTGCACTCTGTCCAGAAGAGCGGCATCCTGTCCTCGCATGGCAATGGTGGCACACGCCACAGTTGGTAACAATTTGGCAGTCATTACTGCCAGTAGTGGCTCAACGGAGGTCCATCCAACTTCTTTGCAAAAGTGCTGAAGGCAAATATTAGCGCGTCCCCTTTCTTTGCTATGCACCGCTTTTGTCCAAAAGAGTTTCCTCTGTTACTTACCTATGTGCCCACATATTTAGAGCTGTTAACCTTCTCCAGAATTACGTCATCAAGAAGAATCTTAACTGGAGGCCTGCGTCGATTACTAATTGGTTTCGTTTTTGATCTGTTGATCTCAAGATTGTTAATGGTGCCGTACTTTTTTCGATGTGTTGACTGGCCTTTGTAGCCCAACTTTTGTCATGCTAAACAGTAGCACGGCATCTACATAAGACAGAGTGGACAAACATTAGGAGCCCAGGTGTGGTGGATGAGAGTTTACCTGGTCTAACTCTGGCGACAGATCAGCCATGAACAGGTTGAAAAGGAGAGGCGCCAACTCACATCCTTGCTTTAAACCTTGTTGGGTAGCAATCTTCCTTGAGAGTCTTGTGCCACAGCCCACCTTAACTTGCATCCATGGTTTTGCATACAACTGTTTGATAGCTCGTAGCAGCTTGTGTGGGATTGTCCATTCACTTAATTCTTTCCAGAGTATTCTTTTTTAAAACTCTTTTTTTTATTATAAGCAGCGAGCAGAACAGCAGCAGTTTAGTTCTTACAGGTGGATAAGAGTGGCAATGCATACATGATTGACAGTTATTTCATACATTATCAAACAATAGATGCAGAATAGTAATTGGTAGGGTATAGGCATCGCCATCTCCATACGGAGTCACTCCTCTTCTAGCTGAGCGGTTGCTCGGAAGGGTAGACACAGAAATCCCCCTATCGTTATTCCCAGATTTTGGACCACTTAGGGGGGCACCCCCTACTTTCGTAGACCACCGGCTTTGCTTGCAGACACCAGTCCGTATCCTCTTCCTAATCTCTCAGGGGTGGTCTAACATCTAACCCCCAGTTGCTTGCTATATTGCGTTTTGCAACCATTAGGCCGAGTGAAGCCCAAAGTTTTCCCCCTCTCGTTAGATCTATAGTTCCCCATATATTCAACAAACCTAATCGGGGGGTGAGGTCAATATTTTGTGTCAAAATCAAATCTATTCGGGATTTCACCTCTCTCCAATAACTCTGAATTATAGGTCAGTCCCACCAGATGTGGCAGAAGGTGCCCCCACCCCCACAGCCCCTGATACAGTGCGGAGAGGCTCTTTTCCCCATTTTTACAAGAGTAGTGCAGGCATAGTAGGTTCTGTGTAGGATTGTCAGTTGGATCAATCGAAAACGGTAGCATATGGCAACTTCCTTTGGAGACGCAGCTGCCTCCAACCATTCCTCGTCGTCTATTTGTCCTAGGTCTACCTCCCATCTCTCTGTAAGTTTTGTCAAGTTTTAAGGAGATTTATTCAATATTTTTTGATATGTTAGGGAGATCGCTTTCTTTGGCATGTAATCATCAAGTAGTCTATCCTGTAATGGGAATGTTTCAGGCAAATCCCCTGTTTGCGGCATAGCTCGTTTCAGTGCATGGCATATTTGATGGTAGCTAAATATTTCTGTGGGTGCTAATTCGTACTCCTGTTGTAATTCAGCGAAAGGTTTTATCCCTTCATTAGTCCAGAGATCACCCACCTGCGAGAGATCTATGAGGTCCCACTTATCAAAACCCCGATAGGTCACCAGTAGGCCTAGGTGTATTGAGTCCCACAAGAGAGTGGCTCGTGTAATTCTATTTTGCCATCCCAATGTCGTCGATATCGTGTTCCACATTTTAATTGTCGTTGAGGTGGGGGCGTGAGGTGGTATGTTGCGCCTTCCCCCATATATTGCTCTTTGATATCCTCCCGGCGACATATGATATTTGTCCATTTGGTAAGCTGGGTCCTCCGGCGCCCAATGCACCCAGTGGTTGATTAGGGCTAGTTGTGCGGCCCAGTAGTAATTTTGTAGGGCTGGGAGGGCAATGCCGCCATCATACTAGCTCCTTGGTAATTTGTGTAAAGCTATCTTCGGAGCTTTCCCGTCCCATAACAGTGTTCTTACCATCGCTTCTGCAGTTGGGAAATACGTCGGGGGAAATGGATACCGCGTATTTTGCAGTATGTATAAGAATCGGGGCAGCGCCATCATTTAATAGAGAGCAGCTTTCCCCAGTAGTGTAAGGTTCTCCAATGTTATACTTCCACTCAGAGCTGCCACAGGGGGGTTCTAGGTTGCGATCATAAAAGATCATCGGGTCTTTAGTGATTTATAGGCCCAGATACCGGAATCCCTCTGTCACCACCTTTGCCACACAGGACCCTGGAATTCGGGGAGTATCCCCACTTAGAGCCAAAATTACTGACTTGCCCCACTTAATAGTATAGCTCGAATATTTTTGGTATAGGGTCAAAATGTGAATGACTATGTAGCTAGGCGAGAGGGAAAGCTATATATAAGAGGATATCATCGGCATACAGGGAGATCCAATCCTCCCATGCGTCCAATCATTTAAGCCCTCTAATCAGAAGGTTGTCTCTGATCCACAGCGCCAAGGACTCCAGGGCCAAGGCAAAAATTAGTGGGGAAAGAGGGCAGCCTTGTCTAGTGCCTCTTCGTAGGGTGAATGTTTCTGACCTGCCTCCATTCACCAACACCTGTGCCATAGTCTTTGTGTAGAGGAGGTGAATCCAGGAGAGGAATTTGGGGCTGAAACCTTGCCTTTCCAAGCCCGCGAACAAGAAGGGCCATTCCAGCATATCGAACACCATCTTGGCTTCCAATGAAACCATTAGGGCACTCTCTTGGATAGTATCTGCACCCCCCGTATTCCGTGAGGGCGTCTCAGGTTTAATGTGGTGTTTCTACCTGGCATGAAACCTGACTGATCAGGGTGTATCAAAGAGCTCAAGACCGGGGTCAGTCTATTTGCTAGCAACTTAGCTCAGATCTTAACTTCAGCATTTGACAGGGAAATTGGTCTGTAAGATGAGCAGCAGTCCAGTGGATTCCCGGCCTTGTGGATCACAACAATGTTGGCTAGCATTTGGTCTTCTAACAAAATTCCCACCTCAAGGGTTTTGTTAAACATTTTTACCATATGTGGGGCAATCCTAGATGCTATCAATTTGTATAACTCAATGGGAAGGCCGTTAGAGCCCATTGCTTTAACAGAGTTCAAGGATCTGATGGCTTTCGTCACCTCGTCTGCAGTGAGGTCTGATTCAAGTAGGGCCCTGTTCTCTGATGACACAGTTGGCATATTAAGGGTGGACAATAACTCGCGGGCTGAGTCTGGTGTTACGCTTGGTGATGGGGTGTATAATTCTGCATAGTATGCCGCAAAGGGGTTCGCTATACCTTGCCTGTTCCGAGTGGAACCTCCCTCATCCATGGTAATTTCAAGAATCCACCTAGATGCTGCTTCTCGCTTATCTAACCAGGCTAGCAGCTTTCCCGCTTTATCTCCCACTTCGTATAGGCGATGTAGGGTTGCTTTATATTTATGTTTTGCTGCCTCTTCAAGAGTGTCTTTGTATTCTTTCCTTTTTATACTTAATTTATGTCTAACTGCCTGCGGATCTGTAGCTGTCAGGTCAGATTCAAGGCTGCGGAGCTCCCTCTCAAGTTCTTCCGGTCATGCCACCTTATCTTTCCTGTGGCCATAATTGAGGCAATGCCCAGACCCCGCAGCACAGTTTAAGGATTCCCAGAGTATCTGGGTCGATTCCACAGTGCCCTCATTTTCCCAGAAATACTGCTCCGCGGCTTTTTGTAAATCAGCTAGAATGTGCGGCATCCTCAGAAACAAGAGATCGAGCGGGAAAACACGGGACGTTGGTCTCAACCCTTCACCATAGATTGCTCAGACAGGGGAATGATCAGAAATGCCCCAGGGAAGGAGACCCACACTACTAAATGAGTGAGAGCACCGAGCAAGTCCAAATATATAGTCTATGCGTGAGAGACTACCGTGTGCCCCAGAGTGAAAAGTAAATGGATTAGTGTTTGGGTTATATGCTCACCAAACGTCTATGAGGCCAAGTGCAGCTGCAAAATCTGCTAATAGTTTCCCCAAGGGATCACTCCCCCTAGCAGGCCATCTATCACGTTCACCAACCATTGCTGCATTGCAATCACCTCTAATGATTAACTCCCCCTATGGCAGCTTAGTGAGAAGTGAGCCCAAGTCTGCTAGTGCTGCCGTGTGGAGCCTAGGGGGAACGTAGAGAGAAATGATATTAAGGAAGCGTCCCTCCCATTGTCCGGAGATCACCACGAAAGGTCCCTGTAGGTCATGTGAGATGTGTTGAATATTAAAATGGAAAGTGTTTCACTTTCCCCCGGAGCCTCTGGTGTAACCTGCATGAGCTACGAGTTTATATCCGCGTCTGTTCTGCGCACCATGTGATGTCCCCTGCAAATGTGTCTCCTGTAGAAGGATTACGTCTGGTAGGTGTTGCTTCAAGTAGTGTAGTTCTACCCCTCTCTTTACCCTATCACCCAGTCCATTCACGTTCCAGGACACAACTTTTAAGCTATAAGTGTTCTGATCTGAAGACATTAAGTGTGTGTTCTAACTTCAATTATTACATAGTTGGGCATGACCCCCCATGCAGTGCCAGGGGTGTGTGTTTACGTCTCTCTGGGATTATTTCTTGGCCCCACTCTATGGTGTCCGGAAGCATTACGCCACCTGTTGCCGCAAGGTGATGTGATCTGTGTGCCATATCATGCTCACTGCCATTTTTACAAATTACAACCTTAAACATTTTCAGAACAACATAACGTTGAAATACTTGTGTCCCCCTGCATCCCTGCATTGTGGACTCAAAACTGCCCACCCTCTCAACTGTGCAGAGCGCATGTCTACCCAGTCACCAACATCCCAGTATGGGATAAAAAGATGTGACCCAGCCTGGTGCGACCACCCTCCTCTCCCCTTCTGGTCAATCTGTTTTTAATATTGCATGAAACCAAACAACGAGGGGGTCTCAGGCCCATATACTCATGCAGTATGGCCAAGATGGATCAAACCTGACTTCACCAACGTTACAGTTTTAGGAGGCAGTGTGGTCCAGTCTTCACAGAGCCTTTATCAATTATCCTGTAGTCTTTCCTCAGGAGTCTCGAAAAACCAGGCCTTGCCCTCTGAGCTTGGCAGGGAATATCATGGCATATTTCAAGTCGTTTTCCCTTAGGACCTTCTTGACTTCTATAAATGAGCGTTGCATCTTCTGCACTTTGGTTGTGAAGTCTGGGAAAAAGGTGATCTCCGCATTTTCATATTTTAGGGGGGGACCAGCGCGAGCAGCCTGTAGTATAATGTCCCTATCTCTAATTGAAAATTCGTGCCACAATTGGGCGGGGTGGGTGTCCAGGCTTCGGCGGGCCTCTGGGGAGCCGATGTGCCCGTTCCACTGAGAAAAAGCTAGAAAGTCGACGGGGTTTTAGTTGCTTGGTGATAAGGTCCTCGACAAAGAGATCAGCTGCTTGTCCATCCGGCTGCTCTGGTGCCCCCAAAATTCTGACGTGGCTTCCAGCAGGGTGCGGACCTGTCCTTGCAATGTTTTGCTAGAGGTCTACAGGGCAACTATGGAATCTTCCACAGACTTGACACGGCTACCAAATTTTCGGAGGTCCGCGTGCATCAGGGCGACCTCTGATGCTACTGTGTCTATCTTGCACTCCAGTGCCGTTCGGACCCCCTTGGACAGCCGTCATTACATCCTGCAGCGTCGGGTTATCAGCGGGGTCCGGAGAGGACGTCGCCCAGTCCTCCACAGGTGGATCCTGGGGATCGGACTTTGCATGGGCGAATTTGTCTAGTTTTGTTTGGTGCGTGGCATGTGTACCTTTGTTCCCCGACATTACCCCCAGGTCCCTCCGTCCTCAACACCGTCATGGACAAGTGAGATGTAACTATCTCACTGACAGAAAAAAGAACGAAGGAATGCTGGACCTACCCTTCCCCCTCCCACTGGGAGTACTTAAGGAGTACCGTCCCAGCATTCCTCCTGTTCTTCCTGTTGTTTTTTCTGTCATCCTGACAGTGTGTGGACGCGGCAGGAGCAGGACGCTCCTGCCTTGTTTCTGGACTTACTTGGGGGCTGCTGGTTCTTCCTGGTGCCGGCGGACCTCCATGGATGGCCTCTCCCTCCCTGCCGGGCTTGGGGGGGGAGTGGCGCGGGCTTCTTTGTGTCTCTCAGCCGCGCGTCGGTGTAATACCGTGTTGGCTTTATCTCTGCCCGATGGCCGCCCCTCCTGGCCTGCCGGGCTTGCTAGGGGGCGGGGCCGAGCCGCTCCTCGCTATTGGTTGTGGCTCCTTCCCCTTCCGGTTTTCGTCATGACTGACTTCCGGTTTTTGGAACTGAGGACCGAAGTCAGGCGCCTCGAGGTTCCCGGCTGGGGGATGCTCGTTAAAACGAGCAGAGGGGGTGAGTACCGCATAGCGGTTGTTATTACCTTGTGTTTTGGCGGTGTTTGGTGTGTTGTTGACGAAGGGGAAGCATTCCATGAAAAGTCATCACAGGGAGATGTCTTCCTCTTCTTCTAGTGCTTCCAGGTCTCCCTCCCCTGCCAGGTCCAGGCGCCGTGATGTTAAAGAGAACATGGGGTTCCCTGACGGGGACGCACCTAGTACCTCTAGGCGCCCTTTGTTGCGACAATTTCAGAGTGCTGCCACTGTCGATGTGCCTGTCCATCCCTTCATTAAAGACGTTTTGAAGCGCGAGTGGGCTGATCATGATCGCATTCTGATTCCGCGATTCATGGCAAAACTTTATCCTCTGCAGGATATGGCTACTGAACTACCTGATTCAATTCCTATTGACTCCTTTGTGGCTAGTTTGGTGGGGCGTACTTCCCTTGCTGAGGACGCTGTGCTGAAAGATCCGGTTGACAAGAAGGCGGATGTGGCGCTCCGTAAGGTGTATTCTGGTTCCCACCTGGCCTTGAGGGCGGGCATCTACGGGACTTATGTTTCGCAGTCTCTGCTGTCTGACCTGAAGTCTCTCTATCAGTCTATGGATAATGCCACGGACTGTTCTGGTTTGCTTGAGCAGATTGAGCGTCAGGTGGAGCTTCTGTCTGAGGTCTCCTTTGACGTTGTGCGTGCTTCTGCTCTGTCCGGGGGGGCTTGTGTGGCTGCGCGTCGCAGTCTTGTCCTTAAGGACTGGAAAACTGACTCTGCGCAGAAGGCATGCGCATTGAGGTTGCCCTTTCAGGGTACGATGTTGTTTGGGGGGGGAGTTGGAGGCCAAATTGCACAAATTGTTTAAGGAGAAAAAGCATTCTTCTTCTTTTAAGGTCTCTGCTGCTGCTCCTGTCCCTTCTAAACCCAAATCTTTCTTTCGCCCTGCTTCTTGTAGACAGTTTGTGAGGGGCCAGGGTAGGTTTGCTTCTGGCCGTGGTCAGTACCGTAAGGCTAAATCCCCTCCGCCTGCCAAGCCGCGTTCCTGACCCTTTGGCGGTGGTTCCCGGGTTATTGGTTGGAGGGCGGCTGCGCTTCTTCCTGGATGCCTGGGTTCAGTCTTGTTCCGACGTCTGGGTGTTGGAAATCATTCGCCAGGGTTATGTTCTGGAGTTCACGGCTCCTCCTCCAGACTCAGGTGTTCGGCCGACTCCTTGGCCTTCGAGTCGTGTGAAGCGGTCTCATCTTTCTCGCGGGATTCTGGACCTTCTTCGGAAGGGTGCCATTCAAGAGGTTCCTCCGTCAGAGAGAGGGGTGGGCTTTTATTCCCTGATCTTTCTGGTTCCCAAAAACACGGGGGGTTTCCGCTTGGTTTTGGATCTGCGGGTTATGAACAAATGGGTGGCCAGAATTCCTTTCCGCATGGAGACTTTACAAAGGGTGATTCCTTTGGTGCTGCCGGGTCACTTCATGTGTACCCTAGATCTTCAGGATGCGTATTACCATGTTCCGATCCATCCTCGGTCCCGCAGGTTTCTGCGATTTTGTGTTCTGGGGTGTCATTATCAATTCATGGTGTTGCCATTCGGTCTCCGGTCGGCGCCGAGGGTGTTTACAAAGGTGGTGGCGCTTTGGTCGCGTGGCTTCATCTCCAGGGGGTGATGGTATACCCATAATTAGACGACTGGTTGATCCATGCTCCATCTCGGGTCCTGTTGCTGGAGGCCAGGGAGGTGGTGTGCTCCGCGTTGCGGGCCCATGGTTTCCTGATCAACTTGCCCAAATGTCAACTGATGCCGTCCCAGTACATGGTTTTCATTGGGGCCCGCTTCAGTTCGGATCTGAACCGTGTGTTCCTCCCCGAGCCTCGGGTTGTGACGTTGGTGTCCCTTGCTCGTCGTTTCTGGGTGGGGGGTGCCTTTCCGGTGCGCCTTTGGTTGCGTCTTATGGGTCTGATGGCGGCAACAGTTTTTACGGTGGCCTGGGCACGTTTTCATCTGCACCCCCTTTGGGTGTACCTCCTGTCTCTCTGGGACCCCCTGTCCCGCGATTTGGATGTTCTTATTCCTGTGTCTCCGGTGGTCCTCCCGGTTCTTCTTTGGTGGTCTGTGAGGGATCATCTGTCTTTGGGTCTGCCCCTGCAGTCTTCTACTTCTCTGGTCTTGACAACGGATGCCAGCGCCTTGGGTTGGGGTGCGACCTTGGGGTCTCACTCCCTTCAGGGTCGTTGGTCCATCGTGGAGAGTCGCAGGTCTTCCAATTGGAGAGAGCTCATGGCGGTGTCCCGAGCTGTGATGGGTTTTCGGGGACTGTTGCTAGATCGGAATGTGTTGGTGCGGTCCGACAACATGGTGACGGTGGCTTATCTGACGCATCAAGGGTTGGATTCGTTCGGCATCTTTGAATGCGG
Source organism: Triturus cristatus (assembly GCF_964204655.1). Classification (NCBI taxonomy): domain Eukaryota; kingdom Metazoa; phylum Chordata; class Amphibia; order Caudata; family Salamandridae; genus Triturus; species Triturus cristatus. The sequence continues at coordinate 135,618,218 of NC_140594.1, forward strand.
TGGTGGTACCCCTGTTTTGTTGGGCGGAGGGCCATCTGCTGTCTCTGACGGCGGTTCATCTTCGGGGAGTGGACAACTGTGTGGCGGATGCCCTGAGTCGGTGCTTTCCGGATTCTCTGGAGTTGTCTCTCACCCCGGTTGCGTTTCGGCTTGTGTGCGGGAGGTTTGGGCGTCCCTATCTGGACCTCTTTGCCTCCCGGCACAATGCTCAGCTCCCCCGGTTCTGCTCCCGGTTTCTGCAGGAGGGTTGCTGGGGGGTGGACGCGCTGTCGCTACCTTGGACGTCGCGTCTCCTCTATGCCTTTCCCCCACTGGCTCTGGTTCCCAGGTTTCTGGCCCGTTTGTGTCAGGAGGATCGGGAGGTGGTGGCGGTCCTGCCGTTTTGGCCTCGGAGGTCCTGGTTTCTGACGGTGCGTCTTTTGGCGGTGCAGGGTCCCTGGTTTCTTCCCCTGTCTCCGTCTCCACTTCGGTCTTCCCTGTGCCTGTCACTTCTCCGGTTGCGGTTGTCGGTGTGGAAGTTGAGAGGCAGGGTTGGAGACGGCGCGGTTTCCTGGAGCATTTAGCGGTGGCTCTTCAGCGTTCCCGGCGGCCTTCTACCCTTAAGGCTTATGATAGGCATTTGGGTAATTTTGATCGTTGGTGTTCGGCGTTGGGCGTCTCCCCTTTGTTCTGTTCCTTGCAGGTTGTCCTTCAATTTTTGTGGGAAGGTTTCGAGAAGGGTTTGGCTGTGTCTACTCTGCGTGCCCAGTGGGCCGCTGTTCGGGCTTTTCGTTCCCCGTGGGGGAATCTTTCGGATATTGAAGACTTGGTCTCTCGTCTTCTACGCAGTTTTACTGTTTCTCGGCCTGTGCCTCGTCCTTCTTTTCCCCTTTGGGATTTGCCTTTGGTCCTTCGGGTTTTGATCAGTCCTCCTTTTGAGCCTTTGGATGTGGTGGATTTAAAATTTCTCACTCTCAAGGTGGTTTTCCTGGTGGCTGTCACCTCTGCTCGTCGTCTTGGGGAGTTGGGGGCCTTGATGGCGCGGCCTCCTTTTCTTTCCTTCACGGAGGATGGAGTAGTGCTCCGACTGGATTCTTCTTTTGTGCCGAAGGTTTCTTCGCAATTTCACAGGTGCCAGGAGTTGGTGTTACCTGCCCTGGGCTCTGTTTTGGATTCTCCTGGTGGTTCCCAGTGGTCTTTGTTGGATGTGTGCAGGGCTTTGCGCATTTATCTTGACCGTACAGCGGTTTTTCGCAAGTCGGACTCCCTTTTTGTCTCCTTTGGTGCGGCTTCGCTTGGGGGTAAGGCTTCTTCTGTGTCCATCGGCCGTTGGCTGAAGCAAGTCATTTCCTTGGCCTACTCTCTGTCTGGTTCTCCTCCTCCTTTGGGAGTTCAGGGTCGTTCTACGAGAGGGGTGGCTGCTTCTTGGGCGGAGGTTCAGGGTGTTCCTCTCTCTGAGATTTGTAGGGCTGCCACGTGGGCCTCTTCTAATACTTTCATCAGGCATTATCGACTCCAATCTGTTGGGGGATGATGGAGGTTTTGCATTGGGGGTGTTGAGCTCTGTTCGCTCCTAATGTTTTTTTCTGCTTTATTTCCAATAAATCTCTGGGTTTGTTTGCTATCCTGGTGATTTGTTGTGTTTTCTGGTATGAATGCCGGTGTTTGCTTTGGTATTTCTCACTTGTCCATGACGGTGTCGAGGACGGAGGGACCTGGGGGTAATGTCCTATTACTTACCGGTAATCTTCATTACTCCGGGTCCCGTAGTCCTCGACACCGACATGACTTCCCTCCCACCCTCCCTGTCTGCCGGCCTTCATTGGGGCTTGGCATTTCAGGAGGAATGCTGGGACGGTACTCCTTAAGTACTCCCAGTGGGAGGGGGAAGGGTAGGTCCAGCATTCCTTCGTTCTTTTTTCTGTCAGTGAGATAGTTACATCTCACTTGTCCATGACGGTGTCGAGGACTACGGGACCCGGAGTAATGAAGATTACCGGTAAGTAATAGGACATTTTCCCGCAGGATGTGCTATAATCTGGGTGGGGGGCCAAGTGTTCGGAATGAAACGAGTCGGTGTCCAGGCCTCGTAGACTGATGCCGGCCCCTGAATCCCAAAGCACCTGGACGAGGTATCTCGGGCGCACCCCAAAGTGGGAGTCAGGACCAGACCTTCTCTTAGCCGGGGTGGTTCTGTGCGTGAGTCAGGCACCCACAGGAAAGAAGACAGGTTAGGCAGGTGCGGGAGGGACGGGAGGGGGTCCAAGCTCAGCTCAGGGCCCCAGCGGGAAGAAGGATGATGATGACGGTCAACCTGTATGGTCTTGGGATGGTTTTGTAGGCTCAGAGTCTATTTAACATTGGGGTTTCACTTTCACCTGCCTCCACGCAATAATGGAGGCCGGTGCTGGAATAAATCAGGCCTCGAAAGGGGGGGGGGGGGGGGGGGGGACCACTGGGCCTTAACACAAATTGGCTCCGTTATCTTAGAGAGTCACTAATTGTAATAAAAGATGGGGGCCTCCTTCGTTTGCCCAAGTGATCTCGTTCCAGGCAGATAGCAGCTCTCCGCGTCACGATTCGGCCAGCTCCTTACTTCAGCCTCTGTCACTGCTGCAGAGTCATTCTCCCGTCGGAGATTCAGCGAAAGCTCCAGGGTGGGGCCGGCTGTCTCCACCTCCTCGCCCATACCTCTTCCCCAGTCAGGACAGCAGCCGCAATCCACGGGCTTCAAACGCGGCCGCTCCCAACTGCGACGTTGAGGAACCCCCCATGCACACAGGCCACACCTCGTCTTCGGCGATTTCAGTACCCCGCCTGTGCCATGAGGCTTGTAATGTCGCTCCGGGCTGTCCGATTCACTATCCTTGTGGCAGACGGTAAGTTTTCATACAGATTCAGATATTGTGACGGATATTATGGGGGGATATCGTGGAGAGTCGCTGGAGCTCCTTCAAGAAGCGGCCATTCCGGTCGGCTGTTGGCCACGCCCCCTTTCCAGAATATTCTTGGTCAATGCAGTCAAATGCTGCTTTTAAATCAATAAAGCAAAGGTGTAATTTCTTTCGCATTCACTTGCATGTGTCTATAATTAAGAAGCTGCTAAGATGTTTGTTGTTGTACTCTCCTGAATCCATCCTGTCTGATTTACTGGAACCACATTGTTCAACGTTAGACCACTCAAAGAGATCTGCCAATATTAAGGAGGCAAAATGCTTAGCTTCCGTGTCTAGGAGCACCATAAGCCTATAGTTGACCGGGTTAGTTCTATCCCCTCCTTTGAAGACGGGGTTGATGGGACTAGGAGGCTCATAGGAATGAATGGGAAGATATTCACTATTAGTGAATCGGTATTATCGAATCACTAATAGCGGGAGCTATTTCAAGGGTGCCAGGGTGTCCAAAGTACACCCTGTTGCACCCCTGAAATGTGCATGTGTGCACATGTGGCGCACCTTCATGCCCTAAGGGCATGGATGTGTGCCACATGGCACATTTAAAAAAACAAAAAAGTGCTTTTGCAAAGGAAATCGCTATTTACCACCAACTTCAAGTTGGTGGTAATTAGCAATTCCTTAAGGCTGAAGTGCACTATTTTTAGTGCTACGTACATTGCATTTAAGGAATCGGTATTTCCGATTCCTTAAATGCAAGAGCAAAATAAGGAATTGCTATTTTGCGATTCCTTATTTTGCAAGTAGGTTTGAACTCACCTACATTGCACTCAGCCAAATACCGGTCGGTAACACAGAAATTCTGTGAATTTCTGCGTTACCGCTCGGTATTTGGCCACCTACATCTGGCCCTAAGACCGGCTAGTATATTATTGCTGCATCTCAGGCACTTTAAGTTAATCATGTTTATTGAGCCTATATCTGCAGGGGCACACATATGCCTTGGATGGCTTACTTCGAGTCTGAGCATGTGAGAATTATGGTCACTGTGTGTAGTGTATTTAATTGTATATTGCTCAGGAATGGGATTAATGGTAATTATAAAATCGTATAGTCTATGATGGACCGTGAATTCGAACCATGGTAGGTGTATTTCAGTGGATCATTTCAATAAATCTGCAGCACACCCTGGTTTATTCTTGTTTTTTTTTTTTTGATTTTTTTTTTAAAAACCTTTATTCTTTCAAGTCAGGGACACAGCTATTCAGCCGACAACCCGGAGGTACGGCAGCTTTAGAAACACAACACAAGCAAGCGTCCACATTTCACTGATAGGAGAATCAAAAGGTTCTGTTTTAAATAAACACAAACCCAAACCGAAACACAAGCAAGGCGATAAGTACTGAAAGCACAAAAAGGGTTCCCATCAGGGGGAGCGAGCCCCATTTCGTCCATCAGACACAGGTCTATAGTAAGGGAAGGAGGGGAAGGCAGAGACTCAAGAAGGCAAACACATACCAGCAAAGAATACAAAGCCGGAAAGAATGCTAAGGGGAGAGCTGCTCCTCAGGCGGGTCCGGGTCTGGGGGCAGGCATATGCCCTCTCTGTACTGATTCCATCGCCCCCATACGGTGTGCCATTCTCGGGGGCGCCCTCGAGCACAATACACTGTCTTCTCCCTAAACATGCTCCAATCCATGTTTTCCATCCACGCTGCCAATGTAGGAGGCCTAGTAGAGCCCCACAGGCGAGCGATGGCGCGCTTAGCTACCATGTTCCCTAGGGTCACCCACTGAGTCTGTGCCGCGTCGTGGTCGGTAGGACCCCAAACATTCAGGAGACAACACCACGCCTCCGGCTGCATGGCGATGCCCGTCACCTCCCCCATCACATCGTGGATTCGCTTCCAGAACTCCATGATCGCACCGCATTCCCAAATAATATGTAGGAAGGTGCCCACCATACCACAGCCTCTCTTACATAAGCCCTCCTCAGAGAACCCCATATGGACCAGCCTAGGCCCTGTCACGTAAACTCTATGGAGTATTTTAAGCTGCACCAGCCGCAGGCGAGCAGGGATCGCAACCTCTTTGGGAGAAGAAACTGCAGACTGCCAATCCTCATCATCTAATTCGAGGCCATCCCTAGTCCATTGATCGCGCAACCCTAGAAGAAGATCTGCCCGTACATTAATTAGTTTCTTATAAATGAGAGAGATCGTACTCTCTGGCATATGGCCATCCAGGATCCGGTCCTCCAACGGAGAGGACTCAGGCACCGTCTCCCCCTCTACAAGGACTGACCGCAAGGCGTGACACACTTGAGCGTATCGGAAGAACTCCGTGCTCCCTAGCTCATATTCCTTCTGCAGCTCCTCGAATGACTTCATCCTACCCTTAACCAAAAGGTCTCCAACCCTGGATATACCGATCAGGTCCCATTTCTCAAACCCTTTTGTATGCCAAAGCTTCCCCAGAATATCGGAGTCAAACAACGGGGTGGCCAGGGTAAGCTTACCCCTCCAGCCCAGTGAATCTGTCGCCACCTTCCACACGTGCACGGCCACCCTAGTGGGCCCCGTAAGGGTTAAGTCCAACGACTTAGAGTACATCGCTCTGTGGTAATTACCCCCGCGCAGCAACCACCGGTCCATGGCGTAGCCCGGGCTCAGCGCCGGACCGTAGACACCATGGTTAATCGCGCTCAACTGAGTGGCCCAATAATAACGTCGAATGTCTGGAAGCGCGATACCCCCGTCATACCACGGAAGCGTCAACTTAGCAATCGCTATGCGCGGTCGCCCTTCCCACAATAGCGCGCGCTGGAGGCTTTCGACCTCTCTGAAATAACTGGCCGGGACCAATTCAAGGGTATTCTGCAAGGCATAGAGGAAACGGGGAAGAGACATCATTTTAAACAGGGCGGCGCGGCCAAGGAGGGAAAGCGGCAACCGCCGCCAGCCCGCCACGTCCCGCCGCAAACGGGCCAAGGGAGGGAGCAAGTTTTTCTCGTATCGTAAAGTAGGGTCAGTGGAAATATAGATCCCTAAATACAAAAAGCCCTGCCGGGCGATCTGGATCGAGCAGTTTCGCGGGACAGGCGGGACATCACCAAACAGGACATACAAATATGACTTTCCCCAATTAATAACAAGACCAGAGTTCCTACCGAAAGAAGTCAAGACGTCACAAACCACTATGAGAGATTTCTTAGGCGAGGTGAGGTATAACAGAATATCGTCGGCGTAAAGCGAAATACGGTCCTCGTGGTCAGGCGACCAACGAATCCCACGTATATCCGGGTGCCATCGTATCCACGCCGCCAGCGGTTCAAGAGCAAGGGCAAACAACAACGGCGACAGGGGACAGCCCTGCCGGGTGCCCCTCCCGAGCTCGAACGGTGTCGACGCCCGCCCGTTCACCACGACGCTAGCAAGGGGCCCCTCATAAAGCAACCTCACCCAGCCTACAAAGCCAGGCCCGAAGCCGAACTTGGCTAGCACAGCCCACAGGTATGCCCACTCCACCGTATCGAAAGCCATTGTGGCATCGAGGGCCGCCACTATGGCCGGCTCTCGCATCGTGCCCGTCCTAGCAATCACTCCATGAAGGCGTCCAAGATTCAGTGCAGTGTTACGGTGCGGGATAAAGCCCGACTGGTCCGGGTGGATCAAATCTCCAAGCACCCGGACCAGGCGGCTAGCAAGGATCTTGGCAAGGATTTTCGGCTCGGCGTTGAGAAGTGATATCGGCCGATAGGAGCCACACCTATCCCGGGGCTTACCGTCTTTGTGTATTACCACAATCGTCGCCAGTCGTTGATCAAGCGGAAGAAACCCATTCACCCGCGCCTCCACGAACATGGCGCGCAGTTGAGGAGCCAACTTATCCGGGCGAAGCTTATACAACTCAATCGGCAAACCATTTGGGCCCGAGGCCTTACCCGAGCGCAACGCACGGATAGCACACGCCACTTCGTCAACAGTTATATCTCCATCAAGGTCATCCCTATCTAAGGCAGAAAGGCAGGGCAGAGCAATATCACGCAGAAGGTCGCACGAGTCCTCAGCCGGCCTGTCCTAAACCGAGGTGTATACCGTACGAAAATAGTCCGAGAAACACTGGACTATACCGTCGGGGTCAGTGACAACCTCTCCCCCATCCATCGACAACTCCGGCACCACTCGATTAACACGCTCTTTTTTCTCCAACCACGCCAACAGTTTCCCGGCCTTATCACCGACATCGTACAATCGACCCTGCTGTTCCCTATTGAGGGTCTTGGCAGCGTTCGTCACCAGATCCCTGTATTCCAATTGTTTCAAGCTCAAATTATGCAGTGTGGTCGCTGCAACCTCCTCCTCCAAGGCCACATCTAAAGCCGCAATCTCGTCCTCAACTTGTGTCACCTCGGCGTCTCTCCGCCGCTTGGCGGCCACTACCAAGGAAAGGGCCTCCCCTCTCAATACGGTCTTGAACGCTTCCCACAAGGACACCGCAGATTCAACTGAACCCTGATTATCCTGAAAATAGTGATCAACTGCCTTCAGCAACGCACTGCGCAGCTTAGGGTCACGAAAGTACCAGGGGTTAATGGGAGCCACCCTGCCCCCCACTACTCGGCCAATGTCCAGATGGGCCCACACCGGCGAGTGATCGGATATACCCCGTGCCATGTGCCTGGCCTCAGATACCAATGAGGCGTGCGCAGCCAGAGTGAGCAAGTAATCAATCCGAGAGAGACTACCGTGGGCCCCGGAGTGAAAGGTATATTGTCTCTGAGTGGGGTGTCGTAGCCTCCAACAGTCTACCAGGCCAAAAGTATCTATAAAGTCGGGAAGCCACTTCTGAGCCCCCCCCGGTGTCCCTGGGCGGGCACCTGTCGAGCAATCCAGATCCAACCGCATTGAAGTCTCCTCCCACCACCAGCATCCCTTCAGGGAGTTCCAACAAGGCCTTGCCCAGATCAGCAAACGTGGAGGCCTGCAGGGCAGGAGGGACATAAACAGAAACCGATACCAACGTTCTGCCCTCCCACCTCCCCGCCACAGCCACAAAGCGCCCCCTGTCATCAGCAATGGTGGAGTCAACCTCAAATGGTAGGGAAGCTCTAACAAGTATGCCCGCACCCCTGGAGCCCGAGGAGAACCCCGAGTGAGCAATATTCTTGTTTTTAAACTCATCATTTTCATCAAATTCGGCGTGCATACACTCCAAGTGCACTCCGCTCCTTTTAGTGCACGAGTAGTACAATTTCAGTCAAAAAGTTGTGACACGTGTCACAACTTCTTGACTGTATTTCAGTGGATTGTCATCTAGCGACCTTCCATTTAACACTCTCATACTTAAGAATTCTAGTGCCGACACCAGCTTTTCTTCTTGTATATCGTGACGTTTTACATAGATTATCAGCTGTCAGCTCCTCATCTTCATCTGGGGTATAAATTTAATTGGAATTGAAATCCCCTGTGAGGATTATATCCCAGGATGGATTCATTTGCCTAAAGCAGGTTATTCTTGAAATTATAGTTGCATGCAGCACTTGTTTTTTAGTCGGATTTGGGAGTGCGTAAACATTGAATAACAATACCAGTGGCCTGTTGAGCTTGTTCCACTTACTAAATTTAATTATTTGTAGATCTAGGTCCACAGAAGGAACTTGTTTGGAGATGATGTTCAAAGTGAGCGACACAAACTACAAGCACGCCTTTTGGTCTACCATAGGGCTGTGTTTTTGTTGCCATAACTTGGTAGTGCATGTAGCCCTCCACAGGCAATCTTGCCATTGACCACGTCTCTTGTATGGCAATGATTTTGATTTTTTATTCAATTCTTTGGAGGGGTTCCATCTTACAACAAGGTTTTAACTCCTGCAATGTTCCATGAAAGGAAGTGTAATGACTCGTCTGAGACCCCTGTTGTTTGGAGGTGGTGAAGTCATATTTTCCTAGGAGCATTTAGTGCAGATGAGATCCAATTCCACCGACGCGGGCTTGAATTGTTGCTCTACGTTGGTTTAGTTAATGCTCGCAAGGCAAGTGTCCGCGAGTGCTCTACAAGATTGAAAAAACAGTAACAATTTCTGGAGCAATTACTTTTATGTTCTGCAACAAGGGAAGAGGATACCTAGGCTGTGTGTATTTCATCAGTGTTATGCCCCATGTTTCAAATGAGCTGGAAAACGTCATAATCAAGGTTACTACATCCTCTGTTCTCCATGTGGTCAAGGTTTGTTCAAGCTGTTTGGGGCCATCATTTGTGATGAATTCAACGGATGAAAGGTCCGATGTAGTTAGATGGTTCATCCCAGGAATCTCCGTTAGGAGTTTCATGATGTTGCCTCTGTTGAGGATATCCCGTGGGCCTTGTGTGACGAATTCTAGTTTTAGGAGGAGTTGGTGGCCTTCTCTCTCCCGGTGCGGAGAGGCATTCCTGTTGGAAAGGAGCTTTGGGGGGCAATCTTGGCAAGGAGCTGTGGGTACACTCAATGTCGGGTCCACGCCTACTGATTGGAGACCGACCCTGTGTCTATTATATTAATATTGACTGTTATTTATCTAATTATATGGGATCATCAGAGAGTACTGCCTGCTTGCCCAAGAATGGAGGGGTTGCTGATTTTCAAACCTGGTTACTGTCTGCTACTGTGACCTTTCGATCATGGTCAGTACTGTTAGAGAACAAGGGGGCATATTATCTAGGAAGTGGCGGTGAGAGGCGTTAGCCTCCTTGGCTTAACGCCTCTCATCGCCACTTCGGAAGCTCCAGACTGCACCATATTACCAAGTTCACCTGTAGAAGTTTGTTCTTGCTTACTTGTGTCAATTTTTTCACTACAGATAATGGGTCCTTTAACCAGGATTGGTTGTTTCATTTTCAGGATGTTTGTCAGTATACTGAGGAGAGTACTTAACTTGTCAATTATTGGGCCACATTAACAGTTTGCTGGTAGAGGCGAGTGGATGGCCTGAACCCTAGTTATTAAGTTCATTAGTTTTTCCAGTTTTATATTAATGTGGGAAATATGTGAAGCCCTTCAGTGGCTCATTTATGAGCTTTGTGGCACAGTGCAGCAACTCGCCCTGCTGCGCCGCCTGACAGGGAAAGGGCAGGAATGCACCGTATTAAATGGAATACAGCACATTCCTGTTCTTTCCCAGGCACTGGTGCACAATGGGCTGCCCAGCACCAATGGAGGCACCCTTGAACAATGGTGCAAGGTTGCCTGCGTTGCATGCAGGATTTGTTTTGTGCAGGAAGGGACACATTTCTGCACAAAAACAATAGTGGGAGGCATACTCCTCTTTCTATGTGCGCTGCAGAATGAAGAACACATAGAAAAAGGAAGTAACAAGGAGAAAATAGAGATATTTCTCCTCGTTGTGCCTCCCCTGGGAAGGTGGAAGATTGTGGCACATTAGCAGGTTTACAAGTTCTTGTAAACCTGGGGGTGCCTTAAAATCCATGGGAGTTGCATGGGAGTACCCATGCAATGCCCATGGAATACACTCCCAGGGCAGAGTAACTCAATGCCGCGATTTGTGCTGCGCTGGGTTACTCCAGATCTTAGAAGCCACTCAGAGCCACGCAAAGTGGCTTTGCGTGGCTTCAAAAATCTGACTGAAAGTTTGTTTCGCTCTTGCACCATGTTGCGTGGTGCTAAAGCGGCGCAAAACAGGTCATAAATAGGCCTTTAAGCTCAGAAGGTCGATTTGGATGTCCAACCCATTGGTCTGAAGATTAAAAACATCAATTGAGGCTTGTAAAGTTGTTAACAGCAATTCATAGACACTAGGGAGGTTATCAGCATTCGGACTTGAGTTCTGGTGAGACAAGTTCTTACACGCTGACAGAATAGTGGCTATTGGCCCATTTTTGTTCCTTCAAATAAAATGAGAAATCACTGTTTCCGTGTCTCACCTTTTAAGGGAGCTGCTCCGCATTTCGATTGGTCCCTGTGTTACCTTGTGATCGGGCCACCGGGTTCGTTTTCTTTTAGTTTCTGTCCAAAAATCTCCTGCGAAACAGAGTCAGCACTAAGCTTTGGCTGCGGGGAGAAAGAATTTTGTTCAGGTGAGGGGGAATAAAGAGTGTGGATGACATGCCAAGGGATATCTTCCTCCTCCGTACCCTGTACCCGTTCACACCTTCCTACATAGGCTAGGAAGAGGCGCAGACACGGTGTCCAGAAACATGGGCCGGTCTGCCAACTCAGACCAGGGGATGCGACTTGTACGAGGGTGTTAATTATGCACCAGAACTGCCATTCCAGGCCAAGGTGTGTGCATCGACCCATATGCCGTTTCGAATACATGCCCAGCCTGCAGAGGCAGGCTGGAGGATGCACCCTGGCGCCTGTTGCATTGTGCATACCTGCATCCTCTGCTATTCCAACACCCGAGTGAGGCCTGCCATGGCAGTACTGTATCCAAGCATTTGCACCCATGGTGCAAGTGGCAAGTTGCCCGGGTCCGCCATCGCAGGACGGGTGTGTGCAATCGCACCAGTAAGGGGGTCAACCTGAGCCCGGCTAACCCGGGCTCAGGTGGTCAAGGAGGTGAGCGCACACTCGCACCTAAGGTGCTAGGGCCTGGATAAGCCCATGCACCGGTCTGCCATCGCTGACCAGTGTGTGCGCACTGGCAGTTATCATGATTAAACTTATAAGCAGCCTGCCATTGCAGGCCACAGTATGTGCGCACCCACACCTTTGGTGCTGTGATTACGTGAGGCATCTGCCATCGCAGGCTGGTGCGTACACACTGACACACATATTAGTTAAACCAGTGTCCAAGCTGCTGTTGCAGACTTGGGTGAGCGCGCTTATAGCCCTGGGGCTGGGGACTATGTGCAAAAGCAGGTCGGAGTGTGCATTAGTGCAGGTGCGCCCAGGTATAGAGGAATACCTATGTGTTTCACTAGCTATGAGACTTGCTCTTCCCATAGGTTAACATGAGGAAGTAGTTGACATTACTTTGGGTTGCAATAGTGGATTGCATTGGAGCAGCCTCGTGATGTTGCATATCAATGGATTCGCCATGCCAAATACGTTCCAGTGGTAAAGGAGGTTTTGTCATAACTCACTTAGAAATGCTACTTATAGAATACAGACTTTGCTATGGGAAAGTAGTTGACATTACTTTGGGTTGCAACAGTGGATTTCAGTGGAGCAGCCTTGTGATATTTCCTATCAATGCATTCTCCATGCCAAATACTTTCCAATGGTAAAGGAGATTTTGGCATAACTCGCTTAAAAATGCCACTTATAGAATACAGACATTTCTATGCCTTATGAGTCTTGTGTGCAAAGGTGCCTGGCTCCAGTGGACATCTGGTGTCGGGGGGGCACATCTGTGCCTTCCCAAGCAACAGTCATAAACCATGGTCATCCCATGTGAATGGCAGACCTCTGCTATTTGAGGGCAGAATTGGATAGATTGGAGAGAAAGGTTCTGGACACTTAGCCTCTAGGGGCCGGACCATGACCCTACTAAAGATCAAGATCTGCATTCCATAGCCCCAAGGCAGACAGGCCTACAATTTAAGGAAGACATCTGTGGTTGAAAGGGAAGCCCCTTGACCCACCCCTATCTATCTTCAAAAACACACAACAGTAGAACTACGAATGCCATCCTGCAGAGACGGGTGAGATATGCTTGTGGGATGTAGGACTGGAGAACCAGGACTGTGTGGTGCACATTGCCAGAGATCTGTTGTGCACATGTAGGATTACTGCCCATGAAGTGGACTGTGTACCCTTTCTGAATAGGGGCTAGCCTGGGCCGAAGACTTGCTGAAGTGTGGCACCCTGAGGTGTGCTCTCCAAGGGCCAGTTTACGGGCCTCCTGTTCCCCCAGAGATCTTAGGAACATCAAATATGTCCCGCCAGGGATCTACACATCTGCCTGTAGCATCTGGAGACCAGTGCCCTCTCAAGAACCCACAATGGCTACTGAATCCCAACTGGTAGCACGGTGTTAGTGTGAAACGAAGTCTTGTGCCTGGAGACGGGATTGCCTAGTGCAGAGCCCCAGAAATCTTGCCCGCATCGAAGGCATTTGGTTCCCGTACTGCAGGGATCCTGACACTCACAAGCGTCTAGTTGGTGGTGAGCAGATTCACCAGTTGCAGGACCTCAGTTGGCCTGTTTCGTCGTTCATGCCGCATCTTTCTGGTGCGACACGCCGACTGCATGCTTATTGCATGCAGTGTCCGATTCACAGGATGCGACCCTTGGAGTTGGGGGTGTACCCATAGAATTGCCTCATTCTACCTTATGTGGCTCTGCTGAACTTGCTCGTGTGTGTGTGTGTGACTGGGCTGGTCTGATCTGGTGCAACCTGTATCATCATGCATCTGATGTTGTACCTCCTTTCCAGGGAGGTAAGGAATATGCAACTCTTCATTGTGTGACCGGAATTGTCTGGTGCAACTCGTCTCAAAGCGCACTGTCCATTGTGCCTCATTTCCAGGGATGTACGACTCTTCGTGTTTAAGACCTGAAGTGTCTGATGCAACTCATACCAACACGCACCAGACGCTTTGCCCGGATTGCCTAGGCACGACCCTGATCATCGTGTACCGCTTGGTGTGCCTCCTCCTATCGAGAGGCTCCCCTGTGTTACTCCCCATTCATTGGCTGTTACCTTTTTGACCCTCATTTCGGCAGACCAACTTCCCTTTCCAAACCTGGCCCCTTCCAAAGACATCTTGGCATGAGACAGTAGCGAGAGAGATTGACTGGGTTGAAGGAACGCTTCCGAGACAGTTCAGAGGCCGGTCAAGAGACTGCGTGACTCCATTGTTTTTTGAGACCTGTGGGTGAATTTCCAGAGTGCCTGTTAACCATCCCTTGTTTACATCTACCTCCTAATTTGAACTTGCTACATATCCCCACCTGCTCCTTGAGGACCCAGACTAAGTGTGACTTCGGTCCTGTGCGGCCTATTATCCGGGGCTGATTATCTTCCATCTTGGGGTATAGGACAATCGGGGTGAACCAGAGGGTGGATGGAGCCTGGGACCATGGCGTCTGCAGGGTGTGATCCATTGACCTGCTGAGTACCAGTAGCACCACATGAGGGTACTGAGTGCGTATGTGCGTAAGAGCATTCTGTACAGACTGGGCTGGTACATTTTGAATTGTGTATTGTTGGAGAGCGAGTGTGTGTGAGTGGGAGTGATAGTCGACAGACCGCTTGTGATTCCTGACACTGGCTGGCGGTGCTGCTTTATACATTGATTTCATGCCAAAAGCGCAATACGTTTGTGCGCTCTCACTTGCGCACCCTACATTGGCTTCCTATGGAGGTGTGGATTAAATTGAAAGTTTTGTCCATTGCCCATTCTGCCCTGTACGGTCGGGGACCCGGCTATTTGCAGAGGAGGTTCTCTTTTTATTTACCGTCAAGACAACTGCGTTCTGCCTCCAAATTGCTGGTTCAGATCCCCCGTCAAAGGTTGGGCGGCTGCTCCCTTGTTCGGAAGGCGGCTCTTGGTTGGAACGTATTGCCTTTGGCTATACGTAGTATTCAAGACGCTCGGATCTTCAAGAGAAAGCTGAAAACTTTCCTGTTTTAATCTCTAGAATCACGATCTATTTCAGGTTTCGCGCCGGGACACTCTTTGGAGTAGCTGCGCGCGCTACAAGTGCATATAACAATAACAATTGACATTGGGTTTACCCACGTGGCTCCGGCCGGCAGTGCTCCTAAAAAGTGTTCTCGATTCATGTATGGACATATATTTGATATCATTGTGACCCAGGGTGTCCCCAATAACTGTGCAGGACTGTATCATCAGGATTGCTATGGTGGTCCTGAGGTGAACAGCATGTAGCACCGCATAAGAGTGCTTTCTCTCTATTGGGGGGGTGCTTAGATTAGGAATTTTCCACAGTTTGCATTCTATAAATATCATAACGATACGAGTGGACCTAGTACTACTAGTAATATTTACAAGTATGTTTTATGCCCAAAAGTATATGGTGTTCATGTTATACGGATTGAATATGGGTGACGAATATAAATATTATTTACATACATCCTGTGTGAAGCCTCTTTTGTGATACCCAGTGTATTTATTGCAAGTGACTGCTGTGCCTTTGCTTTACACATTGCCGCTGAGGAAAGCCTGACTGTTCGGGGCCAAGCTACCCAAGGGTGAGCACAGGTTATACAGCAAGTGTAATCAACCGCTCTTGATGGGAGCGGTAGGTTCTGTCTAGCTGTACACATCTCTTCAGCGAACCAGAAAGTGCTGGTTCCAAAGAGAGTTTATTGAATTAGTTGTGTGACACTCAGGGTGCTTAGTGATTATCATCTTATCTTCCATTGCTTGTGCTAAATCTATAATATTAGATCCAATGCTGCAGAGAACTGTTTACTATGATGGAGTTTGAATCCTGAGCATTAGTATATCCTTTTGCATTGGATTTAGTTGCAACTCTACCGCTGGTTCTAGGATGCTCCACAGGACTAATTCCTTTTCTGGTTCGTTTTTTTTTTTAAGAGTTAATGGATTTGGTAGGCCTGGTAAAACCTCTGTCGTTGAATAAATCACCGATATCGGATCTTTGAGGAAGGTGAATTTGTGGCTCGAATTCACTTTATCGAAGAATTTCGCTCGACTTAAGGCCCTCTAATACTTCTATCATGCCCTGCCAGCTCATTCCGCTGGAGTTGCTGGAGTGCGGTCAACAAGTGTAGAAAAACAGTTATTTACATTGTATTAGTCCAATTGGGTCACCTAAAAGCAGCTTGCCTTTTTCCTGTCAGTAGTTTCTATATTTAACAATCATTTGCAATGCAATAGGTCTCGCATTAGCGAGAGTTAAGCTACTGGCATTGTAAATGTCAATGCTTTTTATCTATCTGTTTTGATAATTAACACATAAATAAAAGGGATTGTCATTTACAATGCCAGTAGCTCAAACTTTTGTAAATGCGAGACCTATTTCCCTTCAAAGAAGTGTCCGCCATCGTCCCGAGCTGCTTGGAAAGTGAAAGCACGCATGGCACGGTGAATGTTGCAGGAAAGCATGTCGTGCCTGCAGTAGGAGAAACTCATTAAAGAAAATAGTGCTTACAGACTAAGTAAGGCATCCTGTGTAACAACAGAAGTAAAATGGTCAGTCCTTATGGGAGGTTACAAATGAAGGCAAGATGGTACTAAGGAGGAACTAACAAGCCTATTAACAAATCAGAAGCCAGCATTTACAAAGGACAATGACACAAGCCAATGACAAATATATGCCCCAAGGACCTCAAGAACTTCCGGCCCATCTCCCTCCTTCCGTTCCCGGTGAAAGTCATCGAGAAGATCGTCAACAGGCAACTGACCTCCTTCCTCGAAAAAGAACAACATCCTGGACCCATCCCAATCCGGATTGCGCATCAACCACAGCACTGAAACAGCGCTCATCGCTGCCACCGACGACATCAGGGCCATGATGGACAACGGAGAAACCGCAGCCCTCATCCTCCTGGACCTCTCTGCCACCTTCGACACTGTCTGCCACCACACCCTCCGCACACGCCTCCACAACGCAGGGATCCGCGACAAAGCACTGGACTGGACCACCTCCTTCCTCACCGGCAGAACTCAGAGTGTCCGCCTCCCCCCTTTCCACTCTGAAGACACCAAGATCATCTGCGGCATACCCCAAGGATCGTCCCTCAGCCCGACACTCTTCAACATCTACATGACACCGCTCGCCAACATCGCCAGATCACACGACCTCAACATCGTCTCATATGCCGACGACACCCAGCTCATCCTCTTCCTCACCAAGGCCCCCACCACCGCCAAATCCAACCTCCACGAAGGAATGAAGGCCATCGCCGGTTGGATGATGAACAGCTGCCTGAAACTCAACTCGGACAACACAGAGGTCCTCATCATCGGATCCACTACCTCCACCTGGGACGACTCATGGTGGCCGACCGCACTGGGAGCTGCACCGACGCCCACTAACCACGCACGCAACCTGGGAGTCATTCTGGACTCCGCGTTGTCAATGACCCAGCAAGTGAACGCCGTCTCCTCCTCCTGCTTCAACACCCTCCGCATGCTCCGCAAGATCTACAGATGGATCCCCACCGGTACCAGAAAGACAGTCAACCAGGCCCTCGTCAGCAGCAGACTGGACTACGGCAACGCCCTCTACGCAGGAACCTCAGCCAAACTCCAGAAACAACTACAACGCGTACAGAACGCCTCATCCTCGACATCCCCTGCCACAGCCACATCTCAGCCCACCTGAAAGACCTGCACTGGCTCCACGTCAACAAGAGGATCACCTTCAAGCTCCTCACCCACGCTCACAAAGCTCTTCACAACACCGGACCAGCGTACCTCAACAAACGACTCACCTTCTACACCCCGAACCGCCAGCTTCGCTCCGTTGACCTCGCCCTCGCCACCATCCCCCGCATCTGCCGAGCGACCGCCGGCGGCAGATCATTCTCCCACCTCACCGCCAAAACCTGGAACACCCTCCCCGTCCGCCTACGACAGACCCAGGACCTGCTGGCTTTCAGGAGCCTCCTCAAGACCTGGCATTACGAGCAGTAGCAGCACCCCCAGCGCCTTGAGACCCTCACAGGTAAGTAGTGCACTCTACAAATGACTGATTGATTGATTGGAGAGTGGGAGGGGCTTTGAGTACATACTCAAATACAGCATGCCTCAAAGAGCAGCATATGTGCTGCCCAGGCTTGACCTAAAAAGGCCCAATTGGGGCAGTACTTAGCAGAAAAAGGTGACAGGCAGCAGGCGACAAGTGGGCAGCGGGCTGAAAGTAATGCCTATCAGCTAGGAAGGATCAAGTTCAGGTGGACCAGCTGACGGTCATCCAGGCAGAAAATCGGGGCAGGCTGGTGGCCGGGTAGGCTCACAGAGTTAAACCACCATTGGGGAGAGTTTGTATTGCTTGTATATTATGTGCTTGAAATGTGCACCTAAATGCTGTGCGGTACGCGGAACCTCAGTAGGCCTAACACCGCTGCTTCCGTGCCTGTCTAGAGACGTCCACAGCCCTAGGGCCTTACCAGCGCCCAGCGGATCGTCTCTCCGCCTCATGACAGCGCCACAAGATCCTTCACTGCCAGGCTGGCTCCTGGCTTCGCATTTACCAGACACTCCCACACTGCCAGGTTCCTTTCAGGGGAGCGCCTGCTGCCGGTCTTGTTTCGCCTTGCCAACTAATCCCAGGATTCCACTTTCGCTTCCGGTTCTATTCACTTTGATGCTCACAAGTCATTAGCTCCTTCTGATAGTCAATATGCAGTCGCTCAGATACTATCTGCAGGATGGTCGTCAAGGCGGAACAAATAACTTGGGTGTCTATTACACTGGTGGTGGTTGACATTCAACGTGCCCTGGTTGGGGTTCTTCAGTGTACCTTTGATGCAATCATGCAATCTGTCACCACGCACCCCACCAATGTGAGTTGCCTTGTTGCTACACATCTGCCTCCCAAACCCTCCTTGCAGTGCACATATGCAGACCATACCTACCTTCCATAGATATCTTTTTTTTCCAGGTCCTCCAAAGATATGCATGTCCTTGAGAAGATGCATAGGATCCCAGCACCAAGGATGTCACATGTAGGTATTTTCAATATATTATCTGCCTGGAATTCTCTTGCATCACAGAAAGACAACCAACCTCTTAACTGGGCATATGCCTTATCTCTCATTGAAAAATTATAATATCCCAACAGTAGCAGGTATCTCTTTGTTCTACCACTGCTCCAACCCCCTTACAGCTCCCTGATAATACAAACAGAGGAGTGATGGGTCTTTTACAGTATAGGGCTACCATACCTTGATGCTTAAGTTTATACAAATAGCTTTTAGCACTGAAGAGGCTACATAATATTCTTCAGTATTTTGATCTTAGTGAACTCAGGGGTCTTCAATGGAATTGAACCAAAGCTGAAATGTTCTTGGATACACTCAAGGAAGCTCCTGAAGAAAGTTCACTAGACCACCAGAAGAAAAAGTGAGAAAAGGAATGGAGTGTAGGGCTTGCTGGTCTTGGCATTTGCCTGCACTCCCCACCACTTGCTGTCCTCTTAGGAAGGTAGATTGTAAGGCTCACACATGGGAGCTTTTCGAGACTCTTACTAGCCTGAACCTCATCCAACAGGTCACCCAATCTACCCACATTAAGGGCCATATTTTGGATCAGATCTGGACCTGTAACCTGGCCCTGTCCCAGCCAGTCATCTCTTCTTGTGTCTGGTCAGACCACCACTTAGTAAACACCATCGTCACTATTGCTGGCCGGACCCTTGCTCCCCTGATGGCTGGCGGCTCCTCACGCAAATGGAGTACTTTCGACTCTCAGGGCTTTCTCACAACCCTGGCTGACACTCGGCCAGTTTTCAACTCCCCTGATAACATTGAAGGAATAGAACATGACATTGGTTCCTGGCTGAAGTCAGCCAGTGACCTCTATGCCCCCCTGACCAAATTCCCCCCCACCAGACATCACAATTCCCACAGGTGGTTCTCCGTTGACCTCAAGCAACAGAAAACAAAAACCCGCCAGCTGGAACGTATCTGGAGACGCGATTATTCCAACGTAGCCAGGCAGTCCTACATGACTGCACGCAGGGAATACAAATCGGCCATCATTGCAGCAAAAATAGAACACTTTTCTATCAGGATTTCGTCCGCAGCAAATAAATCAAAAGAGGTTTTCAAAGTAATGAACAAACTCACTATTGACAACAGAATTCTCCCAGCCCAAACCCCCACTCAAGAAGCTTGTGACACCCTTAATCTCTATTTTTTGGAAAAGATTGAAAAAATTAAAAACTCTATACCTCCCCTACCCCAGTTATTCACACCGAACTCTCCCTCCGACAATTCCCCCACGTCTTCTACCTTCTTCACCTTGGACGCACTTTCATTGGCGGAACTCGCCATCCGTGTGAAATCTGGTTCTCCCAACGACAGCTGTCCACCCTCTGTACTGCGGAGTATCTGCCTCAGCTTACCTGACTGTGTCTTACCCCTGCTAAATGGCTCGCTCAGAGGCATTGTCCCCAGCTCTTTTAAGGAGGCCACCCTTGTGCCCCTCCTTAAGAAACCCGGTGCTGATCCTGCACAACCGTCGAACTATCGTCCCATTTCCCTTCTCCCCTATTTCTCAAAACTTTTGGAGGCTCATGTTACTCGCTGCCTTTCCAACTTTATTGAATCTTCTGGTCATCTTGAGCCTAACCAAGCCGGCTTCAGGCCTGCTCACTCTACTGAGGCTGTCATCTTGGCAGTCTTGGAGACACTTAGGAGGAATGCAGACGTAGGAGTTTCTCAGGCCCTTGTACTTCTGGATTTGTCCGCCGCATTTGACACGGTGGACCATGACATCCTTCTCCACCGTGTCAGGCAAGCGGGCATCCAGGGCTCCGCACTTAAGTGGGTTGAGTCCTTCCTGACTGGCAGAACTCAGGCCGTCCGCTTTGTCCCTTACACTGCAACTAAAACGCCCGTGGTCTGCGGAGTCCCTCAGGGCTCCTCCCTCTCACCGCTCTGGTTTAATTTATACCTCAGGCCCCTGATTCAATCCCTCCAGAAATGGGACGCAGTTGTTTACAACTACGCCGATGATCTTCAGATCATCTTCTCCCTTAACTCCCCTCACGATATCAAAACATTTCACTCCGTGATGATTCATATCCAATCCTGGATGAACCAGAATCAATTGAAGCTAAATCCTGGAAAAACTGAGCTTCTCCTCCCTGGACTCAGTCACATCCACTGGGGCCCACAGTTCTGGCCCTCGGAGCTTGGTCTCCCTCCAACCCCGGTCAAATCAGTGAAGAGCCTGGGAGTGATTATTGACTCCGAATTATCCCTTAAAAATCAAGTGGGTGCGGTCACTTCATCATGCATGTATCAGCTTCGGAAGATTCGTAAAGTCCGTCATCTACTCCCACCTGCCGCGCTCACCCAAGTCGTCATTTCACTTGTGCTTTCCCGGTTGGACTTCTCGAACTCCCTCTACTATGGCCTCCCACAATCTCTGTTATATCGCCTTCAGATAGTTCAGAATCAAGCGGCCCGACTCATTCACAAAACCCCAGATGGCAATCGGCCAAACCTTTACTTCATAAATTACACTGGCTACCAATAGGCCAAAGAGCAGCCTTTAAGGTGGCCTGCCTCACATTTAAAGCTCTCCATTGCCCCGGCCCCGCGTTCCTCAAATCCTTAATCATCCCTCATCACCCAATACGCAACCTTCGATCTGCTTATCGCTACCTACTTGTCACCCCCAAAACTAAAACAAAGAAATTCGGTGGTCGCCGCTTCTCTCACTTGGCCCCCAGTCTCTGGAACCCTCTTCCTCTCCTCATCAAATCCACTCCCTCTCTCTTGAACTTTAGGAAGTTATTAAAAACTCACCTCTTCCCTCTTTACGGCTAACTTATGCGACTCTCGCCTTTTTCCTTCCTCACTCTCTCGGTTTTAACAGCGCCAGGAAGCCTTTGGTGTCAGCGCGCTTTATAAGTCACACTTAAGATAAGAGGGGTCACCTCTATTCTTCCTGCCCCAGGGTTTAGAAAGCCCACCAAACATCGGGGATTGGTGTACAATAAAGCGATGGTGCAGGGTGCTGGCCCTTGTTGGCATCAGTACTCAATGGCAGGTGCCAGATAATCTTTATGCCACCAGTGGAGGCAGAATTAGTGTTTTACCCCTTCGTAGCTGGCTCTTATTTCAAAACTGTGGCTAAAGAACTCTCAATTTCCTCTCATTTGCTGTCAGAGTCCTAAAAAGATTGCCCATCTTACTTTGAACCCTGTCCTGTTTTCACGGAGGTCTTCGATTGAGAAACGGGAACGCCGGGACTGAATAAACCCCAAGTAGCAGGGGTCCTAGCGGCTGCACGTCGACGTCTGCAGGAGAGCGGAAAATGGATAATATCACTTCCGCTCCCCTCAACGTGGCCAATTATTCAGTGTGTCCTCATCGGAGCCGGAGGAGTAGCCGGGCTGCACTGGTTTGGGTCCGGTAAGGGTGCGGTTGCACCACCTGTTTGTTCTTGTGTTGGATAAACTATTTTTGAGCCAACATATTGGGAACATCGACTGTAGGAGGTAGGATCCTTCTGCATGGTTACCCCCACGTTTTGCCTGGTGCTAAGCTGTGATTTGACTAGTCTGAATGGGATCCTGCTAATCAGGACCCAGGTATTTCTGTTTTCTCCATAAAGTGTTGTGTTCAGTACTTAGGTACCTCCGAGATTGGATACTGGGGTACCCTTATATGTCCCTAGTATATGATACTAAGGTACCCAGGGCATAGGTACCTCAGAGGTCATCCATGGGCTGAAGCATGTATTATGCCACCCATGAGAGACCATTCAAAATGGAACTACAGGCCTGCCATTGCAGCCTGTGTAAGCTGGTGCTAGCACCACTTACTAAAGATGTAGGTTTCCTATATCTAGGGTCACTGCACTTAAAACCTGTGGGGCCGATTCACAGAACTAACTTAAGACAAAATCCTAAACTTACTACTTTTGGTATTAACAGAAGTTAGGATTTTGTCTTAATACAGACTTAAGACAAACTTCAGACAAAATCCTAGTTTAAGTTTGTCTTAAGTCTGTCTTAAGTTTGTCTTAGGTCTGGCTTAAGTCTGTCTTAAGACAAAATCCTAACTTCTGTGAATACCAAAAGTAGTACGTTTAGGATTTTGTCTTAAGTTAGTTCTGTAAATCGGGCCCTATAAGTCACCCCTATAGCTGGCCTATGCAATCCTGAAGCAGGGTGCTTAGGTTCTAAGTGAGTGGGTGCCCCTGCATGAGCAGGACACCCTTGCAGCCTACGGAGTCCATTCTCCCGGGTTGTCAGTGAAGCAGCCATATACTATAGAGAGGGGAACCACGTCATTAAGCAATGACCATCTTGAAAACGGCAGCAACGAATCCTATCATGTTTGGTACCAAACATGTTGGAATCCTACCCCCATGCCGTAAACGGTGTGGGGGTATGATTCCAAGCACTGGAAGAGCCCTCTGTTAGGCTCTCAGTGTTCCCGGTACCAGCCTTCTTGACCCGGACAGCACAAAATGATTGCTGCCGCCCAGTGACACGATTCTGACCTCCTGCTGCTGAGCCAAGCTCGAGCAGGGGAAGGCAGAACGATAGGCATCCTGTCACAGAGAGGTGTGATTGCGTCCCAACCAGTTGTTAGTGTATTGGGATGGGGTGGGTTTGCTTGCCAGCTCAACTCAGTCTGCATGAGGGGCACATTTGGTGTCCCTGTGCATAGTCCAGTTCAAACACGTCTTTGAAGCCGTTGGCTCCCGCTCTGGCGCAAAACTGGACAAAGGACATGGGAGTAACCTCCCCCCTGGCCAGACCCTCCACTGGGAGGGTCCTCTGAATCTTCCCAACCCTCTCCCTAGAGTACTTAAGGGCTTACCTGGGTGTAGGTCCCTAGATTTGTCGTGGGATAAGATTCAGATCAGACACCACTGCACTTCTAAAGTCTGGGCACTCTGTACTTCGCTGGACTTTGTTTGGGCCTGACTTCGTCTCCCTTCCAGTCTGTTGCATTGTCTGTGCCTGTGCATCATACAGGAACCTTCCAAGGCCTGTGAAGCATCAAAGAAACTTGAAGAAATATCCCTTCGAGTGCAGGAGTCACTTCCCTGCATTTGCAGGCACCACAACTAAGTCGTCTGGTCTGCAGATCTTGAGCTCTATGGACTCCATGGGCTCTGCAACACAGGTGCTGGTTTTGCACAGCTCCCAAGGCCTGCCATGCCCTCTCATCAAGTTTGAGGCCAGTATCCCTCGTGGGGATTGCAATAACCGAATCCCTCTGCACCGGGCCAACTTGCAGTTGCAAAGGCTTGTTGACTTCTTTCCAAGAAGATCTTCGGGCTCCAAGTAGCCCCCACCTCGAGCATCTCCAGTGACCAGAATCTTCAGCCACACTGCATCGTGTGCATCGTGGCTTGCATCTTTTGGTGAGCTGCTTGAGGTCCTCTCGCGACTCCAGTGCCTCTGGCATGTGGGTCCACTTGAGGGTCATCATTATTTCTTTTGGGCTCCCCCGATTGCTTGGAGCCTTCCCTGACTCCTCTGTTTTTGGTACGTCCCCTGGACCTTGCTGGATCGGACGTTGCTCCTTCTTTGATTCCTGCGTTGGTTGCATTTGCCAAAGCTTGTTGGTGCCCCCGCCGGACACCGATCCCTCAGCTTTCGACATCCTTCATGGGACTGCTCGTGCACAGCTCCTGGTCTTCCTCAGCATTGCCTGGTCCTCACAGCTGCAGAGTCAAGGTCATCATCATCCATCCTTCAACACCCGACATCGGACGGCATTCGTCTTCCAAGTCTCCTGGTCACTCCTGAGTGACATAGACTCTGTCCTCTCTACTTGAAGGTACCACTCTTCTTGAATCCACCTTCATATTCCACCGGACACTTTCTCCTCTTCCAGCAGCGGCTCTTTCTTGAAGTCCTCCACTGGGTTTTACAGGGGTTTCCGACACCACTTCAAACGTATGCACCCGGCTTCCCTAGGGTAGGTAAAGTTAGTACTAGGGTATCCAAGGGTGGGGCGGCTCTCCAACCTTCTGTATTCCGTGAGCTTTCTTCAGGGTCCACTGGGAAGGCTCCTTAAACTTTAAAACTCCAATGGAAACTTGCACATAGAGTTGTACGGAGCACGCAGTCGTCTTACCACACTGCACACCCTCTCCAAGGGGTCCCTTTCTACTCACCTTGGGTGGTTCCTTGGGGTCCCAGTGCTTCTACGTCCTCTCGACACTGTCTTGACTCGAGTTGTGGTTCTTATACCACTTTCTTAGTATATGGTTTGGTCACCCCTGGGGCCACTGTGTATTTCGTGCTATTTACTGTGTTTCTTTGCTGAAGTATTGTGTGTATCTCTGGGTAGTAGATATTTCTATGTGTTAGAGACTATTATATAATAAATAAATATTTTTATATATACTTTGTGTGGTTCTTTTTCACTTAATCTATACTACACGATTGCATTCTGGTAAAACAAGCTGCTTTACACTCCTTCTGGAATAAGCCTGAAGGCTGCTCTCCACAGCTACCACTTAGAGAGCTTTCTAAGGTTGTCTAATACCTCTTAAATCACCATAAGGGTTGTCTGGACTGGTGCAAGGTGCCCACTTACATTAGTGGACATCATATACCAGGCCAGCTTCCCACACCGGCTTTCTCTCCATTGCGGAGGAGAGTTATTTGGCAAGCCGCACAAATTGGATTGCCGCTTGTGGGGGACATCTTCGCTTATTTGTGCAGAGGTATTCCTCCCCGTTGGTGAGACACACGTTTGTAGTCTCATGCGGGTAGAAGGAACACAGGCGCCACTTGGGGATGATGCTATTAATGTGATACTTCTCCAGTTGGCGAGTTTACTTTTCCTTAAGCTCTTGC
This sequence comes from Triturus cristatus, assembly GCF_964204655.1. Taxonomy (NCBI): domain Eukaryota; kingdom Metazoa; phylum Chordata; class Amphibia; order Caudata; family Salamandridae; genus Triturus; species Triturus cristatus. The sequence continues at coordinate 135,643,535 of NC_140594.1, forward strand.
GGGAGAAATACAGATTAATTCATGTAAGGATGTAGATCCTGGCAAAGCGACATATTGTTATTTACCCACTTCATTTCTGAGGCAATTTGATATCGAATGAAATTTCGTACCTTGTCCCGCTTGCAACCAAAGAATGCATATTGAGATCTTGTGAAAAGATACATGTTTTTTTTATAACACTCATGCGTCTATGAGTGTGAGCGGCTGGTTGGTTCTCCTTGATATTAAAGGAGGAGGGGTTATGTTGTGAATAACACAAGTTTACGAAGTGCTTTGATGTAACCTGGTTCTTTGTTTTCTTACATTTTCTCCTAACAGGGGATTGTGGTAGAGCAGGTCAAGTCAGTCTCTTACATTCCCTGTGATGTGAGGCTCAAGTTCTCATGGGTAGGTAGTTGTTCTCTAGTGCATTATATATAAGGTTAAAAGCCCTTTATCGACGAGGGGTCTTTGGATGGGATAACAAGTACATTTACATACAGGAATTTACCATTTCCTTTTTTTTTCTTTTGTCGTTTCTTTTCTTGGAGCACATCTTATTATTTAGTGATATCTAGGGTCAAAGATTTACTGACAGCTTCAATCTAGATGGTACTAATGTGCTCCTGGAATATACAGCTGTTATGTTATTTTTTCTTTTACAGGTAGTTATCAAAGCACATAGGATTTATTATTAGAGAAGTAGATAAGAGTATAGTACGGTTTCCCTATTGCATTCTCTGTCTTTTAGGTCTCCTTCCCCGCTGATCCCACTCTTTCCTTCCCTCGCTTGATCACTTCAATGATCTGCGCTATTATAGCAAACAGACTTGATGCTATCAAGAGGTGGACCATTTTTGAGCATCGTTCTGACCCCGAGGAATGGGTGAACCTGACATCTGCCATGTACCAACCATGGATATTTCTGAAAGCTATAGCCCTAGTGGAATCTGGGCTGGTGTGGTTGTGTGTATCCCAGCACATTGTATTACCAAGAATGTATAGCAAATATCAAAACTATGCCAAAAACAACCAAGTGCCATGGGGGGGAGGCTGCAGCACTTGCACCTGGATCAGCAGGCACCAGGGAACCTTGTGTTTCCCTAGGTTTCTAGTTTCCAGAAAGTGAGAGGACATTGGATTTTGTTAGGCACAATTATGACATTGGCAGGAAATTATTAGTAGGGATACATACAAGCCACACCACCCTGGATTTCCCTGGGTCTCTTGTTAAAAAAAAAAAAAAGAAATAGGATTGGTAGTGTTCCTTGGGTGTTAGCCAATGTTGGACCCAAATAATATCACCCATTAAGTGACAGGAACCTGGGAGTTTTTAGGCATAGTTATGATATTCGCATGGCAATCTGGGTAAGAAAACATAGTGGGGTCCACAGCACCCTGAAAATCCCGCAGATGTCTACTTTTCAGAAAAACCTGGGGTCAGCAGGTATCCATTAGTGTCGGCCGTCCTCAAGTCCAAACACTTCAGCTGTCTGTATCCCCAGCTATCTGAATCCCAAGAATCAATGCAAGTCCAAAGCAAAATATTGAACTTTCATTGGTGCATTTCTAGGCCTTTCTTGCCATGGACAATATCCCCTCCCACACTAGCGTGGTATCTTTTTTAGCGAGAAGAACATTTTGATCTCAGGGTGGTAAAACGTTTGTAAATTCTTGCAGATTCCCAAGCTTCCTCTCAGAGAAATGCTTGGAAAATCTATTATTTTATGCATAATTTGGCATTTGCAGGACATTCCGGGTGAAAATATAAGTTGTGCGATTCATGTAAGCCACACCAGCATGGACTTCCTTAGGTGTCTAGATTCTGAGATTCTGAGCATGATAGATTTCCCTGGGTGCCAATCAACTACGGGCCCAGCAGCTATCCACATCCCAAGAATGGTGGAAAATCAAGGAAAAATCTTGATATTTCCATAATATATTTTGGATTCTTTCATGCCAGAGGTCCAGCTGCACAAATGAAGAATCATTTAGACTGGAAAAAACATTGGAAATCTGAGTGGGGGGCTTTTGCCAATCTGCATTGGTTTTGGAAGTTTCTATCAGACGAAATGTGAGAAAAATATGTGATTTGGCCAAAGGGTGATGTTTTCAAAGCACTCTGAGTAAGAATGTGTGGTAGGATTCGTGCAAACCCCACCACTCTGGACCCTCTAGGTGTCCAATTTTTACAATTATCTGCAGTTGGTAGGTTTCCCTGAGCTCCCAACCTGGGCCAAAATATCACTGCTACACAATCCACTCAGAATGATTGTATTGAAAAGCAAAAATCTAGACATGAACCCTGTGTCTCTTCTTTGGACTTTCCTGTTGCCAGCGACAGGCCCAACCACACAAGTTGGGTGCAGTTTTTTGGGGAGACAACTGTGGGTGGTAGGACTTTTGTCAATCCCTGAGATTCCAGAATTTGCTGCCACAGAAACCAGAGAAAAATATGTGATTTTAGGCAACATTTACCATTTGCTGAGTATTCTGGGTAAGAAATATTAGTGAGATTCACACAAGCCACACCATCCTGAACTCCTTAATGTATCGAATTTACAGATGTGTCTGGAGTTGGTTGATTTTCCTGGGCGATTGTCCGTCGTAGGCCGAAATATAGCAGCTAGTCAAATCCACAGAATGATTGAAATTAATAGCAGAAACCTAATACTTTAGGCCATCCCACATGCAGGTAATAGGCCCACTCACACAAGTGGAGTACAGTTTTTATCGAGCGAAGTGAGGGATCTCTGAGTGATAGGACTTTTAATGATCCCTGCTAATTTTAGAACCATCAGTTCAATACAGTTCAATACATGTATGGAAAGTAAGTAATATTAGACAAAGTTTGATGTTTGCAGAGCATTCCGGGTAAGAAAAAGTACTGGGGTTAAGCAAACCACCTCACCTTGGACTCTGCAGAGTGTCTGTGGTTGGTAGGTTTCCCTGGATGCGGTTTGATCCATGCAGAAAAAATCAGCCACACAAACAGAATGATTAAAAAAACTCAAAGCAAAAAGCACGACATTTCCACAAAGGGCTTTGAGCCCTTTCTCTCACGGGCGATAGGCCCGCCCACACAAACTGATAACTATTTTTATCAGAAAAAGTGTGGTATTGCTGGGTGGTAGGACTTTTGTCGATCCCCACAGAATCCAGAACATTCCCTCACAAAAGTATGAGAGAAATGCAAGCATATAGCTACAGTTTGATGTCTGGGGTGCATTCTGAGTAGGAAAAGTGAATGGGATACATGCAACCCATACCACCCTAGTCTCTGGTGGGTGTCTAGTTTTCAGAAAGGTTTAAAGTTGGTAGGCTTTCCTGGCTGCAAGCATGGTGGGTGAAAAAGAGACGGCTTGGGATGTGGCCCGGGTAATTGCCAGTGGCTGAGATTAGTTTAAGCATTCCATCCAGTACTTTGTTAACTTCGGTGCGATGTCCTAAGTGTGGCTGGTATTTTCAGATGTTGGGCCCATGCTCACTGTGCCACTGGAACCAAGCTGAACCTGACTTGAAGAGCCCCAACTAGTGTGAAACTGGTCTTAAGCTGCTTGTATTCCAGTTCAGAGACGACCTGGCTTGCAGTTCGGACTGGGCTGGACCTATTGAAGCAGGAACAAGGCTGATTTGTGTATTGCTGTGTCTAATTTGAGGTGAAATGGTGGAAAAAAATGATGGACTGGGATGAGGCCCAAATAATTGCCATTGACTGAGATTAATTTAAGCATTCAATTTGTCTTTTTTTGTTTACTTCAGTGTCATGCCCCAAGTGCGATGGGTATGCTCATTAGTGGGTCCTGTTCTTACTGTGCCACCGGAACCAAGCTGCACCTGACTGAAGAGCCTCAACCAGGGCAAAACTGGTCTTTGGTTGCTTGTGTTCTGGTTCAGAGAGGACCTGTCTTGGCAGTTTTGCCTAGTCTGTTCCTACTCTAGCAGGACCATGCCTGATTTGCATATGTTGGGTGAGGTGGCATGGTGAGCAAACACAATGGACTGGGATACAGGTTGAGTAATTACCATACCATTCCATACCACACCATACCATACCATACTACATAGGTCAGTCTCCACAGATTCTTTAACTTCCCCTCACAGACAAATAAGGAATGTCTGTTTTTTGCCAAAGTTTGATGCCTGCTGACCTATTCTAGGTAAGAAAATGTAGTGCAGAAAATCTTTAAGTTGTCACTGCGAGCTTTGGACCTTTTGCTCTCCTTCTCATTGTCTCCCTCACACATTTGGGGTGCCATTTCTATCGAGAGAAGTGTACAAATTCAGAATAGTAGAACATTTGTCACTATCTACTGTACGTCTCTGTGTGTTTGACTTCCAAATGTAATTCAATTGCACAAAAAATTCATTTTGCAAAATGCCCTCAATCCCACCAGATATATTGGGTGACCCCAAACTCAGAGTGGTACGAATTACCCTTCTTTCTAACCTGAGATTCTTGGGCATTTATAAAACAAATGCACAGCTTTCCTTCATTCCCCTTTTCCAATTCATTAAACATTACCTTAATAACTGATAGATGGTCAAAACACAATGAAAAATGATTGTAAGGTACAACTAGGTTGCGGGCTCTGGATACTATATATTTCTGGACAACCAACAAACTCTGCATGCAGAAGAGTCTGATGGACATAATAGTATATTAATATTATATATATATATATATATATATATATATATTATATATAATATTAGTATATTATTTTTGTAGATGGACTTTTAAAGTGCAAACAATTACAGATGAATACATTGTCAGACGTTTCTCTTCTTTTTTTCTACATATTTTCATTATCTGTTATTTCAATTATTCGCGGTGGCGGTCGGATCGCGGCTTTTAACATTGTGGCGGTTGCTGCTGCCAGCAGCACCGCCGTGATGTCCAAAAAGGCATGTCCAGCATATCCCTGCACTATGTGGCAGGCACTGCACAGTGCCTGCCACCTGGTACAGGGACATATAGGTACCACGAGTACCCCCCCAGTGCACCTACACCCCCCCAAACACATTGGGGGCCCGCAATGAGCCCCCAGAGACATTCTCCGCATGCCTTTCCATGGCGGTTCTACCGCCGCGGAAAGACTGGCTACCGCCGGTATCATAATCAGCGAAGCCTGGCCCTGCACCGGCCGCATTTTAGCGGTCCAGCTCCGCCAGCCAGGCAAGCGTGCAGACTGCCACCGGTGGAAAAGTGGCGGGCGGAAAATCTCACCGCCGCGGTCGTCACCGCTATGCTAATGGGACCGGCGGTTTTCTGGGTTGCGATCGCGGGCGGATGACCGCCGCCGGCCTGGCGGTTGCCACTGTCGGCCCGGCGGCGGACATTCGCCCGCCATCCTAATAAACCCTTTAGTACTGGTTCAAAAATCCTGAAAGAAACCTAAATGCAGACAAGTGTTATCCTCCATGAGCTTCCTGAGCAAAGTATTGTACTAGTCCCCAGTACAAGCATTGTTACACAAACAGACAATGAAAATCAATGTCATAGGTGAAGACTGAAAGGAAAGCTGCCATAATGTTGGCACAACCCAGTCAATAGCCTTTAAAACAATGATGTCCTAAAAAAGAAAAGAGGAAACTCATTTTAAAATACAAAATAAACTTCACTATACTACTCCTTCATTTCAGTTTTTAAAGTGCTATACGACTAGTGATTCTTGCTAACCTAAAGTGTAATCAGGCCTGCTTCATTTAAAAATCGAAACTAAAAACGAATAATTTCTGATAAGATTATTTCCACAGAGCTATGAATAGCTTTGAATCCTGTCAAGTGACTTTATACCTTTAGTACATGAGAAATTCTTTAAAGACACACTTCAAGACAGACAACAGATCTGCCTAGAGAAAGGCAAAACAGGAAACCCCAACAACAGCGAGGCCTCATCATGCATGCTCAAGTGTGTCTGGGACTTTCGCATTCACTGAGAAGCTGGTTCTATTTTCTAAGGCAAGGCTAAAACATCAGCAAAGACGGACCAAGGGCTGTCACCTTACCTGAAATCCTAAAAGGGAATTACTTCATTAAAGGTCCAAGTAAACAGTCTCATTTCAAAAACCTGAAACTGAAGAAAAGAAACATTGAGTTGACCCCTTGAAAGAAATGGGATCTATTGACAGTCAACAAGGCAAGCCACAGGTCTGACAAACGAAAATAAGAAGACAAGAGTGGCAGTGAGTGGAGTATGAGTTCAGAAAATATTACACATTTTTATTTGTAGAAAAATCAAGAGGTTTCACAGTACGATGAAAGCACTAGAGCAGAGGTCTTCAAACTTTTTTACCCTGAGCCCCCCCAAAGCAAAATGTTTTGAGGTCAGGCCCCCTCCAAAACGTTATGACAAGGATTGGGGGAGCGGGAGGGACATGGCTGCGTGCAGGGAGCGAGGCTTATGAGATGATTTCAGGAATACTTTTTCTATAGCTTATGAACTGCACCAAATATGAGATTTATCAAACAGCAAATGCATCAAACAAAAACAGATATCCCAAACAAACTGCTCCCCATAAAGCCCCTCACACCCTTTGACCCCAATTCAACTATACCTGCTGCACCAATGATAACTGCAGTCCTGAGTAGCAGGCTACCTCCTTTGCCTTTTTACCTCTTCCCCTCCATGATGGATCATCACCTCTGTCCTAATGCTTGAAAGGACAATAAGCTCTGATGCCCCTTTTTAGGTCTCGGCTAGCGAAGGCTGCGCTTACGCAGTCTCGCTCGCGAGATTTAATGACTTGGAAAAGAGGGGCTTGAACCTGCCCCTCTTCTCTCCTCTTCTCCATTGGCTGGCCTCTTAAGTGCTGGCCAGCCATTGGAGAAGAGGTTCGTCTCGCAAAACAGGCCCCATCCTTTTCGGATTCGGTGGCGTTTTTTTTCGATACTTTTCGCTAGGCGTGTTTTTCTCTCCTCCAGCTAATGGCAAGAGGAGAGAAAAAGAAAAACCGCCGCTGCGTTTCTCCGAGGCATTTCTGCTTCACCTCTGAGAAAGGCAGTGGTGTGCTTGTCCTCTCCCCCTGCTGTCGGCTCCCGTGTTCGCTTTATGAAGACGTGCATCTGTTAAAAGTCTATTGCACCCCCTCCCACTCCCCCTTGATTCTCCCGGCCTCAGGCATGTCAAATCTGCCCGGAGACGATAAGCTTCTCTGTGCTCGAGGATCTGCTTGGTAAAAGCTGCAGTCTCTTGGGCAGAACTAACAAGCTGAATCAGGGAGTGACAACAGACTCAGTTTAAGACACTTCAACTCTTTAGATTCCGAGCGAAAAGTTCAGAGTGACTTGAAGCCAAAGCTGTGATCACGAAGTGAGATTTGATTTTTGAGCAGCTCTAGTTTCTCTGCTGCCTCAAAGAGCGCATGTTTTCTCAAACTGCAGCACGCAATGCAACCGGACTGACAAATTCCTGCTAATTCAAAACACAACTGGAAAACACATTTGTTAAATGAAAGAAAATGACACACACTGTTAAAAATACATTCCCTGCATAGACTAGAGAGATTACAACTAAATTGGATCCGACACGAATGCAGAACCGAGCCACTTACGCGCAGTAGTTTGATTCTGACAAAGATTAGCCATCTGCAATCTGTCTGTTCCATCTGGAAATATTTTGACAAGCTCTGTTCTTTCAGTGGAGGAGGCTTCGTTTACTTTTCCTCCCTCTCAAGTCCCAGCGTTGTGGTTTTTAAAAAGTTCTAAGATAAAAGACTCTTTAAATACATATCTTGCCTTCTAGAGCACTATTAGTTATTTGTTTCTTATTTGATTACGATAACCATTAACCCACTAACCTTCGAGCAAAAATTAGCCACTGCTCCTTCTCTCGCCTCCAATGGACCTGCCAGTACTACAGCGAGTAAGCTGAAAGTACAAATAAACGCAGTTGTATATGAAATTCCGTTCCCTCACCAAGAAGATACAGGTTTGCGGGGCAGTGAGGTAGATAGAAACCTCCATACTTGGACCCCCTTCTACTCACTTGCAAGTTGTGTTTGCAAGTCGGATTGCTTCCCTCGCTCCGGTTACCAGCAGGACCTTCCCCGGCGCCGTCTGTCTGCTCACAGGACATGTCTCTGGTCGGCGGAAAGGCTCTGCTTGGCCTCTGCCTCCTCTCCCTGCTCACCACTCTCCCCCCGCGAGAACGAGGGGTGCCGGTGAAAGACCCCGGGAGTAACACCGCCAGGCGGGGGAGCAACCGCTTTCCAGAGGTAAGTCAATGATATGTTCCCATTTCCAGACGACGTGCCATGCTAGCATCATCTGTTATAACTATAAAATATTTTCCCCTAACCTGCCTTTTGACCTCAGGCAGGTCGGTTTCACCACCATTGAATTCCGGCGGGATCGAGAAAGTAAAGCGTGGATGCCTACTTTACAGGGGCATGTCTATCTGCAGCAGGCGCAGTGGCACCTAGGTCTATAGCGCATGCTTAACCTTGATTGTTCTGTTTTATTTTGCTTGCATGTAAAAAAAAAAAATGAAGCGTGCCCCCCTTGCTACGCTCTGCTAATTTGCACATTTTAGACTTAACAGAATGGAGATTTTACGCAGTGTAAGTGTGATTTTTGGTTATATCTGTGTGTGCATTTTTTTCAATTCACGTGGTATGTATGAGGCTGGCTCCAGATCAGAAAAAAACGTGAGCTATTTGGAGTTGCACTACGAGGCCTTTTAGCACAGTCGGCTGAGTGCAGAAGGCACTATTCTTATTTGGCACAAATAGCGCACTATCGGCCATTTGTGTGGCATCGCAGCGCATTCGAGGGTGACGTTTCAAAGAGTTGAGGTTTCCGTGACACGTGGTGGTTCCTACTGTCATCAGCGCAGTGCTACGCAGTCGAGTAGTATAAAATGACGCCCCCTGCAGAATGTGACGAGGGGCCACCGAGTCTCCCATAACTGACAGATATTCATTCATCTTGGGCTGAAAGGGGGGCACCTGGAGGCACCCCACCCTTCCGCCACTGCAGGGGCTTGTGGTACGCCCCTGGCTGTGCAGTACGTGCTTGTGTGTACGCACTGTCTTGTGATACCCTGTGGCATGGCTTTCCTCCAGAGAGTGCCGCGTGGTGCAGTTCTATGGGTAAATCCAGTATTCAGGGAATATGCACAGTACACAAAGTTATGTAGCGCTGCTCTATTTGAAGTGGTCTGCAGCGCTGTGCTGTGGTGTTTTCTTACTACAAGGGAAGTGTAGTGTAATACGGCCGGAGACTGGTGTTTTATTTCGTGAGTGTACCAGTACTGTTTTGTGAGTGTGTGTATGTGTGTGTGTTGGGGGGGGAGGTAGCTAGGGGTCGAGCAGAAGAGTGATGATTGGATAGGTGTACTAGGGTTGCGAGTGTTGTTCGTAAAGTCAAGGGGAAAAAGCCATATATATCTAATGTGTCGTCGCTGAGCAACGAACGTGTAGGTACACCAAGCCCGAGCTGGTTCGAATCGCAGTAGTGGCACCTCTGCCTCTCATCCTCCCGGCCATTAGCAGACCTCTGTGGTTCTGTCCCGAAACATCTACCTATGGCGCCTAAGAGCACATTTTCACTGTGTGTTGTTGTATTTCACTAATTGTAACCAGGGTGGTGAAGGGCTACGTCACCTTCACATGACGCGAGAGCTCTGACGTGAAGTACTAACCTGCGTGTGAACTGGGGTGTGGCACGGTGGCGTCAGTTTCTTCTTCCTGCTGTGTGACATCTGGTTTGTGAGTGTTGTCTCCAACAGCCCCCTGTAAGGCGTGCTCCCCGCTGGTTTAGGTTTTTTGGGGATTGGGTGGCGCAGGCCGCGCGAGGGATGTTTCTTGTGGCTCAAAGCATGCTGCCGGGGGGCAGTGTGTGGGTTGCTCTATGTGAGTGGCTCTGTGTGTGTGAGTGGCTCTGTGTGTGTGGGTGGCTCTGTGTGTGTGGGTGGCTCTGTGTGTGTGGGTGCAAATGCAATAGGTCTCGCATTTGAGAGTGATTAAGCTTTTGACATTGTAAATAACAATGCCGTTTCTTTAAATGTTTTAAAAACAAAAACAAACAAAAATAATGTCATGAGCAATGCCAAGAGCTCTAACTTTAACAATGCCGAGACCGTTGCATTGTAAATGCTTGTTTTAAAGGTAGACAGTCATAATTGTGATGCAGTGGGCCCCCCAAATCCCTGGGCCCCAGTCCTGCTGCATCTGCTCTTTATGATATCCAGCAGTGACCACTTACACACTTGGCAGCAGTACCAGCTTCACTAATGAATGTCCCTTTTTAAAAAAAAAAAAAAACACTTATATTGTCCCCTTCTTTGGGGTATCTCGCTGAAGAAGCGGCCTCTGGCCATTTGTAAACATAAAAATTAGTCTGCATACAGTGCTCCTTATTCTGGCCCTTCTCTTTGACAATATCTATAAATCTCGCTCCTTTCCTCTGTCTCCTAGACCATTACTGTGAGGCCCCCAGTTATTGAGAGGATAAGGGCTCTGCATCTGAATGCAACCCTGCTGGCCTGCTACCTGCCACCCCATGGAATCAGCTTTCACAAAAAACTGCCCCTGATTGGTTAATACTGACTTTGAGATGCCTCTGCCTGAAATTGAAGTGTGGGTGGTAGTGCAGAAAGTTAAGAAAGAAACCTGGAATTATGAGTTTCTGCAGCAGCGTTTTCCACATAATTATCAGTGTACTGCATTAGTACATAATCTGCAGATTTCAACAAAAAAAACTTGATTCTAGCTCAAATGGAACAAAAGTTACTTAAAGCGTGACAAAGTGTTCCGGAGCAGTGGAAGGCCCTTTGCAAAGATTGACTGGTAATCTTGTAGTTGCTTACTGCTGTATTTGGGTGCTACACTGGTACTAATGAGGTGAAATATTTCCCCTGACAGTGTTACCGTGAGTTAAAATGACAAAATAATGAAGTAATGCTAACCATAAAATGTGGCACATTGTGCCGCATAATTTACCTTTTCTTGCTGCATAATTTAGTCAAACCTTACGCATAATGTTCTCTTCTGCTGGATAATTCCAGTTGATCTGCTTAAAGCTTTATGGTGGCAAAGATCTATTCGTTTAAGATGTATTGTAATGTAAAGGAGTTATCAGCTGGGATCTGGACTAGTGGAGACACTTACAAAAATGTCTGCATTTGATACAGTTTGATTACTTACTACTAAAAAGTATGTTTTGTAAGAACTTGTTTTATCTCAATCACTGCATCATGTTGCAGCAGCCTAGCTTAGAGTATGTAAATACTGTTTTAAAATAATGACTTACATATTCACAGTGCTTTCTGCCACAGGCTGGGACCTCATAGCACTATAAACAGGGCCATTGGAATTATGCGGCAGGAGAAGACCAAATTATGCAGCATGGTTGACTAAATTCTGCAGCAAGCAAAGGCAAATTATGCTGCATATTTTGTGATAGCATTACTGCACTATTTTGCTATTTTTACACTTGTTAACATTGTCCTGGCCTTTATTGCCCCACATTAACACCCACATATAGCAATAAGCAACAGAAAGGTGACCAGTCAACCTTTAGAAAGGGCCTTCCACTGTGAGGTAACATGTGTTGCTGCATTTTTCAATCTGCAAATTATACAGCAAATGATGGATTTTGTGGCAAATGCGGGAAAACCACAACTATGCGCTGTGAGTGCAGGGTGAGTGGGAAAGTGAAGGGTGAGAATGAGGAGTGAGTTGTCTGAATACAGGGTGAATTCCCAGACACCTGAAGTTAATCAGCATGTTATTGACGGGGCGTAGTATTTCAGATATAAGTTAAACTATTGCTATTCTGGAATTAATCAGTTTTGATCCTGCAACAAACTTCCAGTCTTATGATTAGGGTTGCCAGCTCATTATTTTGATGTTGCAGACGGTACAAAAATAAACAGTCACCTAAAGCCCTATTTTCAGCACTTATCTGTGCGTACTTCGAAAAGCAAATATAAAGCACTTTTAAATGTGTTCTAGGGCTGCCTGAATGTTTCATGACTGAAAATAAAAGGAACAGACAGAAAGTCAAATTACAAATGAATACATACTTTTTTATTTAAGACCCTATTTAGTGTCAAAGCAAGGTCTTTGCAGGCTCTTTAAACATACATGGCTGGCATTTTTTCTATTGGCAACCCTTTTTAGGTCTCGCTGAGCCCAGCACATGCGCTGGCTCGGAGAGACATTTTGGAGGTGAGTTTTCAAAGTGCTGCTGGCTGGCCTAGCTCTTGCGTTCACGGGTGAACCGCTAGCCTTCAGCAGCACTTTGAAAACTCGTGCTTTAGCGCATCATTGCGATGACTTTCGCTTTCAGAGCGATCGCGATGACTTTCGCTTTTACGACCGTGCGGCGTTACTTTTACTGCAGCGCGGCCAATCCTTGTTTAAACGTGCTGTTCAGCTCAAGCTTACCAGACAGTGCATCCCACTGGTTGCAAAAGACCCATTGTGGGCTTAGCAAGAGTTTACAGGGGCTTAGTTGATTTATGTCACACTTAATTTGCTTGCTTCTTAGTCGATGTTTTTTTTGTTTCCATTTGTCCAGCCTGTGTTTGTTCTTTCCCGGGTGGAGTATCCTCTTTACCATCTTTCCCAGTGAATTTCATCTTTTCACTGCTCAATTGAAGAACTGCTTTTTTGGCCTAGCACTCTATGAGAGTGCATGCATTTGCCAGTTCTCTCCCTCTTGTTGTTTTGCCCCCAAATACCCCCTCCCCCGAGCTTCTGTGTGCTGCAAACTGTCTTGTGGGCTTCTTCACCTTGACAAACTCCCCTGATGCTTCGTGCTGCTTTTCCCATCCTGTGCTCTGCCCTCTGTATTGCTTGTCACTTGTATACTGATTTTAGCTGCCAACCCTCGCTCACTCCTCGTTGATTACCCCTATCTGTTTGGTTTCTTGTTTATATACAAGTCCTCCCTTTTGGCAAGGGATGAGCACCAGTGTGCTCCTCTTAGTGGTGATAGGCCCCACCCTTAGCTTCCCATGAGTCAGTGGCCAAACGTCAACTGCGCCCACATCTCCCACAGAAAGAAATATAAACCAACTGGTATCCATGCAGCACAGACCAACTCACATTGAGATATCTAGTCAGACAGACCAAGATACACAGAGCCAAACACACAAATAACAGAGGAAGGCATGCACAAAAAATAAAGCATGAATATAGTTATACTCCTAAGACATATCTAGACACATATAATGGCAGACAACAAACATAAATGCAGAAATGGACGTACAATGAATAGGGGGACAGACAAATAACATACCTACAGGCAGTAATGTAAGCAAAGATCAATACGCATACTGACACTCAAGCACGTCAACTGACATACAGACACCTAAGCTCAAAGAGCAAAAGACATGAAGACATCCCTGTCTAAATTTAACATACAGACACTCAGCCACACATGCATATAATTCAACAAACATACAGAAGCCAACAAACAGAACAAAAGACATACAAGTAGAAATACAAACTGACATACAGTTACTGATGCATAGACAAACAGATATAAGGGCAACAACGCATATCGAACAACACACAAACTGGCACTGACACGGATTAACAAGTGGTCACTCATGCATACATGCTAAAAAAATTACAGACTCAAAGGCAGATGACATATTGCAACAAATATAGACAGAGATACATATAAACAAACACACAGTAATACCCAATAAACAAGCAGATACGCATGGATGGAAGGCCGGATAGATAGATAGATGCCAACTTGGTAATGGACGCCTAATTGGTGCTGGGTAGATACAATATTAACCTTTGCCCCACTGCAAATTATATCATATCTGAGGTGATGAAGAAACAGTGTTAACATCATTCAGTCTGTGCCCTGTCCTTGAAGGAATGGAATTGACTGAGTGGTGAACTATTTAGGTTTAAGGTGTCACATTTTTGTTGCTTTAAACTTTAAGCAAAACAGAGATAAGAAATGTTAGGCTTCATAGATGGCAATATATACCTGCTTCAGTCCACCCTTCCAGTAGCCCAGATGCAAGTGGCCAAGCCGTGTGCAGCACCTTAAGCCGTTTCAGAGTTTCAGCCAACTCAGCTTTGCATTCTGGGAATTGTAGTTCTTCGTTGACCAAAAAGAGTCCACAGGGTGCATGAGTGTCTTCCCTGGTCATCCTTCCCTATGTGACCCACTGCCCCCACCTCATTTCTTCAGCGCTTAAACTACATCTCACATAGTGTTTTCCCTGCGGTGCAGCTCTCGGTCATCTGCCTGAGGATCAGTACAAGTAGCGCCTCGAGGCGGAGCGCCAAATGACACGCCTCTGCACTGCTGATGAACATCATATAATGCGCATCACAAATGCGTCCCGCTGCGCACATCTGTGTCTTCACACCTGTACGTGTGCATGAGTGCTAGTGTATGCGTTGTACGTTGAGGAATTGTCTGTGTGCCACTATGTGGATTCACTGCACAGAAGTCACACCAGTTGGCTTTGCCAGTGCTTGTTCTTCTCAGGCTATGGGCATATAAAGGAAAAGAAGCATTTTTCTTGCTTTCTTTGTCGTATATTTATGTAGGAGCAAGTTACTGCAGGTTTACCGAGTTCTGATTTCTGGGTTGTCGCTGCTTTAATTAAACATCTTCTGAATTTGATTTAAATAGATTTTAGATGGTCATGTTTTTTTTGTAACCTGATTTCACTCAGCTGTGGCACGTCGGATATATTTAGTCTGCTACTTCCGCTGGACCTCCTGAGCTATCTCATTGTGTATTCATTATTCATTGGTGCCCTCCAATGCAACCCTCCTTCCCATGGTGCACTTGTCTTGTCACTTCACATTTCTGAGATGAGACATGAAGGCTGTTTTAAACTGACATCCAATCTCTTATTTATGTCAGATGTAATTAATGTTCTCTACTTTGTTTAATTATGCATTTTCTCATAAACTCATCCACTGGGGGGGCACAGAGAAGAGAATGCAGGTGGACAGGGTGTCGGCCTGCTGTGCTCTGGTGATTTTCCACCTGGCACTTTCAACAAACCAGGCATGGTAGTTTGCTTAGCTGAAAGAACCGTAGCAAACAAACCTGGCCCATCTTCTAGGGGTGCACGTCACTGGCTTGTCATGACACTGATGGGGGTGGGTAGCATGTGACAATTTCTGCTCTGTTGGGATGGGCTTACCCCCTGCTTAATTTGTAAAAGAGTAAGTGCCGGAACCCACCAGTGCTTTACTGTGAAGCCCGCAGGCGGTGGTACCGAACACCAAGGCCTCTCATCTGGATTCTATTCCAGGCCTCTCTCATCCACCACCAGATGCTCGCTGACCTCTTATCCCACTCTTTCTGGGTCTTTTTAATTTCTGCTTTCTTCCTTTAGCACCGGTTTTCAGTCTGTCTCTCGCTCTTCCTTTCCCTTCCCCTTTCATGACTTTCTCTCGCTTTTTCTGGGTCTAATTCTAATTTAAAAAAAATAACTGCATGTCCCCAAAAATGAGTGCTCCTAAGCTCCCCTGCAAACACCAGCTCAAAAAGGAAACAAGCATTGGCATAGCCAATACGTCTCACCTTTGGGATCTTATAAGTGTTTAGCCATGCAACAGTTGACGTTGTTGCACCAAGGATATTGTGCTACATAAGTAAATACTTATAAGGTCCCAAAAGCGAAACCTATTGGCTATGCCAATGCTTGTTTATATTCCTTTTCATGAGATGCATTTTCCCACTACAGCAGTATATTTAAAATACAAATGTAAGGAGGAATAGGCAGAGTCGGGGCACAGGGGGTACTGGAAAAAGAGGAAAAAAACAGCCTCGGTAACCAGTTTCCAAAGGTATGCATAGACCTGTGAAAAACCCGGGCGTGCTGGAGTCTTAATAAGACTCCAGACACTGCCCAGCCGAGCCCCAAGCAGTACTCCCACTGACCTCTAGCCACACGGCACTCTGAGGGCTTCGGAGTAAATGAAGACAGCCTGGAAATGCAGCAAATAAACATCGCTGCACTTCAAGGCGTCTTCATTTACATGTGCTTGCAGAGGCCTTTGCGCCCCCCTGGGAACCCATCCACGCCCCCCCAGGGGGGCGCGCCCCACAGTTTGAAGACCTGTGCACTAGAGAGTGTCACCCTTGGCCATGGTGCATAAGTGTCTCTTGGATTTGCATTGCATTGCATAAATCAAAGCAAACAAATCTCATCATAATACATAAGCCAATGAGGCAGATGAACACAAGCATACATGCTTAGCAGTGTCACATTTGCAAAGTACCTATTGTCTGCTCCTCCCGGCCTAAAATACTGCCAACTGACGTGCCATTATTATAAATGCAAGATAAGTTGACATGTGCAAACAAGCAATGCAAGCATTAAAGTTAGCAAGGACCTAGTCCTAGCTGGATCCAGATACCATTATCACTATGCATTTATAGAGCGTGGCTAATCACCAGCGAGGGTATCTAGGCACTAAGAACACGCTGCTAAGGGTCTCGGTTGAACAGCCAGGTCTCGAGTCCTTTCCTGAATTCCAGAAGAGAGGATGAAGTCCGTAGGTGAAGGGGGTAGTCGTTCCAGGATTTTGCCATGAGTGCTCTACTACCTTATGGTGAAGGGCACTAAATAAAACTGATAAATGAATGAATAAAACAAAGTTAATCTGAGAGATTATGAGTCTGATTTTGAGTTAAACCAAAGGGGATGATGGACGGAGTGTTGAACATTGCAAGCACTCACCCCCAGTCAACTGATCTGGGTTTAATCCATCATCATTCTTCAGCTCACTCCGCCACCCCAGTTCAGCCATATGCAAATCAGTCTGACCCTGTGCCTCATGGGAACAGTCCAGCCCGAACTGCCAAGCCATGTCTTCCCTGGACCGGAAACAAGCATCCTGGGACCGGTTTCTGGCTAATCAGCCGTCCTCAGCCAGGCTAGCTTGAATTCAGTGGCAAAGTGAGCAAGGGACTCACGTCTGAGCATACCCTGCCAACTTAGGGCGAAAAAGCAAAACTAGAGGGGATGATGGACGGAGTGTTGAACATTGCAAGCACTCAACCCCAGTCAACTGATCTGGGTTTAATCCATCATCAATCTTTAGCTCACACTGCCAACTCAGTTCAGACATGGCCATATGCAAATCAGTCTGACCCTGTGCCTCATGGGAACAGCCAGCCCAAGCTGCCAAGCTAGCTTGAATCCAGTGGCAAAGTGAACAAGGGACCCACGTCTGGGCATACGTTGCCAACTTAGGGCGAACAAAGCAAAACTAAAGGGGATGATGGACGGAGTGTTGAACATTGCAAGCACTCACCTCCAGTCAGATTTTGAGTTGCCTGCACAGAATAGCAGACCACCACCCCTGTGTTTTGCACCCTGAATTGGGAACCTTTTTTTAAAGCAGCTCCCAAGCAGTGTTATAAAGGAACTGGTGGTGGGTAAAAAATAATAATATTTGAGAATATATATGGGAAGCAGGCAGTAGACGACTGACTCTCCCCCCCCACACCCCGCCCCCTGAAGACAGGTGATGTGATTCCTAAAAAGGAAGCTGTCCAATGGGGACATATTCCCCTTTTGTGAATATGAACTCCCTTCTTTGAGTCTGTAATTTCTCAATGGCTGGTGACCGCACTTACAGTCACAAATCATTGATAAATGCCATTCCAAATTGCACAAGGAGAGAACACTCATTTTACATCCCTTCGTAACTGCTATTCAGAATTGGTGAGTATATCAATTTTGCGAGACGGAAATGCTTTTGCGACTCCTAAAATGGGTTTAATACAGAGCAAAAAGGCATTTTATGGTCTCAAATCCTGCGATTTCATGAACTGTGGAGTATGCAACTGCAAAATGGCTGCAAAAATGCAACTGAGAGTACGGTGGAGGGGTGCAGCTACAGTCTGGGGGAATCCTCATTTGAAAGTCCAGCGAAAATGCACGAGTAGCTGACCTCTGCTCCACACAGATAGCATTGATGTGCTTTCCATGTACAACTGCAGTGTAGATGTTTATTGCATGTGTCTTTTGCCCAAGGCCGGACAGGCTGTGCCAAGCATCGCGTGTTTGCCGGGGAGGCTGGAAGGGTGAGGGGTAGGGGGTTGTTAATGGGGGCCATTTTTTGTAGCAGTGCAGGGGTTTTGAAAGCACCTGCTGAAGAATTTATTGTATATCCAGTAGTTTTCAGGCAACAATAAAAGTGCCAAGATAACTCTGGTGGTTAATGCAACTGCTGGAGAGAGATAGAAGTTTTGCTAGTGGCAGTTTTGACTCATCTAAGTAGAGTAGAGGATTAATATGCCTGCTGCAAAGGACGTGTACCATACAGATCACAGAACAGTATTTTATGTATGTAGCTTAGTGGGTTACTGCTTTTGTAACAGAGGGCCCGATTCACAGAACTAACTTAAGACAAAGTCCTAAACTTACTACTTTTGGTATTCACAGAAGGCATTTAGTAGTAGTAAAGTTAGGATTTTGTCCTAAGTCTGTCCTAAGTCTGTCCTAAGTCTGTCCTAAGTCTATCTTAAGTCTGTCCTACTCATTTTGGTATCCACAGAAGGCATTTAGTAGTAGTAAAGTTAGGATTTTGTCTTAAGACAGTCTTAAGACAGTCTTAAGACAGTCTTAGGACAGTCTTAAGACAGTCTTAGGACAGTCTTAGGACAGTCTTAGGACAGTCTTAGGACAGTCTTAGGACAGTCTTAGGACAGTCTTAGGACAGTCTTAGGACAGTCTTAGGACAGTCTTAGGACAGTCTTAGGACAGTCTTAGGACAGACTTAGGACAGACTTAGGACAGACTTAGGACAGACTTAGGACAGACTTAGGACAGACTTAGGACAGACTTAGGACAGACTTAGGACAGACTTAGGACAGACTTAGGACAGACTTAGGACAGACTTAGGACAGACTTAGGACAGACTTAGGACAGACTTAGGACAGACTTAGGACAGACTTAGGACAGACTTAGGACAGACTTAGGACAGACTTAGGACAAAATCCTAACTTTACTACTACTAAATGCCTTCTGTGAATACCAAAAGTAGTAAGTTTAGGATTTTGTCTCAAGTTAGTTCTGTGAATCGGGCCCAGAGATCCTTTTGTTACTGTGCAGTTCATAAGTTACAATCATAATCTAGCACAGTGAGCTATGAAGTGTCATCAAAGAGTTGCATGCAAACTACATGTAATAGGTTAGAAATGTATGTTTGTTTTTCTGAGTCTTTCACTACCCTAATGTTGCTAAAAAGTGTTTGTATGGGTAGGAATACATTCTTAATAGTAAAGCCAACCCTAACCACTGTGTTGAATGGAATATTTTTCACAGAAGGAACGGAGGGTGTTACGAGTCGAAGGCACTGAAATGGAGGATGCAGGCACACGAGTACGTTTAGGTTGTTGTGGTTGTAGGCATGGTAGGATTTAAGGCAGTTCAGAGCATTAGCTGATGGGGAATTCTTATGGGTGTGATCTCGCATGGGAACACAGAGGCAATAAGATTTAAGGGAGAAAACTTTGGGAGAATCTGCTTTGGGCACATTTTGGTTGCATTTAAACACGGTTTTAGTGGCATAGCTCTGTACATTGGATGGCTGTAAAACATGGCAGGAGTTTTCACATTACGAAATGAGTGCAAAATGAAGTTGGATGTATATAGGTCTGATCAGTAAATTTAAATGGCATTTTTTAAACTTTGAAGTGAACCCCTGAAGAAGGGCTATGGAAGCCCGAAATGCATTGGGTAAAACATGATTAACTGCAATGGATGAATGATGTATTCCTGCGTGCCCCAGAAAAAGTCCTGGATAGGCATATCTGTCGCATTAGAAACATTGGAAAGCATAAGCATCTTACAGGTGAATTGAGAAAGAAAAGAGTACAATAATTTTGGAGTACATGGAATAAAGCATATTAAGTAAGGAGAAGTTTGCGGCATTTTTGTGAACAGTCACTAATCAAGCAGTGCGCCGGGCAAGGAGCGCCACATCGCTCCAATTCTGATGATTCTCTATGTGCGGGCTACAAGGGCGGAGCACACAAGTCCAGGCTGCACGCGAAAGCTAAACAATTTCAAGCCAAGTGGAATCAATGTGTTAGAAAGGTGTGCATTCTATCTCCCCCTTTTCAGATACACTTAGAGGGTGCCACCACTTCTTGCCCCTGCGCTGCGCTGCCCAGCCTAGCCCTGCCACGCAAAACTGCCTCAGCATGGGAAAATAAAGGATGTATGACGTTACAACGCACACTATTACAACGCATGCACTTACAACGCATTTTTTACAACGCATAATCCATTACAACGCATGACATTACAACGCATGACACTACAACGCATTTTTAAAAAATACCTTTACAACGCACTACCATTACAACGCATACTACCTTTACAACGCATACCATTACAACGCATAATATTAAATTACATTTAAGGTAAGTATTAGATAGTATAGGGGTAAAAATTACTATTCTAACTCCAGGGGGTGCAACAGTAGGGTAAGTGTTGGATAGTGTAGGGGTAAAAATTACTATTCTAACTCCAGGGGGTGCAACAGTAGGGTAAGTGTTGGATAGTGTAGGGGTAAAAATTACTATTCTAACTCCAGGGGGTGCAACAGTAGGGTAAGTGTTGGATAGTGTAGGGGTAAAAATTACTATTCTAACTCCAGGGGGTGCAACAGTAGGGAAAGTGTTGGATAGTATAGGGGTAAAAATTACTATTCTAACTCCAGGGGGTGCATCAGTAGGGTAAGTGTTGGATAGTATAGGGGTAAAAATTACTATTCTAACTCCAGGGGGTGCATCAGTAGGGTAAGTGTTGGATAGTGTAGGGGTAAAAATTACTATTCTAACTCCAGGGGGTGCATCAGTAGGGTAAGTGTTGGATAGTATAGGGGTAAAAATTACTATTCTAACTCCAGGGGGTGCATCAGTAGGGTAAGTGTTGGATAGTATAGGGGTAAAAATTACTATTGTAACTCCAGGGGGTGCATCAGTAGGGTAAGTGTTGGATAGTATAGGGGTAAAAATTACTATTCTAACTCCAGGGGGTGCATCAGTAGGGTAAGTGTTGGATAGTATAGGGGTAAAAATTACTATTCTAACTCCAGGGGGTGCATCAGTAGGGTAAGTGTTGGATAGTATAGGGGTAAAAATTACTATTCTAACTCCAGGGGGTGCATCAGTAGGGTAAGTGTTGGATAGTATAGGGGTAAAAATTACTATTCTAACTCCAGGGGGTGCATCAGTAGTGTAAGTGTTGGATAGTGTAGGGGTAAAAATTACTATTCTAACTCCAGGGGGTGCATCAGTAGGGTAAGTGTTGGATAGTATAGTGTAATATTATGCGTTGTAATGGTATGCGTTGTAATGGTAGTATGCGTTGTAATGGAATGCGTTGTAAAGGTAGTTTTTAAAAATGCGTTGTAGTGTCCTGCGTTGTAATATCATGCGTTGTAATGGATTATGCGTTGTAAAAAATGCGTTGTAATGGTAGTGCGTTGTAAAAGTTGCGTTGTAAAGGTTGTTCCCCGAAAATAAAATGATAATAAACTCGTGTTATTAGAATGTCTTTTTCCTTGTCTTCAGTGCTAAAAGGCGGTGGGGCAGCACTGCTTCGCCTTAGCGGAGGAGCCGCCCCTGGATGATTCATTGTCTCTGTATGTGTGTGTGAGATGTAAAGTGCTCTGTCACCCCACACTGGTGTGAGAAGCGCTATAAAACAAATGAAATACATGCGAGAGAGGGGCGAGGTAGAGAGGAGAGGCCCTGTTGGAGGGTGATTGTGAGAAAATCATTGAAGAGCCCCAGAATGATTGTCATATCCTGGTGCACAGTAAGGTCCTCGTTTAGTGCACTTTACAAGTTAATACAATTGAATATATAATGAAAAATGTGTTGTAGAACCACCCCCAAACCCTCCTTGTAGCAATCAGGTAATCAGGGTCGCTTGCTCGCTATGCATCCTAGGGGGGGGGGGGGGGGGGGGGGGTCTGACAAACTTTCCCAGGGCTGCTTTGGGTTCCCAGTCCGGCCCTGCTTTTGCACTCTTTGATGTTCTCATTATTTGCAAGGTGCCCAAGGGGGAAATAAACCCATTTAACTGTGGTGAAGAAAGGCTTCAGAAATCGCACGAGAGAGCATCGCAGCGCACCTGCCACAGCTGGACCTGCTGCCGCTAAGGTTTCCTCTTGGGTCTCATTTTTAAATAATCTTTGCCCAGGATCACACCATTTGGAGAAGGGGTGAAGCAGAGATTGGCGCTTTCCCAGCAGCGTTTGTGAACGGCGGGCCTCACTCCCCGCCCGCCCCCGAGTCGTCTTGTACTCTCCGCGTGTGTGCCTGATAAATACTACAGTTAAGGCGAAGAATGCCTAAATATGGAAAGTATTTTACTGACAGGCTCTTGAATCGCCTTGAATGTCACCCACACAATGGCTTTGTGCAGTGAGATAATGTATCGTGACGATGATAATAACAGGAATTCTATTCATCCTCGAGCACCTTCACTGTGCGAGAACTGCTCCTGCATCGAGTGGAAAAAACAAAACTATTCGCAGGGATCAGCGAAATGTGAAAAAAGCACATTCTGGCTGAAAAAGGCACAGACCTAAGATGCCTGTCCTTCAACTGGTCACTCAAGAACGACACCAAAACACTCCCACATAGGATTACAACATATACATTGTAGTGTGCTACATTTCAGAGTGTCTCAGGGGGGTGTGAAGCGCCATACAAATGCAGCCACACTACAATCGAACAAAGGCTATTCTTCTAAAGGGCAGGCTTGAGACTGCGCCAGCTGCCACCCCTGCCGCCAATACATGTCTGGTCAAAGTTAGCGGTGATAGTCCAACAGACTGTGCCAGCTGCCACCCCTGAAGCCAATGTATGTCTGGTCAAAGTTAGGGGTGATGATCCAACAGACTGCGCCAGCTGCCACCCCTGCCGCCAATACATGTCTGGTCAAAGTTAGGGGTGATGATCCAACAGACTGCGCCAGCTGCCACCCCTGCCGCCAATACATGTCTGGTCAAAGTTAGCGGTGATAGTCCAACAGACTGTGCCAGCTGCCACCCATGCAGCCAATGTATGTCTGGTCAAAGTTAGGGGTGATGATCCAACAGACTGTGCCAACTGCCACCCCTGCTGCCAATACATGTCTGGTCAAAGTTAGGGGTGTGCACTACTTGGAAGGCTCAACATACTTTACCTTCTATTGCACGTCAAAGAACGGTGCACGTGATGTCCTCACCATAATAAGGGTCAGCAAGATGGACCCAGTGCCAAGGAATGGGAAGGGAAGCCTGATACATTGCAACCAACTTTGAAGCAGAAGGGAAGAGTTAGATGTTTCTTACTTGGCAGTGCGTGGGGCTCGACGTACTTCACCTTCTAATGCTGATAAAAGCAACAGTAAATGTTAGCAGGTTGGGACCAAGTGCCAAGAAATCAGAAAGGCAATCCTGAGACATTGCGACCTCCTTTGAGTTAGTAGGGGGTTGTTTGATCTTTCCTGATTGTCAGCGCTCAGCGTACCTTCTAATGATGCTAAAAGCAACAAGAGTCACCAGAAGGGACCAAGTGGCAAGGAATTAGAAGCCTGAGACATTGCGACCTCCCTTGAAGGGAGTTTAACTTTTCCTAGTTGTCACACTTGATGCACTTCACCTTCAGATGCTGATAAAAGCCGTCTGTGGGAGATATCTTCACAATGGTACGGGCCAGCAGGATGGGATCAAGTGTCCAGGAATCAGGATGATCAACTCGGTGCACTGAAACCAACCTTGAAGAATTGAAATTAGTTTTTATTTTTTCCTAAGATGTGCATAGATGTCCCAAGGCAAGAGTTGATGGTGTGCAAGACAGGCGAAGGCTCCCAGGGCAGACCCAGCTACAGAGATCCGCAGACTCAGTCAACACACTCTGCAGGCTGCAGCCAGCGCTGGGAGAGACCGAACCAAAAGAAGAGGTGTCTACAACAGGAAGTGACACCTGCTGTGTACTATTGCTTTGGATCAAAGGCTTCTTGATGGAGGTGAGAGCAGAGTTAATGGAGGGGAGGGGAGGAAGCAGAGGAAATCAGAATGAAAGTTAACGTGTGTGTGCGTGTGTGTGTGTGTGTGTGTGTGTGTGTGCGTGCGTGCGTGCGCGCTGAGCCAAAACGGTTCCATGCTGCTATCCTACCTCAAACCATGGAAGCAGGGTATGTCTCCTTTCACCACATTGTACCTTTATTACCCTTTTTACTCCTAATAATGATCGTGGAAGGTGCTTAGAAAGAACGCCTTATCAGGCAAATTAGCAAAAGCAAAGATCTCTGGGATCTAAGAAAGCTATTGGGCTGACATGGAGGGGTGAGGACAGACGGGTGATAGACAGTGGCGTAACGAAAGTTGAGGGGGCCCCCCTGCAAGGTACCTGGAGGGGCCCCACTCCGGATTTAATGCGGAGCACTCAGGCCTTAGTACCTTGCTGAGGGGGCCCCCTGCAGCTCGGTGCCCCCCGCATCGCGGGGGCTACGGGGGGCCTGTGTACGCGCCTGGTAATAGAGGTGAGACAATTCACTGCTACTGTCAAGAATTCCTGTCATGCGAGGGGAGGAAAACGGTAACCAGCGTAAACGGACTACATCTCCCAGGATGCTTAGCGGTTGAGAGGTTATGTAAACAGGAGAGCTGTTACATAACTCAAGGAAAACACGCCCTTATGTAAACAGGAGAGCTGTTACATAACTCAAGGGAAAACACGCCCTTATGTAAACAGGAGAGCTGTTACATAACTCAAGGAAAAACACGCCCTTATGTAAACAGGAGAGCTGTTACATAACTCAAGGAAAACACGCCCTATAAAGGGAGGAACCGGGAGGTACAAGGCTGTCGGATATTGTGTTTACACCGACGTACCTGCTTCGTGAAGAGCAGTGTTCCGGAGTGGTGCTCCAGTAAGGCAAGAACGGAGGTAGGTCGAGTCGTTACTCCCTGGGCCGTGTCTTGCCCCATCGTCACCTGTGAAGGACCCGGAAGCTCTACCGGTCAACCATTGAGCTTCGCTTTTTGACTCGGCTGAGTCAAAGCGCAGTGGCGCTTTTGCTGGTTGGAGTCGTAACTCCCAGCCCGACCAGAGATACAGGGACTGCCAGCTGTAACGCACACCAGGAGGTGTTTGCCGCGTTACAGACTCGGAAGTCCACAGGATCGATCGAGCGGCTGCTCTCGGTTCAGTCTTCTTGCTTTTGATTGGGGTATCGGTGACGCATCACCAGGAGGTGACTCCGCGTCCCGGTGCAGTCTGAGGAAGAGGTTGAGCGGCTGCTCCCTTCAGGTAGAGACCCCGGCTGGGTGTTTCCCTGACTCCTCGATTCTCCCCAACACTCGTCGTGCCCCTCACAGCCTACCGATTGGCATTGTCGGCCATTTCATTTCTGCCCTCTGTTGGCATACGCCGGGATCGGCGTATATGCAGAGGACGGTTAGGACCATCCGTGCTGTGGGCTGGTAACGTACTTAGCCTGGAGGATTCCAGTGACTATAACTTTTGTTTATTCGTTGTATTGTTTTGCCTTCATTAAAATAACTAACCCTTCACAAGTGGTTGCGTCCTCATTATCGTGTCTGTTAAACGATCCTGGGACGTTCAGGGCGTTACAAAATATCCGACCGTAATAACACTAACTGTCTCCCGGTCGATAACAGACATGGCAACACTTGATGATGTGCTGGCTGCTTTAGCGACCGTGCAAGTTGAAGTGGCTGCCTCTAGGCAAGAAACAGCCGATGTAAAAGCCAGACTGGATGCTATCCAATTGGACCCGCTCACGCCCAGCACCTCCCTCACGAACCAGACCCCTGCGGTAGTAGTGGAAATGCCGGTAGCCATCCCCTTGGCAACACCAGAGAGGTACAGTGGGGATCCTAACACAGTGCAGGTATTCCTCACACAAGTGGCGCTACATTTATCGTGCAAACCAAAGGCGTTCCCCACGAGTCAGGCTCGTGTGGCTTTCCTTATTTCCTATTTGGCTGGAAACGCGGCACAATGGGCCGTACCTCTGGTGAGCAGGGACGACCCCATCTTATGTGATTGGGGTGCTTTTCGCGAGGAATTCCTGAAGGTATTCGACAAAAGGGCTGACTCGTACACGGCGGACCGTGAAATGCTTGAGTTGAGACAGGGATCCAACGACCTGGTGCAGTATCTCAACGCGTTCCGACGGCTAGTTGCGGAAACCAAGTGGCCTGTTGCTAAACAGACGGCGCTCTTCCATCACGGGCTGTGCGATGAGCTCAAAGACGCCGTGGCTCATATTGACCCTCAACCCAAGACATGTGAGGGCCTTATCAACCTGGTATTACGGCTGGAACATAGGCTGAGTGAAAGAAAAGGGGATCATGGGAGAAAAGGAAAATCCCTTCCATCCTATGTGACGGTGGGAAGTCCTGAAACTTCCACCGCATCCAAGGGAGAACCCATGGACATCGGCGCAATACGAGCGAGCCTCACAGCCACGGAGAAAGAGTCACGCCGTAAACAAGGATTGTGCCTATATTGTGGCAAAAAAGGCCACTACGTACGTGAATGCCCTGCCAAACCGAAGACGTCACGTTATCGGGCCAACCGGTCGGTAACAGCCGTGGTGGACATACCGGCGGAAAACTAGAGGACTCCCAGACCAAAGAAGGGGCATCTCGGAGTCACTCATCCATCCCTTCACTCTCCAACTCGGTCACTAAGGGACACCGACACCTGTTTCTCACGGTGCACGTGGGAGTGCATGACCAGTGGATACCCGTTGTGGCCATGGTGGATTCAGGGGCCACTGGCATGTTTATGGACCACAACGAGGCATGCAGGCTAGGGCTAGTGCTTCTTCCCAAAGCTGTACCCGAAGACGTCTATGCTGTAGACGGAAGGCGATTGGTGACGGGGCCCATCGGGCAGCACACGGGGGTCCTTCCGATGAGATATGGGAGGAACCATTTGGAACAAATCGATTTTAACATCATCCGAGCGCCCCAATATGGCGTCATATTGGGATTGCCGTGGCTACAGAAACACAACCCCTCTGTGGATTGGCCAACACATCGCGTCGAAATGACGTCACCGTATTGCATCCTGCATTGTGGAAAAAGAACGGAATCCCTTGACGCAGATGAGAGCGGGAGTCAGACGGTGGCTACAGCGGCAGAAAAAGATGTGGCTCTCCCCCAGGCTTATCACAGTTTTGAGGATGTATTTGATGAGGTGAAGGCGGACGTGCTACCACCACATAGACAGTTTGGCAGTCGACCTGGTGCCAGGGGCCAGCGTTCCCAGCGGCAGGCTGTATGCCCTGACGGAGCCTGAAAACGTGCATCTCCGGGGGTACCTGGATAAACTCCTCAAGCTAGGATTCATCCGCCCGTCCAAGTCTCCGGCCGCCTCGCCACTCTTCTTCATCCCGAAAGCTAATGGGGAGCTGAGAGCCTGTGTGGACTTTAGGGCATTGAATGCGATAACCATAAAGAATCGGTACCCCTTGCCTCTCATCAGTGTACTGCTGGAACAGGTCAAGAAAGCTCGTATCTACACCAAGTTGGATTTGAAAGGGGCATACCATCTGGTGCGCATGAGGGACGGAGACGAGTGGAAGACCGCCTTTAAGACCAGGTTCGGCCTTTTTGAGTACCTCGTCATGCCGTTCGGTCTGTGCAACGCCCCGGCAGCCTTTCAGTACTTTTTGAATGAGGTATTCAGAGAGGAGTTGGATATCTACGTGGTCGTATATATCGACGACATCCTCATCTACTCGTCCAGTGTGGAGGAGCACGTACACCACGTCAATGCTGTGCTCCAAAAGCTGAGGGAAAACAAGCTGTTTTGTAAACTCAGCAAGTGTGACTTCCACGTCACGTCCGTGGAATTCCTCGGAGTGATGCTGAGTCCAGAGGGACAGGAGATGGCAGAACGAAAGATCAAGGCGGTGAAAGAATGGCCGGTGCCCCAAAGCGTGAAGGACGTCCAAAGTTTCATTGGCTTCGCCAACTTTTACAGGCGGTTTATAGATGGATTTTCAGGATTGGTGGCCCCAATCACACAGCTACTGAGGAAGTCCAAGGAGTTTGTCTGGTCCCCTGAAGCTAACACAGCCTTTGAGGCCCTGAAAAGCGCCTTTGGTAAGGCGCCGGTGTTGGCTCACCCCGATCCGGATCTCCCCTACGTGGTGGAAGCGGACGCTTCGGATGTGGCGCTGGGGGCTATCTTGTCCCAACGCAACCACGACACAGGGGTGCTTCATCCCGTTGCGTACATGTCCCGCAAACTCAACGACGCCGAACGCAACTACCATATTGCGGAGAAGGAGCTTCTCGCAATCAAGGACGCCTTCACCGAATGGAGGCATTGGTTGATGGGGGCAAGACATGTGGTATCGGTGTACACGGACCATCGGAATCTACAGTTCATGACGGCCACAAGACACCTTTCTCCCAGGCAGCTGCGGTGGATGATCTTCTTTGCGGGGTTCAACTTCCGCATCACATATCGGCCGGGGACGGAAAACCGGAAGGCGGACGCCCTGTCCCGTCAATCTGCAGTTAAGGAACCATTGCCTGCGACCGAGCGTTCCATCATTTCCCCGAGGATGGTATTGGGGGTTATCCAACCGGATACTTTCCTGAGGGGAATAAAGAGAGAGATCAGGTCATTCGCATGGCGGAGGTGGCTCCTCAGTCACAGAGAATGGCAGCTGAAGGACGGGATACCCCTGAAGGGCAGGTGCCTGTTGATACCCACGCCTAGGCTAAGGAAACAAGCATTCATCTGGTGCCATGACTCTCCATGCGCAGGTCATTTGGGCTTTGAAAAAACGGTGGCTAGCATGGGACGGCATTTCTGGTGGCCAACCATGAGAGTGGATGTCAGGAGGTGGGGACAGGAGTGTCCTACGTGTGCTACCATGAAGGCCGACCATGGCCGAACCCAAGGGCTTTTACATCCACTTCCGACCCCGGATAGACCATGGGATAGCATATCACTGGACTTCGTGGTGGGCCTACCGGTAGACCAGGGGATGACGGCAATACTGGTGGTGGTGGATTACTTGACGAAAATGGGGCACTTCATCCCCTGCAAGAGAGTCCCTACGGCCGGGGAATTGGCGTCACTACTCCTAAAGAATGTGGTACGACTGCATGGATTACCTGGGGTGATCGTGTCGGACCGGGGGTCGCAGTTTACTGCGCAATTCTGGAAGACTTGGTGCACTGCGCTGCATGTTAAGACCGCCCTGTCCACCAGCTACCACCCTCAAACGGACGGCCAAACCGAGCGCCTGAACCAAACGCTCAAACAGTATCTGCGATGTTTTGTGGACCAGGGCAGGGAACAATGGGTCGACTTGCTATGGGTTGCAGAGATAGCCTATAACAACGCCACTCACAGCTCCACACAGTCATCTCCGTTCTATAGCAACTATGGCCAACATCCCAGGTTCTTGCCATTTCTACATCCGTTCAGATCGGACAGGATTCCCGCCACAGCGGACAGGGTGGCACACATAAAAGACACGTTGATGCGCTCAAGGGCTGTCCTAATAGAGGCCAAGAGACGATACAAGGCTGCGGCCGACAGGAAGAGAAGGCCCGGGCCACTGTACCGCACTGGAGACTACGTCTGGATATCTACAAGAAACATGAGGTTTCGAAAGAACAGTGTGTTCCATCCCAAGTACATGGGCCCCTATCGCATTACCAAGTGTTTGGGTCCCGTGAACGTGAAGGTGTGCTTGCCCCAGTCATTGCGGATACACCCTGTCTTTCATGTATCATTGCTCAAACCAGCACCCTCCAAGCCGTCTGGGACACCTAGGCCGGTATGCGTGGAGTCGGAGGTGGAGTATGAAGTGTCGGGCATACGGGCGTCCAAATGGCGCAGGGGGAAGCTGTGGTACCTGGTTGCGTGGAAAGGCTATGGCCCGGAGGAGCAATCATGGGAACCGGCTGAAGGGGTTCATGCTCCGCGCTTGGTCTCCTTGTTTCATCGGCGTTTTCCTGCCAGCGCTGGACCCGTGGGGAGCCGCTGAGAGGGAGGATGTACTGTCAAGAATTCCTGTCATGCGAGGGGAGGAAAACGGTAACCAGCGTAAACGGAGTACATCTCCCAGGATGCTTAGCGGTTGAGAGGTTATGTAAACAGGAGAGCTGTTACATAACTCAAGGAAAACACGCCCTTATGTAAACAGGAGAGCTGTTACATAACTCAAGGGAAAACACGCCCTTATGTAAACAGGAGAGCTGTTACATAACTCAAGGGAAAACACGCCCTTATGTAAACAGGAGAGCTGTTACATAACTCAAGGAAAACACGCCCTATAAAGGGAGGAACCGGGAGGTACAAGGCTGTCGGATATTGTGTTTACACCGACGTACCTGCTTCGTGAAGAGCAGTGTTCCGGAGTGGTGCTCCAGTAAGGCAAGAACGGAGGTAGGTCGAGTCGTTACTCCCTGGGCCGTGTCTTGCCCCATCGTCACCTGTGAAGGACCCGGAAGCTCTACCGGTCAACCATTGAGCTTCGCTTTTTGACTCGGCTGAGTCAAAGCGCAGTGGCGCTTTTGCTGGTTGGAGTCGTAACTCCCAGCCCGACCAGAGATACAGGGACTGCCAGCTGTAACGCACACCAGGAGGTGTTTGCCGCGTTACAGACTCGGAAGTCCACAGGATCGATCGAGCGGCTGCTCTCGGTTCAGTCTTCTTGCTTTTGATTGGGGTATCGGTGACGCATCACCAGGAGGTGACTCCGCGTCCCGGTGCAGTCTGAGGAAGAGGTTGAGCGGCTGCTCCCTTCAGGTAGAGACCCCGGCTGGGTGTTTCCCTGACTCCTCGATTCTCCCCAACACTCGTCGTGCCCCTCACAGCCTACCGATTGGCATTGTCGGCCATTTCATTTCTGCCCTCTGTTGGCATACGCCGGGATCGGCGTATATGCAGAGGACGGTTAGGACCATCCGTGCTGTGGGCTGGTAACGTACTTAGCCTGGAGGATTCCAGTGACTATAACTTTTGTTTATTCGTTGTATTGTTTTGCCTTCATTAAAATAACTAACCCTTCACAAGTGGTTGCGTCCTCATTATCGTGTCTGTTAAACGATCCTGGGACGTTCAGGGCGTTACAGCTACACTGTCAAGTGAGAAACTGACCAAGGGCCGGATTTACTAAGTTCTCACGCCGCCCAGTGCAGCAGCCGTAAATGCTGCGCTGCATGAAAAGGAGAGATCCGGAGAGCACCAAATGTACTGTAATAAGGCACTCCCTTCCCTCCTTCTAGCGCCGGAGCTGAAATCAGGTGCCAAATGACATGGTGACACCTTTGCGCCATGGTGCAAGGGTGTCTCCGTGAGTCTAGCATAGGTTTTGTACTGGGAGCGTACCCTTACAGTAAAAGGTGCCATGCATAGACTGACTCCAACCCTTTTCCAACGTTGTAGGTTTGCTGTAAAGTGCAGCACATGTCCAAAGTCCGACTTTGAAAGGGCGCAGTTTTCTGAAGCGAAACCCTGTCTACTTTGTTTAGTAAATTGGGTTTAGCGTCAGAAACCTTGGGTGGTTACATGGGAATGCCCATGGTACACCCCCTTGGTGCTAAGTAAAGCAAAGCAGCACTGGAAAGTAAATTTAAAAAAAATAGATTTTGTGCCGATATATGTCACTTTTGTGATGCAAACACAGCATAAAATCTTAGTAATCTCCCTCCAAGTGTTTTATCTCTCAGCCACACCTGAGCGGGTGCCAGGGTGCCAGTCCGGCTTGGGCCTGAGCCATGACTCTACTTCTGACTCACCGACTGGTGCTCCTCCGCCTTCGGAGACCTGAGAGGCGTTTGGGGCATGAAACTGTACTCAAAGTTTTAGATTCCTTCTGCCTCGCAAGAGTGGGTGAAATTTGGGCATTGTAAAGATGGTGTAGTTTCTGCTAAGGTTGCCAGCCTTAATTGCTCTATCACTTCCTTTCTTGCACATGAGATGAATTGCCCATCAGCAGGCATTATCACTGCCTTCAAAAAGGTCTGTGCCACTGCTCCCGTCACCTATTTCCATTCTCGCCCATCTGGCGTGATTTTATTTATTCGATAGCAGCTCTGCATTGCGGATGCTGCCATATGGACCCTATTTGATTAACCCTCCCCCTTTTCAGTTGTACAGGGACACAGCACCCTACTGCCCCTCTGACAAGGTTGGTGCTGGGCATCAGCTTAAATTTAGCCCTCCTAACCCTTCACCTGAACTAACTCTAGCACGGACCATCCAGGTAAATATCTGCCTCTTTCTCCTGCTGCTAACAGAATAGAAACCTTGAGACATTGCATGGTGCCACAGATCAGTTTGTACCACCAGCTAAGCACAATTGTATTTTGTGTGCCTAGATTGCACCGTTTCTTCTCCATCACACTGATAGGCGCTGCACCCCAAAACGAGATAAGAGCAACTCTCAGGCCATTCATATCCAAGGTGTAGCATGCTACCCGTCTGAAAATGCGCTTCAGTGGCACACAACATGGTATGAAGCACTACATAACACACACCACTGTAAGATAATTAATTACGATTGTGTGTCTTCTCCCGTCACTAAACTGGATCAAATTACATCAAAAGGCAAGACAAATAGCCTTTTGGAAGCGTATGGGGAGCACTTCAGAGGCAAAATGTTATTTTATCAGAAACACTAAGAGTCCTTGGACACTTTCTCCAAACATTATACAACCTTAATTCAATGAATACTATGCTGCTACCCAATCCAGAGTCAGACTAGAACACACTTTCCAAAACATCTCACCATAGGAAGACTTGCGCTCCAGTCTGCAATGGACAGCTCTGAGTTATAAGTAAGGTATCCCAGACTGTGTGCACTGCTTCACACCCTTACTAGGGGCAGCCTGTGGACTACGCAAATGGTTCTGGAATCGGATAACCAATGATAGGATAATGTGACATGTCAGACCATCACATGTCTATTACAGCTGCTGAGTCGAGGCCTTTCATTTAGCAGAATAGGGAGGCCCAGGAGACCCAAAAGGCTCAGCCCCCTGCAGTGATTTTTGTCGTCTAAGGAAAGAGACTTTATGGCATATACCCTAGTATAGGATACCTCTTGGTCCTGTAAGATAATTTGGATGCCCCCTTCTGGAGGCAGTCTAGGCGTGTGCTAACTCTTGCCTTGCCCCCCGTTGGTTCTAGTATATCAGGGATCATTCAGTTTACCATGTTGACCTTAGGCTGGGCGGGAGCCACACAGTAAACTCATGTGGGCTTCTCTCCATATACACAATGAATACATAGGGGCGAATGTACACATAATGGTTCGATTGTATGACGTTACAACGCATGCTTTTACCCCGCATGCCGTTACAATGCAATTTTTTATCCCGACTTGCTGTAGGGGGGCGCTGGAGTTTGGAATAGTATAATTTACTATTCCAACTCCAGTCTGTGCAACAGTAGGCAAGGTGTTGGAGTTACCCCCTACAGCAAGCCATTTTTGTTGTAATTGCATGCAGGGTAAAAGCATGCGTTGTAATGTATGCGTTTTAACGGTTGTTTCCCGAATTTCATTGGTGATTACCTGCATGCTTGTTTGATATTCTGAAAATCGGACTGGATTTTACTATTTGGTGGGCTGAAGAGACAATCTAGCTTGAAATCCGGTTCCCACACTCATGTCACAACATGCAACTTCCAGCAGCATTTTGTAATCTCTGGATGCGTCTAATTTAAAATTTGGTGTCTTTGAAATGATGGTTTGAGGTCAGTTCATCAAGGACATTCCCATGGGGGTGAACTGACTGCTGGACCCACGCCAACGCTGCATCTAGTGTGGCGAGAGCCGGTTGGGTCCAACGGAGGGACCCGAGGTGGGGGAGCTGCCGACAAGACTCACAGTAAAGAACTAGCCTGGAAGATGGGATGGCTGGTGAGATGACGACAACCCGGAAATGAACCCAGAAGCACCACATCAACCAAGAAGTCCTTCCAGCAGGTCAGTAGAAAGGAGGGGAAATGCGGTGAACCCCATGCAAAAATGCTATATAATCAAGCATTTACATTTGTAATAGATTTTGCTTTCTCCACCCCTCTCCTAATAACCGTAGCAGTGGTCTTGGGGTTGGAGAGGTTAGCTAAGTATGTACACTTATATAGCTATTACACATGCTCACTTGCACCGGTTCTTTTCTAAGCCTGCCTGAACCTTGATGTATCCAAAATAATTTAAATTTCTGCTTTGGCACCATCATAACTTGGTTGGCAACAATATGCCAGGGACTACCGTCATTGTGCCAATGCCAGCATGTTGCCAGCATGTTGCCAGGAATTATCACCATTGTGCAAGGGCAACCATGTTGCCAAGAATCACAACCATTGTGCCAGTGCCAACATTTTACCAGAAACTACCATCACTGTGCCAGGGCCAGCATGTTGCCGGAGATTTCCACCATTTGTGTTAGATCCAACATTTTACCAGGATTTACCACCACTGTGCCAGGGCAAGCATACTGCTAGGGATTACCACCATTGTTTTAGGGCATGCATTTTTCCAGGAATTACCACCAATGTGCCATGGTGAGCACGAAGCGGGGAGTACCACCCGTGTGCCAGGTCCAGAATGTTGTCAGTGATTACCACCATCGTGCCAAGGCAAGGATGTTGCCAGGGATTATCACCATTGTGCTAGGGCAGCATTTTACCAGGAATTGCCACCACTGTCCCACGGCCAGTATGTTACCAATCATTGCCACCACTGTGCCAGGGCCAGTGTGTTACCAAGAATTACCATCGGTGTGCCAGTGCCAGCATGTTGCCACAGAGTACAACCCTTGTACTAGGGTCAGCATGTTGCCAGAGATGTCCACCACTGTAAATAAATAATAGTTTATTAAGACCATATTACAATAAACAAAATAGGCATAAAAAAATAAAATATAAAAGACAATCATTAAAAAGGCATCAGTTTAAAATACACATTTGCATTTACATACCTCTATAAGAAACTACCTACAGCACACGTCACATCTAAAAAATGCATTTCTGCTATGAGATTTATTGTGCAGCCTCTCATGCAATAGTATCATATACTATAAAAACTGATTTTAAAAACACCTGCAGAGGCCACGTAAAAAATACAATTGGATTAGAGTGACATGGGTTGAGGTCAATTCGAAATTCAAAAATGTCATGATGCATCCCAGAATCTGGTAAATTTGCTATGTAAGGATACATACCATCTTCAAACCAGGTATGCCTAAACATTGCAACTTTAACTCTAGATACTGACAATCTTTATTTATTGAAACATTCCTAATTATCTCTCGGTTTGGCTTTGGAACATTTCAAAGGAGCTACCAAGTTCCCGTTTTCCAGATGGTATGCCCCACTCATGACACGTCTTTTGTTTTGCTCGTTTTGCCCACTGAGGCCCATCTTTTAATAATTCTTTGCAGCAGTGTTATGCTGTGCTATTATCAAAAGATGATGAAAGTGTATTCCAGGACCAACGCTGGTAGATCACGCCAAGATGTCAACTACTCTTCCAACCTAGCCCATTATCTTTTGGAATTTTCTCAGATAGGCAACCCTCATGGTCAATTTCCACTCTGACCCAGTTTTAGGAATGTTATTGTTTTAAAAAATGAAAGTAAGCAGGGTGGAATTGCCAAATAACTCATTTTCCCCATAATAAATCAAGATTTGCCAAGTGGAAAGCATCTCTAAAATGGCCAAAGCAACAAAACCGGTTAACTCATTGCTTTACACACTTCATTTCTATTATCCAGATACTGAAGCAGTGATCAATGGTCACATGACCCCCACAAAACCCACTTCACTGTAGGGATTACATCATTTTTGTCAAACCATTGTTTTGTGGCTTGCGGAATTAGGTTTGCCTAAACATTGCTACCCCGAGTGATTGCCAGTGGTTAAACAAATTACGAGCATCCTCCCATTCACCTTTTGGAGTATTTGATTTCCGTAGCATTCGTGTTTCCCTGCTCATGGTAACCGGATGTACACGTGTCCGAGAACTGACATATTGCACCTTGGCACCCACGGTGTCACTTCTAGAATCTAATTTGCTCAGTCAAAAAACATGAGCATTGTTGAAACTCAGGTAGGTCATCTACAAACAGTGCCACAAGCTCATCCATGCATCTGTTTGTATTCTTTAGGTCAAGTTCTGACTATGTATGCGTACGAGCTCCTCAGGAGCAGAACGACACTCAGATTGGGTCCACCCCTCAATAACCCCAATTCCGCATACCATAAAGGCACAGAAGCTTGGAGTGACTGAGTGAGGGAAGGAGTAGTTGGGAAAGGAACTGCAAGGAAGGAGACCTTTAAAGAAAAGATAAAGACAATTAAGGTTTCTACTCTAACTACTATTAGAAGATATGTATATAGTTTTGCTATGAAAAATACCTATCATATGGGGTGGGTGCTGCCTTATGGAACCAATGACTTTTCTTATGCACCACATTTAGTCTCATCTATCCTTCCTTGATATGCACAAAAATGCTGCAACACAAACAAATCACAAGTAAATTCAAAAATCCTCATTCAAAACCTTTGTGAAACTGGTGTAAGGCAGGCTATGTGTTATATAGAAATGAATACATGCCATGCACACACTGTAAATCTCATGTATGTTTGTCAATGAACCAAATAATGTCACCCAACATTAGGTTCAGAAAATCCTTTCTTTTCTGCGATGGGAAATATGCAGCCAATGGGCCAAAATCAGCAAAAAGCTAAAATCCTGTAGGTAAATGATAGTTACTCAGAAAAGAAAATGTTAATCACAAAGTGTTCATATATCTCCCAAGTTTAAATGTCACCAGGAAAAAACTCCCCTTACAAAAATAGAAGAACCAGTCTTGTATTTTGGGAGTTTAGGAAAAAAGCAGGAAGTGAAAAAAACACTGAGATTCAGCAGCACAACATTCTTAAAGTAAAAAATCTAAAAGTCACTTAACTGCATTATGTCAGAAGCCCAGCACGCTTTGCCAAACAGGATAAGAATTACAGCTAAACAGCTGATCCTAGCAACAGGCTTGTAGAGTGCAAAAGGTAATGAGACTTCCACGAAAAAGAAATTAATTCAAATATATGAAGCGCCCCTTGCGCTTCAGAAAATGAAAACACGCCAGCTTAGAGAAGAACAACCAGAGAAATCCTCCCCTGGTACTTTAACAGGAAACTTGAGTATGACCAAAAAAGGCAGACCTCCTTTAGCCACCAAAATCCAAAGTTCCTTTAACTGGAAAACATAGAAATGCTGCCAAAGCCGGCAGCCATAAACCCTCACTTCTTCGGCTCCACTTAAGTTTAAAACTAAATTCACAGGTGAATGGAATTACGCGTGGCAGCCTACGTGCAAGTACTCCATTTATAGTCACTCCCCCTCGTGACTGATTGAGCTGTTCGCAATGGACCATGGGAGTTGTAGTGAAATGTATGCCTGTAGAGGAAATGACATTGTATTACCTTTGTCATTTATCGTGGCTTTCTTGAGCCTGAATATGAAACTTGAAGGTGCCTATGCCTGCATTTTCCTGACACTTTATGAGAATTTAACCATGTGATTGATACTAGGAACTTCTCTAAGAAGGTATATATTTCCACCCTGCCTCGCCTCTGGAGCTTGCAGGTGTGGGGCATCCCGTTACCGGTAATATCAGAGACTCGCAGTGTATTCATTTTTGCAGTAACACTTTTCAGATTCAACCAAAGCGCGAGACAGAGTTTCTTCAGCACTCCACAGACGATACGTATTTATTATTTTTAGCTAGCTATCGAAAATGGTGTTACGAATATTAACTGATAGCCACTATAATTCTTTTGAAAGAACTGAGTATTTTTTGTCACCCATACTATCACGTTACTATATGCCTTTATGTATACATCTCTGGATTTACTGAGTGGCCCTGGGATGTAAACCAATAAAAGATAGCGGCTCATATCAATTGCAAACTGCAGATCTCAAAGTAACATGGCGTCTGATTGGGAGAACCTACTACTGCGTGCGCTCTAAACAACCTAGAAACGGGTCTGTCCAGTAACAAGTGGTTTTTTGCAGTGATTGAGAAGCTCGTGCAGATTCTTGATTCCTTCAACTGAAATCCCTCACCTCACACTCTGACGTTTCTGAGGGAAGAATTTCTTTGCAGCTCCAGGACATGCTTTAGATCTAGGACCAGGGGAGGTGGATCAGTTAGTTGTACTCCAGCTTAATGGGGTGTTGTTCAGCCTTGTTACCTTTGCTGCTCTCTGCTCTATCTTGGAAGATTGGTAGGTCCGGAAACAAGCCTTCCGATGCATATCTGGGGTTATAGTTCTTTCCAAGTGACTGCACCACAGGGCTGCTGGGTCCATTCCAGATGAGTGCAGCGGGGTGTTTTCGGAGTCTGCATATGAGCTTTAAGGTACAGTCTTGTCCAGGTGCTGACACTGGTGACGAACTAAAGTATCAATGTTGTAACTACTGACTTCCAGGACAAAGAGATAATACCTGACACATGGGTTCTGCATCTTCCTTACTGCATGATGTCATGGGAGGATTGTATTCAGTGTGCAAGTCAAGGTGCTTGATATTTTCCCGTCCACCAAGCATCGCTTGCATGAGCACTAGGAAGGAAGTTGGAACTTATGAAGGCAGCCAATGTAAAGCGATGGGGGAGGTGATGCCCTAGTCTGAGTATCCCTCCTCTAGGCATCCCCTGACACCCAGTTTAAGATATCTCACTGCTAAACCAGTCTAGGTCTGCATTGCCCAACAAAGGCAGCTTCTTACTCACTAAATCAGGGCAGCTGTTCACACTCTCTACCAGTGTCAGCTGCTCCCATTGCTCATCAGGGGCAGGTGCGTATGCTGCTCACCAGTATTGGTTCCTCACATTGCCAACCAGCGCCAGCTCTTTACACTAAGCACCAGACCCATGCCACTACCATGCCTACCAGTGGCTATCCCTCACACAACCCAATAGTGTCATTTCAGCACTCACCCCATCCATAGCCCACCAGTAAAAGTTCATTAATGCCCATGAGTGCTAGTGAAAAACTACATGAACATTTATTTTAAATCCACCGTAATAGCTAACGCGATGATGAATTCTTGGCTGCCATCTTGCTCCCATATTGTGCCCATATTACACACAGGCCAGCTCAGTCTTCTCAAATCAGGAGTATCCAGCCTCATTCTTCTGTTTAGCACTTCTAAGTGAGGCTTCACAAACGACTAGCTCAGGGTCCGGTAGTTAAAACATTTTTTAAATCTCTTTTGAAGTCCTTTTTTAATAATCTCATGAGAAAGCTACCCATCAGTGTCAGATGTTCATGTCACCTAACAATGCTGTCTCCTTTCACTGACCACTTATGGCCATTTCTCTTACTAGTTACCAGTACCAGCTACTCACAATTCCCACCAGCCTCTGCTCCCCGCATTTTCCAACAGTTTTTGTGCCTCACGTTAACCACAAGTGCCTACTTCATACACTGCATGCCAGGGCTAACTTCATGCTATTCGCTGTGCCAGCTGCCCACATGTCCTACTTGTGTACTTACTCAATTTGTCCATCAATCTGGGTTATTCACCATGCCCCTCGTTGCCTGCACCAAACAATGCCTACCCATGCCATCTCATCAGAATGTCTGAAATAATCTGTTCCTCAGAGTACCCATCACTTCCAGAATCTCACATTGCTCAGGAGTACAATCTATTTACAGTGTCCTCCTCCTCCTCATAATCTGCACCAGGTTCAGAATTCTCAAATTATACACAAAATACCCCTCTCCCACATGTATCTATTCAGTTCTATTGCCAAGTACTGGAGGCCACTGATGAGTTTACTTCTCTTGTCGAGGATACCAGAGGAATGTGTGATTTCTTCCTGAAGTCACCCTGTTGCCCACACTTTGAGTATATGTCAGGGCAACAGGTGTCTTGGTGAGAATCACTATATTGGAGGATATAGTATCCAGTTAGTAACCCCTGAGATGAAACCAAGGAGACTGTAAAGGAACCAACAACTCCAAAAACACTGAAGAGTTTCAGAGAGAACAAGAGCCAGAGTGAAGCACTGAAGAAAGCATCCTGGGGGGTTCGGAGTCATTGAGGCAGGAACATGGGAAACAAGGTGCAGAGTGTAACTCGGAGTGAAAGGCCACAGTATTGGAGCATTTGTGAAGCATGGCAATGACTGTTCCAGCTCCTTCTATAGGAAGAAACAGGAAGTTACTAAGGAAGCCATGTTGGTTCGGGAATTTCAAATGATGTCACGTTCTTTTCCAGGAAATCTCAGAATTCCAGAAAATATCTCAGCGGTTTTCTTCCAGGTAAGAGAGTTACAGAATCTGAATGGTTTACAGTAAAATTAAATTGAGCTCACAGACTTCCCCGGATGATTCCCAAAACAGAACAAGAAGGGGGTAATGGCCTGTGCTCTTCCAAGATGGTGCCCTGTCCCTGGAACACACACCAGGGAAAAAGAATGCAGGGAGGGGATTGCAAGGTGAAATGACCAAATGTGTCATGGGAAGGAGTGTGAAAAGAAGGTGCTACCACGTTTATGTTGTCTCAATCTCGACACGACACAACAGAAATTACATGAAATCTAAAGTCAACAAGATTCCAAGCGAAAATGAGTATAATGTTAAGATATACTAGCACATAATGATTCATGATGTCTACAAATATTTGGTCCATGGACCTTTGAAAGACTGCTGGACAATGCACATCCCCGAGGGCATGACCGGATATTGAAATACCCAAATGGGGTAAGGAGCGCAGCCTTCCATTCATCTCAAATTTATATTCTAAGCAGATGGTGAGCGACCCACAGTTGGAGCATGGTAAACATGATGGAACCTTGAACACTGTCCTGAAAGAATCCTATCTTCCTTCTCTCTTAAATAATATTTGGAGCAACTTTACTCTTATTATTGAAGACCAACGGAATAGGATCATCAAAGACGTGAAGCCTACTCTCATAGCATGATAGAATTCCAGCTGCTGCCATTCTAAACACATTTCATATATTTAGAAAACTATGGCACTGCTCAATAAATGCTTAGTAAACATTGCTACACATTTCCTGCCTGTAGGATAGCTGCAATGTCTGCCTCCTCGTCGTTCTTGATTTATTGGCGGTGTTCGATATGATTGATGACAAATGGCTCCTCACTATCTTTGAATCCCAGATGGGCTTCAAAAGTAAGGTCCTTGGATGATTTTCCTCATTCTTAATCAAGTGCAAAGAACAGGTGATGATGGATAACTATGACCAGGCCCCTCCTGCGTCACACGTGGGGACCTTCAGGGTACTATCATTGGGCCTGTGTTGTTTAAATTAACTAACTGAATTTAAATTAAAGTAAAGGAAGTGGCATACTTAAAAAATGATGAAAGTTCCTTCAGATTATTGAAAATGTAAACCAAACCTACACATTTGATGACGACACTCTTCTGGCTACATTTGATGATACATCATTATATACCAACATACCACATGAAGATGGTCTTATGGCATTAACTGAAGCACCTAATAACAGGACTGTGAAAAAGTGCCATCATCCAACGTGTTTACCAACTTTGCAAGAGTTATCCTTAAATCCAACACTTCTATCTTCAATGGTGAACACTATCTGCAGAAAAAAAGGACCTTCCAGGGACACTCAGATGGCTCCATACTGTGTGAATATCTTCATGGGCAAACTAGAGGACCATATAGGTGCTACGTCTAG
Source organism: Triturus cristatus (assembly GCF_964204655.1). NCBI lineage: Eukaryota > Metazoa > Chordata > Amphibia > Caudata > Salamandridae > Triturus > Triturus cristatus. The sequence continues at coordinate 135,685,230 of NC_140594.1, forward strand.
CATCAAACCACTGGTATGGCTAAGATACATTGGTGACATATTTATTATATGGAATGCAGGAAGTAGAATATTTGAAGAATTTACAGTGTAAATCAACAGTATCCACCCATTACAGTGTATATCAACAGTATCCACCCTATCATCAAATTGACCCGCAGCACTATTAAAAAAGAAACACCAGCTCCCTTTTCTGGATGTGCTACTCACCATTCACGAACAAAACATTGCTACTGATCTGTAGCACAAGCCTGCAGATGCTCATTTGTATCTAAACTGGACTTCATGTCACCCACACCATAATAAAGTCAGCACCACCTACAACCAAGCACTCAGAATAAGACGCATCTTCAGCAACAAGGACACTTGTAAAGGACATCTACCGTGCTTGCTAGACTATTTTAAATGCATGGCTATCCTCTGCATATCATACAGCAACAAATTGACAAGTCTTTGCAGTTAACTAGGGAAGCACTTATTTGGACCAACAGTAGAAACAAAAGTGCCTGAATTTCCTTTGTGGTTGACTATCATCCATCAGCTCCTAACTACAAAAACATAATGCAACAAAACATGCGCCTTATTATCCACCTGTAAACAATTACAAGTGTTTTTTTTTAAACCGCAGGTCATTGCTTGTCGCAGGGATCCCAATTTATGAGCTCTCTTTGTGAGAGCTGAACTGAAGCAAGCAGTACCTAATGCAGGGGTTCATTGCTGTGATTCAATGTGCATCACTTATGAATGCCTTTTACAAACATCATCAGTAACAAGTTCTGTTACAAGAAGAATCTATGGCATAAGATAGCATCTTACAAGTAGATCAGGATGCACTAATTATGTGATTCAGTGCCAGCCCCAAAGCTCTAAAAAAACATATGTAGGCCAAGCAGTGAATGACCTCCGTACACGATGCACTAATGAATAAGAAACTTGACCAGCCTGTAGTCAATCATTTTAACCTTGTGGACCATTTGCTATCAGATTTGAATATCTTCCCTGTGGAACATGTCTTAAAGGAAGAACTACTGGACTCCAGAGAAAACCTCTGGACATCCCGTATAAACTCATTGCATCCAGATGGACTTTACATCACTGACAATCCCACTCGATAACTGCATATCTCAAGCGATCCCAGGACTGCATTGATCCTACATTTTAAATGGAATCTTCACTTGTGATGCTTTTTGAAAAATCAGTAGTGTCAGCTGTGCAGCATCATGGTTTATATGTAACTACTTAAACTAAATAAAATTCAGCAGTTAAAGTTGACACAAGAAACTATAACTCCCACTCACATCGTGCACAGTGTTATCATAAATGAAGTAATTTCAGTTGTCATCAGAAATGCTACCAATGATGTCATAGAACATGTCATCAGTGTTACAATATGTGAGTTCATAACTAGTGCATGGCGAGGGTGCAACACCAGCTCTCAACTCCTCCATGGCAACCATCCCCCCTTGGCTGTGTGAGATGGGGGGTTAGCCACATGGACTGGCCTGCAACCAGACCATGCGCCAAACAACCACATCCGGCCAAACGCCGCCACACACTGCCTTTGATTCTCAACCATGATGACCAGCCAACCTAAAAGGACACCAACTCCTGCTTTTTGTTGTTGTTTTCACAATCCCTCAGGGTTGTGCCCTACTCAGCCCAGCAACTCACCAATGATACATTACACATGTAGAGTAGTTATACAACTCTTTATTCTTTAGCGAGCGTATAAGCAAGAACTCAATGCTCTAAATGTGCCTTCACTTCATTACCCTGCTTATGTCACAGGTCTGCGGAGTCCATCAGGAACCAAAAACAGTTCCATCATTCTTTATTTACACGATGCAACACTACATCTGCTCCTTTGTTAAATAAAAAGTTACAACTTTTTACAATAAATAAATCAATAAATGAACACATAAATAATTACAAACAAATATGCACTTTCAACTCTTCAATGAGCCTAAAGTATTCATATTTCCCCCATCACCCACCCTCTGCACCACCACTCTCTTCTCCCCATCCTTCTGCTCACTGGTATTAGAATTCCAGCTGATGTCTACATATTGCACTGAAATGTCCAATTTTGTCAGTTTGCTACTTTGAAATGTAATCTCCTCCTTTGTTGACATGTGAAGTCATTTTGGCTAAACGGTGCGCACACATTCATTGTTTGTTTGAGAATATGCAAGTTGGGCACAAATGCAATCTCTATTGGTTGGGGGAAATATGCAAACACACCACATAGGGTAAGGCCTTTTGCAGCTGACTGTCGGTCTACTGGCAAATGACACCGACTGCTACATAACCTGTCACAACTGGTATTTAAATTAGAACACAATAGATGGAGAAATAAAAATGTGTGTTGGAACTTGAGGCATGCATATATTTAATCAGTAACTTCTAGATTATTAAGAAAGTTGGATGTGGTTTATTTGGTGTTTCGGTCAATAACTATACCAATGTGGTGACAAAGTTAACACAAACTACAAGGTTAACCAAAAGTTTTACAAGGAATATAAAAAGGAAGTTGAATACCATACATCAAAATGCAAAACAACACGTCCCTATCTTTAACACACCTGACTCAACTCAAGGGCGAAATGCCCAGTTAAAAAACAAGCATTTGCAAAGCCAATTGGTTTCGCCTACGTGTCATGGTGCTCCTTTTTTTATTCCTTTAAGTTATATGGCACAGCAGCTCAACTGCTCTGCAAGATGTAAAAAAACATTGAATTTGCATAGGCGAAACGTATTGGCTCTTGAGGTCAAATAATAAAGGTCAAACACAGCACTTTTATTTATGACCTGTCATGGCACTTTCTGGCATTCAAGGTTTGTTATGCCTAATTTCATTTTGCTATAGCTTGCATCTGAGCCTGTCCTTGTTGTAAAAGACTTAGATCTTCTGAATATCGAGGGCTGAGGAAATTATAGTTGAAATTGTGTCCACTTGTTTTGAGAGTGTTCTGTATTATTCCTTTTCAGTTTCCATAATTCTTTCAGCACCTTCCCTTTCTTTAATAATGGCATATGCTAAAAGTGGACACAAACTATTTATTTTTTACAGGAAAAAATCTTTAAAATCAATGTCCTCACTATTCTTGGATAGGTGTTCTTTCACAGCATGTAAACTTGAAAGTGCTAATCAGCGCTGGCTCAAATTACCAACACTATACGTGGTTACAGTCTTGGGAGAATATATGTTATGTAGGGGATCTTGTCTGTTTGCTAAGGATCCACCAGCTTTAGAAAGAAACCGGTTCATACACACATCAGTGTTTATTGGCCGTAAGACAATTCAATTTGAATCAAATGCAGTCAGATTAAAGGCACTGTTTTAAATCATATCATTATGTTCTGCATCTGAAATGTTTTCTTTTCATTGCCAACCTGGGAATTGTCTCAAATGAATGTTTGCAATGGATGGCGTCTTTAGCTCTTTAGTGGATATAAATCCATGCATGTTGTGTGCTGAGCTGTTTTTTTTTTTTAATCACCTCTCTAATGCATGCTCAAAACAAAGCCTCTGTACCTTTGATTTACTAAAACTTAGTACCCAAAATGCTTGTATTATTTATATTTTCTTTCCAATATTTATAACTTTGAACAGCAAGTGATTTGATAAACTGTGCTGGGTATATGAACCTGTGATTGGTAATCAGAATCTTTTCAGGTCTTTGTGCTTTTAGGGAATAATAAGAGGCAGATATGTCTGACTTGTCACTGTTCAAGAAAGGGAACCTTTTCTGGAAATTTCTGGGACTATTTATGCTTGGGTCCCCACAATGCTCCCACTGTGTATAATTATATACTTCTCAAGTAGTATTTGTTCCTTGAATTCAATGATGTTTATACTGATGAAAACCAAACAACTCCTGGTGATTTTCAGCATTTAAATATGGATCTTCATTGTCTAAAGTAGTGTATCACATGAATGCAGGTCTGAGATCAATTCCTTAACAGCATTTTCTCCTCCATAAATTTACAAAGGGTCAGGAAATATAATGGTATCTTGGGATATTTTTTAAAACATAGCGAGTTTGAATCAATTCTTTCGGACCTATGATCTGCTAAGGAACCTTTTCCCAAACAAACAAAAAGAGGGTGGGAACACGCTGTTCGCCCCAATGCATCATATTAAATGCAGTGCATGATAACACTTACTTCAGTGACAGTCTTTAGTTTTTCACCCTCTTTGGTGCAGCCAGTGCTGTGTATCTCTAGACGCATGTTTCAGGATAGTTGTCCTTCTTCAGTACAGAGCAACACATTCTTTTGGGGGTGCTGAAAATACTGCCCAAAGTCTTCTTATGTCTCAGTACCACTCACTGGGCGTAGGTGAATCAACCGGAGCTCATCAGCTCATTAGCTCAAGGGAGCCTTTTACAAAAATAAGAGGATGGGAGCACACTGCCGCACATCTCAACACTCAAACACCACAATGCATCATGGTAAATTCAGTACACAATAACACTTACATCAGTGACAGTTTTTAGTTTTTCACCCTCGTTGGTGCAGCCAGTGCTTTATATCTCTGGTCATGACACCAACAGCCATCAAGAATCCACCTGTAGCGTTGAGTCACTGGAGGAGGTTTTATTATTTCTTCACTTTCAAACTCTGCACTAGAATCATTCTCATGCAGTACAATTGCTTGTAACGGAATCATTCCAAGTGATGTTGTCGACTCATAATAAACCACAGCATTAGTTTCAGTAGTTGGAATTGTCGAAATCACATCATCATGCTCTTCAGTATGGTGCACTCCCCAGTTTACATATCCCCAGTTTGTTAATAGTAATTACATGGCTGCACTTCAACGACCTATGGGACAACCCCCTTAGGGGATATGGATACAGATAGCAGCCCCCACGTAGTGCGGCATCCACAGCGCGCTTCAGAGGGATGGGCCCAGACACAGGCTTCGATAGCCGGTTTCTAACTCAAAGATAAGGCAAGGACCATGACACTCTAAGCCGGTGAGCTCCGCTGACTATAATAGCAGCATCTGTACATGTTGATTCAATGGCGCATGTTTACTGTAATTCCGAATGTGAATTTATATGCAATGTGTTTACTACAAATGCCAATAAAAAGAGTTTTCAATAAATCATGCTCTTCTGTAGAAACCGGTCCTTAGTATAAAACTGGAGTTGAAGCAAGTCCCAGAGTCCCTGGAATGGGAGTTCCGGCTTTTACTGTTGTATTTTTCTTCGGATAGCTGCTGTAGAGTGGAGAGAGGGTGTTCCGATCTACTCCAGAGCCTCCTTGGAGTCTGCTGAATACAATTACCTACATAATGCTTTTTAAGATGATCGATGGACACCTTCCTGGTTTTCTTTGAGCCATGAAACAGTGACAAAATTACTGTTCAAGTGCTTTCTACTCCAAGAACTGGAAACATTGGACTATAAGGCAGCCCAAAGACTTGTTTGTCAGGGATCTTTCCTAACACTAGTTCTCCCACTTCGGGAGCAGCTATAAGAATCTTATTTTAATCAGTGGCAGAGATAGTTCTTCACACTTTATAATTTAGTTCTAGTTTATTGAACATTCTCAAATAAAGTCAATAAAACCAATGGTTCAGAAGTTTTTGACTCTGCTACCTTTACAGGAACATTAAAATCAGGCACATGCATTGATTGGTATTCTGAAGAACAAGAGTAGTACGGTAACCACATGGCTCCATGTCACCGGATCTTCACTTGTCCGTTCCTGAACTTTGAATTAACATTCCACTGCATTCCGGGAATGGTAGACTTGGTTCATTTTACTTGCCCAACATACCTGAAAACAATGAAATATAAAAGCAATGTACCGGAATGGAAAAGTGGCATCCCCTGGACATGGAGCCATCTGGTCACCCTACCCAGGACACCAGTGGTAAAAGTCTCTGATTGTTATATGAGTTGAGTAACCCTGATTGCCTTGGGACTACTGAAAATACTCCCACAGTTTATAATCTTCTTTCACTCAGAAACAGAACAATTGTTATAAAGCATAAGACTGTCTCGATATAAAACAGCAAAAATGAACATAGATACCCAATGGCCAGAGCTGTCGACTTTGGAGCTGGGGAACCAGTTCGACTCTCAGCGTTGGCTCAACATCCTGTGATTCTGGGCAAATCACTTAGGGCCTCATTTATGAGGCCTCTTGTGCCATTGGAACGCTGTTTTTTGTGACATTCCATGGCGCAGGAGCATGCTCCATATTTACAAGCCAGCAGTAAGCCACTTTTTTTGGCTTAATGCTGCCTCGTAAATATTGTCCCCTTTCACTCAGTTTTCTGCGTCAAAGGGGCGTGCAATTGGTGTTGCTGGGGGCGTTGCCAGCAACATCATTGGCATTTTGACACTGCCCCAGATTTACGAAAAATCATAAATCTGAGGCAGCACCAAAATCTTACGCCTCCCCAGGGGAGCCGTAAAGGAGTGTAATAATTGAAAGGTACGCCATTTTTAGGATAAAAAGAAGAATTTATACAAGGTTTTTCCACCCACTACACGGAGCGACCTCCTTATCCGGTGATCCAACGGCAACTGACAAGATGCCATTTGAACCCCGACCAGTGGCCACTCCATGCGCAGACCATATTCAAAAGAATACACACATTTAATTCTAAAACATCTCGCGCTAGCCGGGCGATGTACAATTGTAACAATACTACACCTTCCTCCTTACAAAAAATGGAACAAGAATTGTCATACTAACAAAGTTGATTTCAACAATTGATAATAAAACAAAAAAAAGGAACTATAACCCCTAATATCTAACAAAGACCTCAAACCTCTTTGGTGTCCTAATGACAGGGCCCCTGTGAGAACTCTTAGGGCACGTAACGGCATCCTCTTGAATCGGGGCAAAATGGATGGATCCCTCCATCTTTAACCAATGCTCCCAATCAAGATTGTCGTCAACACATTTCTTTCTATGATGCCGGATATCAGCTTGTTCAGGGGACACTTTCACCAGTTGTCTCTGGTTCTACCATCCTTTGCTTCCTACGAAAGCAGACCCCTTGCTGACCTTGGTCACCCGTTCAGGCATCAAAAATTTAGACTCTCCCTTCCTTACCTTGATTGGTTTCTTAATTAAAACCCAATCCCTGACCAAAACATCCTCACTGTTTAAGCTACATTTCTTGTCAAAATTTCTCTTCATAAGAATTTGTTTCGAGGACACTTCCTTCAAGTTGATTTTGCTACTACCAGACATCTCACTCAACCATGTTGGAAACAAAGGAGTATGTGCATCTCTGCCTATCAACAAGGTACAAGGAGACACTCCAATAGTGCAGTGAGGAGACGTATTGTAATTCCAAACTTTTTGATCAACGAACCCACCTAAATCCAAGCCAGACGCTAATGTAGTCTGGATCCCTTATTTCAAAACCTTATTCCCTCTTTCCACCAGACCATTGGATGTAGGAGAGTACAAAGCAACTTTAAAATGCTTTACATCCTTCTTGCTTATAAACTTACACATTTTCTCTGAAAAGAAATGTGTGCCGTTGACTGTTACAAGAACCTTGTGAGCCCCCTCCAACAAAAATATCTTATTTTAAAATGTAATGGTAGGAGATAGTGTGGCTTGAGCCGCCATAAGATGGCCGTGTCCAGCTGAGGCTCCACGTATCGAGCGGGACATTTTCATCGCCGGAGCCGTTTTTCCTCATTTGGAGTGGCATGGATTGAGGCGTTTACCGAGCGGAGGCGGGGGCACCGGTAGCTGTTTGTTTTTTCCTTTTTGGTCTAGATTTCTGCCTGTTTTCCCCCGCGCCGCCTTTGTCTCAAGTGCTCCCGGTGGTGCCCGCCATTTTGTCCTTGGCGGGAAGCTACCTTCTTTCACAGGCTTCTCAGTGCTGCTCGCGGCGCAGTTTTATAGGATGCCGCGGCAGCTTAACATTGGTAGCTCTGTGTTTTTGCTGGATACCTTTGTTTTTTGGAACTTCTTTTTTATTGCTGGCTGAAGGTTATAATGTGCTTCCCTTGAACCTTTCACAAAGTTATTTTTTCATGACGTCACAATATTCCATTAGGAAAAGCTTCACAGATTGGGCAACATTATAGTTCTTTTCCCTTATATATAATTTGGGATATGGTCCTTAATATTATTTTTCACTTCACCTGTTCCTTGTTAGATGATAACTTTACACCTTGGACTGTTATATGTTTTTGCTTTGCCCAGATTTTTCTTCACGCAGTTTTGGTTCTAATTGCCGGAATAGTCTGCACATTGCCCTCTAATGAACATAAATGCTCCCCAGGTTGGCTACCTTCCTGGTAAATGAATGGAGACGGATTAAGTTAAGCTGAACTGCTTTACAAGCCTGCTATATTAGTCATCGGATACCTTTAATTGTATGGAGGTTACTACTAAATCTGGTTAGCAGACACTGAATCTGTTTTTTGCTTGGGCGCAAGTAGAATCTGATGCTGCGCTTCAGTTGTGTTGAGGTGATATCCGGAGGAGCTATTTTCACTATTGCCTTTAGCTGCCTCTTTCAGGTGTCTTATTCTGCTTATATTTGTTGCTCATCTTCTGGACATTTCATTAAATATTTTTTATTTCCTGTCATATGGATTCGTCTTCCTCCTTTGGTCAGACAACTACTTCATCAGGTATGTCTTCTCTTCGCAAGGACTCCAATCCTACTGCCCCTCCTAAAGGTCATAAGAAAGAACCTAGTTCGCCTACCAAGTCTCCACTACCCATCACACTAGACGATCTCATGGAGGATATAAACCTGATTAAACCTTTTGTGATTGAAACCAACACTACCCTTCTGAGGCTGAACGAGAAATGGTCAAACTTAAATTCAAGAGTGTCGGCCATGGAACAGAGAATTAGCGACAGTCAAGATCTGATCCCTCAGATCGCAGTCATGACTAAAGAGATTGCTCTTCTCAAGACGCAAACGGAGGATTTAGAAAATCGTAACAGGCGTAACAATCTTCGACTTTATGGCATTCCTGAGGGGGAGGAAGGGTCTGACATGATCGCCTTCTTAAAGACACATATTCCCAAAATTGTTGGTCTCAAGGAAGATACTAATCTCAATCTGCAGCGTGCTCATCGCATTGGCCCTAAAACTGGAGGTCCTTCTTCTTCACTGTCAACCAACCGTCCCAGAGGGATAATTGTTTTATTTCTGGAGTAAACTGAACTGTTAATGATCCTCTCAGCGACTAAACAAAGAAAACAGACGCAATGGTCCGGTCACAAAATCTTCTTTTCTCAAGATGTTGCCCGTGCTACTGTAACTCGTCGCAAGGAATTTCTTTCTCTCCATCCGGCGCTTCACTCCATGAATGCCAGATATGGATTGGTACACCCTTGCTACTTAAAAGTTACTTATAAGGAGAGGTCCTACTCTTTTTGATCGTCCTGAAGATCTAAGACAATTTATTTCTCTCCATAAAGGGGACGAGATGGACTTTGGAGGGACCTTCTCAACTTTGTTGTTTATACTTTGTCTTATGTTCTCTGAGTTCATCTTTTTTATCCTATTTGTTTGAAGTTGTTGGGATTCTTCCACTGTTGTTGGTCTTGGAACGTTGTAGTTGTTGTTTCTATACTATGGTAGTTTGTTTGTTATTATGGTTGGTCATATCATGTTATTGTCTTGCTTTGTCTCTCTCCACAGATGCTCTCTCCTCCTGTTCAGACCCATTCCCCAGATGTTTCCCAATTTCCTGCCTTTCCACTTTAATCCTAATGTTTACAGTTACCTTCACGTATGGTAAGTGTTGAGTATTTCTTCACACATTCTGGTTGTTGTTGATTGCCTGCTTCTCGTTTATCGTTTCAGGTTTGATCTGTAGTTAGTCTCTTTCATTGTTCTGTTTCATATTGGCTCCTTGTTTTTTATATTTATTTCTCTATTTTTGGTTCCGGTTGTTCTCGGATGTCCTGGGTGGCTTGGCCGTCTTTCTTCCCTTTGCGGCTTCCCGCTTCCTCATGCTATTTTCTTTATTCTGGTTATTTATCCTGTTTCTCTTGACTGAAGTCCTCGGGCTTCTTGTCAACTTTTCTTTGTCTATCACTTACTTCTTCTACCTTTTTTATCTTTGCTCTTTTTCCTTCCTTTTTCTGGCTCATTTTTTATTTCTATCTTTTATTATTACCTTATTTCAATTGTCCTCATATCTTCCATGTCTTTTTCCTTTCAGCGTAACATTTTTATCTTTTTCCATCTCTTGGTATTTTCCATTATGTTATTATTTTATTATTCTTTTTTCTCACTGCACTCTAACATCTTTTCTTTGGCACTTTGTACCACAGGTTTTCATGCGTTTATTTTACAGCTATATAAATTATAAGTTATCTCAGATGTTGCTAAAATGTTATCATTTGCATACTTTGTTGCTTAATGTTATTTCTCTCTAGTTATCATGACTGATAATGTTCGCATTGTTTCATGGAATGTTAAAGGACTACTCGACCCGGTTAAGAAGCAGAGGGTCCTCACTCACTTGTCTAGGCTGCAATGTAAAACAGCAATGCTTAAGGTGACCCATCTGAATGAAGACGAGATTAATTCTCTTAAAAGGCAATGGGTGGGTCATGTTTTTTGTTCCCCGTCCGAAGACAGGAAAAATTGAGTGATTACTCTATTTCACAAATCTCTTTCTCCTGTTGTGGAGAGGAAGGAGAGAGATGGTGATGGAAGGTGGCGCCTTTTAAATCTTAACATAAATGGTTCCCCTCTCTCCCTTCTTAATATATACTGCTCTACTGGTGTTGATGCACAATTTTGGAAGAATATGTCACACACTCTTCTTTCCTGTCCTGATACTAACTTACTAGTGGGAGGTGATTGCAATCAGGTCATGGACCCTCTCACGGACAGGAAATCCAACGCTAGGTACATTCCCAATAAAATGCAAAAAACCTTCAGGACTACAATTCATTCGAGGGGTCTCGTTGATGCATGGAGAATATCCCATCCGGATACGTTAGAATACATTATCTTTTTGGGTCCCCATCTCCTTTCTAACGTAATCCATTCTGATATTGGTTCTATTATTATTTCTGATCATGCCCCAGTTTTGATTAGTTTGGACCTCCCTTCTGAACCCTCCAAGCCCCGCAGGTGGCGCTTCAATAACTATCTACTCAAGGATCATAAGTTTCTGGAACGTTTTAAAGAGTTCTTGCCAGATTTCTTCCTTAGGAATGCCACTTCGGATATTCCCTTTCAGACTATATGGGATGCCTTCAAGGCAACAGCCAGAGGACTCATCATTGATTACGTTGCGGCTAAAAAGAAACAGTGCAGGAAGGACTCCGCTTCTCTGCTAGCCTCTATTAAACGTCTCGAACACGCATATTTTACTTCTAATAATGGAGATACCTTAAAAGAGAAATCTACTGAAGAGGCTTCTGGTGCTCTACTCAAAAGTCTACTCAAAGTTAACTCTAAATTCTATGGGGGTCGCAATAGAGCAGGCAAACTACTGGTGAATTATTTAAAGGTGAAATCCCAATGTTCTAAGGTAGTCAAGATCACTGATAATGGAGGTGTCAAACATTTCAAGGATGATGAAATACTAAATTGTTTTACTGATTTTTACAAGACTCTTTATACTCCAGAATCTTCTCCTTCTGAGGTGGCACTGGATTCTTTTTTTGAAGTACTTCCTCCACGTCCCTCTTCGCTTCCTGATTGCTCCATATTAGAAAGGGAACTTTCTCTTCCTGAAATTAAATCCGCCCTAGCTCAATTACCAAAAGATAAATCTCCTGGCCTGGACAGGTTCACTGCTGAGTTTTATTCTTGTTTCTCTCAGTTTTTACTTCCTCATCTTCTATCTTTATTCCAGCATTTTATGTTTCATAAGAAAGCTTGTGGTTCTTTACTGGAAGCTATGATCTGTCTAATTCCTAAGAAAGGCAAGGATCCTTCTTCTTGTGCTAACTATCGCCCTATTTCTTTAATCAATTTAGATTGTAAGATTTTTGCTAAGGTCCTTGCTTTTCGTATTAATAACGTTATTCCTGATCTGATTGGTTATGAACAAACAGGGTTTGTTAAGGGTAGAACGATTGCTGATAATTCTAGAACTTTTTTAAATATTATAGATCTTGCCTCCAAAAGCTCTACCCCAGTCGCCGCTATCACCCTAGACACGGAGAAAGCTTTTGAACGCATTCATTGGCTTTTTATGATGCGTGCTCTTAAGTGGCATGGTTTCGGCCCTGTTATTTTATCTCTTATTCGTTTGTGGTACTCCTCTCCTACCACTTCGGTCTTTGTTAACGGCTTCCAATCTTCTTACTTTACTCTTCAACGAGGTACCTGTCAAGGTTGTCCTTTGTCTCCTTTGCTTTTTATCTTGTCTCTGGAACCTTTTCTTCACTCTCTTAGAAGCTCTCCTGCTTTTCGGGGTTTTACTCATAAATCCATCGAAGTCAAGTTCATGGCTTATGCTGATGATATTTTGTTATATATGTCCGATCCTGTTATCTCTTTGCCTGCTTTTACCGATCTTTTGTCTTCATACGCTGCCCTGCCTGGATATAAGTTACATTTTTCTTAGTCTGAAATTCTTCCGTTAAATAAACATTGCCTTAAAAGTATGTTCGAAGGGATGGATTTTAAATGGAATACTAATTACATTACTTGTCTAGGGATTAAATATTCTTCTTCCGTTGCTAAGACTGTTCAACTTAACTTGGATGATGTCTTATCAAAAATCTCTGATAAGGTAGGGAAGTGGTCCCCATTATTCCTGTCCTGGCGGGGCAGGTTGGATACCTCCAAGATGATGATGCTTCCAGTAATTAATTTCTATCTTTCCATGTTACCAGTTCGACTCCCTTTAAAAAGATTTAAGAATCTTAACAGTATTCTGAGTAAATTTCTTTGGAATAATAGGAAAGCTCGCATTTTTCTTTCTGTTTTGTCTGCTCCTAAAGGTAAGGGTGGGGTTAATTGTCCCAATTTTCGTCAGTGTCATTCCTCCTTTCTAATACGGCAAGTTCTGCCCTATCTTTCTTCTTCTGATGACCCTCCCATATCAGTATGGTATAAATTGGAGGAGTCTGTTATTCATCCATTACCCTTTTCCTCATTAGCCAATTTTGTTCATCCTCCTCGTTCTTTCAAATCTCCTACTATCCCATATCTTATTTCTACTCTCTCTCCAATTTTTACTAAATCGCGTTCACCACTTCAGCTATTTCTGGATTCCTCTATCTGGCACAATAAATCCATTAAAATTTCAAATCGTACTATCTTCTGGAAAGATTGGATTCCTAAAAGGGTTATTCTAGTTAAACATTTAATTCATAATAAGCAGCTTTTTTCTCCTCAGGAAATCCAATCTAAATATCATTTATCCGTTGCGTCACTCTCTAAGTTTGACTCTTTGAGATTGATTTTATCTCAACGGCTTTCTCTTCTTTCTGATACCTCTCCCTCTTCACCTGACCCTTCTATCCTACCATTACCTACTTCCCCTTTTCTCCATGCCTCTCATATCTACAAATATCTCTTTTTTCTCTACCCACTTGTCCTAAAAGCAAGGTTCAACTCTTATGGGAAACGGACCTGCTGCACACTTTTTCTATACACACATGGAACTCCATTTGGCCTCGGATACACCATACTTCATGCAATGCCAACACCACTCAAACACTTTATTATTTCTACCAGAGACTATTTTTAACCCCATTAGCTGTTTCTAAATTTAGCTCTGACCTATCTCCAAATTGTTGGACCTGTAAGAACACTCCTGGCACATATATTCATTCTTTTTTTCTTTGTCCCAATATTTTCACGTTTTGGACAAATGTATGCAAGTCTATTGCTTCTATTTCTTCCACCAATTTTCCTTTTGACATACATTCCATATTTTTGGGTAGTAATTCTATACGCTGGTTTGATGCTCGTAAGCTCGGCCCATTTATACATCTATCCATTGCTATTGCTTTTCAGGTTAGAATTTTGTACCTTGTTATTTTTATTCATTTTAATAAAGCTTTCTAAACTCAAAACAATTTAATGGTAGCCTCAGTATCTGGTGCCTCTACAAAACTGAAATACATCCATTTAGAAAAATAATCCACAGCTAAAATGACATCTTTCTTTTCGTGATTGAGCACAGAATATGGTCCAGAAAAATCTAGACCAACTTTCTCCCAAGGAGCATGAGGGACCACTATTGGATGTAAAGGAGTTTTCAATGTCCGCCAATGCTTATCTGAAAGAAGACATTGAGGAAAATTGTCAATCACATTTTTAATCTGAACAGCTCAAGAAAGCCACCAATAATGTTGTTTCATTTTCATACCGGTCTTGGTAGTTCCAAGATGCCCATGGTGTGCTTTGTTTATAATAGTACAACGTAACTCAGCAGGTGGAACAAATCTGTCCCCGACGTACTATACCATTTTCCACTGCCAATTAATCCGACAACTGAGTGAAAATCCTCAAATCTCCATCCAAACATCTAGGCCAGCTGTGGGTAGTGTATTCAATTACCTTTCGCAATACCTGATCACTTTCACATGCTACCTTCCAACCATCCTCAGATAACACAGAATCATACTCATGCACAGCATCCACTACGGCCACACACTCAATGTCCTCCACCAATGAATCCGCCTCGTCATCCTTTTCCATGAGGATTCTGGATAAACAATCAGCACGAACATTTCTTCCTCCCTAAATATGTTTAACGGTAAAATTTTATTCTTGAAGTTTGGACACCAGCCTCATGAGCCGAGCAGACATGCTATTGTTGTTGACCTTATTGAAAATATAAAACAAGGGTTTATGATTGGTAAACAATTCAAAATTACTTCCCCTAATATACATCTTAAACTTTTGAACAGCCCACACACACGCCAAAGCTTCACGCTCTATGGCGCTGGATTGCTGTTCAAACTGCTTCAGTGACCTTGACGCTAATGCCACAGTCTGTTCACAACATTCCACTCTGACTAAGAACCGCACCAAGCCCGTAAATGCTGGCATATACAGTAATAAGAGAAACACAATCATCCCTGAAAGCATGTAATGCTTGTGCTGTTACGATAAATTTTTTAACATTACCAAACGCTATGTGCAACTCCTCTGTCCATTTGAAATTCTGCCCCTTTCTAAGCAACACCTGTAATGGTTCAACCGTTAGTGCATAACAAGGTACAGATCTGGAATGATACTCAGACAGACAGAGGAACCGTCCTTGTCTGCAGGTGCTTTTGCCTCTTCAATCGCCCTTACTACTGAAAATGTGGGTTTAATTCTGGTACAAGACACCATGTGTCCCAAGTACTCAAGCTCTTGTACGGCAAATTTACACTTATTTGCTCTCACTGTCATCTCCCTGGACCTCAGAATGGACAATACACTTTTTAAAATGGTGTTATGTTCTTCCAAAGATTTTGCATAGATCAGTATATCATCCAAGTATGCTTGTACCCCTTTGATATCATGAAATAACGTGCCCATAAGTTTCTGGAAGACGCTACCGGCCAATGCTAGATCAACAGTTAGTCGTAAAAATGTGTACAAACCGAAAGGGGTTACAAATGTTGTCAAGTCTTGAGACTCGACAAACAAAGCCACTTGGTGGTAAACTGACCTTAGATCAATCAGAGAAAACCACTTTGCTCCTCCAAGGTTTGCCAACAACTCATGGATTGTGGGCAGTGGGTGGCAATCCACGATTATGTTTTTTTAAGGGCGCACAAGTCCGCACAAAGTCTGATCCCACCAGACTTCTTGCGCGATGCCACAATGGGATACACCCACTGGGATGAATCAGTAGTTTAAATGATGTCCTGAGAACATAAGCTTTGTAACATACTCTTTAGTTCCTCCCTGACACTCATAGGAATGGAACGCACTTTATGAGCCATGGGCTGGGCATTCAGTATTAAACGTATGTGGTGCTCCATGCCTTTCAGGCGACCAGCATGTTCACTGAACAAAGATTTGAACTCAGAAAATACATTTTTCAACACATCACCATCAACCTTGGCCCTAGTACACTCCTCTTGGCACACTGGTAGGTCCCCCACTTTGACCGGGTTTTCGTCCCCAGGAACTAAGTACAGACCCATACGAGCCAAATCTCTCCACCCAATAATGTTTTTCCCTTTTCTGCCACATAAACTTTTGTTTCAGTTTCTCTTCCCAAGCATCGTACCACACCCATGAAATACCCAATCATGTTGATATCTTTCTCTCTGAAGGCTTTAGGGTTAACATCAGAATGTAATAACAAAACCTTTTCATCAAACGTGATGTCCCTTAAAATGGTAATTGGAGAACCAGAATTGGCCATCACTTGAAGAGGAATGTGTTTGTTTGAGGCAGAACATAAGGGACCGTTTACCGTCCAAGTATCCCCCACACAATCCAGTGCTACTATTACATTACTAAGTGAATTCGTACATGAATCTACCTCTGTTTCAACACTTCCAATATTTACAGGTTTCCTGTTGTGTCTACACACCCCCTGAAAATGGCCTACTTTCTTACATAGAATACAACGCTTGTTAATTGCCGGACAATCTGCAAAATTATTAATATGGGTCTTTGAACCGCATCTGAAACAAAACTTTGACTGTCTCTTCTGAATACATTTCTGTGGTTTACTTTTCACATTAACAGAACATAAAGAGTTCTCTTGTTCTAAATCAGAAGAAGGCACTACGTTAACACCTGGGTTGGAGACACCATGCATGACTTTTCCAGATATCGCCAAACATTCGATGCTCAAAGCTAAGGCAATCACGTCAGTCAATGGTGGATTCTTGCAACCCAGAATCCGTTCTTTGATTTTGTGAGAGGCACAGTTTTACACCAACTGGTCCCTAATATGATCATCTGCTAAAGGACCAAAACCATATGGGGTTGCTAATACCCTGAGGGCTGAAATATATTCTTCGACCGTCTCTTCCTCCATTTGCTTGCTTTTATAAAAATAATGTCACTCCAGCATGATGTTAGGCTCATTGGAAAACTGTTTCTTGAGCCGTGCAATAGCCTCCAAATAAACATTCCGGGACTATCGTCAGAACGAGATTGTGTAGGTGGAATGGGTGCAATGCTGTCATAAATCCTTTGCGCTGCTAGACCCAGACTCCCGAACAGTAATGCGAATTTCCGTGCAGGACTGTAACCCACAGCATCGATAGCCACCAGGTGGTTTTCGAAAAGTCGAAACCATTCAGACCAAATGATAGCTGATCTCCCAGGTTTGCTTGGGAATGGAGAGGTTGTGTAATCTGATGTGCATTGGCCATGTAAAAAAAAAATGAACTTTGTAAAACAATGCCACAAAAACTTTAAAAAATAAGAAATTTGCTAAGCCAAACTGGCCACAGATCACAGTATTTAATGGTCTGAGAAGGGTTGAGAGAAAATAAGAACTAACCACTTCCAGCCACTGAACAAGGATTAACGAGCCACATTCAGCCCACTCCTCACCTTCAAATATCACAGATCACCACTCGAGGAACCACTCAATCCAGTAAAAGTTTATGTTCCCCAGTTCAAACGTACGTGAATTATCAGCAATGAAATTTTCAACCGTGAGTAAAACTGTATAATGAACACAATGTAGCAAGCCCAATCCAAGACGGCAGCTACGTCGCGTTGTGACGTCAATGGGCCTACCAACTAAACGCACGAAGATCAGGTGTGATGACGTGGTGAGCAGGGAATGAGTCATAGCAGGAAAGCATGAAGCGCTGAGTGGTGAGCGTGGTACGAGGCTCGAGCAGGGCAACACGCGCCTCCTTAACGCCAGGCAGTCATGGCAGGAGAAAATAACCATAAAAGCTGAATTGAAGCAGCACGCACCTCCTAGCCCCGGGCCGCCTCAACAGGCGCGGCAGAAGTAGAACAGCAAGGATTGCTGAGCGGGGGAGCACGCACCTCTTCAGCGCTGGTCTCACACCTCCACAGTGCCGGGGCGTCCCAACCATCTCAGATAACACAGAATCATACTCATGTACAGCATTCATTACACCCTTGTCGCCAGATGTAATAATTGAAAGGTACGCCGTTTTCAGGATAAGAAGAAGAGTTTATTCAAGGTTTTTCCACCCATTACACGGAGTGACCTCCTGGTCCGGTGATCGAACAGCAACTGACAAGATGCCATTCAAACCCCAACCAGTGGCCATTCCATGGGCGGACCATATTCAAAAAGATACACACATTTAATTCTAAAACATCTCGCACTAGCCGCGCGATGAACAATTGTAACAATACTACAGGGAGGCACAACAAGGAGAAATATCTTTATTTCCCCTTGTTTATCCTTTTTCGGTCTCGCCTAAGCAGCGTGCATGCGCTGCCCTAGGAGATGACCTTTAGAAATTGGTCAGCTCTTTTGCACACACTCATGCATGGCGGCATCCACCTTGCGGGAGCGATCAGCGGCGCGCGCAGGGGCCATCTGTTTTTTTTAATGAGCTTTCATTCGCGCTCTTATTTACATTTGCCTGCTCGCGGTCACTTTCACTTTCTAGCCGGCTTGGGCGTTTGAAAGCAGCGGCACGCGCAGGGGCCATTTGTTTTACTAAATACTTGTATTTAATATGATGCATGTTGTCTGTCTTAAAAAAAGATGTTTCATACTTTTAAATGGCAAGCAAATCATCTCTTTTTCTCTCTCTCTCTCCCTCACTCTCTCTCCCCCCTCACTCTCTCGCTCTCTCTCTCCCCCTCACTCTCTTGCTCCCCCCTCTCTCTCTCCCTCACTCTTCTCTCTCCCTCACTCTCTCTCTCTCTCCCCCTCACTCTTTCAATCTCTCACCCCCTCACTCTCTCACTCTCTCTCTCTCCTCATCTCAGCGTCTAGGGTGTGGCTGGCAGCTCACATTTCTCAGAAGATCTCTTCTTCGAGCTCTGCAGCATAGATCGTGTGATCATAGATATCTCATTCTTCTGGGGAGCCCTGCCCTCCCTGGGGCTCAGGCTGTAAGTTATAAATGGTTGAACTCACTTTTCGGCGTGACTTCTAACAGTAAATATGCGCTCCACTTCCCTTGAATGTTGGCAGCGCCGCTGGAGCTCTGCTGGTGGCTGTGCTTCCTTGCCTCTTGTTTTCACGAGTTCTGCTGCAGCCAACCAGGACAGTGCAACAGACTCCGCTTTACTCTGCCTGGTCCATCATGCAGGGGCATAACACAGGCCCCCGCAGCCTCCACGGTGCAGGGGGGCCCCAAGCTCAAGGGGACCCCCTCAGCACTGCACTCTGACCAGCGAGCTCCTGATTGAGCCTGGAGGGGGCCCCTCTTGGTACCGTGCAGGGAGGCCCCCTCAATTTTCGTAACGCCAGTGCCATCATGCCTGCGATCATGGGGTGCAAGCTGCAAGCAATCGCCCCATGGGGCGATTGCTTGCAGCTTGCAGAGGTTACTCGGCACTGCGATGACATCCAAGTGGCAAACTGGGAGCTATGCACCTGCTAATTAACAAGAACAGTAATTGTGACTACCACCTAAGCCCTGTCAGTTCACACTCATCGCTTTGTTTTACTAGTGCACATTCGCTGTGTTTCACCGATGCACACAGAGTGACCGTGTTTATCAGTTCACACTCACCACTATGTTTCACAAGTGCAGGCACTGTCACATCGCATTATCTTCCTGATGTCAAAGTCCGACTGCAAACTCACACAGTTTGTCCCCGGGCTTCTTTCAGATGTGCGCGTGCCTTCTTGTTTTACTTTGCTTATGCTTTTGCTCTGACCTGTACTGTGGCAACACCCCCTCCACTAGGGATTTCGTGGGCTCTCTTACTTTGCTTATGCATTCTGTTGTGACCTTTTTAACTGTTGTGCGACATAAATTAGTTGCAAATTTCCTAGCAACTATTTGTAAAATGCTAGTATAGCTCTGGCTGTTGCAGGCGCTATATAATACTGCAACACTAAAATAAAAAATAAACTTTTGAATTAAATAGTTGTGTTAAAGCTTTCACATACAATAATATAAAACATAACTAAAAACTTATAAGATCCCAAAGGCAAGACCTATTGGCTATGCCAATGCTTGTTCTATGTGTAGAAAAAGGAAAAGCCTCCCCCACAACGCAGGCACCCTTGCACCTTGGTGCAAAGGGGCCTTCGTAGGCCCACGGCAGCCTATTGTGTGCTGGCACAGGGGAAAAGGACATGAATGCGCCATATCTCATAGATAAGGCGAATTCCTGCCCTTTTAGGTCTCGCAGACCTGCATTGCAGCGCGCATGCGCTGCTCGCGTCTGCGAGTCATACTGTGGGTGAGTATATTTCCGAAGGGGGCTTGAAGCCCCGCCCCTCATTTCCATTGGCTTGGCTGGTGTCACCGTTTATGCTAAATGGTGGCCGCCATTCGAAATGAGCTATCTGTGTTGCCTCCCTTTGGCTTTTTTGCCCGGCCTGTCTGGATTGGATCGCCTGCATTACAGCTGTCGTGACGAAGTTTCTTATCAGAAGCTTCCTCACGCTGCCTTGCACTCTCTGATTGGGCTGGACAAAAAAGGAGACATGGCGCCGCGTGTTTATTTTTGCATCTCGCTTTCACTTTAAAGTGAAAGCGCGATGCAAAAATAAATAGCGGATGCCTGTCGAGCACTTGTTTACTGATGTAGCTTGTTACACGTGGATCAAACGTAGCAAAATGGCAGCCGATCGGGCCGAAGTTGCTGCTGTCACGGCCCAGGTGTGAGGACACCCAGGACAGCTCGCTTGGTGCTGAGGTAAGGGGTCAGAAGGGCGTCCCTCTGTTCTCTGACGGGCTGAGAGCACGGCTCACGATGAGGTACTGCGTGGACCCAGTGTGTCTACAGCCTTAGTGTGCGTAACATGGAGGCGGCTTTGTTCCTGATTCCAAAAGTCCGGCAGAAGTGAGTATGTGCGTGTTAACTATTCCCCTATATGGGTCGCCTTCGTTTAATACAATGGCAATCCTGTATAGAGAAAAAGAAAAACTGGCATTCTTTAAACAAATTAATTTTTTAACCTACGCAGTAGAATTAACGTTGTACAATACAAAACAGACTGTGTAGTTAGCTGACAGACCTGTCGTTGTGCATTTACACGTCTTTTATCCTACACTGAGTCATGAGCAAAACACGCACCGGGATATTAACGAATAGTTATTACAGGTCTTCTCTGGAAGATACGTTGTTAGCGCAGGTTCTAGAGATATTTCGAACTGTCTGTGAAATTATTACGCTACAATGGTCAATCTTGGTTTGCGGCTTAAGGGCTATAGCACCGACTTTGAAGCTGGGGAACCAGGTTCAAGTCTGGCAGAAGGCTCAGGCATCCTATGATTCTGGGCAAATCACTTAATCTCCCCGTGCCTAAAAAAATGAATGTCTTAGTGTGTAATGATCTTGTAAAGCGCTCTGACACCTTCGGTTCGAGTTTGCGCTAAATTTTTTTTTTATATATATAAATAAACCACTAGCAAAATATGACTATGGAGTGAAAATAAACAAGAGCGCAAAACAGGCCACCCATGAACCTCGCCGCACACAAATGCGCAAAATATAATTTAAATATAGTTCTTAATTTATGACGGCGCTTGTCAGGCACTTACTGGCATGGGAACATGAAGTACTGTAATGGAAGAAAGATATGCATTCGTATGAAGACCACCAAACAAAACACAAATTCTCTGGGCGCAAGTTATCGTTTACCACTCGAAAGCAGAGTAAAGAACTGTTAGAAGTGGAAGGTAAAAGCGGGGTTTCGACCTGTCTGTTTGATTTCTGCTAACGTCGGAGAGCCGAGACAGGGGTAGGTTTTAGAAGGAAGCAATTCATAAATCACATTTTCAGGGGCACTTAACCCCCAGAGACGAAGTGGTGTTTCAGGCGTGTGTGGGTTTGCAACTGCACACGCGGTGTGCTTGTTTAGATTCGTATCCGAGGAGCACAGGCAGCCCTAAGGTGGCACAAACACTCTATATATTTCATACACTCAACCGCCCACAGGCCACTGCTCCCAGAAATGTTGTGTGCCCCAACCAGTGGCAAAGTTTGATAAACCGCTTAAACCTTGCCCTCACCAACAAAATTCAGAAAAGGAGCACGTACCCGATTTGCCCACCCTGTAGCTAGCTAGTCAGTGTTGTTGCAAATATGTGTAAATGTAACACGTGCAACCCCCTACAATGTAGATTTGTTTTCTGCACCGATCATAAAACCCCCTTTGTGCCCATCCACAGAGACGATTTTACATCGCTGGCTCTCTGTACAGAAGGAAGAAGTTAACTCGGTTGGCTACTGTGCCAGCATCAGATCTCGGGTCCTGAGATGCACGAAATAAATTTGCAAACCCGTCAGCATTCGCCCCCTTAGGCCCCTTCCCCTACCCCCTGTTGATAGTGGCGACACCAGCACGTTTTAATAAAAATAACAAAAGTCAAATGGTCGGCAGCGAATGGAAAACAAATACACTATTGATATTTCTAATAATTTTCAAGAAATCAGAACGCATCATTTACTGCAGCGAGCCACTAAAAATCACGTGCACACCCCAAGGCACCAGCAGAAATGAGGGATGCTGGGAATAGCGCTTATAGGGCAGTCTCTGCCCATCCCTGTGTATAAGGCCGGCAACCATCACACGCCACATTTATACTAACCAACTATCTATAGGTGAAACCCCTGACCCCTCATTACGTAATAACTCAAAAGTCAGAGCTCTATGGCAGATTATTGTCCAAGGGATAACACTTGACTTCCTTCAAACAACAGCACCGTATTTTCTCAAGGGTTCACATCCTGTATTTTTTATTGCTAGATTTTTCGTTATGTCAGTCTATAGATTGTTTATGTAGGCGTGAACGCTGTCTCTTGTGATCTTTTGATGAAAGAGTATTGACGATCGGCAGTTGTCACAAGACCGTTCTATATTAAACAACCATCTATAGGGTGAGGATGAGACCTAAACGGCAATAGCGGTCAACCTCGAAGCTAGGGAACCGAGTTTGAATCTCGACAGGGACGCTCAACATCCTGTGATTCTGGGCAAATCACTTAATTTCCCCGTGCCTAACAAAATGAATTTGTCTGTCTGTAACGCAACTGGTGGTGATGTTATGCAAAGGGCTCTGATATTGATGGAGCAGGTAAAGCAACATTTTGTATACCTCCTCTATTTTGCGTGAAATTTAATTATGTAATCATTCTAAATATTAACTTGTACTAATTAGTGTAAAGTGGCATGACTAATCAACATTTGCACCTTAATAAACACGAGATACACGTGGGACTAAAATGCTAATTGCATGGCAAATAATTAAATGATTAACTGTGGTACGCAAACTAACTTTAGAACGTGGTGAAATAGAGAATTGCACGATTTATGTTGCTTTTGTGATGGTTTGTGCTTCCAGTGCTGCAGAATGGTGAGTATTATTGCTTTAAATGTTGCTACAAGCTAGGAAAATACTAATATATATTGGGATTAGTTTAAACATTAGAATCTTCATTTCTATATATTAATTACTGTTATGTCTGTTTTGCTTAAGTTGGCATTCGGGCCTACTAGGCCGCACTACTTAAGATAGCGTTCTGAAGTTGCCACCGTAACGTGAGCGCGATGTCTACTGCGCAGACTCGGATGGCTCTGGAGATGTCCAAACGACCTCCGACGAGAACCGAAGTTTTCCTTGTCAAGGATAGGAACATGGAGGACTGCCAAGATGAAGACTGGTGTGAATGACAGAGGGGACAATGAAGGACCTGTACAAGAAGGTTTGCATGTTGTTACTTCAGAACTTTTGCCTGTGAATTACCAAAAAAGAATACAATTGAGAAATGTCATGCCCGGTCTCATGGGAAACAGGCAAACCTGGGAACATTCAGGAGACTTACAAGTTGCAGAGAGTTTAGCCAATCAGAACACTTTCTACCCCTAAATTGTTGCACATTGACCTAAAAGTAAGGAGAAAAAGGGTATAAAAGTCAGGGATTTGGAAGAGGGGGTTTAAGAGATTGATTTGCTGGCTCGTTGGTTCGTTCGTCCGGGCATTTGGCTGATTCGTGGGGACTGCGTTGAGTTGAAGGAGATTTCCTGGTTTACCTGGGTTTTCTTTGATTACAAGAGGACGATTCCATCTGGAGGGGTTTGATTATTGCTGTGGGTTGACGGGTTCTTCTGGAGATGGTCGCAGAGACTGGAATAATATTCGGGTTGGTCGGAAGGTCGCCAATGTTCAAAAATTAGGTAAATATAATGGTATGTCAATTTGATGTTAAAGATCAAAGATTGGAAGTCTTTCAAATAGAGAAATTGTTTGAACTGTAATCCTGAATATGCCAATAGAGAGTGAACTAAATTAGATAAACTAAAAATGATTAATAAGAAATGAGTTTGTGATTCTTTAATAAGGTATTGAAAGTTAACTGAATGGTTCCGAAGCTTTAAATGTGTTCTAGCTGGTTCTAAATCACCATCAACCAGTCCAAGTAATTGGTCCATCGACCAAGTGGTGGAGTGCCTTGATGTTAAAGTTAGGATTCTATAGGTAAAAATGTAAATATAATGTATATAATGTAAAGGAATTACTCCCGATAGATTACAAGGTACCCCCACATGTCCAGCGCTTCTTTTCCTCCTGTGCACAGATTCGAGTGAGACGTATGAGTGTTGGTGTTATGGGCCCCACCAATGAATGAATGTATGAATGAGTTAGTGTGATGACGAGTCTGTGACATAGGGAGGATATGTACATTTTCCCTTTTCCGCTGGGGCAGTTTTCTGGTAGCAGAGGATGGTTTTATTGCATTGGTTTGGTGATTATTGTTTTATGTTTTAACACTTTATGTTGAGTCGTGTTGCGTTTTATGTTGTCAATTGGTTTGAAGACTTCCGGGACGTAGGAAGTTGGTTGCCCTGTATGTAGATGGGGAAAAGTGTGGCAAGTGAAGTCGCACTGTGCATTGTCTGGTTACCCTGTATGTAGACGGTAAAATGTGTGGCAAGTGAAGTTGCAGAATGCATTGACTGAATTCGAGTGGATAACATCGTCGTGTGTTATCGGTAGGGACATTTTCTGTGTGAACGTGCGTGAGTGAAATAGCAACAGGTTCTCTCGTGAAACTCTGGCCTTAATTCTCAGGAGCAGTGTAGTCTCCACATGTGTTTTATCCCCAGAGAAAAGGTTAGCCTTTTTGCTTGTTAGAAGGGTAAGGTAGAGGGAAGTGCTACTTTATCGGCGAAACTGAATAATTCTGTGGTAGGGTAGAGGTAAGCGCTGCCTACTGGAAATACAGAATTCTTGTGTAAATGAACAAATCTATCTCTTTGGTTTAGCAAAACAGGCAATGACAGTGATTTTATGTTGTTACTAACTGATTTTAATTAAAGAATGCGTAAGAAAAGTTTGCTGATAAAATTTGTAAAGGAGGGGTCAGCAGGAGTCGCGAGAAACGCTGACGTCAGAAAGACCGCGCTGGGATTGGCCAGCCATAGAGAGACAAAGCTTTCACGGATTGGTGCGTTGGCGTAAGCCGCGCTAGGAGTGGAGAATTTGACAGTGTGACGTAGACGCCCTGGATTGGTGCATTAGTGTGAGTCGTGCTGGGATTGGAGAACTTCAGGAGTGACTTAGACGCACAGGATTGGTGCGTTAGTGTGAGTCGTGCTGGGATTGGAGAGCATACGGAATAGTCGCAAGGGAAGTGATTTGAAAAGTCTAGTGATTCAAAACTAGGAAAAATAAAAATCATGTACTACGATCCACCTGAGAAAGAGAAAAAATCATGGTTTGTGAAAATGAAAAATCTATTTTAAAAGGATAAGCCGATTGTGACTAGGGAAGGACAGATACTTCCTCCAACGAAATCGCCTGCATCTTTTATGGTAACGAGATATGGATATCATAAATGTATTTGGCTAGAGAATTGGGCAAAGTATACAAAAGAGGATGGAGTTCTAGCGTTTCCAGAAAGTGGTTCGTTTAGTGTGGCTGCATTAAGAAACATAAGAGAAAGAATAATGAGGCTAGAACCGAGACCTAGACCTACTCAGTTCGAAGCTTTGACGGAGTGGGAAGAAGAGATGTATGAAAGGGAACGGCATCGGAGTGGAAGAAGATATAATTACATGTTTGGTAGACAGTGTGGGCAGGAAAGTCATGAGGACCGAATGAGAAGATGGCGGAATGCAAACATGACTGATGGTATGTTTCCTTTGAGAAATACTGAAGACACAAGTGGCAGAAAGTGGACAGAAAAGAGAAACAATACAGGGTCAGAAGGTTATAAATATGGTGTGAGTGAATCGGAGGATGAAGTGCTAAAGGACATGTTTTATAAAAATCCTCCCCCGTATCAACCAAATTCTACATTACTTACGCCGAGTGCGCCGGTGAAAGAAACCATGCTAAATAAAAATCTTGAGCAAACACCACCTGATTTAGGGAAAAGTAATCCATTTAGAGACTCTGAAATGTCACAACCTGATAGGACTGGAAATGAAAATTCGATTTAACTAGCTAGAACTACTCTGGAATTAACTGAGAAAATTAGAGAATTAACCAAAAATATGGAAGCAGTGACTGTACCTGTAACTATAGGGCCGGTGATGCCTGTCTTTGATAAACAGAAAGATAGTGAGCATTGTTTAACAGTTCCCTACAATTGTAGTAAATGAATCGAGACAAAAAGAAGTGGATCTGGAGGAAATGCATGGAAAAATGTGGCAGGAACATCAGGTTTAAGCACTCCTAAAAATCTGACTGTAAATCAAAGTCCAGCAAGTAAGACGCTGATGACAACAGAATCGGCAACAGAAACCCCAGAGAGAAATACGGACAGAATAAGAAGTGAAACAATCCCTGTAGGTTCCACTTCTGAAGAATAAAGTGATTGGTTAAGATGTGGCAAAATTAAAAGTAACCTTGGAAGAATTAATAGTAGGGACTAGTCCAACTGAAAAATTAAAAGCATATCAGGATGAGGAGCTAATGTTTCTCTGCAAAAGTATAACTTAGAGAGTGAGGAGTTTGCATGAGAAACTGGAAAAGACAGCGAGTGAAATGGGTATTGATTTTGAGAAAATAAGATCATTACAGAAACCATATAGAGTAGATTTTTCTGAAAAGGATATTGAAAATCTGAATACTGCGGGAAGATTGACTCAAATTAAAGAACTGATTGCCTTGTTGAGGAAATGGGGTGATGTAGATAGGTGGAAAAGTAGATGGTTCCGAAAGAGAGAGGATATGACAGATAAGGCTTTTTCAGCATTTCCGGTAAGAGAAAAAGAGCCAGTAGTAACTGAATGTCCCTTGAGGGAGATCCCAGGAGGGGGTTATGTACATGTTCCCGGGACTAGCCAGAATATGTTGTCATTTACCAATGATTTCCCGAGGTTAAGAGAAAAACCAGTTGAATGGTACCGACAGGTAGAAAGGTTTGTTAAAGCGTCGAAAGTGTTGTGGATAGATCTGAATGATCTTTTTGATATAATTGTACCTGCAGATTTATCGGCAGAATGTAAAATTACAATAGGTTGGCCAACTCAAGAGTACCCTAGGGATCCTAAGACGGGAGCAACTGATCCGGAGGTAATGAGGAAATATGAACAGGTAATTACTTTTTTGAAAAATAAAGTGCAGCCAAAAGAAACTGAATGGGTAAAAATTGATAGAACTCACCAAGAGGTTAAAGAATCTGTTCATGCTTTCTATGAAAGGCTACTGTTAGCTTTTATGCAATTAAGTGAGAAGGATTTAAGTCATTTTGTATATCGATTTGTTTATGGTTTAAGACCTGAAGTAAGCGAAATGATCAAACAGCATACATTGGATTGGCAGAATAAAAAGATAGCTGAAGAGTTATGACATGTAAAATATTGTAGTGATGAAATCGAAGCCAAACAACTTAAACTGAAAGAGAAGGTGATGTGGGCACAAGTTAAGGTAGCTGAGAGATAAGAAGCCCAGTTGATTGAGCAAGCTGATGGCATGGGCCAAGTTAGACAAAAACCTAATATTGGAAAAGGAAAGGGACAAATCAGCTTAGAGGAAGCAAAAAAGAAATGGCCATGTCATAATTGCGGAAAATTAGGGCATTGAAAATCTGAGTGTAAATTGCCCCCGAGTGCTAATGGTGATAATGCATCATTGAATCCACAGTTGCAGAATGAGGTGAGTTGTCAACCGCCGCGACAGCAGCAGGTTGTTACCCAACATTGTCAGGTGCCAAAGCCACCCTTTCCACAGAGCGTAAATCCTCAGAGATACAGTAATGAGACAGGATTCTACACCGAGGAACAGGTAACGAAGCTACCGCGCGCTAGTGCTGTTTCGCAGTATTGGCTACAGTGCGCTGAGAGTGAGTCAGAAGAGAGTTATTGATGGTGACTAGGAGAGGAAGAGGAGTGCATACTTGGCGCAACTCTAGAGGTAGACCAGACAGGACCCTTTGTGGATGGAAAGGTAAACAATGAAAATATTACTTTCCTAGTAGATACTGGTGCTACTTGTTCAACTGTTAGATCAGCTGACGTTAAAAATCTTCCTCTCTCTGGTGACACAATCCAAGTAGTTGGAGTATCAAATAGACAGATAAAAACTTATCTTACTGATCCTGTTAAAGTTAAAATAGGGAATTTCACCGACATGCATTGATTTGTCGTATGTGACACTAGCCCGTGAATTTGTTAGGGAGAGATTTGTTGTGCAAAATGAATTGCACCATCTTCTGTACCCCTGATGGCATAGATTTTGAAACTTCTGATGAGGATGTACTGTACAGAATGACAATGGCAAATTTGGAACCTGAAACTACTGAGGCACTGGTTGTATTTGATCCGGAGGAATTGCCTCAGGAATTGAAGAAAACAGTGAAACCCAAGGTATGGGATTTCACAGGAGAAGATATGGGATTGATGAAAAGAGTAAATCCTGTGAAAATAACTGTAAAAGAATGAGTAAGGTACCCGAATATTCCTCAGTATAAAATAATTGCAGGAGTGACACCTGTAATAGACAAGATGATTGAACAGGGAATTTTGAGAGAAATAATGAGTAGTCCATGTACTTCTCCGATCATGGGTTTAAAGAAGCCTAATGGAACTTTCTGGATAAAATTGTTTTGCCCTGCTGCCCCATTGTACCAAACCCTTCGGTAATCCTAAATCGGATTCCCCATGATGCGGAATGGTACACAGTCATCGACCTGTGTCATGCTTTCTTTTCTGTCCCATTGCACCCCGATAGCCAACAAATTTTTGCGTTCCAGTTCGGCGAACATACTTTGGCATGGTGCCGTATCCCACAGGGGTATACAGAAAGTCCATCAATATTTAATCAGATTCTAAAGAAGTCCCTAGAAGATTTGAAAATGTCCGAAAGTTCAGTGCTCGTGTAGTACATCGATGAACTATTGGTGGCATCGAAGACGCGAGAGGTACGTGTGGTGGACACAGTTGCATTGTTGAATCATTTGACGGATGGAGGACTCAAGGTATCCCCATCAAAATTACAATTTTGTAAGAAGGAAGTACAATACTTAGGTCATAAGATTGAGAAAGGTCTGAGGAAAGTGACTTCAGACAGGATCAGAATAATAAAAGGAATGAGAGCACCAATGACTCAGAGAGAAGTGAGAATATTTCTTGGGATGGTGGGATATTGTCACCAGTGGATCAGCAACTTTTCGCTGATTGCGAAACCTTTGGTAAGCTAGACAAAAAGTGATGTGAAAGATCCCCGTGAACTAAATAAAGAGGAGGTGAAGGCTTTTAGACAACTGAGAGACAGCTTGTGTGAAGCACCAGCTCTTGGAATACCTGATTACGAAAAGGAATTCGAGCTCTATTGCAGTGAAAGAGATGGATGTGCACTCTCTGTGTTAGTACAAAGGCATGGAAAATTAAGACAACCGGTTGCATACTTTTCGGCTGTACTAGATCCTGTAGCCGTAGCTTTGCCTGGTTGCTTGAAAGCAGTGGCTGCTACCTGTAAGAGTCTGGAGCAGAGTGAAGGAATTGTGATGGGTTATCCTCTGAGAGTGTTTGTCCCCCATGATGTCACAATCCTTTTGACAAGAAGCACAAATTTATGACGCATAGTCATCTAACTAAATATGAAAAGGTTATTCTGGGTGCTACAAATGTGAGACTTGTAAGGTGCCTTAATGTAAATCCATCAACATTGCTACCTGATGCTGTGAATGTGGAAGTGAAGGATGATGTGGATCATGACTGTTTGGAAGTGCTTGATTTTTGCACTAAGCCGCACCTGGACATAAAAGATGTGCCTCTGAAAGAAAGTGACTATGTGATGTTTGTGGATGGGTCATGTCTGAGAACTGAAGAGGGAATTCTGAGTGCTGCATATGCAGTATGTACTGTAGCGGCTGTGTTGGAAGCGTCTTGCCTGAAAGGAGTAAAATCAGCTCAGGTTGCTGAATTGTTTGCACTGACCCGAGCATGCAAGTTGGGAAAGAACCTGCGAGTCACTGTGGTTACCGATAGTCAGTATGGGTTTGGAGTGGTGCATGATTTTGGACAGATTTGGTCTCAAAGAGGGTTCTTGACGTCGAGTGGAACTTCAGAAACGCTGAAGTGGTTGGAAAGTTGCTTGAGGCGATACAGCTGCCTAAGCAAATTGGAGTTGTAAAATGTGCAGCACATTCAAAGGGTACAGATTACGTGTCAGTGGGCAACAAATTTGCGAATGACATAGCCAGTATTGTGCGCGGAACCAAAATTCCTTGAATCGGAATCGGGAAAAGGAAATTAACTCATGTCTCTTGCTTTTTACTAACACTGTGAGTACCTGGGATGAGGTGAGGCAGTTACAGGAAGAGGCAGGAGAGGAGGAAAAGAAACAGTGGATAAAATCAGGATGTGTACCACGCGAGGTAGACAGAGTTTGGGTTTATCGTGATGGAAGACCAGTAATGCCTGATAGCATGATCTCTACTATGGCACAGATGTACCATGGTCAGGCTCACATAGGTAGGGATGCCATGATTAGACTTTTCAAACAGACCTGGTATAATGCCAAGTTTCGGCTCGTAGCTGAAAGCCTTTGTCAAAGATGCCTTATATGTCAGCAATATAATCCGGGAAGAAAAACGGTGGTGAGTTTGGGAACTATAAGACGGGACGGAGGTCCTTTCACCAGAATGCAGATTGATTTCATTGAAATGCTCCCTTTGTAATCGTCTCAGATATGTCTTAGTAATTGTCTGTCTGTTTTCACATTGGGTGGAAGCTTACCCGACCAGAAGGAGCGATGGAGTTACCGTAGCAAAACTTCTATTGAGAGAATTCATTCCTAGATTTGGTTTTCCAGTAATGATTGAATCAGATAGAGGAAAGCATTTTCAGAATGAAATTATAAAATTTATTTGTGAAGCATTGAATGTACAACAGAAACTACATTGTGCCTATCGCCCAGCGGCTTCTAGAGTAGTGGAATAAATGAATGGCACCATTAAAAACAGATTGGGGAAAATATGTTTGGCTACAGGTCTAAAATGGCCAGATATCTTGCCTTTTGTGCTCATGACTATTAGGTCGATTCCTGATAGGAACACTGGCCTGAGCCCCCATGAAATTATTATGGGTAGAGCAATGAGACATGTTTTCATTCCTGTCAACAAACTACTGCCTATATCTGATGACTTCGTTTTGGATTATTGCAAGGGGTTGGCTGATACCGTTCATTCTGTGTTTCATCAGGTTGGACCAGATGCAACCACCCTTGAAAAGAAGTCATCTCATGATTTGAGTCCTGGAGACTGGGTACGAATCAAAGTACATAGAAGGAGAAATTGTCTGGTCCCACGCTGGGGGAAACCACGTCAAGTGATTCTGACCACGACGACTGCTGTGATGTGTGCCAATGTAAAGAATTGGATTCATGCTAGTGATACTCTTTGAATCCCTGGTCCTATAAATAGACCTGAGGAAGAGTATTTGGAAGTGTCTGATACCAGTTCTGAGTCAGAATCAGAAGAACCAAGAACTAGACAAACCTCAAGAAGGGAAAAAGCGGATTTGAGCCAAGTTGCGGAGTCGGAGAATATACCGCTAAAAAGATGACTGGAAATTTCCGACACTAGCTCCGAATCAGAAACTGAACAGGTGGAAATACAAGAAAGAATAAAAGAAAATATTGAAGAAACTGAACAAGTAATTTTCGATAAAGAAGCACCAAGTGCAAGCACAAGAGAAATTCCGCCTGAAATCATAGAAAAAGAAGGTGAGGAATTCGATACAGAGAGTGAGGGTAAGATTATTGCAGAAGACCCCCTAGGAGGTGTAGGGACAACACACATCCAGTTAGAAAAAGGGACAGTTAGTCAGCAGGAAGATTGTGTGGAAGAAACACGAGGAGGGATAGACGTAGATAGTGAACCTGAGGTCCTGAGAATAAAATCCAAAGAAAGTAAAAGTCAAACCGATACGGAATCTGAAGAAAGTGAAGGAGAAAGCCAAGGAGAACGAACTTTGAGGAAAAGAGCTTGGAAAACAGAGCGAGGTGAGAAGGGGAACAGGTTGAAGAGACCGTTGAAAGAGGAAATTTGGCCTAATAAACGTAAGAGATTGAGATTCTGTGAGAAGTTGGCCTGGTATATGATGTTCACTAATTAAAGTGACCACCTTGTACCATGCCAAGCAACCCTTATGGTGTGGTTGTAAGTCAACCTTTTCGGACCAGCTGCCCTAGTGGTAGCGTAGGCTAAGCAGTCTTTTAGGCTAAACTCGTTTAGGCATGTGAAGCAAGCTGTTTTACCATATGTAACCCCCCTTTATACCAATGAAAGGACACCACACAGATATATATTCAAAATATATATGTATTTATTACTCAAAGTATCCCCTAGACTCTTTATGAGCACAGGAACACAAATCGTTAAACAAGAAAGTATCACAATATACAAAAGTTGCACTTTATATGGATAGGCCCTGGTGGCCGCTCAAACTATATACTAAAATAGTGGTATAAGTACCACGAACAGGAAAGGGAGAAGGCCTAGGGACTCTAGAATCGCTGGGCCTACAAGGAGCTAACTTTAGTTAGTGACCAGGAGGTCCACGGGTCGCGTGTGCAGTGAGGAAAGTTACACGCGGGCTCCCATAGGTTTTCAATGGGTGCGTAAATGTTCAAAAGTTACTGCTAGAAGGGTCTTCTGGTTGGACTATGAATTCAAGACTTCAAACCTAGACATTAGAGATGTTACTTTACACTTGTGCACTGGAGTGCCAGCTTTACCTCACCCACAGGAAGCGGGTGCATCGGGTTTCGTCTATCTGTTTAATGGAGCCTGACGACAAAGATGCTGCAGGCGGTCGGTCCAGAAGAGATGCGGTGGATCCAAGGATGGATCGGAAGTGTAGAAGACCTGTAAGCAGAGGGGACAGTGTTCACAGTCACTAGCCAGTGACCGGCGTGGCACCAGATAGGTACCAGGCGATGTCGGGTGCAAACAGGTGAAGAGGTGTAGCTTGTCTCTGCAGCCACGTGGTCCCTGAAGGTTGATGACGTCCAGGAGTCGGTTCACGAGCTGTCCCACGCAGGCTCTCGCTGTCGGCGGTGTCGGCGACTCAGAAGAAGCAAACAAGCCTTGGCAAAAGCAGGAGTCGCAGGAATCGAAGAAAGCTGTTAGCTCTGACCAGCAAGGTCAGAGGGGCTGCTCCTTTGGAGGGAAGCAGGGGCCAGTCTGGAGCAACCAGACCAGCATTGTAGTTTTCAAAAAGGTTCACCAAGATGGCCACTAGCCAACGGGCCAGGGACCGGTTAGGCGTGTCGAGTCGCGAAGTGCAGAGGGGCCCCACGCAGATTGTGGAGATGCTGGAGGGCTCACCTTTGGTGCAGATGTTGCTCGGATGTTGGGCTTCTCAGGACCCAAAGCACAACTCGGAGGGAGACTCTGTTGGCGCGCTTGCAGCTTGTCGAGTGTCTTCCAAGATGGCTGGCTCCACGTGTCTCGGTGCCTCCACGGGTTCCTTCTTTGCAGGGACTGTGGATCAGGCGGGGAGAGGTCTGGAGGTCCAGTTCTTGTCGGTCTCTGGGCTCGGGCTCCGGCGGGAGGCGGCGGCAAAGCAGACGTCGATTCGCTGGATGGTGCTTGCGTTAGCAAGATGGTCACTCCCTGACCATAGGGGAGATTTCCTTCAGTCTTCTGTGCAGCAGAACGTCGAAGTTACCGTCTTCTTCTTAGTTACAAGTTGATTCCAGGATGTCTAAAGTCTTAGGACACAGCTCCTACCTTTAAGCGGATTCTAGGGGCCGGACTACCTGCTAGGTCCCTCCCTAAGGGTGGGACCAGGAAGAGGGGTGGTTACACCCCCAATCCTTTGTCCAGCTCGCCCCAGGTCTGGGGCTGGTGTGCCCCAGGACCGGTTTGAACTGGCATATGCACCGAGGCTCCTTGTGAGCCTCAGGCATGTCTGATTCCTTTCAAGCCCTACCTGACCAATACACAAAATCCTGTCTGGGGTGGTGCTCGCACCTCCCCTGGCAGGAAACCCTTTGTCCACGTCTCCCAAGCTGGAAGGATTCCCAGCAGTAGGAGGGCAGACTTGTGTCTGTGGTGGCAGCGTCCATTTTGTGGAGCTGAGGCTATGTCTGATTTTACCCGGGTTTCAGGTTCTGTACATGTCGTGTCCCTCTAGGAGGGTGGAATGCTAACCCCGTTGCCAGAATTGGCGAAGGGTTTGTATTCCAATTCGTATGACACCTTACTCGACATGTTTTGATAAAGCCAAACCAAAGATAGCATTTAACCGCGAGGTTCATAATGCACTTAAGAGTATATGGTATGGCGATATCTGGAAACGGTAGAAGGAAGTTGTTCCGACTACTGCAGACAGGCTCAGCTCATGCCAGAGCACCATCTCACATGAAACCAAGCACTCTGCCTTCAGGATTGTTAAGGCCTGCCATAGGAGTGACTTATAGGTTAACATGTGTCCCATTTAAGGTTAGGTATAGGCATACTACACCTAAGTAAGAGGTGGATACACCAACTTACCCCAGCTGAGTGATCAGCCAGTTGTGTCAAATTGCTAGGCCAGGCCAGGGGTGGCACAAGACATGCTTCAGCCCCTGGTAGGCCTTAGATACACCAATGTCCTGGGTACCTAGTGTACACTGGTACAGGGGCTAACAGGGTGATCCAGTTCCAATGGGTTATGCACCTAGAGTGCATAGTGTCAATTTAGCAGAGAGAACAGCAGGCTGGGGGTCTGATTAGCAGGCCCACAGCCTCAGTATGTCAAAAACCAGTGAAGCAAAAAGCAAAAATTTGGGGTGACCATAGGATAGCAGACCCTACTCTCCTACAGATACCGACTAACGAGAATAAAATCTTCTAACGCTGAACAAGTGAATGAAGTGTCTAGTCAAAGGAAATCAGAGGACACTGATCAGGCACACTTGAAAGTAGCAAAGAGGATAAAGAAACCAAACCAGAAGTTCAAGTCACCAGAGTGGACATATGTGGCACTTCCTGATATACAAGAGGAAGCAGACAGCCAAGGAAGTCTAGGAGTGACTGTACAGGAAGTGGTTGAAGAAGAAGAAGAAGATTCGGAAATCCTGAGAGTTATCTTATCTGATATCAGAGGAGAGACGGTTGATCAGGAAGTTCTGAACCAAGATTGTGAAAACAGAGACAAAGACGATCCATGCACGGATTGAAGTAACAAAGAAAGACACAAAGAATTAAAACACTGGACAAGACACGTAACTGAAAGAACCAAGTAGGCACTTAAAGCCTTAGGTTTAGACAAAATTAAATTGTGAATGAAAAGAGGCTAAGTCAAAAGACACTGATCATTTCCGAAATGGCAAACACAGATGGTGAAAAACCTACATCTGGGTTTCTCCGAATATGGTGTAAAATGTGTTTTTGTTGTACATGATTACTAATGCTTGTGTGGATCATATTAGCAATAACGGTTTCATTTAAAATAACATTTGAAAGGGTAGAAAACCACACCGAGAACAGGACTAATAGAGAAGAGGTTTATGATACTCATGTTACTAAACTGGTAGATAGAACAGATTTCCATAAGGATAAGTCTATAAATGATTTTTCTAATAATGCTTTTTCAAAGGTGCTGTACGAATATGTAAAG
Organism: Triturus cristatus; assembly: GCF_964204655.1. Taxonomy (NCBI): domain Eukaryota; kingdom Metazoa; phylum Chordata; class Amphibia; order Caudata; family Salamandridae; genus Triturus; species Triturus cristatus. The sequence goes on from NC_140594.1 coordinate 135,721,310, forward strand.
ACTATGGAAGTTAGAGATTGCTATGTTTGTATGCAGTTACCTGCATTGGTGTCAGAAGGTGTCACCTATCATCACCTTCCTTTGACATATGGGATAACTTGTAGTGTATTAGCAAGCTTGTTTTATAGAACAGGGAAATTAGAATATTATTATACTGATGTAGATAATGTTTTCTCACAGATACCTGTAGTCCCCAAACTAAACAAGGTGATTCCTGGTAAAATTTTAGGTGAATTTTTCTTAGAAACTATAGAATTAACTTTAGAAGAAGTGCTTAAGAATAATCTTACTTGTAGTCTGAGAAAAGAAGAAAAAACATTCCTGAACATGGTAGAGGAGAGGAGAATTAAGATGCAAAGAAAAGTGCCTGGTGAAAAGATGGAAACAACATTTTGGGGTGCCGAAAAGGAAAACCATTTAAAGGGAGAATTAAATCCCGCAATGGCTTTGGATTGGCCTCAGAGAGAAATATTGTGCATCAGTAGAGATAACACTGCTTATGATAATTACTTTGTAGGTGCAAGTGAATGCCATGACTTATATAAAATCATGGGAGGATGGGGATTTAAAGGAGGAAATGATCCGGTATTCCTTGGAATATATTACATCTGTGGGAACAGGGCTTGCTATAGGTTACCGGACCACTGGTATGGTACATGCTACCTAGGTCTGGTCTTCCCAAAAATATTTCATGTGGGAAGGGGAGAGGATGGTTTGCACGAAATAGGTAGACAACTAACACGTAGAAGGAGGGAGAATTGGTCAGAAATTATAGGGGATATGTTTGGAGCACTGATACCAGCCGTTGGAATATCTCTGAATGCACATAAAATTTGAAAATTGTCTACAGTTGTGGATCGCTTATCAACAAGCACAGCTGGAGGGTTCTTAATGGTAAATACTGAAATGGTTGCCATGAGAGCCATGATTATGCCAAATTGACTTGCCCTTGATATTATATTGGCCAAAGAGGGAGGAGTCTGTGGAATGCTGAAGGTACAACATTGCTGTACTTATATTCCTGACGAGAGCCAAAATTTAAAGAAATACATTAAGAATATAACTGATTTGCATAAGGAAATTGTTCCATTGGAGGTTGAAAGTGTTTGGGAGAAACTTGGTAAACGTTTTTCTAATATAAAGGATTTATTAACAAAATTAGGTAGTTCATTTGTAGGTAAAATACTAATACCAGTGACTTGTGTGGTAATGCTGATACTGATCTTAAGATTAGTGTGTGTATGTATAAAAAGAAGAAAATTACAAAATAGAATAAAAAGAGAATTGCGAGAAGAAAGGAGAAGGAAATAAGAGAAAGAGAAGTAGGAGATATAGAACTAGAAGAATGGAAAGAAAACTTGTACAAGAAAACAAGAGATGAGATGGGAGATACTATGATGTAACGTAACAAAATGTAAGGGAACTGAGTAATCATTTCCACGAACATTTTTGACATTTATTGGGATTTGTAGTGATGTTAAAAATCACCAAAGGGGGGATTGATGGAGCAGGTAAAGCAAAATTTTGTATACCTCCTCTATTTTGCATGAAATTTAATTACGTAATCATTCTAAATATTAACTTGTACTAATTAGTGTAATGTGGCATGACTAATCAACATTTGCACCTTAATAAACACGAGATACACGTGGGACTAAAATGCTAATTGCATGGCAAATAAGTAAATGATTAACTGTGGTACGCAAACTAACTTGAATGTGGTGAAATAGAGATTTGCACAATTTATGTTGCGTTTGTGATGGTTTGTGCTTCCAGTGCTGCAGAATGGTGAGTATTATTGCTTTAAATGTTTCTACAAGCTAGGAAAATACTAATATATATTGGGATTAGTGTGGGTTTAAACATTAGAATCTTCATTTCTATTTATTAATTACTGTTATGTCTGTTTTTTCTTAAGTTGGAATTCGGGCCTACTAGGCCGCAGTACTTAAGATGGCGTTCTGAAGTTGCCACCGTAATGTGAGCGTGATGCCTACTGCGCAGACTCAGATGGTTCTGGAGATGTCCAAACGACCTCCGACGAGAACCGAAGTGTTCCTTGTCAAGGATAGGAACATGGAGGACTGCCAAGATGAAGACTGGTGTGAATGACCGAGTGGACAATGAAGGACCTGTACAAGAAGGCTTGCATGTTTTTACTTCAGAACTTTTGCCTGTGAATTACCAAAAAAGAATACAATTGAGAAATGTCATGCCAGGTCTCATGGGAAACAGGCAAACCTGGGAACATTCAGGAGACTTACAAGTTGCAGAGAGTTTAGCCAATCAGAACACTTTCTACCCCTAAATTGTTGCACATTGACCTAAAAGTAAGGAGAAAAAGGGTATAAAATTCGGGGATTTGGAAGAGAGGGTTTAAGGGATTGATTTGCTGGGTTGTTGGTTCGATCGTTCGGTCATTCGGCAGATTCGTGGGGACTGCGTTGAGTTGAAGGAGATTTCCTGGTTTACCTGGGTTTTCTTTGATTACAAGAGGACGATTCCATCTGGAGGGTTTTGATTATTGCTGTGGGTTGACGGGTTCTTCTGGAGGTGGTCGCAGAGGCTGGAATAATATTCAGGTTGGTCGGAAGGTCGCCAATGTTCAAAAATTAGTTAAATATACTGTTATGTCAATTTTATGTTAAAGATCAAAGGTTGGAAGTCTTTCAAATAGAGAAATTATTTGAACTGTAATCCTGAATATGCCAATACAGAGTGAACTAAATTAGATCAACTAAAATTGATTAATAAGAAATGAGTTTGTGATTCATTAATAAGGTATTGAAAGTTAACTGAATGGTTCCAAAGCTTTAAATGTGTTTTAGCTGGTTCTAAATCACCATCAACCAGTCCAACTAATTGGTCCATCGACCAAGTGGTGGAGTGCCTTGATGTTAAAGTTAGGATTCTATAGGTACAGATGTATATAGTGTATATAATGTAAAGGAATTACTCCTGATAGGTAACAAGGTACCCCCACATGTCCAGCGCTTCTTTTCCTCCTGTGCGCAGATTCGAGTGAGACGTATGAGTGTTGGTGTTATGGGCCCCACCAATGAATGAATGTATGAATGAGTTAGTGTGATGACGAGTCTGTGACATAGGGAGGATATGTAAATTTGCCCTTTTCCGCTGGAGCAATACCTTCCGATCGAGTTTGCGCTATATAAAACAACAAGCATTGAAAGTGCAATAGGTCTTGCCTTTGATTAAGTTAAAACCATTTGCTTTGCTAATGGTATTGTATAGCAAAGCAAATGGCTTTAACTTAATGAAATGCGAGACCTATGTTGCATTTTTAATGCTTGTTTGTTTTGCCACAGGGCAACTCAACAGAAAGGCCTGCGGTGCTGCCCTACAGAACAAGCATTGGCATAGCCAATAGGTCTCGCTTTTGGGACCTTATAAGTGTTTAGCCATGCAACAGTTGCATAACTAAATATTTATAAGGTCTCAAAAGCGAGACCTATTGGCTATGCCAATGCTTGTTTCTGTTTAATACTGCTCTGTAGTAATGGCGGCGCACGGGTACCACCATTACTACATAGAGGTAATAAACAGGAAAAAAAAAACTGGCTCACGGAGAACATCAAAGTGAAAGTGATCGCGATCAAACATCAAAGCGGCCATGCGGCCGCGAAAGTGAGGCGCGCGCGCCTGCGCACATGCACTGTAGCTCTAGGCTACAGTGGTAGCACTTTTTTGAGCCCTCACAAAAAGACTCGCCAGACAAGCGCATGCGCTGGGTCAGACGAGACCTGGGTCAGACGAGACCTAAAAACCTCATAAATGAGGCCCTTAATCTCCCTGTGCCTACCAAAAATGAATGTTGCCATGTGTAACATAACTGGGGCTCACATAAGGCGCTGCAATACCTTCGGGTTGGGTTCTCGCTATAAAAAAGGGAAAAATTTTGACTGTCTGTGACAGCTAGCTCTGCTGCTAACCGGAGACTTGCTCTGAACAATTCAATTCAAGCGCACTTTCCGAGATCCTGCCTTTATTAAGGTTTCTGAATAGAAATAACAATCTTCGGGTGCACTTGCATTCTGAAAAGACGAAAATAAAAGTATAAAGCCTGACCCCGCCATAGTCAGAGATCATGGAGTGATGATAATGTATATTCTGAATAACACTACTAAAAAAATGAAATACAAATACATCAGTATAAACAAAAGGAATTTAATGCCTACGAACACTTGAAGTACTTGTTTATTTATAAATATAAATATAATTACATATTAACATTATAAAATAAAACTTATATAAAACAATACTATTAAAATAACAGTTGTAGCGTGTAGTAATTATGATGAACACGGAGCGTTTTTGGGTGAATATGGTTACATTGCATGTCAGGTAGTTTATTGCCACTGTCGTACATAGTTTAGCTTGCGGTCCTTTCTCTGTGCCTTCTCTTTTGCCATTATAGTCTGTTTTCTGTTTCCATGACAGATTTGTCTGTTGCTCTCTAGGAGAGTCTGTTACATTGCGGAAGTGACGTCAAACGACGGTCACTCTGGTTTGAACGGTGATGGCGCTAAAGTTTTAGAGAAGCAGATTTCGTTGAGCTGGTGGAACGAAAAAAGCGCCGGCTTCTACGGAGAAAGAACAAGAACGCGTTTAAGGGGAGGGGCGAGAAGCAGAGGTAGGTCGTTTTTTAGCGAGAAGGCACTGGAACGCAGGTTGAGCTTTGCTGCTGTCACCGAGAGCTCGTGTCACTGGGTTTCAAACAGGGTGTTGTCATTGTAGTCAAACAGGCTCCTTAGGAGTCATGTTCTTTCCATGCCACCACCAGTGCAATAAATCTGCGGCAGTGGTGTTACGCGCTGCTGTTCCCTGGACTACGACACTGACTCCACAACTACAAAACATTAGGAACAACAACAATACAGTGGATCTGCCCCAATGGTATTTAGATATCGAAACCCATTGCGAGGCGCCAAAGAGTATTATTAAACAGGTACCATGGTACACCTTGGGAGAGGGCTTGGTTGGAAAGGTGTTGTCAGAGCTTCAAGTGGGATGAATAAAATGGGGGTGGAATGTGTCTCTCAAAAGGGCGTGGCCTACGTAATTAGGTGCGTGGGTTAAACATGAACAACTACATTGCATGAAACATCTTGGAAATAGTTAACACTCTTAGGGAATGCAAGATTAAATAAAACGTGAAATATAAAGAGGAACTTAACTGCAGACGTCGAATACCTTAATGTACTTTGCATTCATTGTACGGAAATAGATCGGTGTTTTTGTCACTTTAGGACATGAATACAGGGCATAAGGACACTTTTCAATGTTCGTTTGTAATTAATAGCGGGTCTCAGACACACTTAAAGCCCTGGGTGTTTTACTTGTAATGTGTCCTTTGTGGAAAGTGAGAGAAGAGAGTGGTTCTTTTATTCTGGCTTTGGTTGATGTGCTTAACAGTGTGATGAAGTAAGAAGAGTTAGATATAGTACACGCATAGTTTAAATGCATAGCTGTCAAGTTTTCATATTATGTGGGACATTTTTATAGAGTTAGTGTGCATTTGAGTGACCACCAACTACCTAATGTGTGACAATTCGAGTGTCACTTTATTGCTAGTAAATCAAAGCAATGACCAGTATTTGGGTACCTCTCAGTGAGATACTAAGGTCTGTGGAAGGAGTACTACTGATCTTACACACTTTTTATCCCACATCTTTCTTAAATCTTCAATCCGCATATCTCACACACACCATCCCTCCTCTTTTTTTTTTTTTTCTGGCTTTCTGCATTCACTTTCTTTTGTTGACTACTTTACAACACACCTATCAACTCTCTATCTCCTCACCTGTAAACACACCATTTCCTTTTTATTTGGCACCGTCAATATTTCAACAGCTATGTACCCCCTTTATACTGTTTCATTATAAAATGGTAATTGAAATTGGCACATGTGACCATGGATCTGTGTTCTCTGCAGAGAGGTCAATGATTGAACGAACAGGTAGTTTGAACATTTTATGACCACCCCCACTCGAAAGATGATGTGAGGAACTATCAGGACCAACCTCATGACATGCTTCTTTACTGCAGCTGAGCTCTCAGGTTCTAGGTGCCGAGGCCTTCTGCTTGCTGCTGGTTACTGCAATGCTTTGAGAGTCCTCAGACAATCTGGACCCTGGTGCACAAGTTGCCTTGTGACCTAAGGGCATAGGTGGGTTCTTGTTGTTGATTCCACTTGAGTCAAATCAATCAATCAATCAATACATTTGTAAAGCTCACCACATACCCGTGAGGGTCTCAAGGCGCTGGGGGGGGGGGGGGGGGGGGCTGCTACTGATCGAAAAGCCAGGTCTTGAGTGTTCTCCTGAAGGTCAGCAGGTCTTGGGTCTGTTGCAGGCTCAGTGGTAGGGTGCTCCATGTTTTGGCGGCGAGGTGGGAGAAGGCTCTCCCGCCGGTGGTGGTTCTTCGGATGCGCGGAACGGCGGCAAGTGTGAGGTCGGCGGATCGTAGTTGGGGATGGAGAAGGAGGAGGTAGGCAGGGCCGGTCTTGTGGAGTGCCTTGTGTGCGTGGATGAGGAGCTTGAAGGATATCCTCTTGTTGACGGCGAGCCAGTGCAGGTTTCTCAGGTGGGGTGTGATGTGGTTGTGGCGTGGTATGTCGAGGATCAGTCATGCCGAGGTATTTTGGATGTGCTGTAGTTGTTTGATGAGCTTGGTCGGGGCTCCCGCGTAGAGGGCGTTTCTGTAGTCGAGTCTGCTGCTGACGAGGGCCTGGGTGACTGGCTTTCTTGTGTCTGTTGGGATCCATTTGTAGATTTTGCGGAGGGTGTTGAAGCAGGAGGAGGAGTCGGCGTTGACTTGCTTGGTCACTGAGAGCGTTGAGTCTAGGATGATTCCCAGGTTACGTGCGTGGTCTGTGGGTGTCGGGGCTGTCCCCAGTGCCGTCGGCCACCAGGAGTCGTCCCCGGCTGAGGGGTTGGAGCCGAGGATTAGGACCTCCGTCTTGTCCGAGTTCAGCTTCAGGCGGCTGGCCCTCATCCAGTCGGTGACGGCCTTCATTACTTCGTGGAGGTTGGTTTTGGCTGTGATGGGGCCTTGGTGAGGGAGAGGATCAGCTGAGTGTCTTCGGCGTAGGAGATTATGCTGAGGTCGTGCTGTCGGGCGACGTGTGCAAGCGGGGCCATGTAGATGTTGAATAATGTCGGGCTGAAGGAGGAGCTCTGGGATACGCCGCAGATGATCTCAGAGGCTTCGGATCGGAATGGGGGAGGCGGACGCTCTGGGTTCTGCCTGAGAGGAAGGATGTGGTCCATTTCAGAGCCTTGTCTCGGATCCCTGCGGCGTGGAGTCATGTGCGTAGTGTGCGGTGGCAGACGGTGTCGAAGGCGTCGAAGAGGTCTTAGGAGGATGAGAGCTGTGGTCTCACCATTGTCCAGTAGGATCCTGATGTCGGTGGCGGCGATGAGGGCGGTCTCGGTGCTGTGGTTGCTGCGGAACTCTGACTGAGAAGGGTCCAGGATTCTGTTTTCTTCGAGGTATTGGGTTAGCTGTCTGTTGGTGATCTTCTCGATGACCTAGGCCGGGAACAGGAGCAGAGAGATGGGCCGGAAGTTCTTGAGGTCTCTTGGATCTGCCATGGTTTTTTTTAGAAGAGTGTTGATCTCGGCGTGTTTCCAGCTCTCTGGGAAGGTCGCGTCTCGAGGGAGAGGCTGATGACGTTGCGCAGGTGGGGTGCGATGGAGCTGCTTGCTTTGTTGAAGACGTGGTGCAGGAATGGGTCTGACGGAGAGCCGGAGTGGATTGTGCTCATGGTCTTGATGGTGTCGTCATCGATGCTCACGCTGACCCAGGCTAGCAGGGGGTCGTAGTCGATGATGTGAGGAGAGTCTGTTGTGTTGCTGTATGTTGGGGCTGTCTGGGTGTTGAAGCTGTCGTGGATGTCTGCTATCTTGCGGTGGAAGAAAGTGGAGAGGGAGTCGCACAGGGCTTGCGACGGCGGTATGTTGTTGGTGTTGGAGCTGGGGTTGGAGAATTCCTTCACGATGTTGAAGAGGTCCTTGGTGTCGTGTGTGTTGTTGTCGAGGCGGTCTTTGAAGGAGGTCCTCTTGGCAGCCTTGATGAGGTGGTGGTGGTTGCGGATGGCGTCCTTGTGTGCTGCGAGGCTGTCCGGGATCTGCTCGCTGTGCTGTTTCTTCTCTAGCTTCCGGCAGGCTTGCTTGGATGCTAGGAGTTCTGGGGTGAAGCAGCTGGCCCTCTTGCTGGTGTCTCTGTGGGGGGGGGGTTTCTTCAGCGGGGGGGGTTTCTTCAGCGGGGCGAGGGTGTTGGCGCTGTCCTCGATCCAGCGTCTGAGGGCAGCGTCGTCGGCGTTGTGAGGGTTTGGTGGGTGGGCTGAGAGCGAGGTTTGCGTGAAGTTGATCTTTGGTGATTTTGCTCCAGCAGCGGTGGGGGATCTGTTGGGTGCGGTGGTGTGTGGTGGGTTTCTGGAAGGTGAAGTGGATGCAGCGGTGGTGGTCCAGGGGAGTTCGGTGGTGTGGTTGAAGGAGACGTGCGGGCTTGAGGAGAAGATGGGGTCGAGCGTGTGGCCGGCGGAGTTGGTGGGCGTGGTGACGAGTTGCCTCAGTCCAAGGTTGGCGAGGTTATCGATCAGGGTTGTCGAGTTGCTGTCGTTGTTCTCAAGGTGAAAGTTCAGGTCTCCGAGGAGGATGTAGTCGGTGGAGGTCAGGGCGTGCGTGCTGATGAAGTCGGCGATGGAGTTGCTGAACTGGGGGCAGGGTCCGGGGGGTGGGTCGGTAGACGAGGGTGCCTCTAAGCGTGGATTTGGGGTCTGTGTGGATCTGGAAATGCATGTGTTCGGCGGTGCTGAGTGTCGTCGGTGCTAGTCGAGACCCTGATGCTGTTCTTGTGGACGATGGCGATTCCTCCTCCGACTCCGTTGGTGCGGTCTCTGCGGGTGATCTTGTAGCCATTTGGGATGGCTATGGCGATGTCGGGTTAGAGGAGTCGTTCATCCAGGTCTCTGTCAGGAAGGCGACGTCCGAGGATGTTGTGTCGAGCAGGTCCCAGAGCTCGACGGCGTGTTTGCGTGCGGAGCGGGTGTTCAGAAGTACGCATTGGAGGTGGTTGGGGTCTTGTTTGGCTGGTGGTTCGTCGGTTCTGCGGCTGGTGTAGCTGCAGTTCCGGCAGGTGAAGGGGCCGTGTGTGCTTTTCGGGCGGCCTTGACGCAGGTGTGGGTCCATCCGGGATTGAGAGTGTGCAGGGTGCTGGCATCGTAGTGGCGGCGTTCCTTGTGGCGGGTGCGGCGACCAGGGGTTCTGGCGCTGGGCGCGATCCAGGCACAGAGGGGTGCAGACGGGCTTGTCTTAGGCGCGCCAGCGGCGAGGCCGCCGGCATATATGGGGAGGTGGGAGGGAGGAGCAGGTGGTGGCAGCGAATGTGCAGTCAGGGGGGCGGGACCGCAGGGGAGGCAGCGGAGGGAGCGGAGCGGAGCGATGACGAAGGGTACAGAAGGCAAAAAAGGCCCAAGTAAGGGGGCAACGAAAATACAGAAGGCAAGGAGGTTAAGAAAATACGGGGCTGCGAGGGGAACAGAGGCAAAACCGGGCACAGAGACGAGGGGCAGCGAGGGGAACAGAGGCAATAACGGGCACAGAGACGCGGGGCAGCGAGGGGTATAGAAGCAAAAACGGGCACAGACGCAGGGCAGCGAGGGGTATAGAAGCAAAAACGGGCACAGAGACGCGGGGCAGCGAGGGGTATAGAAGCAAAAACGGGCACAGACGCGGGACAGGGAGGGGAACCGAGGCAGTAAACGGGCACAGAAACGCGGGGCAGCGAGGGGCACCGAGGCAGTAAAAGAGCACAGAGCAAGTACAGGCGGCAGGGGGAGGGCAGAGAAAGAGCAGATACGGGCACAGCAAGAACAAGCAGTACAGGTAATTATGTGGAACCAACCTAACTCAGCAGCGGCAGACACACAGGTGGCGCAGTGCGGCAGGGGAGCGACCTACCAGATAGGGTCAAGTCAAATAAAATGAAATATTTGTAAAGCGCTACATGTACCCGAAGGTGTCTAGGCACTGGTTCAGATTGATGGAATCTTGAGATGGAGTCACCATTAAAATAGCCACGTTTCCAATCCTTTCCTGAATTTAAACTAATTTGTTTCTTTTTTCAAGGCTTTGGGGAGGGAGTTCCAGATCTTGGTAGTGGTATGAGTAAAGCTTTTACCTCCCCATTTTACTTTCCGTGTCCTGGGAACAATCAAATTACCACTGTCTGAAGTCCTAACTGGTCTGGCCGGGATGTACGGTTTCAAATATTGTGACAGCTGCCACAGAGCAAGACCATGCCCAGATTTGAAAGCTAAACCAAAGGAAATGATGGACAGAGTGTTGAACATTGCAAGCACTCACCCCCAGTCAACTGATCTGGGTTTAATCCATCACCGTTCTTTAGCCCACTCTGCCACCCCAGTTCAGACATGGCCATATGCAAATCAGTCTGACCCTGTGCCTCATGGGAACAGTCCAGCCCGAACTGCCAAGCCATGTCTTCCCTGGACCGGAAACAAGCTTCCTAGGACCGGTTTCTGGCATTTCAGCTGTCTTCAGCCAGGCTTGCTTGAATCCAGTGGCAAAGTGAGCAAGGGACTCACGTCTGAGCATACCCTGCCAACTTATGGCGAACAAAGCAAAACCAAAGGAAATGATGGACGGAGTGTTGAACATTGCAAGCACTCACCCCCAGTCAACTGATCTGGGTTTAATCCATCACCGTTCTTTAGCCAACTCTGCCACCCCAGTTCAGACATGGCCATATGCAAATCAGTCTGACCCTGTGCCTCATGGGAACAGTCCAGCCAAGCAAGCAAGCAAGCCTGGCTGAAGGCGGCTGAAATGCCAGAAACCGGTCCTAGGAAGCTTGTTTCCGGTCCAGGGAAGACATGGCTTGGCAGTTCGGGCTGGACTGTTCCCATGAGGCACAGGGTCAGACTGATTTGCATATGGCCATGTCTGAACTGGGGTGGCAGAGTGGGCTAAAGAACGGTGATGGATTAAACCCAGATCTGTTGACTGGGTGTGAGTGTTTGATTGGTTCTGATGCTCCGTCCATCACCACCCCCTTTTGTACAGATTTGAAAGCTATGCATTGAGCTTTAAATTGAATGCGCTTGGCTATGGGCAGCCACCGTACTTGTGTGAGAGCCTTGGAGACAGTCCTAGCGTGTGAGCCCGAGAAGGACTCTAGCAACTGCATTCTGAGCAGTTTGAAGTTTATAATTGCTGCTGCGCTTGCTTGCACTAGTGAAAAGAGCATTGCAGTAGTCAAGCGTAGATGCATTAAGTGCCATGATCACCGTTTTCCTTAGGTCAAAAGGGATAAAGGGAACCACTTGCTACAATATTTGAAGCAGACACACGAGATGTGGCTAATCTGAATTTCGAAGGATAGATTAGTATCGAAGAGGACACCATGATGTTTCACTATAATTGAGGATACTGGTAAAGGACCCGTGTGTTCAGGCCATCAGCTGTCTGACCAAACTGAAGATGAGTTCCCAAAGAGCATCACTTCAGTTTTTGACGAGCTTAGTTTTAGACAATTATCTTGCATCCACTCTCCTACATGGCCCATTCAGTCTTGTAATCGAGCTGCAGTGTCAGCAGATGCATTGTTAATGAACACAATCTGCGTGTCATCTGCATATGACACCAAGGTGAAGCCATAGCTTTTGATTCAAATGCACCCTAAATTCCTGGGGTGTGGGTGATTAATCCCCATGACCTCGAGGGTGGACTGAAAGACATCCTGCGCCATGCCCGCTACCCACTTCTAGGACCACCACAGTGTGGGCAGTCCAGCAAGCCTGTTTGGTGGTGCTTGAGAGCAGGAGGAAAAACAATAATGAGCAGCTACTGGCCGGCGGGGCTGGCAACAGAGATATTACTTGATCCCCAACAGGCTAGACCCTACCTATTTTCATGTTTTCAAGTAGTGACTCGCTGGACCCATGTTACCCGGATTCTGCAGCTTAATTTGTTTTTTCCCCCCACAAAGTAACAACAGTAACTTCTAAACTAGCCAGGCCCAGGCCATGAACTAGTAAGTATCCTGACGCCTCTCCTTCATCTTTCTCGGCTGCTTATTATTCATATTACCTGCGGCAGCAGCACACAGCAAGCGTGGCGCTAGCTACTTGATTACCACTCGCTGCCTGCAGTACCTCATTGTGCTGGTAGTAGCTTCAATGCATGGCAAATGCAGTTTAGTGCTGTGAGGCGGACACCATCACTAAAATGCGCTAGTGACCAGTGGTTCCCAAACTTTTGACTCCTGAGGACCCCCATTGAGTCACCACTGGAAGCCGAGGACCCCCAAGCAATTTGTTTGATTTAAATTTCAACATTAAAACAGTAATTTGAAAAAAATAAACACACGTGTGCATACAAACCAATTACTCGAATTATTAAGAATTTTAGTATTTTATATTGAAAGAATTTGCAAAAAACAAAACATTTTAATGGGAAGGTTGGTGCTGCATCTCCGTGACTAACTTTTAAATGGTTGATTTCATTTTGCAGTACAAGGCTCCTGCCAGGGCCAGACTGGAAACCCAAAGCAGCCCTGGCAAATGTTTTCAGCCCAGTCCCCATACGGTGCACAACAAGTGCAGTGAGTGAGCCTGACCACTACAAAGGGGGCTTTGGGAGGCTCTCCCTCACAAAACTATTTAGGAAACTGTGGTGCATTCTACAACACATTTATCATTATATATTGAATTGTATTAGCTTTTAAAGAATAGTAAATGATGACCTTACTATGCACCAGGATACGACAATTTTGTTGGGTTTCTTCAGTGATTCCCTTATTATCACCCTCCAACAGTTCCCCTCATCTCTCCATAGCCCCTCTGTCACATGTATTTCATTTGTTTTATAGCATCTCTCATACCAATGTAGGATGTCGGAGCACTTTACATCATACACACATATAGAGACAATGAATCATGCGTGTAAATCAGTGTAAAGAAAATGTTACGTAAGACAAAGGGGACTACAATGTGCAGGATTCATATGTCATTGATACTGGTAGTCATCTTTAAAGAGTGGTTGGTCGGGAGAAGCACAAACTCAGGATTCAGAACATAACACAGTGGTTAGCATTGACTTTAACAATAAAAATTTATTTCCACCCAAACTAACCTTTTTAGCAGCATCAGGATAATAAAGGACTGCGGGAAAAACATAAATTACTAACTTGTACCATGCAGTTTGCAAGCAGCTCTTTGATGACAGTTTATTGGTCACTGTGCTAGATTACGATTGTCACTTATGAACTGCACAGTAACAGAACAATCTCTGTGACAAAAGCAGTAACCCACTGACCTTAGCACATAAAATACTGTTTTTTAAAATGCATGGTACACGTTCTTTGCAGTAGGCATATTAACCTTCTGTGCTACATTACATAAGTCAGAGCTGCCACTGGACAAAACTCTACTCTCTCTCCAGCAGGTACATTAATCACTGGCGTTATCTTGACACTTTTATTGTTGCTCAAAAACTGCAAATTATACAAGGAACTTTGCAGTGCTACTGCTGCCTGCGAACCCCCTGGGAATGTATCATGGACCCCTGGGGGTCTGAGGACAACAGTTTGGGAAACACTGCGTTAGTCTAACCTCCTTTTGTGTGTTCCTTCACAGGGCTGTAAATGAGTCCGCACCTGTGTACTGCTGCAGGCCCCAACTTTTCAGTGACTGCTTATGCTGTTTCAGGTCCTATGCTGGATACAGCAACCTGAGGCAGACATTCTATCTTTTACGGTATGGCTGTAGAAAGAGGACAAAGATCTACTCTGATGGTCTTTATTGCAGTCATCCATTGTTCAAGTGGTTGACTCTCTAAGGAATTAATGCTGCTTCGTGAGTGACCGCAGCAGGACCTGCAAGGATGCATTATGTTAGTCATCTAAGTGGCATCCTGTTAGAACTGAGGGTCTCTTATTCCAAATAGGGACCCTCGCTTCTAAGTTAGGGAAAGGAAGGACACCTTCTCAGATAGCCCCTGCTCACCCCCTCGGTAGCTTGCCACAAGCAGCCAGGCCTATCTCCAAGGCAAATGTTTAAAGTATTTGCAACCGCGCTCTCAGTAATCCAGTGATAACACCACAAATGGACTCCACATGAGTTTCATAAAAACAATATGTTTATATAAAAAAAGATATACGATGAGAACACACGACAAAAATCCGACATATGCGTATTTGTAATATTTCACCTTGCTGGTTTTTAGGCCAGCAAGTACTGGTAGGTTCTTGCAGTAATGAGCAATTTTCAATGAGCTAATGCAGTCCTAATGCAATGCTATGCAGTTTGTAATGCAAGAATCAGGCAGTTCGTAATACAAATATAATGCACTTCGTAATGCAAGAATCAGGCAGTTCGTGATGCAAAATTCATGCAGTTCGTAAGGCAAAAATAATGCACTTTGGCGCCGATCGCGGTGCTCTATGCCACTCTTACTGACTCGTGGTCAGCTACTGCCAAAATATGCCCCCAACACTGTTACGATGGAAAACCAAGTGCAACTCCACACTCTGGTCCCGGTACTGCCACTCCATGGCAAGTACGTACCGCGATACGGACTTGAGTGGAGGATCGCGCTGCAAAGACGGGAAAGGCCGAGAGCGTTTCTCTCGGAGCCCGCACCCCACCCCACGCGGCGATACACGCATGCTCGCTGAGCGTTACCTGGTGAGTGCGATCTCACTCTCCTCTCGGTTTGGGACTCCTGTGCGACTTCGTTGATCTTGGGCAGTAGAGCTCGGGCCCCTGACGGTGATGGTTTGGGGTTTCTCCTTGGCAAAGGCAGGCTTCGGCCGGCGGTGGTGAATTCCCCCAGCTCCTCTGGGGATGCCAGTCCAGACAGACTGCAATGACGATCGCAGCACTTCTGGTCACGCAGTCAATCGACGCAGAGAACAAGACTGCTCCGGGACACACAGTCACGGGGTGAATTTCTCACAAAGGTCTCAGGCTACCACAGGGCACACGCACACCGTGTGGCTGAGACTGACTTAAGCTCCTGGTGTACACGATCACAGGGCAATCCTCGCAAAGGTCTCAGGCTGCAAAAAGCACATGCATACAGCGTCGCTGAGACACACTTGGAAACTTTTATGTTCCTGAGTTTCCACAACAGGGAGACAGCTCTCCTCAGGCCCTTGGGGACGAGTTACTTCAGGACACAGCAAAATCCTTTCAAGCAGGGGGACACAGTACACAGCAACGTCCCTTAGCCTCTCCTTGGGTAAATCAGCAAACTGCAGGCCAGCTCCAGAACACACAGCAAGGGTCAGTCCTTTCCTTCAGTCTCTTCAGCTGTTTCTTCCTTGGCAGAGGTTCCTCTTGATCACAAAGTAGTTTCAATCCTTTTCAGTCTTGATCAGTCCAAAGTCCAGGGGTTTTAGCTCTCATTGTTATACTCCTAAATGTCTTTGAAGTCTTTGTGTTCAGGGGGGCACTCACCCCTGTCCAAACCAGTTCTGGGTGTCTTCCCGCCGGTGACACCTTCTTCCTTTTGATAGTGGGGGTCTGGGTCCTCAATCACTCAGCAGGAGATGGAGCCATTGTTTTATGGCAGCAGCCCAGGCCTCTTCACCTTCAGGGGCAGCTACCCCTACACTCCAGATGCAGGTCAGCCGTGGCGGTCTCACCTACTCCTCCCCTGCGTCAAGACATTCCCCAGATCCTATCACATTCAAATCCAGACAGTCAAACCACAACCAGGCAGAGACACACAAAATTGTTAGAACACAAAAACCAGCCACTTCTAAAAGTGTGGTTTCTAAATACGCAATTCAAAAACCACATTCACGAAAAGATGTGTTATTCAATTGTGAGTTCAGGCACACTAAACTTCACCTCTCCATCTTAAGCTTATGGGAAGATAGGCTGGAAACATATTACACAGCCTCCCCCATTCTGTCCTATGGGCAAGATGGCCGTGCAACAGTGAAAAACTAAATGGAGAGTATTTCACTGTCAGGACATGGTACACACCGTAGTACATGTCCTACCTTTCACATACACTGCACCCTGCCCAGGGGGGTACCTTGGGCCTACCATAGGGGTGTCTGATGTGCATAAAAAGGGAAGGGTAAGGCCTGGCAAGTGGGTGCACTTGTCAGGACAACAGGGCAGTTTAACAAACTGCGCGCAGGCACTGCAGTGGCAGGCCTGAGTTCTCTCTTTAAGGCTACTGGTGTGGGTGGCACAATTAGTGCTGCAAGTAGCATTTGCATTATCATCCCTGGCACACATAGTGCACTTTACTAGGGACTTTACTAGTGAGGTAAGCATACCAATTATGGACAACCAATTACCATAACACTTTATACAGGGAGCACTTGCACTTTGACACTGATCAGCAGTGGCAAAGTGCCCAAAGCATCTAAGTTGGCAACACCATGTCAGAAAAAAGGTCTAGGGGGAAGGCAAAAAGTTTAGGGAACTTTAGCCAAAAAGGGCCAAGTCCAACACAACCCCCTCCCAGCCTAAAGCTAGGGTAGACCCATCAACTACCTTGATGGACTTCCCTGCTTTGGGCGATAGAACCCGGACCCTGGCCCGCAACTGCTGGGGCATATTCCACTTCTACGCCAATCTGAACCCAGGTGGATCCCTCTGTTCATGCTCTCAGGGCCCCTGAAGCTAACCCAGGGGGGACCCATTTCCTCACCCTGGGACCCCATCTGTGCAGCGCTTAAACTTGCTTTGCTCACAGATGTGTCCACACTAGTAGACAGTACCGACATGGCCAACACAGTGGTGGGGCCCAGTCCACCCTCGAGGTGTGACTCCAGCCCCACTCCCAGGGGCAACTCTGTCCACCAGGACAACCAGGCACAGTGGCCGCTTACAGCTGTCAGTGATGAGAGCCAGGCCTTTTGTCTTTCAGGCCTCTCTAACTTCTGTGGCATCAGAAAGAGGGGGGGGCAGTATCTCCCTTCTGCCAAGTCGGGTATGGCATCCTGACACTGGCCTGCCAGCCCAGGGTCTGTACCCTCCGGCTGGACAAGTGACGGGGGGTGCTCTCCCACACCCTGCCTTCCTCTCTGGATCCATGCACCCTCCCCACTGGAGCGGTGCTACCAGACACCCAAACTGGTGGGATGCTGATTACAGCAGCCCCCCTCAGTTCACCTGACACTTTGGGATCCAACTGAGGAAGTGGCCTCCTGGTACAGACTAGGCTCCCTTCCTGGTGTTCCCTTATGGAACCAACCAGGTCCTGGGACTGGGTATCTGGCACCTTGGGACACAGCCCCTTCCCACTTCTTCTCCTCTGAGACAGGACGTGGGACCCTTCACCCCTCCCACTACATTGGGACCCATCTGGGCTACCACAAACCTCCCCTATCTCACTTGGTTGGGGAAAACCTGAACTACCCCCTTCTGGGTCACTCCCAAAAGCTTCCTGAGACCCTCGGGAATCCACCCAAAGGTCTGCCACCTGTGCAAGCTCCCTGGAATCCGAGAACTCGCACCCCACCGGATGTTGGCATAGCTCTGGAAAACAGGGACATAAAATACGCTCTCCAACAAATGAATCACACAGCCCCCCACAGTTGTTAACCAAGCTATCCTTTGCCTCACCCATCAGTGCCTCACACAAGTACCCCACACCACTCTCCTGAGATTGGCAAGTCAGGGACTGACAGTCTCCTTCACTCAACCTACACTCTTCTGGGCGGTCTCCACATTCACATACTAAGGTTTCTACCATGGTGGAACCCCTCTCGCTGCACCTCTCATCTAGGGTCAGTAGAGTGTCCCTCCCACCACTAGGAATATGATCCCATGTGTCAGTTCCCCAATCTACTTCAGGGACACTGCACACCACAGGAGCTACCTCATAAACCTGAACCCCCTGGTGTATGTTAACCCCCTCCCTCAAGTCAGGCGCCACATCTCTGGGTGTATGTACTTTTCTCTCCGCATTAGACACTACATTGTTGCTGCCACCATCTGAGCTGGACTCCACCTCCAACCCAGCAGAGCTCACTTCCTGAGCTACACACATCTCTTTTGGCTAGGCTGAGACACTCATGGCCTCGAGCCTTTCAAGCTCCAAATCAAGTTCCCTCATTCTTAACTTATGGGCCAAAAGCAATTTCTTTTCCTCCAAAGCGAGCGCGTTCTTGCTCTCCTCTGCCCACCCTTTGCTCTCAATGAGCAACTTCTTCTCATCCGTCTGAGCCTTTAGTTTCAAAACCTCCAAATCACGCTCTCTGACCCTTTGGTTTTCCTCCAACTCCTCTGGGGAAAAGCTCCTCCCGGAATGGCTACTATCAGCCCTGGGGGCTGGCCTTCCCGCTGGCAAATCCTGTGGACCAAATCCATTCCCTTGGTCATCCTCATCCATCTCAGCATCACCTGTCTCCGGAGCCTCTTTGGCTTCCCACCAGGCCCTCAAGGCCGTTTGCAGCTCCTCCTTCTTGGCGCTACTTTTCATGGGACATCCCAAAGCTCTGCAGAATTGCCTCAATCGATCAACTTTGTAGGTAAGCAATGCCTCAATCTCGAATTCCAATTCTGCAGCCTCACTGGCTACTTGACTCCTCTGAGACACAAATGTGTGGCTTAAAGGTCGCTCAAAAATAGAACCAAAAATCAAAACGCAATATGTGGTTGTGTCGTGGTCTGCGCTAAACTAGTGAAGTACACCAATTACTGCGAGTGAATTTGCAAATACACGTTCAAATCCCCGACCACCAATGTTAGAACTGGGGGTCTCTAGTTGGCTGAGGTGGGTACCTTAGTCCAAATAGGGACCCCTGCTTCTAAGCCCGGGAAAGGAAGGATACCTTCTCAGATAGCCCCTGCTAACCCCCTTGGTAGCTTGGCACGAGCAGCCAGTCCGATCTCCAAGGCAAATGTGTAAAGTATTTGCAACCATGCTCTCAGTAACCCAGTGATAACACCACAAATGGACTCCACACGAGTTTCATAAAAACAATTATATGTTTATATATTATATGTTTATATAAAAAAAGATATACGATGAGACCACACGATAATAATTCCAACATATCCGTTATGTGGCAGATCTTTGTGCAGTCTGTGCATGTCCTTGGAGTTCAGATGCTTGGTTGAGGTGGGTTGACAGTGGCTGTCTGAAAGTATAAGGGCATGTTTTATAGTTTTTCTAATGTAACCTGTCTGGAATGATTGTTTTTTTTTAGCAGTCTGATATAAACAGTCTTGAGTCTTTGTTCAGACACAGCACATGTGGTTAGAACAATGCTCTTGAAAACATTTGTTGTTGCGAGGGCTGCTGGAGAGCCAGATGGTCAGCTTGCTTTGACCAGTTCATTGAATTCAGTCTTGTAAAACAGTTCAAACGAGCTTAGTGACTGGTGGTTGTTTTTGCTCCGTGGGTTTTGTCTTTTGGGGATTGAGCTTTTTTTGTTTTATTCTGCAGGCAGTCTTCCAGTTTTTTATTTTGGAGATAAGCTGGTCAGCAATTCTGTCAATGAAGACCTGTGAGTTCGGCATCTTAGTGGTGGTGCATTCTAGGCTGCAGAACATTTTTTTTTCTGGGAATCATGTCTGCATTGGTGATGAATTTCAGTTTCTAGGGTTTTGATTGATGATTTGTAATATTGTGTTATAGGCAGTTAGGTGTCCGTATGTATGTATAAAAACATCAATTGTCTTTTGTCAAACCATAAAAGTCACAAATAAAAAGACAATACAAAAAGTAAATTTCAGGAGAAAACAGCTTAACAGATTTAAAAAAAAAACCCTGATGCGCCATCAAGGTCCTTCCAATCAAATCCATTAAAATTCAAGAGCCTCAGTCAGCCATAATAACCATAAATTCAGACACATTTATGTACATCAATTTTGTTACGATTTTACAAGACCTAGCGCCTCACCATGCACATAGTGCCTTTAGCCATAAAGCCCCAAAGGAAACAGCTTAACACATTTCAAATTCATAAGAACACATTAAATCAGAGTCCGTCCAGATCAAATCATTTAAAATTCAAAGTACTAGATCAGACACAATTAAACAATAAAATTCAATTTTCTATATAAAGTGCATAGTGCCTTTAACCAATGCCGAAAAAGAACTCAAACACATACAGGAGCCTTAGTGACAGATAGTTATACAAAGTGCATGGTGCCAGTAGAAAGTGCCAGGAGGGATTTAAGTCTCCAGAAATGCGGATAGTCAAGTTTAAAAAACATAATCTTACAGGGAAAACAGAGCAATCATTTTCCAACTTGCCTCCTCAAATGAATTGCAGCAGAAATAAATCTGTAGATAATCTCACAGATATATTTTGATTGAAGTAGTCGAAGATGGAATAGGGCCGGCCTGCATTTTCTAATATTCAGTACCCTCAAAAGTGGTAAGATGAATTCCCTGCAGCATATTCTGCGATGAATTACAATCGCAGGGACTGAGATCCAAATGGGTGTCGTGATATGTTTTACAAGGATACAACACCAGAAGATGCGCAATCCCAAATCTGAATCTTAAAAGATAAACATTTTTAGAGTAGCTAAAAGGGTACTGAAGATATGGTTTAATTCCATCGTTGGTAAGCAAGAATAAATAGTTAGCTACAAGCTTTTTTCTAGCCTCCACCTGTTCTCTTCGCAATATTAAACATTTAAAAGATCTCTTTTTATTTGGGATTTCGAGACAGAAGTAATAAGATGAGGGTCGGTAAAACAATCATGCCTCACCATAAGGGCGAGTTGCGCCTTGACATGGCCGAGCCACGGTATTTTGTATGCATGATCATACTTTAGGCAGTCCTGAATTATTGCTCGATTGAGAGCAGGTTCCTAATTTACCCAAATTGAACGCCATAGCATAGTAGGGGCAATTTGCATTCGATCTGCCAGGGGAGTTAACCCCAATTCCTTATGACCGATAATGGAGGGCATGCTGGGTGGGGTGGATATTGTTTTTCTAAGGAAGACATTTTGAATTTTTTGTAAAGTTGATGACTTAAAAACACCCCAGACCCCTGCCCCATACAAAATCACAGCACAGCACCGGGCATTGTAAATGTTAAGGAGGGTCTTTATTGGTTTAGAGCCAAGCTTCTGACTGAAGCTTGCTAGGGCTGCGAGCGTTTTTTCAAAGCCCTATCTCCTTGTTTCTGTAAGGTGGGCCCATGAGCCTTTTTGGTCAAAAGGAATGCCTAGGTAGGAGAAATGTGAGACCTGGGATAATCTTTCATTATTAATAAAACAGGCTCTTTTTTTACAATGTACATTCCCCACCACCATGACATGTGACTTGGCTGTGTTTGTCTCAAGCCCAGCTCACTCATAAATTCATAAACTCTATTAACAAGAGATTGCAGCACCACACCTGTTCTTGAAATTAAAAGTCATCCACGTATAATAAGGCGGGAAGATTTCACTGCCCTACCCTTGCCACATCAATCGCCCCTACGTTCAGGCAACTCTCCAAATTATTTATGTACAGGCAAAACAAAAAAGGGGCTAACACTCACCCCTGACGGACAACACTATTCATCTTAAATGGAGAAGACAGTTCTCCGTCCGCCCCATATCTCACTCTGCCAGTGACGTTGCGGTGTGTCTGCGCAGAAGTGAACCAGGGGCTCGTCAATGCCCATTTCTAACATCTTTTGCCTTAATTTTCCTCACACCACGCAATCAAAAGCAGAGGTCAGGTCCATGAATCCCAAATGTAATTTTCTTTTTTTTGCCAAGGTATATTTGCTTATTACCAGGTGGAGGTTTAGGCACTGCTCCACAGTACCTAAGCCTCTTCTAAACCCATCCTCGTTAGGCGTAGTAAGCGCTCTATAAACGCAATTACAATACAATGCTGGATGTCCGAGAAATGCCACTTTTCAACTATCCATGATTCGAGGTGGTCGAGTAGAACCCTACCCATTAACTTCCATGTAGTGTCAATCAAGGATATAGGGCAATAACAGTTGGGGTTGGACCTGTCTCCCTTTTTGAAAATAGGGACAATTATTGCAGTAGACCAAGATTCTGGCGGTCCTGTGACTGCAACACAGCTTAAGATATTAGTTAGAATGCGGAGCCATAGATCAGGATTCGCCAGGAAGAGAACGGCAGGTGTGCCATCGGGGCTCGCTGCCTTGTTTCTCTTAGTCGGACTGAGTGCATTTGTAATTTCCTGGATAGTAGGAGGATTTAGCTTTCACGCAACCTCTACTGCATAATTGTCGCAAGTCTCACTA
This sequence comes from Triturus cristatus, assembly GCF_964204655.1. Lineage (NCBI taxonomy): Eukaryota > Metazoa > Chordata > Amphibia > Caudata > Salamandridae > Triturus > Triturus cristatus. The sequence continues at coordinate 135,743,558 of NC_140594.1, forward strand.
CTCCTATAAATCGTGGAGAAATGGGCCACCCATTTGTTAGGGGGGATTGTGACATCAATGGTGGTGTCATGAGTGTGCTGGAAGAATGGGGCATTAATGGTCTTCCAGAATAGACTCGAGTTTCTGGTGACACTAACTTCGTACAGCCTCGCCCAATCCTCCATTCTAATAGTCTCCCTATGTTCAGCTGAGGTCTTTTTGTACTGGGGTCTACAGGCTCGTAAACATTAAAGATCCCCTGGGCTTTTGTTTTAAAGTTTCCAATAGCTTAGTGTGGGACCTTGAGCAATCACTATTAAACCAGTTGATTAGTTTACAGGCACCGTGCCTTCTATCAGTTTTTAAAATCTCATTTAATGTAATGGTAATAGCATTAAAGGAATCTAACATACTTTGTGTATTTAGATCACTTTCAAGACACCTCAGGAATCGTGGTCTATTAAGATTAAGTAATTTTTCCAAAACCAACTCATTGAATCCCATTTACCCATAAGACCCTTATTTCTATTGTGGAATAAGGGGGGGCACTACTGGACTCCTTTTCCTGATAGTTGTTTCTAGGCTGAAGAACATTTAGTAAAGGGAGATAGTTGTTTCTAGGCTGCAGAACATTCAGTAAAGGGAGATGGTCGCTAAAGAACATTTTTAGAATCTAAAAAGCTACTGACTTGGGTTTAAAGTAGTCAGAAAGTACAATAAAATCAATGACTGCCCCTCCTAAAGCTAATGTGTGTGAACTCCTCCTGGCCTGCCTCTGTAATCGTATCTAGGGTAAAAAAACAGAGAAAATGTGGATAAAATAGCATTACAAATGTTAGCGCAGGGGGTATGATGTTCAAAATGACATTGAACCTCGGGGGATTCTTCCATATAGGTGCATGCAAGATCCTGTAACAAAGTGCAGGGTCTACAGTTGAAATCCCACCCCATAATATTGTGTAATCAGTATTCAGCTCCATAATGTGTTTACCTAATGACATTTCAAGATTAGCCGCCATTTCAGTGTTAGCAGAAATAAAATAGTTATGGTAAACATTTACAATAATAAGTGTGACATTTACTTGATATATAACATTAATAAGTTGGAAATACGGGGAGTCCAGGTTACAAGAGCAGACTTTGTTGTCCAGGGTTGTTAATATTAATGTGAGCATGCCGCCACGATCATGACCTCCGTGCGACCGGATATCTGGTGTATCCATGGATATGAAGCCGTCTATGGAAATCTTATTGCAATCCCAGGTCTCTTGAGGCAGATATCGTGGCCATTTATAAAGTCAAGCCAGTCATTATTTCTAAGCCTGGATGCCAGTCCGGCTACTTTCCAGAACAAACAGCTGACCCTATTACCCTTTTGCGTGATAGCCACGCTCTCTCTGGGAGGAACACTTGGATCACAGCTGATTGCGGCCTTGCTAGTCGTTTCTGTGCTGCTTGTATTTACAGTGACTGTGCCCATACATATGGAAGGTAGAGGTAAGGGGTGCCCTAGATTCCTGTTGAGTTGACCTCCCAGGCTCTTTCACACAGCCTAGGGCAGGAACTAGCCTCTGTATATGCAGGCAATCAATTTGCTCAAGAGAAGAGAAATGGTTATATGTTGAAATGGCAGAAAACTCAGAGGAACCGTCTTTAGAGAAGAGTGGCTTTGGAAAGATTTGCTTAAAAGGTCTATAAAAGTAACACTGAGGTACTGCCTGGATCCTTCCTCCCGGTAGAGGAGACCTGGATACTCTATCCAAGAGACGCCCTGACATATGTTGGTTTCTAAAGTTGACCACAACGCAGTCACCCGCGACCTCTTTTGGTTGAAGCCCAACCCAAAACACTTGTACATTATTTATGCTCCCATAACATTTCTCACAGCTGAAACAATCTGCGGAGTTTTAAAGCCAGAGAACGACCTTGTTTTTAATTGGCCGAAATCTTTATTGTGAAAATGGGGGATCACATTTTTCAAGACAATTGTGTTGCCTCTAGGGGAAGTTGCAGGGTTCTTAAAGCGCTAGGAGTAAATCGTTCTGCCTGTTGGCCTGAGATGTCTGGTACTTTATTTGCTGGCAAAATGTAGCCACTGACATGCATCCTAAGAGAATCTGTATGTGTTCTGGACAGACCATCTGCCGGGTTAAATTGGGCAGTATGCTTGGGACTGTATTTCCTTGTTTGGCTGGTTGGAGTCAGTCATGATGCCCCCTGGTTTAATTTACAGTGCTTGCGGGTCTTGCGTTGCCACCGCTGTTTTTTATTAAATTACTCGAAAGAGTACTTAAGCTAGAGACAATTAAAATCTTCAGAGAGGTGTCAATACTGTTAAGGACCGCCAAAACAGGATCTAGGTGCCTTTTTAGAGATTTATCCAGGCACTCCAAAAGTTCTGTCTGTGCCATGCTGCCATCTACAACCTCATTTGTGGCCCCATTCCTGAGCATTGGCCCACTTATTCTGCTGCTGGTAGGTGGTTTCTTTGCAGCCAAGTGCAGCTTCTGTTTGGTTAGTGGCTTGTTGCTTTTTTTTTTTTTTTTTGCAGTGGTGAGCAACCAGGGTTAAACTTTGTGCTATAAACACCAATTAGTGCTATCGTAAAAACACACGACTTTTCAGTGTCCCTGGTGTCCCCAGTGCCCATGGCACTACCCGCCTGTCGCAAAGGCTGTGCTGCGCCAACATCACCCCCGAGGAGTTAATATGCAAGGCTTTCTTTGTAGCACCGAGTGTCTCCTCTGCACACTCAATCTTGCTGTTGATGGCCCCTGGATGCTGTGAGTTGGCGCTCTCTGATGCTCGTCGTCGACGACTTTCTCTTCCCCATGCTCTTACCTTGAGCAATAATTTGAATCCTTACAGTGGGTGTCTCAGGGAGAGGAGCCAAAGGGGGTGGCACAGCGGATGGGCCTGCCCTTGGCCCGGGCACGTCCCGCACTGTGGGCCGCAGAGTTGGTAATTGCCTCAGGGTGCAAGAGTGGAGTGGGCAGAGACTGGGGAGTCTGGGTAACAGAGTCCTCCCCTGGCCCGGTCTCCAACAGGAACAAGCAGCAAAGCAGGGCGGGAGCAAGAGCGGTGATTTTTAGGTCGAGCCTAGAGCAGCGCATGCGCTGCTTGCTTGACTTTTAGTAAGGGGTCAAAAAAAGTGCTACCAGATGCTGCCATGGCCGGCCTAGAGCTTGAGTGCATGTGCGCGGGCACGCGCTTTGCGTGCCTCTCTCCGCGCTTCAATTCCCGCCCCCTTGCGTGCCTCTCTCTGTGCTTCAATTCCCTCCCCCACCACAGAACGTGTCACTCTGCTGGTCTCCACTCCTCCTCCCCCCTCTCTATACTGCAGCAGGCCGCACAATCACTTTCATCAGTTTCACTTTCGCGTCATTCATCAGTTTCACTTTTGCGTCCAATGCTTGTTAATACACAGGTCACTGCTGCTGAATCTTAGGTGGCTTGCAATGGGCTGAAAGGCCAGGTATTGCCAAGACAGAGGAGAGCATTAGAATTCACAGTTGGAGTGTAAAATGCCAAGCATTACAAGGTAAGTACTATTGCTTTTAGTGTGGGATGCGAATGTCCGCTTTTACCAAGGAGGGACAGTAGTGCTGGTTCTATGCTAGTAGGCCACTGATGCGACCCGTAGTTTTGAACTGAAAGGCTCCCAAGGAGGAATAGCTTAATTGCACTTTCTCACCTTCCGATTTGATCACACTTCGTAGACTCCTAAATGAATTGTATGCCATCATGCACAATCTATGTCCTGTACTATAGTTTTAATAACTATTATCTGAGGGGCGCCTGTGTGTTTACCTCAAGATGCAGACTAACTGCTTCTGTTCGGGTTCAAATCGCCTCAACATTTAAACTTGTATTGCTGTGGCTAGAAATTGTTTATCAGAATTGAACTGGAATGTATCAACAAATGATACTTTTTTTTGTGTGCGCACACTTTTGGGGGTGGGGGAAAAAAACACAATTTGTCACTGCCGCCCGACAGAAGGCGCGCCAAAGAAGCAGCAGTGCCTGAGTAGCTGGGGCTAGAGAGGTCCGGACCCAAAGAGCGAGAGGTCCAGCCCTTACTCAAAGCTTTCAGTCTGGATGCTTCATTGTGAGCATAGTGCCAATTGGACTGTCAACCTTCAGCATATTCTACCAAGCAGAGAGACACATTCTTATTTTGTCAGCACCATTTGGTTTTCTAATCGACTTTTCCTAAATACTTGGGTTTTTTTGGGGTTAAAAAAATATGAATTAGAACCTATAACAGAACATAGTGTCTGCACCTAGTATATTTTGTCAGTTCCCCATTCTTTTATGTATTTTGTCTTGTTTACTGAATAATTCGGTACCTCTAGTTACAAGTTTAAAAAGTCTTTGATCTGAGATGTGCATGGTCTGTCTGCACAAAAACTTCAATTTTGCAGCAGCATATCTGGGTTATAAGCGTGGCTTTGCTGGTTATCGAAGCATTTGCGGTGCCACATCAGTAGACACGGTCATGCCTACTAGTGCATTGGTTGCCTGGTGCCTTAGTCACTCCTTAAGCCTTGCTGTGTTGGCATATTCAAAGAGCTCGCCTGGCACGAATTACATGGCGTTGAATGCTGTAGACACTTGAATTGCACTTTGAGTGGTGGATGGGGAAAGCAGTAGTCCCCTTTTTGATGGCCCTCAAATACTGTAAGTTACCGCTTTGTGAACGCTAGAAGCAAAAAGGATCCTGTCCTTACCACACAGTTTTACGGCTGTGACTGTTTGATATTTCCAGACACCGGCAGACAAAAGTGCAGCCTAATGTTGATCAGTATGAGAACGGAGATAAGGGGCACGTGAAGTATGAACAAAGACCCGTTGTTTCCTTCGGTCTTGTGACTGGTGTCAAATGAGAGAAGTTTGGCCCTTTGCAGGAAACCTTATCTTGCTCATAACCTGCTTACTTCAATGTTGGGTAACATGCGCCCTTCTGATCTGTGGCACAAGTTGCTAATACAACATTAAATACTACTGTGTGTACATATTTGAGGTACGTTGGTCAATGATGTGGATTCTTAACAGATGAGTGTGTGAGTTATTTCATTGCCGGTGGTGTGCCCAGGATTTCATTGCACAGAGCATTCCCCCTCCGTAGGGCACTGTAAGTTTTAGTGAACACTACCTGCTATTTGGGAATACATTAAGCATATTATTAGTCTTGGGGAGAGAAACTGGGAATATTGTCAATGGGGCTTTGTACTTCTCCACACCCTTACTGTGGCATGTATTGCATAACGCGTTCTGGACACTGTCCTAGAGCAGGAGTTTGGCCGGCAGCGGTAGTGTTGCACGGTTCTCACATGCTTCTATTGTGGCAGGTGACGAACAAAAGGTTTCGACCCTGTACATAGCAGATTGTTTCCACACACAGACACCTAAAGGAAAGCAGAATTAGAGTACGATACCATCACTACTACCCTTCCATAAGGTTTTTCCTTGAAAATTTTTGTTTTCATATATTGCTTATTCTATGAATATTTCAAATGTATTTTTGTTGATAGTGACTGTTTTGACTATTAACCTCTTCTATGCCCATGACGAGATAGTCTCGTCATGGAGCACGGTTGCGCTGTGCCCATGACGAGACTATCTCGTCATGAACCCCGCCCGCTAATGCAACTCCCGGCACAGGGTGGGGAAAGGGCGGGGCACTGAAGGGGCTAAGCTATACCATAAGTGTGATAAAGTAAAGTTTTATGAGAGATGACCCGGCGCGATGGGTTTTATTCGGTCTTCTGTGAAGCCAAAGTTGGTTTGCGAGCTACAGCTTCAGGTCTCTGGAGCCTGGCTGTCCAGGAGAGCCAAATTATTCCAGTTGTTTTCAGGAAATCATCTCCACGTAAATAAGCTCTGTTTTTATATTCTTTTAATGTAAGCTTATATAGAGTGGACTCATCGGTCCAAACCTTCTGGACCTGTAGTGGATACCCAGCACTTTGAATTAATAAGTATTTGCTGAGGTGGGTGAATGCTTTCAAACTCCATATGCATTCTCACAAAAGTAGAATGGGTTAGGTCTTTTGTCACAGGTATAGATGCTGACCACTGAGTCCTGTTCAGAAGTTTCATATAAAGTAATGTTTGTGTATTATAGCTGTGACACAGTTCTAAAGGTTTGTTTCACCAAATCTTGCGCCAGCTCTGCAGTCATCAACCTGTACTTCTGTCAGTGCAAGCACAGTGGTGAAACGTGCAAGGAGTGCACAAGAGATGGCATTTCTGTATCTCCACAAGAAAATAACAAACCTGCTCCTTCTGAAAGCTGCAGAGGTGGTCTGCAACCTTCTCCATTTGTTGAACGAACATTGAACATTTGCTAAATGAATTGTCCTGTGTTTTTTTTTTTTAATGTAGGTCTTTGAATGTTTTTACAGTTTACGTTTCCTGTTCAGGTCGAAGCATATAATACTCTCTTGTATTGAGATACATTCAGTGGCTGCTGGGCATTTGCTACCTTTCCATCTTAAAATTCAAAATAGTGCACAACATGCATAGACAAATGTGAAACTGTCAGTATTTTGTTCAAAGAAATGCATCTGCAAGTTTACGTGCAAGTATTAACATGTGTTTCATTATTTGATCGCCTGGGGAGACTCCTGTTTAAGTTGGCAAATCTTTTTATTAAAAGCAAAGCTGGTCTGTCAGCAGGATTATAGCATGCCAGAACAAGCATTGGCATAGCCAATAGGTCTCGCCTTAGGGACCTTATAAATGTTTAGCCATGCAACACTTGAGGTTGTAGCACCAAGGATATTGTGCTGCATAACTAAACACTTATAAGGTCCCAAAGGCGAGGCCTATTGGCTATGCCAATGCTTGTTCTCAGTCTTGTCGTTGAACTACCTTCATTTGAATTGTAGTGCATCATGTTCCTTTTTATTTATCCAGGGTTTCTTTCTACATTTAGGGCCAAAGGTCGTCTTCCATGGTATTTTTATGTACCACGCCTACACAAAATCAAAGGTTTTAGGATTTCCATTCTGTGCCCAAGCTCCTTTGCAATTTTCGGTTATTTTACTTTTTTCCTTCCACATCTTTTAGGGGCATAATCTTCCCCTTGCTCGAAAATAAAGGGCCCACTGATACTGTGACTTTTATATGCAGTGTTGGCTATGATACTTACATTTTTAGGTCTCGCCTGAGACAGCGCTTTAGCGCTGCTCTGGCGAGACTTATAGTAAGCACTTTTGGAAGTGCAAACGAGTGCTTTCAGGCCGCCAACTACTGTGCATGTGTGCCGGGCGCGCGCACCATTTGGCAGCCTGAAAGCACTCGTTGTCTTTCACTTTCGCCGCTTTGATGTTTTATCGTGATCGTGATCACTTTCACATTCGCGGCCCTACGGCCGCTTCCCTTCCTACTTTAATGCACTGTTGATTGGATAATAATGTACAACAAGATCTCATCTAAAGTGTAAGACCATCTAATAAGGTGTAAATAAATATCGGCCTTGCATTTATTAGTGTATGGTGTTGATGCAGACTTCAAATAGATGATTGTCTAAACTTGATCGTCTTGTCAGTTCTAAACTTTTAAAGGGCCCAGTTGATTTCAAGTCTTTGCATAGTTCTGCTTGATGTGAGCCTCTTTTCCTCGGCTTCCCTAGATTGCTGGATTGTCTCCCTTGTCAGTCAAACATGGGCATAGGTGGCGGATCTGGGTACGTGGCGGGGGTGCCGTGCGTGTGTGTTTTGAGTGGTCAGTTATTTGAGACGGGAGGGAGCAGGGAGGAGGGGGCAGCAGCTTGCAAGGGTTGATCTGCAATGCAAATTATGCAGCCTGCCAAACAATGGGGAAGGGAGCAGGGCCATTTCTGGGGTCAGCCTCAAAATCAAATTTGTGCTTTCTTAAAAGGGACCCTTCCAGACGTCCCCGTGAGCACAGAATTAGCTGGAGGGTAGGCATGGGGGTGGTGTGGGTGACTTTTCTTGCCCCGGGGGTCATCTGTGATTTCCCAGGAGAGCAGGACAAGAAAATCAATGCAGCTATTAAAATTCAGGGAATAGGTGTCTGTTCGCTTGCCAGGTTTTACGAACCGGGGATGCTTTTGTTCTGCGCTTAGTCTGCTGGGGGCTTGCTGTGGAGTTCCACTTTTACCTCTTACTCCTGTAGATGGACAAACACCGCCATTTTAAGATCTGTAAGTTCTGTAATGGGGATTTTCATTGTTCAGTTACAATCAGAGCTGTTTCTAACTTATGGCTGTCACACGCGAGTGAACGGGGCTATCTTAACCATGACCCGTTTAAAAATAATAACATTCTAAGGAACACAATCATTGTGCTACAGTGGTGTTTGGGTTTTCAAAAATAGAGGAAATCCAAGATTGTGCGTTTAAACAATCGAATGAGGCTGGTGTGTGGAATCGACCACTTTGAAGACATTCTTCGTACACCCAACAGAATCCACGCATCGTAAAGCATGCCCGCCCCCACTCCCCCCCTCCCACTCCCTCCTCGTCAGCTTCAGTGCGCTCTTGTTTTTTATGTTGTAGAGTGCATGTGCAGACTGCTCGTGTTGCACTGTCTGCGCTCGCCCATACACCTCCCACTCCGTTTGTTCCACCCCCTCCCTAGTTAGTACATTCCGAGTTTTACAGCCACTCTTGTACGTGGAAGTACACAAAACAGCTTAATTTGATCTGTTGGGAGGGGCAGGCTGGAAAGGGCAGTGGGGGTGAAAGACATTTGTCAGAGTTCTAGCCTGGCTTGTAGTCGCTGTCGGAAGTCAAGGATGGACAGGACACGGCAACGCTTTCCCTCCACACCCAGCACGGCATCTGTGCAAACAGCTAATAGACACACAAGAATATACAAACGACATGGTCAAACTCAGGGCTTTAAGTGGGATGAATAAACTGGAGGGTCTCTCAAAGGGGCGTGGCCGATGTAATTAAGGGCGTGAACGCACTCCAATATCTTAGGGTAGAGTTCACGTTATATAAAACTGCAGAAGAAAAGAAAAACTGAGCTTTTAATGGAGTGTTTTCAACTTTGCAGTCAGCCTCGCCATCATACTACTTCAAAGGGTCAGCTTTCTTATCTTTATGGGGCCATGTGTTTCAAATACATGGCCCCATAAAGACAACAAAGCTTTAACAACGGACGAAAGTGAAAGTGAGCCGTGGACATTAGATTTAAATGCTAAAAACTCTAACTTTCACAAATGCGAGACTGCTGCACGCCGCACACTGCTGCACGCCGCACACTGCTGCACGCCGCACACTGCTGCACGCCACACACTGCTGCACGCCACACTGCTGCACACTGCTGCACGCCGCACACTGCTGCACGCCGCACGCTGCTGCACGCTACACACTGCTGCACGCTACACACTGCTGCACGCCGTACACTGCTGCATGCCGCACACTGCTGCACGCCACACACTGCTGCATGCCTCACACTGCTACACAAAACACTGCTGCACGCCGCACACTGCTGCACGCCGCACACTGCTGCATGCCGCTGCACGCCGCGCGCTGCTGCACGCCGCGCACTGCTGCACGCCGCGCACTGCTGCACGCCGCGCACTGCTGCACGCCGCGCACTGCTGCACACTGCTGCATTACTCACTGCTGCACGCCGCACGGCACTGCTGCACGCCGCACACTGCTGCACGCCGCACACTGCTGCACGCCGCACACTGCTGCACGCCGCACAATGCTGCACGCACAATGCTGCGCACACTGCTGCATTACACACTGCTGCACGCCGCACACTGCTGCACGCCGCGCACTGCTGCACGCCGCGCACTGCTGCACGCCTCACACTGCTGCACGCCTCACACTGCTGCACGCCTCACACTGCTGCACGCCTCACACTGCTGCACGCCTCACACTGCTGCACGCCACACACTGCTGCACGCCACACACTGCAACACGAAACACTGCTGCACGCCACACACTGCTGCACGCCGCACACTGCTGCACGCCGCTGCACGCCACTCTGCTGTACACTGCTGCACGCCGCACACTGCTGCACGCCGCACACTGCTGCACGCCGCTGCACGCCACACACTGCTGCACGCCTCACACTGCTGCACGCCTCACACTGCTGCACGCCGCACACTGCTGCACGCCGCACACTGCTGCACGCCACACACTGCTGCACGCCACACACTGCCGCACGCCACTGCACGCCACACGCCGCTGCACACTGCTGCACACCACACACTGCTGCACGCCGCACACTGCTACACGAAACACCGCTGCATGCCACACACTGCTGCACGCCGCACACTGCTGCACGCCGCACACTGCTGCACGCCGCACACTGCTGCACGCCGCACACTGCTGCACGCCGCACACTGCTGCATTACTCACTGCTGCATGCTGCACACTGCTGCACGCCGCACACTGCTGCACGCTCCACACCGCTGCAACCCGCTGCACGCCACACACTGCTGCACGCCACACGCTGCTGCACGCCTCACGCTGCTGCACGCCTCACACTGCTGCACGCCGCACACTGCTGCACGCCGCACACTGCTGCACGCCGCACACTGCTGCACGCCACACACTGCTGCATGCTGCTGCACGCCGCACACTGCTGCACGCCGCACACTGCTGCACGCCGCACACTGCTGCACGCCGCACACTGCTGCACGCCCCACACTGCTGCACGCCCCACACTGCTGCACGCCCCACACTGCTGCACGCCCCACACTGCTGCACGCCCCACACTGCTGCACGCCCCACACTGCTGCACGCCCCACACTGCGGCACGCCCCACACTGCGGCACGCCCCACACTGCGGCACGCCCCACACTGCTACACGAAACACTGCTGCACGCCACACACCGCTGCACGCCGCACACCGCTGCACGTCGCTGCACGCCACACACTGCTGCATGCCTCACACTGCTACACGAAACACTGCTGCATGCCGCACACTGCTGCACGCCGCACACTGCTGCACGCCGCACGCTGCTGCACGCCGCACGCTGCTGCACGCCGCACGTTGCTGCACGCCGCACGCTGCTGCACGCCGCACGCTGCTGCACGCCGCACACTGCTGCACGCCGCACACTGCTGCACGCCGCACACTGCTGCACGCCGCACACTGCTGCACGCCGCATACTGCTGCATTACTCACTGCTGCATGCTGCACGACACTGCTGCACGCAGCCCACTGCTGCACGCCGCACACTGCTGCACGCCGCACACTGCTGCACGCCGCACAGTGCTGCACACCGCTGCAAGCCGCTGCATGCCGCACGCTGCTGCACGCCGCACGCTGCTGCACGCCGCACGCTGCTGCACGCCGCACGCTGCTGCACACCACACATTGCTGCACGCCGCACACTGCTGCACGCCGCACACTGCTGCACGCCGCACACTGCTGCACGCCGCACACTGCTGCACGCCGCATACTGCTGCATTACTCACTGCTGCATGCTGCACGACACTGCTGCACGCAGCCCACTGCTGCACGCCGCACACTGCTGCACGCCGCACACTGCTGCACGCCGCACAGTGCTGCACACCGCTGCAAGCCGCTGCATGCCTCACACTGCTGCACGCTGCTGCACGCCGCACGCTGCTGCACACCACACATTGCTGCACGCCACACACTGCTGCACGCCACACACTGCTGCACGCCGCACACTGCTGCATGCAGCTGCACGCCGCACACTGCTGCACGCCGCACACTGCTGCACGCCGCACACTGCTGCACGCCGCACACTGCTGCACGCCCCACACTGCTGCACGCCCCACACTGCTGCATGCCACACACTGCTGCATGCCACACACTGCTGCGCGCCGCACACTGCCGCGCACCGCACACTGCTGCACGCCACACACTGCTGCACGCCACACACTGCTGCACGCCGCTGCACGCCACACTGCCGCACACTGCTGCATGCCGCACAGCTGCACGCCACACACTGCTGCACGCCGCTGCACGCCACACACTGCTGCATGCCTCACACTGCTACACGAAACACTGCTGCATGCCGCACACTGCTGCACGCCGCACACTGCTGCACGCCGCACACTGCTGCACGCCGCACACTGCTGCACGCCGCACACTGCTGCACGCCGCACACTGCTGCACGCCGCACACTGCTGCACGCCGCACAATGCTGCACACTGCTGCACATTGCTGCATTACTCACTGCTGCATGCTGCACGACACTGCTGCACGCCGCACACTGCTGCACGCCGCACACTGCTGCACGCCGCACACTGCTGCACGCCGCACACTGCTGCAAGCCGCTGCACGCCACACACTGCTGCACACCACACGCTACTGCATGCCGCACACTGCTGCACGCCGCACACTGCTGCACTCCACACACTGCTTTTATGCGAGTTTATGCTACTGACATTGTAAATGACAATGCCTTTTATTTGTTTTAAAACCAAAACATAAATAAAAGGCATTGTAATTTTACAATGCCAATAGCTCAAAATCTTATAAATGCGAGACCTATTGCATTGCAAATGCTTGTTTAAATCAATAGGATGTTGTTGCTGGCTGTTCTTTTCAAAACTGTAGTGAACCTACAGGAATTGTAGCCCAGTTTCAGGGCCCGGTCCTGTGTAAAGTGCTGTGAGTGGTTCAGACTGCTTTTGCAAACTACTGTTATTTACATCTGCCAACTGTTGGACAGGCCACCCGAAGGGCTTGCTCCCTCCCCGCATGACAGGGCCTAGGCCCCGGCCCGCCAGGCGTGACCCACACGAATCACCCGCACCCCGTCTCCCGACGGAACTCCTGCCCCCGGACCTCCATGTATCACGGGACCGAGCCACAACCGGCTCCCCCGGCCGGATCAAGCCGCCATCTTGGGCCCTGCGCCACGAGGCCGCGTGGCCTCCACCCGACCCTAACCCTGGGCCTGGCCGGCCCCGGCATCCCGGCACCACCTTCCACCCAGGAGGTGAGCGGACCACTTGGCAGGTCAATGGGAGAACGAAGCGTCAAGGGCTCTCCCCCGCCAGGTGCCGATCGCCTCCAGCTCCCCCAGGCGCTGGCTCCACCCCCTGCTGGGTGTCTGGACACCTTCATCCCGGACCCTCCGACCTCCAAGTGCGAGGGTCCGGACATCAAAGGGCGCCAGACCTATAACTAGGGCAGCTCCGGAGCAGGACGGCAGTTGTATCCTGGAGTCGAGAGACACCGAGAGAACTCAGCCTTGACGGACTACTGGCGCTGCCGTAGCCCTATCTTGTGAACTATCGTCCTGCCTGCTGGCGCTGCCGCGGCCTTCTGCAACATCCATCCTCGTCGGGACCTGCTGGCGCTGCCGCGGCCCGTTGTAACGACCATCCTCACCGGGACCTGCTGCCGCGGACCGTGCATCGACCATCTCTCCGGGACCTGCTGCCGCGGACCGTGTATCAACCATCTTCACCGGGACCTGCTGGCGCTGCCGCGGACCGTGTATCATCCATCTTCACCGGGACCTGCTGGCGCTGCCGCGGCCCGTCCCAGCTAGAACACCGAGCTCGAGGATTGTGAGCTATCCACCATACCACCTCAACTACCAAGACTGGTAACCAGACTGTCCCGCTACCCCCTTTCCCCATCTTGAGAGACTTGAATCGAGGGGACCCCTGAGTCCAGACCTCCTTGTACCTTCCATCGTACCGTAAGAAATTGCCTATAAAGAACTCTAAAGCTTCTCCTTGTGTGGTGTCTGTCTGTGAGGGGGAAGTTATTTATCTGTACGATCGCTGGAGACGGCTCTCCCCGGAGACCTCTCCCCTTGTCCTCGGCCGACCCTCCCGGTCCGTCTAACATTGGTGGCCAGCGGCGCGATCCGAATCAACGCGTAATCGTACAGAGAGTAGCTCACCCCACGACAAAACCACGATGTCAGCCAAAGATAGCGGTTCCACTGAAAAGTTCCAAATGGATAAGTTGGAAGAATATAACCACCGCGAACTTAAACAATTCTGCATGGAACTAGGCATTGCTACCACCGGCCTGAGTACCAAAGACGATTTAAAGCGCGCCCTTGAGTCGTGGGCGGAAACTGGGGTCACCGGATCCCCCGACCAAAACAGTGTCGCACCAGAGGGGAACGCCACGGCTCCCGAGGAGCGGGGAACGGGCCTCTCGCAGGAGGAGATCCAAGAAAGAGAAAGAACCAGATTACATGAGTTGGAAATGGCACGACTCAAGATGGACGGAGAACTAAAGTTAGCCGAGCAGAAACTAAATCTAGAACATCTGCGGCTCCGAGAAGAGCGAGAAGAAAAACAGAGACAGAGAGAGCTCGAGGAAAAAAGAATAACACTCGAACACGAGCGCAAACTGGCGGAAATAGAACTCCGGAAACAGAATAAAGAACCGGGGGTGCCTGAGCGACCGCACACCCCGGGAGCAACCGAGAAAAAAGTCCACATCCCCAAGGATGTTGTCCGAGAATATGTCCGAGAGGACGACATACAACAATGGTTCAAGGCCTACGAGATCGCCATGACCTCCCACCGGATCGACCGGAGTGATTGGGGAGCCGGACTATGGGGGAGGTTCGTCAACGAAGGCCGCGATGCCCTATTGCAGCTCCCAGATCACCAGATGTCGTCCTACGACCACATGAAGGCTGCCCTCCTCACCCGCTACGGCCTCACGCCCGAGATGTACCGTCAGAGGTTCAGAGACTGCACCCGGATCCCGGGTACAACTTGGGTGGAGTACGTCAACTATTTCAGCCGAGCCTTCGAGGGTTGGATCAAGGGGAGCCATGTAACGACCTACGAGCAACTCTTTAACCTTATGGTATGGGAGCACCTGTCGAACAACTGTTTCGTCGAGCTCAGGCAGCACCTCCTCGACAGTAAATTGACTGACCCCCGGCAGCTCGCCGCCAAAGCTGACCGATGGGAAAGCACCCGAGTGGGCCGGAGAGGACCGCACGAGCAAAACCGAAACAACCAAGGCCAGCACCGTCCCCGGGGAGGAGGAGGAGGAGGCCAGGGGCGAGGGAGAGACACCATCCCGGCAACACCCGTGGCCAGCACCCCGCCCCCGGCCGGGCGGGGCAACCCCCCGATGCGCCCGGGGTTCCGAGCCAACGTCACGTGCCACCGATGCCAGCGAGTCGGCCACTACGCCAATGACCCGAGCTGCCCGCAGAACCAAACACCAAAGCCCTGCCAGGTAGCGGCCGCCGCCCTGGGGGAAGAACGACTATCGGAGGAACAGGAAGAATATGAGCCGGCCCAGCAAGAGTGGGAACCGGCCGCCATGGTTCTAGCATGCCTAGGGGGAAAGGACATGGTTCCGCGGGCCCCCCTACCCGCCAACACCCGGAAATATGGCCAATGGGTGACCATTAATGGACGTCGGGCCGAGGCCTTACGTGACACAGGCGCCAGTGTGACGGCCGTCCGCTGTCACCTGGTGAAGCCCGAGCAGATCCTGCCGAACATTCTCTGCCCCGTCCGCGTCCGCTCAGCCGACAATTCCGAGAGTCTGTGTCAAATGGCCTGCGTCCCCTTCGAATGGGAAGGGGTCTCCGGCCTGTTGAAGGTGACGGTCCGGGATGATGCACCCGTGGACTGCCTCCTGGGGAATGACCTTGAGAGTTCCCCGTGGGCCACCGTCGAAAGAAGAGAGCACCTGGGGATGCTGGGCCTCCCGGACTGGGCCTGCATAACCACCCGGTCCATGGCCGCCCGTGCCGTCCCCCGATCAGAAGATCCAGAATGGCCAGCACCTCCGCCCCCGGTCGCCCCAGTAGAGGACCACGACGAGACCAACCCCCCAGAACCAACGGCCGAAGGGGTCGCGCAACCCCAGGACCTTCCCGGCCTGGCTCAGTGGCGTCAAGAAGGGGGGCCCACCCAAGAGCAGTTCCGCCAGGAGCAAAAGACCTGCCCCTCCCTCGAGGGGCTCCGCCAGCAAGCCAGCGCCCAGAGCGCAGGGGACTCCACCGGAACTCATTGGGTCTATTGGGATAACGACCTGCTATACAGCGAACAAAGAATCGCAGAACTAGGGGCCAGTCGAGTGCTGGTGGTGCCTCTCCGCTTCAGAGACTTCCTACTAACTCTGGCCCACGATGTCCCCCTGGCTGGACACCTGGGCCAGGACAAAACCTACAGTCGCCTAGTGACTCACTTTTTCTGGCCGAAGATGCGGAACGACGTCCTTAACCATTGCCGGTCCTGCCCCACGTGTCAAGCCAGTGGGAAGAGCGGCCGTAAGCTGAAAGCCCCTCTGCAACCCTTCCCAGTGGTCACCACCCCGTTCGAGAGGGTAGGAATAGACATTGTGGGGCCCCTGGACCCCCGCACGGCACAAGGACATAGGTTCATCCTGGTACTGGTGGACCACGCCACCCGCTACCCCGAGGCGGTGCCCCTACGAACTGTAACAGCCCCGGTGGTTGGCCGGGCCCTAATGGGGATCTTCTCCCGAGTGGGCTTCCCCCGAGAAGTCGTCAGCGACCGAGGCACGAACTTTATCTCGAAATATATGAAGTCCCTCTGGCAACAGTGCGGGGTCACCTACCGATTCACGACCCCCTATCACCCCCAAGGGAACGGACTAGTGGAGCGATTCAACCGCACCCTCAAGGGGATGATTGGGGGATTGGAAGAGCCCCTCCGTCGCCAGTGGGATGTACTACTCCCGTGCCTCCTCTTCGCCTATCGAGAAGTTCCCCAGAAGTCCCTCGGCTTTAGCCCTTAAAAAACTCCTGTACGGGCACCCTGTGCGAGGGCCCCTCGGCCTAGTCAAAGAAGGTTGGGAGATGGCCCCCCTAAAGACCCCTCCAGACGTCTTCAAGTACCTCCTGGCCCTCCGCAATCAGACCCGACGCTTCAGGGAGATGGCAAAAGCGAACCTCGAGGCCAGTCAGGAGGACATGAAAAAATGGTACGATCACAATGCCTCCTCCGTCGAGTTCGAACCTGGTCAACAAGTGTGGGTGATGTCCCCCACCGAACCATGTGCCTTGCAAGATAAGTGGACGGGGCCCTTCAAAGTGGTCGAGCGCAAAAGCCCCGTCACTTACCTCATCGACATGGGGACCCCCCGGAACCCCCTTCGGGTCCTCCACACCAACAGACTCAAACCACACTTTGTGCGCTCAGAACTCAGCCTCCTGATGGCTACGGACAGTGGGGCGGAGGAAGACTCCGAACCCCTCCCGGATCTCCTGAAGACTCAGGAGAACGACGGTTCCGTGGACGGGGTCCGGCTCTCCGATGCCCTCACCCCAGAGCAACGCCAGAGCTGCCGGGACCTCCTACTGCGGTTCGCTACACTGTTCTCCCTCACCCCCGGGATCACCCCTTGGTGCTTGCACGACGTGGACACCGGGGACAGTCCCCCTGTCCGACACCGGGCCTACCGCGTGCCAGATCGGGTACGGGCCTGCATCCAAGAGGAAGTGGCCAAAATGCTCACGATCGGGGTCATCGAGCCCTCGGACAGCCCCTGGGCCAGCCCAGTTGTACTGGTCCCCAAAGCCGCTGCCCCCGGCACCACGCCTGAACTGAGATTCTGCGTCGACTACCGGGGCTTAAACGCTGTCACCCGGACCGACGCTCATCCTATCCCCCGAGCAGATGAATTGATCGACCGGCTGGGGGCCGCCCGCTATCTCAGCATCTTCGACCTAACAGCGGGATACTGGCAGATCGGTCTCACACCCCGGGCTCAGGAACGGTCTGCCTTCTCTACCCCCGATGGCCACTACCACTTCAAGGTCATGCCCTTCGGCATGAAGAATGCCCCCGCTACTTTTCAACGTCTAGTGAACCAGGTCTTGGCGGGGCTCGAGGAGTTCAGCGCTGCCTACCTGGACGATATCGCGGTGTACAGCCGCCACTGGTCCGACCACCTCCTCCACCTCCAAGAGGTCCTGCAGGCCCTCCAGCGGGCCGGCCTCACGATTAAGGCTGGCAAATGCCAAATTGGTCAAGGGTCCGTGACCTACCTCGGGCACCAGGTGGGAAGCGGACTGGTGGCCCCGCTGCAACCTAAAATTGCTGCCATCCAGTCCTGGCAGCCCCCCGTCACCCAGACCGAGGTCCGAGCCTTCTTGGGACTCACCAGCTACTACCGGCGGTTCGTGAGGGACTACGGCAGCATTGTGGGGCCCCTCACGGGTCTCACGTCCAAAAACCAGCCGAAGCGGATTAATTGGACCACCGACTGTCAAGCGGCCTTCGAAAAGCTGAAGGCCGCCCTGTGCACCGCCCCTGTGCTCCAGGCCCCCGATTACAGTCGGGAATTCATTGTACAGACAGACGCCTCCGACCACGGCATCGGAGCGGTTCTTTCCCAACTGAACCCCGAGGGCCATGACCAGCCGGTGGCCTTCATCAGCAGACGCCTCCTGGCCCGAGAACAGCGCTGGAGCACAATCGAGAGGGAGGCCTTCGCAGTGGTGTGGGCCCTCAAAAAGCTCCGGCCCTATCTCTTCGGTACCCACTTCCGGGTACAAACCGACCATCGACCCCTGCAGTGGCTGATGCAGATGCGGGGGGAGAACCCCAAACTATTGCGCTGGTCCATCTCCCTGCAGGGAATGGACTTCACCGTGGAACACCGACCGGGCCAAGACCACGCCAACGCAGATGGCCTGTCACGCTTCTTCCGCCTCGACGAGGAGAGTCCCCAGGAAGATGGGTGACTCTCCCCGCCTTCAGCTGGGGGGGACGCATGTTGGACAGGCCACCCGAAGGGCTTGCTCCCTCCCCGCATGACAGGGCCTAGGCCCCGGCCCGCCAGGCGTGACCCACACGAATCACCCGCACCCCGTCTCCCGACGGAACTCCTGCCCCCGGACCTCCATGTATCACGGGACCGAGCCACCACCGGCTCCCCCGGCCGGATCAAGCCGCCATCTTGGGCCCTGCGCCACGAGGCCTCCACCCGACCCTAACCCTGGGCCTGGCCGGCCCCGGCATCCCGGCACCACCTTCCACCCAGGAGGTGAGCGGACCACTTGGCAGGTCAATGGGAGAACGAAGCGTCAAGGGCTCTCCCCCGCCAGGTGCCGATCGCCTCCAGCTCCCCCAGGCGCTGGCTCCACCCCCTGCTGGGTGTCTGGACACCTTCATCCCGGACCCTCCGACCTCCAAGTGCGAGGGTCCGGACATCAAAGGGCGCCAGACCTATAACTAGGGCAGCTCCGGAGCAGGACGGCAGTTGTATCCTGGAGTCGAGAGACACCGAGAGAACTCAGCCTTGACGGACTACTGGCGCTGCCGTAGCCCTATCTTGTGAACTATCGTCCTGCCTGCTGGCGCTGCCGCGGCCTTCTGCAACATCCATCCTCGTCGGGACCTGCTGGCGCTGCCGCGGCCCGTTGTAACGACCATCCTCACCGGGACCTGCTGGCGCTGCCGCGGACCGTGCATCGACCATCTCTCCGGGACCTGCTGGCGCTCCCGCGGACCGTGTATCAACCATCTTCACCGGGACCTGCTGGCGCTGCCGCGGACCGTGTATCATCCATCTTCACCGGGACCTGCTGGCGCTGCCGCGGCCCGTCCCAGCTAGAACACAGAGCTCGAGGATTGTGAGCTATCCACCATACCACCTCAACTACCAAGACTGGTAACCAGACTGTCCCGCTACCCCATTTCCCCATCTTGAGAGACTTGAATCGAGGGGACCCCTGAGTCCAGACCTCCTTGTACCTTCCTTCGTACCGTAAGAAATTGCCTATAAAGAACGCTAAAGCTTCTCCTTGTGTGGTGTCTGTCTGTGAGGGGGAAGTTATTTATCTGTACGATCGCTGGAGACGGCTCTCTCCGGAGACCTCTCCCCTTGTCCTCGGCCGACCCTCCCGGTCCGTCTAACACCAACATCTGGTTTCAAGGGAAAGGACATGACACATTAATTTGGCATATTTATTTTCCTTTGTTTTGTGAGATTATGGAGATGAGCTTTATTGCCATAAAATCATGTTGGTGGAGGAATAGCTTACATAGAATCACCTTAGGCACTCCACTTTGAGCAAAAGAAAAGCATGCCAAAAAGAAATTGCATTTGAGAAAGAAACATTTTGGCACATAATGCTATGGCTTTGGTATGGGGCTCTTGTTTTGGCATATCTGATACATTGTGGGAACCAGATGTGTATGCCTGTATTTTTGTACAAAAACCCACTACGATTATATGATAGACAAGGCTGTTAGGTTGCCCCAAATGTGCCTGCTGTCAGTAGGCTTCCATTGATGTGCTCAGTTTTGATTCAAAGCTCCTAGGTGTAGACTGGCTCTTAAAATAGCACCTAATCACTTACCAACCAGATGCAGGGAAATTAGTTTTAAGGACAATTAAACATTTCCTAGCTATTGTAACAGAAAGTTCCAATTCTATTAAGGACTCTGAGGCAAGGTTGAGGTTATTATTTCTTCTTTATTTTTACAGCAGCCATGTTAAAACAAAACACTTAACACTTGGGCTTCATTTCCCATGAGTTCAAACGGCAACAAAGTTCTAGAACCAGAAAGTCCATCCAATCAGGAACCTCCATATGAAATAATCGGTGTTTCCCTTCCTCGGACTTCCTCTTTCTTCCTGCGAACAAGCCTCCTGTGGAAAATCATCACTCCTGTTCAGAAGATTCCGTCCCTGCAACCAAAGAATGTGTGTGAGAAACCTGGAATTCCGTTATCACCCACAAAACAGACAGTACTCAGGCCGGGCAAGTATCGTTTGACTGTACTTTCCGCCCATGCTCAAGCCAGGAGGCCTGCTGCGTTTCACGAAGGGCCCGGGACTCCCAATCGAGCCCTGTAATCCTCCACGCCATCAGCAGGAGACTGTCCCTCGATATCAGGGGATGAGGATTGCCAGCTGGATTGCTCAGGAGATGAGGTGATGGGCGTACACAGATTGGAGAAGCCCAAGAAAGGTCCATCAGAACTGAAAACCAAACTTGCGACTTCCGGGCGTAATCACCACCACCTCTGCTTGTTGACGGCGCACTTGGGTGGTGAGCCGCATAATCATGGCGAACTGGGGAAATGCATAGCCCTACTCCGTTCCCCAGTCCTGGAGGAAGGCCTTGGTCGCCACTGCTCCTGGGTCAGGCCGCCAGCTGAAGTAGCGGGGAAGTTGGTGATCGAGGTGTGAAGCAAACAACTCAATCGTGAAGGGGTCCCAAAGCGTGAGGAGGGATTGGAACATCAGCAGGAACAGTTTCCACAGGCTTGAGTCTGACAGGTGACGGGATTGCCCATCAGTCTCCTGATTGACTGAACCCAGGAGATGCTCTGCGGTCACCAAGACCTAATGTGCCAGAGAGAACTCCCAGAAATCCTTGGCTAGGTCCGCAAGGGCCTTGGACAGAGTGCCCCCCAGATGATTGATGTAACGAACCGCCACCAAATTGTTCATCTTTAGTAAGACGCAAGAGTGGGCCTGTTCCCTGGTCCAGCAAGGGACAGCAAAGGAGCCCGTCATGAGTTCCAGGCAATTGATATGGAGGGATTGCTCCTCTGCGGACCAGATGCCTCAGGTAGTAAACTCGACACAACAGGCTCCCCAGCCTGAACTGCTGGTGTTCGATTCGATGACCAGATCCGGGCAAGAACCGAAAATGGCGCGCCCGTTCCATGTGTCCATGTGGGACAGCCACCACTTGAGCTCCACCCTGGCCTCCTCGTAAAGTGGCACCTGCTGCGTATAAGTCAGTCCCCGATGCAGATGAGACGCCTTGAGTCGTTGGAGTGCCCGGAAACGGAGGGGTCCAGGGAAGATGACCTGAATTGTAGACTATAAGAGCCTCACCACCCTGGCGATATTGTGCAGGGAGGTCAGAGGCTTCGCCAGCATCCTTCTGACTTTGTGTCTGATTTTCGCAATTTTCCTGGAAGGCAGGCTCAACGTAGCCCCCACTGAAATTATGACGAACTCTAAAAAGGTGATCGTCTGTGAGGGTTTCAGGTTGGACTTTGCTAGGTTGATGACAAAGCCCAGTTCCTGTAGCAGTACCACCGCGTATCCCAGCTAGCTGGAAAGAGGGTGTGGAGATTGGTGCCCGAACGACATATCGTCCAGGTACATAATCAATTGAAGACCCCTCGCTCTCAGATGTTCTACCACTGGGTGAAAACCTTAGTAAAACACCACGGAGCCGACGACCGACCGAAGGGCAGCGAGGTGAACTCAAAAGTTTGGTTTCGCCATTGGAATTGGAGAAAGCTGTTGCGGTGGAAAGATTGGGACTGTAGGATAAGCGTCCTTGAGGTGCAGGTGGGCCATCCAATCGTTTGACCAGAGGAGATTGCAGGTGAATCCTCTCTATTTTGAAGTGGCAGTAAACCACCCACTTGTTGAACTCCCTGAGGTTTATAACCGGGCGTTGAACCCATCCTGCTTCTGCACTGAGAAGAGATTGCTTAAGAACCCCCTGGGGTGAGGTGTGGTGTGACAAATCGCTCCTCTGGCTAGAAGTTCCCAGACCTCCTGATTTATGAGGGCGGCCTCCTGCCTTGAGAAGTGTAGGGGTCGGGGAGGGGAACCTGGATGAGAGAACTGTAAAATTCTACTTGAAACCCCTGCACGATCTGCAGAACCCATGCATCTGAGGTGACCTCCCACCAGGTGTCTAAGAAATGGGCCAGGCGAACCCCCCCCAGATGATCACATGAAACTATCAAGGCACTCACCGTGGGAGTTGGCGGCTCCTCTGCTGCGGGCGCCGTTCGCTGTCCTTTGTGTTAGGAGCGACACTTGGTGGAGTAGAACAACCCCATGCCCCCGAAGTGTGATTAGTCCTGCCACTGTCCTCTCTGGGAGGGTTGTCCTCTACACGGCGGCCCCGGAGAAAACCCGTGCGTTGAAGATCCGCTTCACTATGGATTGGGCCTTGTCCAGGGAATTAAAAATGGACACAAACTTACTAAGTTCTTTGATGAAGGGATCGACTATAAATCCTCCTTGCTCTGCCTCTGATGTGGCTAGCTCACCCAGTTTGGGGTCCAGCTTAATAAGCAAGGACATGCGCCTTTTTACATAGAGATGGTGCAGTTGGCGTTTCATAGAAATATTATTGCCCATTGCGCCCAGCTAGATAGGACATCAGGGGGGATCAATGCCACGGAGGCTTTTGCATCCTCCGCCATATTAAAAATTGTAATTAACCAACAGTGGAGATGGAAATGCAGCAGAGAATGGCACAATCTTTGGAAGATAATGACTAATGATGGGGCACACCTTGGTAACCAACCCTGAGGGGTAGATAACTATTCTGTATGATGATTGATAACTGTGACTCTCTTAGTTTGTTTTGACTTCATGGTAATAAATCAATAAAAATATATTTTAAAAAGAAAAATTGTAACTAACGGGCCAGTGATATCCATTTATTTATATAGGCATGACCTCCAAAAGCGGTTGGAGCGTCAATGGAGAGGGAGGGGGTTAGCCCCCAAGAACGCCTTCTTTCATCTGGCGAAGGCGCCTAGATCTACACCATCAGAATCGAAACGTTGCGTGGATTCTTGGGTGTGGGTGGCGATGGCCTCCTGGATGTTTGGGGGCAAAGGTATCAAATAGGTTGCATACACTTACATTGTACATACATTTCAAGTAGTAAGTGATATTATTGTCAGATATTCATTTATGTTTATATTAAACTACAAGAGGTAAAATTCACACCAAACATTAGTTTGAGACATGTCACTATATATATATATATATATATATATATATATATATATATATATATATATATATATATATATATATATATATATATATATATATATATATATATACACATACACATACACATACACATACACACACACAAAGCCCCTCCAGTCAAGAAAAGGAGGAGGCCACACAGGGAGTAGATTCAGAAACGTTTATTCCACACAGCTTAAGGCATGATGCATTTCGGCTAATAAAGCCTTCCTCGGATGCCACTGTAGTAATCAGGATGCTGCCCCACCTGCGCTCTCCTGTTGGTGAGAGCACCGGCCAACCCCTGTCACATGACCGCACATCAGAAGCAGTGTAGTATACACTGCAACTCCCAGAAACCACCTCACCGGGATAGATGCTGCGCGGGGATGGACATGATGAATTCTGTCCAGATGAAATAAAATGCTGGGCAGGACTGGCGCAGAGTGTCCGAAATGAAAGAATCCTGGATGACAAAGTGTCCCAAAACGCTTCCTTATCTCCCCATTTACGTCCCAGCCTCATGAAATAAGGATCAAACAGGCCATGAGCAGGAAAACAATGTGGCCTGTTCTACGTGAAATCACGATCTGTAGTACACAGCAGCCTTGAAAATTCTCACTCTTACAGCGGGCTGAAGTAATCCGAATTCTCGGGAGACTAAACAAACTGCAACAGCAGACTCCAGCAATACTTCAGCCACTTGGCAGGACGGAGCCTCGTAACACGCCACTGGACAGCGTGAAAACATGCACAAAGCCCCTCCAGTCAAGAAAAGGAGGAGGCCACACACGGAGTAGATTCAGAAACGTTTATTCCACACAGCTTAAGGCATGATGCATTTCGGCTAATAAAGCCTTCCTCGGATGCCACTGTAGTAATCCGGATGCTGCCCCACCTGCGCTTTCAAATAGTCCTGCGCTCTCCTATTGGTGAGAGCACTAGCCAACCCCTGTCACATGACCGCGCATCAGAAGCAGTGTAGTATACACTGCAACTCCCAGAAACCACCTCACCGGGATAGATGCTGCGCGGGGATGGACATGATGAATTCTGTCCAGATGAAATAAAATGCTGATATTCATTTGTTTATATTCAACTACAAGAGGTAAAATTCAGACCAAACATTAGTTTGAGTATGTGTATGTGTATATATATATATATATTACCTACTGGCGGTCGCCAGTAGGTAGTTATAGTTAGGACCACGTTTCCATAGGAAATCCTCAACATTCTATTTTGAATAACTTTGGCGCCGGTTGACGAATCCTCGCAAAATTTTCAAAACTAATGGGGCGCTACGCTCCGCTCCTACCCTGAAAGTCTCGGGGTGATTCGTCAAGCGGGGGCTGAGAAAAAAGGGGGGTCCCAAAACGCGTTTTCCCCATGCATTTTTCCATAGGACCTTTAGACACAGCTACAGCCCGAACGGCTGAACAGAGTTACTTGAAATTTGGCAGAGAGGTAGTCTACAGGTCAAGGATGTGCCTTTTGTAGGTTTGGTGTAAATCTGTTAAGTATTTCCTAAGAAAATAGCATTTAAATCAATATATATATCTGTAAGCGCGCTCCGAGCGCGCACCGTAAGCTTACCGTACGCGTACGGTGCCGTGCGCGAGCGCGATTCTGATTGGCAGTTAGATCTTAGTAAACATTCGAATCGGTCGAAACCAGGAAGTGTCGGCCGCCATTTTCTCTCTCGCACTCCGATGGGGGGAGGGAAAACAAAGTTGGATAACATGAAAAGGGGCAGGCTAGACAGCTCCTGACCCCCTAGCCTTGGTCAGGGTGTCCCAGAAGGACCCCAAAGGCCAAAAATTAAATGTTTTTTTTTTTTTTTTTTAAACGCCGAATGCGCTTACCGTACGCGTACGGCAAAAAATAAATAAAAAAAAAACAAACTCCACATATTCTCCCCCCCGTCTGCAAAAGGTGCCCGCAGGGCACCTTTTGTGCATGGCATATTAACAAGATGAACATTTAATAGATAACCTTTCACAACGAAGCGCATAATATGTCCTCCGTGTGCGGACGGTGCGCGAAGCGCATTGTGCGTACATGGCCCATCCAGCGTAACGTGGGCACGCGGTGCGCTACGCGCACCGCGTGCTCACCGTGCGTGCACGGCACTAACTGCGTAAAGTGGGTGCGCGGTGCGCGAAGCGCACCGCTTGCGCACGGAACGAACTGCGTGAAGTGGGCGCGCACGGCACGAACAGCGTAAAGTAACTTAGCATTTAAAAAAACGTACAAATTCACTGAAAAAACCATAGGTTTCACACACGTTATAGTTAGGAATTAGCATTTAAAAAACCTTGCAAATTCACTGAAAAAACCATAGGTTTCACACAAGTTCTAGTTAGCTGTACATTTCACTCGTAAAAAACCAATGAAATTCCACGTTATAGTTAGTGCAGGCAACTATAACTCACGCGACCGCAATCCTCTGCTGATGCTAATACTGTATTTAGACACTTATTTGCCCATGTCTTCTTCCATTAAATTTTAGCTATACATATATTACAAATATTTTTTTTTCATAAAGACACATATGTCATCAGCAGAGGATTGCGGTCGCGTGAGTTATAGTTGCCTGCACTAACTATAACTTGGAATTTCATTGGTTTTTTACGAGTGAAATGTACAGCTAACTATAACTTGTGTGAATCCTATGGTTTTTTCAGTGAATTTATATATATGAGTTAGGACCGTGTTTCCATAGGAAATCTGAAAATTCTATTTTGAATAACTTTGGCGCCGGTTGACGAATCCTCGCGAAATTTTCAAAACTAATGGGGCGCTCCGCTCAGCTCCTACCCTGAAAGTCTCGGAGTGATTCGTCAAGCGGGGGCGGAGAAAAAAGGGGGGTCCCAAAACGCATTTTCCCATAGGACCTTTAGTCGAAGGTACAGCCCGAACGGCTGAACAGAATTACTTGAAATTTGGCAAAGAGGTAGTCCTCGGGTCAGGCATGTGCCTTTTGCATATATGGTGTCAATCTATTCAGTAGTTCCTGAGAAAATTGCATTTAAAAGTACATAAATATCTATAAGCGCGCGCCCTAACGGGCGCGAGCGCAATTCTGATTGGTGGTTACATGTCAGTCAACATTCGAATCGGTCGAAATCAGGAAGTGTCGGCCGCCATTTTGAGTGTTTGGTGTGTGACAGTGAAAAAGAAAGGTGGTGAACGTGAAAAGGGGGCAGGGTAGAGAGTTCCTGATCCCCTAGCCTTTGTCAGGGGGTCCCTGAAGCATTTAAAAAAAACGTACAAATTCACTTAAAAAACCATAGGTTTCACACACGTTATAGTTAGGAATTAGCATTTAAAAAACCTTGCAAATTCACTTAAAAAAACCATAGGTTTCACACATGTTATAGTTAGCTGGACATTTCACTCGTAAAAAACCAATGAAATTCCCCCGTTATAGATAGTTCAGATAACTATAACTCGCGCGACCGCCACTCTATCACAAGGATGATGTCATCAGTGATGTCATGAGTGATGCCACTGACCATGTCATGAGTGATGTAATATGTGACGTCATGAGCAGTGGATTGCGGGCGTGCGAGTTATAGTTATCTGAACTAACTATAACGGGGGAATTTCATTGGTTTTTTACGAGTGAAATGTCCAGCTAACTATAACATGTGTTTTTTAAGTGAATATATATATATATAGATTCACTGAAAAAAACATAGGTTTCAGACATGTTATAGTTAGGAATTAGCATTTAAAAAACCTTAGAAATTCACTGAAAAAACTATAGGTTTCAGGGGCGTTATAGTTAGCTGGACATTTCACTCGTACAAAACCATTGAAATTCCCCCGTTATAGTTAGTTCAGCTAACTATAACTTGCGCGCCCGCAATGCACTGCTGATGACGTCACATATTACATCACTCATGCCATCACTGATGACATCTCAAATGACATCACTAATGACATCATCCTTGTGATAGAGTGGCAGACCTCCTCTCACCCTAATATAACCTTTGATACACACACTCAAAAATAGAAACTAACATTTTCTAAACAATGGTCATAACAGTACCAGTTACAACAACCTATTCAGTATTTCTAAGATCTACATACACATCCACTCATACACCAACAGTCCTATATAGTCACTCATACATGTACTCACTCATCATATGTACTCATACACCTATACATCCTGTTACACACCGCCACTCATCCATAGAGTTACTCACACACAGTCACTCATGCTAATAAAGAATCAAACATCCATTTACTTGCATATACAGTTATACACACACCAGCACACTTACTTCTACAGAAAGTTACACATACTTACTCTTTTAAAAAATCACTTAAAGAAACACATACTTATTCATACAGGAACTCTTCCAGTCTCTCACATATACTCACTTATATACAGCAATACACACATATACTAGTTTCAAACATATGTAGTTACTTATAAAGACACTATTGAGACAGTCATTCACTCACTAACACACCCATACACACACTCATCCACCCATACAGTCCTGCACACATACTGTCTTCAACACATACAAACAGTGACGTACTCATTCATGCATCTATGCACGAAGCAATACCCTCCACTGAAAAATTTACATTTTGGGGAGGGGTGCGCGTGGCCCCCCTCCCAGGCCACTTGTAGCCCCGGGGACCCCATCCCCCGGGGCTGGCCCTCTCTGTTGGGGACCGCGGGGGGTCCCCAATCCCCCCCCCCCCACGGTCACGCCGGCTCCCCGCCTCCTGTGGAAGCCGGCATTGCTTTTCCACACGGGGAGCTGCTAAGCTGCAGCTCCCCCTGTGGAAAAGCATTTTGCTTTGCTATTTGGAAGAGAGAGCAGGTTTCCTGCTCTCTCTTCCAAATAGCAAAGCTATTTGCTATGACAGGGCGGGAGCTGCGAGGCCCCCTTCCCATCTTTTACAAAGCCCCGGGGGGTGGCGGTCCCCGGGGCTGCGGGGGGGGGGGGGTTGTGTGGCCCCCCCCCCCCGCAATTTTAATAAAGTTGAGCCCCGGGGGGTGGCGGTCCCCGGGGCTCGGGGGGGCCTTAGAGGCCCCCCACATTAAACTATTAAGCCCCGGGGGTGGTGGTCCCGGGGCAGTGTGGGGGGATTTAACCCCCCCACACATTATTTTATCATGCCCCTGGGATTTGGCCCCCCCCCCCCCCCCCCCGGGGGCTAATTAGCATTGAAGCGCGGGAGTCCACGCTTTGTTTTTTTTGATCAGCAGGATCCGCGCACGCAGCATGGATTTTGCCGATTTAAAAAAATATATATATATATATATTTTTGGGGGGGTTTTGGGGGTCCTTGTGGGACCCCCTGAGCAGGCCTAATGGGTCAGGGTGTTTCTACCCTGCCCCCTTTTCGCGTTTTGTGCGTTTGTTTATTAGGTTTCTAGTGCCTCGATTCTACCGAGGCACAAAATGGCTGCCAACACTGCCTGATTTGGAGTGTTGACAGCCAATTAGAATACAGCTCGTGCACGGCAGGGTGCGCGGATCCAGCACGGCCATAGATATATATGTGATTTTGATCTTGATTTTCTCAGGAACTACTGAACGGATTTACACCATTTAAGCAAAAGGCACGACTCTGAACCAAGGTCTACCTTTCTGCCAAATTTGGTGTAATTCCGTTCAGCAGTCCGGGCTGTAGCTGCCACTAACGGTCCATATGGAAAATTGCATGGGGAAAACACGTTTTGGGACCCCCCCTTTTTTCTCAGCCCCCGCTTGACGAATCACCCCGAGACTTTTCAGGATCGGAGCGGGCCACGAGTTTTGAAAATTTCTTTGATGCACACAATACTGTTTTATGCGGGGATATGTGCCTTTTCTTAAAAGTGTCTCTAGATCATGAATAAAGTTTTTAAATGCACACAGCTCGTTTTATGCAAGGATATGCGTTTCTTCTTCTTAATAGCAAAAGCGGCTCTTTTGCGCTCACGCGCGTCGTATTGAATGTGCGGGACGTGGCGGGATCACACGAATGCTGTGGTGTCTGCCTCTTATTTCCTTATAAAGAAAATAAGGAAAATGTTCCCTTACATTCCTGACAACAGGAAAACAGTAGTTTCGTCCCTTATTCAATCTAAGCTTGACTACTGTAACGGCTTATACCTCAACGCCTAGAAGCAGTGTCTGAGAGAACTTCAGATGATCCAGAACTCGGCAGCTCGCCTTTTATCTGACATCCCCAGACACTGCTCAGTCTCCAACGAAATTCGTAATCTTCATTGGCTTCCCGTATGTCGGCGTATTGAATTTAAGACGCTATGTATCGTATTTAAAGCTCTGCATCACTTAGGTCCATCCTTTCTACAGGATCTTTTCACGTGGTACCAACCAACTAGACATCTTCGGTCTTTAGGGGCGCGACTGCTGTTGGTGCCAAGAATTCATACCGCACACTGGGGAGGCCGCAGTTTCTATTATGATGCATCGAAATTGTGGAACTCTCTTCCCTTTCAACTCAGGAATGCTAGCTCCTTGACGGTTTTTAGAGAGCAACTAAAAACCTGGCTCTTTCAGTATTAGGGGTGAGTTTGCGGCTGCTATTTTCTAGCGCCTAGACACCTCCGGGTATATGTGCGCTCTTATAAATCTTTTTAACATAACATAAATTGCAGCAAAAGAAGGGACTACGCCATGGGCGGACTCTAGGGTCCGGTGCGCACAGAGCAGAGTTCAGTTGGTACAGTACCTTTGGTTAGGCGGCTGAGGGGACGCGATGTGGCAAGCGTAGGCGTCCTTTTGGCGAACCAATCTCCCCCAGAGGCGGCAATGCGGCACAGGGCTGCCTGTATTCAGCATACAGTGCGGCTCCCCTTGTGCGGCGCGGCCTCAGGGACAAGGTGCGGTGCGAAGTGGTATGCTTCAGGCGTACGACACGTACCTCAGGAGATGCCCGTCTGAGCGGGGAAATGCTTCTTCTTTTTGTCGGGGAGAGGGAACGCTTCGGCGTACGAGGCGTCTCCGGGAGCGGTGCGCTGATCTTTTAAGGTTTCTCCCCCCAGTGGGGATGCGGCAGGCAGAACAGTGCGCCCTTCAGAGGAGGGCGAAGCGGGTGTGGCCAGCCCAGAGACACGGTGCGAGTACGGCTCGTAGTCAGAGCGGGTCACACAGGGTGGGCAGGCACCGGACGGCTTCGCAGCAGTCCAGAGATAAGGGACGCACTTGGGGCGGCTCCAGCAGCAGGGGAAGAGTTCAGCAATTTCTTCACGGCTCAGATGCAGGCAGGCAGAGTCCAATGTTCCTGGGACTCCGGTCAGGGGGCCTGCTCGCTTCCAGGCCCTTGGAGATCGCTGTGAGCACAAGTTCCTTTTAGATAATAGCCAGTCTTTCAAAAAGCAGCAAGTCTTTCAAACAGCAGCAAGTCTTTCAAACAGCAGCAAGTCTTTGTGGGGTTTCTTCTTCAGCTTTGATAGAGGGTTCTTCTTGGTTCACAAGCAGGATCTCCCGTTTAGGAGCAGGGCTCCTACCTTTATACCCAGTTTCTTTTGTCTTTCCAGGGCAGGGGGCCTGAGCCTGGTTCAACCCAGTTTTGGAGCACTTTGTTGTTGAGCCTCTTGCTGTTTCTTTCAAGGTGCAAGGCAGGGACATCAGACGCTCCGCAGGAGGTGGAGCCAGCATTGAGGTGGCAGAGCACAGCCCTATTCAGAGTCAAGGGGCACTCCTCCCACCTATCCTGGGGGTAATCCCTCTATTCACCACCTGGCAGCCCAGACTGTCCCCTGGAATCCCCCAGCCCTGTCACTCACAGAAACCAGACAGTGGATACACATCCTAGCAGAGGCGGGCTGAAACAGTCAGGCAAGCAAATGCTAACTTTCTAAAAGTAGCATTTGCAAACACAGGATATTAAAATAAACTTTACTAAAAGAAGTATTTTATTATGTTCCCTGAACCTGCTGGGATTATAGAGTGTAATAATTCCAGCAGCCCATTCTGGCCTATGAGAACAGGTAGCCTTACAATAGTGAAAAACGAAAATGGCTGTAATTCACTATTAGGACATGCCACACACATCAGGGCTTGTCCTACCTTATGCTTACAACGCACCCTGCCCTTGGGCCTACCATAGGGGTGACTCACATGAAGTAAAGGGAAGGTTTAGGGGCTGGCAAGTGTGTGCACTTGCCAAGCCAGCATGACCGTACCAGACTGCACGCAGGTTCTGCAATGGCAGACCTTAGACATAATTTAAAAGGCTGCTTCTGTGGGTGGCACAACCAGTGCTGCAGGCCCACTAGCAGCATTTGTAATTACAAGCCCTGGCACTCCTGGTGCACTTTACTGGGGACTGACAGTAAACCAAATACGCCAATCATGGAAATCCATTACAGGTACACTTTTCATAGGGAGCACTTGCACTGTGGCATTGATTGGCAGTGGCACAGTGCCCTGAGCAGCTAACACCAGCAAAACCTCTGAGGCACATCAGCAAAAAGTGGAAGGGAGAATCACGCCAAGGTGCCTGGTCTAACAATATTTCAGGCTAAAAATCTTGCAATGCACTTTTAAAATACAGCCTCGAGCAACAGAAACAAGTTTATTGTGATCCAATGTAAACACTAATTGAAGTAATTATAAAGTGCTCGGGATCTCTCGATGTCATGGTATCACATAACATTTCAAAAAGTGCACTTTTTGCATATCAGATTTTAATATCACAAACTCAATCGGACATGAGGTTCTTGCAGTAACAATGGTTTTTATTGAATTTATTTTCTCTCTGGGTTGCACTTTATTACTGCAAACTATATGACTGAAACGCAATGGATTGAGTTCTTGATATTAAATCTGGTATGTAATAAGTGCACTTTTTGAAATCTTATGTGCTACCAAGACATTGAGCGAATCTGTTTAATTCCTATAGACTTTTTAGACACGCCTGCAGCCCAAACCGCTGGTTAGAATTTCATCAAATTTGGCAGAAAGTTGGCTTTTGTTTTTCAGATTACTCTTATTGTTATTTGCTGTACATCAGTTCAGTAGTTGTTGAGAAATGTAAGTAAAGCCAAATTTGTATATCCGCGATTGTGGCTAATTTGTGAATAATAAGTTGTGAAAAGAACTGCTGAGCTCTGATTGGCTGCCAACACTTCAACCAGGAAGTGTTGGAAGCCATCAGCCATATACAGTCCCGGGGACCACCACCTCCCCGGTGCCAGCCTGTGCAAACAGAAGTGGGGGGGCCACACAGATCCCCTGCTGGAGCCATATATGCCCATGGGAACCGCCAATTCCCAGTGCTGGCTCCTGCTATATCCTGGGGTGCCACCCCCAGGACATAGCGGTTTGCTTTCACTTGGCGGGAGCTATGACAGCTTCCGTTCAAGCAAAAGCAAACACTCATCTTCTAGGAGACGGGAGCTGTCTAAGGGGTCCCACCTGCTGGAGGAGGAGATTTCATCTCTTTCCCTGCCCGCAGACATGCATGCAGGGAAAGAGATTAAAAGGATTGCTCTTGCACGTAGGGAGCTGCCTTTCCAGCAGCCCCCTCCGTGCAGAACAATGCTGGCTCCAGCAGGAGACTGGGAGCCGCCTGGGACCGTGGGGGCCATGAGGCTCTTCCATAGGATCTGGGGGGAAAAGAGCAAAAAGAGGCAAAATAAAGGTCAGAAACTAGCAGAAAGAGGGTAAATAAAGGTCAGAAACAAGCACAAAAAAAAAAAAATAGAGGCCAAAAACGAGCCGAAAGAGGTAAAACTGAGATACGATATGAGCAAAAAGAAGCAAGACAAAGGTCGGAAGTGAGCAGAAAATGGCAAAAAAGGAGCAGAACCCACTCAGTACTCATGCATCCGCTCACAGAACAATTCAGACGCTCTCACAGCCACTCACTCATTCACTCATGCACCCACTCACAAAAGAACTCAGATACGCACACCCATTTACAGATAGTCACACTCATACAGCCATTTACAGAATCACTCATAATCTCTCTCATCCACTCACAGATCTACTCGGAGACTCGTGCACCGACTCTCAGAGCCTCTCGGAGACTTACACACCCACTCACAGACTCACTCAGACACTCATATACCCACTCATTCTCTCAAACCCACTTACAAACCTACTCAGACACTCGTTCACCCACTAAAACACTTATGCACTCACTCATACACGCTCGGTGTCAAAGGTTAGTAGTTACAGTTAGGAAATGAAATTCAAAAAACCTTAGAAATTCACTGAAAAAACCAAAGGTTACAGGGATGTTCTAGTTAGGCTCAGATTTCACTTGTGCAAAACCAGTGAAATTCAGCAGTTCTAGTTCCCTGAGTTGACTAAAACTTACACCCCCCACAGTGCACTGCTTATGACCTCACATATTACCATGCTCATGACATGAGGTGCTTCACGGGAGTTTCCAACGAAAGAGGCTTCGGGAAAGCCGATACTGCGGATCTGTTCTCTAGTAAACGAAGAAGCCTTTTCTGGAACGCATGTCTGCACGTACCTTCTCTAACGGGTAACATCCGGGAATAATCGGCGTCCTCCGGAGGGTGTGTCCGTCATTTATGCTTTTCTGTCTCGTGATCTATTACGAGACTCAGGGATGGCCGGGATGTCTGGGCCTTGTAGTTCGCTCTCGGGAATGTTCCTCTGTTCACTTCCCGGGTTCCGTAGGGCCCGGCACTCAGCGTCTACCGAGTGCGATCGTGACAGCACATCCCCTCTCACCCCTCACGGGGCGCTGAGCGGGGGACCAGGTTTGTCTGGACACCTGCGATGGAAGGCCGCCACCAGACGGTCTGCGTGGAGCGACTACGCCGGTTCCCAAGAGTTCTCCTCGGGCCCATACCCTTTCCATGCCAGGAGATACCACAGCTTACCCCGCACCTTTTTGGAGTCCAGCACCCGTTGCACCACGTATTCACGTTCGTGGTGTACCCATATGGGAGCCGGTAGCCTCCGGACGGGGCCAAGCGAGGGTTTGAGCAAAGAGACATGGAATACAGGGTGGATACGTAAATGAGCTGGAAGCTTCAATTGTACAGCCACCGGGTTTACGTGCTTGAGGACCGGATAAGGGCCTATGAATTTCGGGTTGAAAATGCTGGGACGTCTAAATCTTATGTGTTTTGTGGACAGCCATACTCTATCCCCCTTATGGTACACCGGATTGGGTCTGCGACGTTTGTCTGCCTGGTGTTTGTATCTAGCTTTCGCCTCTTGAAGACTTTTACGTGCTTTTGTGAGGGTTAGACGAAGTGTGGTTAGCCTGTCTTGGACCTCTGGAATGTTGAGATTAGTGTGAGGGAGTTGGAAAGGTGTGAACCTGGGATGGAACCCTGAGGAGAGAAAGTACGGGGTTTGTTGTGTGGAAGCATGTATGGAATAGTTATATCCACTTCTGCTATCCATAACCAGTCCACCCATGCGTTGGATGCGTGGTCCACATAACACCGGAGATACTGCTTCAGGGTCTGGTTGAGTCTTTCGGTCTGCCCATCGGTCTGCGGATGGAAGCTGGTGGATAAGGATGACTGTATTCCCAGTTCGGCACACCATACCTTCCAAAACCTCGCAGTAAATTGCGACCCCCTGTCCGACACTATACCAAGCGGAAGTCCATGTAGTCGGACGATGTTGACCAACAGCAGTTTTGCAAGGGCTCCGGCAGTAGGGATCTGTTTACATGCCAGAAAGTGTCCCATTTTGGTAAGGTTGTCGACCACCACGACTATGGCCGTACAGTTCTGGTCTTTCGGCAGTCCAACAATGAAATCCACCGATATCCTCTCCCAGGGCTTTCGGGGGGTTGGTAGCGGACGCAAGAGGCCTTGTTGCTTGCGATGGTCGGATTTCATTTGGGAGCATACGGTACAATGATTGACCCATAGCAATATGTCCGGCCTGACCGAAGGCCACCAGAAGTTTCTTAGCACTTTCTCAAGGGTTTTCGTTCCTCCCATATGCCCGGCACTGGGTAGATCATGGCACCACTGGAAGACGAGTTTCCGTAACTTGAGAGAGGGGACCAGTACTTGTGAGCCCCGCATGGGGATGCCGTTTCGGAGGCGCCAGTCTTTGTGACCTTTCAACCAGGAGATCCAAGAAAACGAGGCGACCCCTCGCTTTACTTCGAGCAGGAAGGATTCCGATTCAGTTCGTCCGATCACTTGTCCGGGTGAGAGGATCGCCTGCTTAGGTTCCACCACCGGGAGTGGGTTCATGTCTTGTCTTGACAAGGCATCAGCCTTGATGTTTTGAGAGCCAGGGAGGTATGTAACAATAAAGTTGTATTCGGCAAAGAAAATCATCCATCTACGTTGTCGGGGAGAGAGATGTCGAGCTGACCTCAGAAACTGGAGGTTTCTGTGGTCTGTGAAGACAGTGACTTGATGTTGTGCCCCCATCAGCCAGTGTCGCCATTCTAGGAAAGCGTCCCTGATAGCGAGGAGTTCCTTTTCTGAAACAGAGTAGTTCTGTTCGGCGGTGTTCAGTTTCCGGGACATGTAAGCTACTGGGTGGAGGTAGCCTGTCTCCGGATGTCGTTGAGAAAGAACCGCTCCTACTGCTATATCGGAGGCATCTGTTTCCACTAAGAAGGGAAGGTCGGGTTTAGCGTGTCGTAGGATGGGAGCGGACGTGAAGGCCTCCTTGAGTTGTTCGAAGGATCTCTGGGCTTCTGACGACCAGTGAAATGGCACGTTCTTCCTCGTCAGTTTGGTGAGAGGTGAAACCAGTTGAGAAAAGTGGTGAATGAACCGGCGGTAAAAGTTCGAAAAGCCTAGGAAGCTCTGGATGTCCTTGACGGACCGTGGTTGGGGCCATTGTTTTACCGCTTGCATTTTTCGGACGGACATCACCTGTCCGGTGGGGGTCAAATGGACACCGAGGAATTCCACGGTGTCGACGTGGAACTCACACTTCGTGAGCTTACAATACAGTCGGTGGTTCCGCAATGCTTGCAACACTCGCCCCACATGGATTACATGCTCATCCTGCGTGTTGGAAAATATCAGGATGTCGTCTATGTAGACCACGACAAACCTATCCAGAAAGTCCCGTAGCACCTCGTTGAGGAAGAACTGGAAGGCTGCCGGGGCGTTGCAAAGCCCAAAGGGCATCACTAAGTATTCGAAGAGCCCAAACCGCGTTTTAAAGGCGGTTTTCCACTCGTCGCCTTCTCTCATTCTCCCCAAAAGGTACGCCCCTCTGAGGTCCAACTTGGTGTAAATTCGCGCCTCCCGAACCTGTTCCAACAGAACCGGAATCAGTGGTAATGGGTATCTGTTTTTGATCGTTAAAGCATTGAGGGCGTGGTAATCAATGCAACAGCGGAGCTCGCCATTGGCCTTCGGAATAAAGAAGAGTGGCGACGCGGCAGGGGACCGTGATGGACGTATGAAACCCAGCATTAAATAAGTGTCCAGATACTCTCGAAGGTGGGTTGTCTCGGGCCCGGTGAGGGCATAGATTCTGCCACACGGGATTACCGCACCGGGAACCAAATCGATGCGGCAGTCGTACTCCCGATGAGGGGGCAGTTCTTCTGCTTTTTGAACGTTGAACACGTCTTGATACGATAGGTACCAGGTGGGGAGCGTGACGTCCTTCTCTGCGGCCGTGGCGATATGTTGAGCTAGGGTAGAACCTGTGTCTTGATGATGAGCATCTCCGACGCATCGACGGAGACAGAAAGAGGAATGGAACGAGATGGTATTTGTGGACCACTCGATCGTCGGTTCATGTTTACGTAACCAGGGTAACCCAAGTATGAGTTTGCATCGGGAGGCTTGAATAATGTTAAACTGCAGCCACTCGCCGTGGTCATCCCCAATGGTTATCCAGAGAAACGGAGTAACATATCGTATGGACCCAGACTCCAGTTCCTTCCCATCGACCGCAAAGACGCGTTCAGGCGGCTCTTTGTGTGTTAGCTGAATTACGAGTTTGTCTGCTTCTACCTTATCCAGAAAACATCCCGTTGCTCCGGAGTCTACCATGGCTCGTATGGTTCGGGTGCGTTGGTTGATTACCGCCTTCAGAGAGATAAAGAAGTGGTCAGGTTCTTGCTCCTTGTCGGATTCCATAGAAGGGATGAAGTGTGGGCTTGAAGGCTTCCCTCCCTGGTCCTTCAAGCTTTGTCGTTTCCCGTAGCCCCGTCGTCGGTGGAGAGTGCTGCTTGTCCGGAACGTTGTCTGTTCGTCTTTGGTCTAACCGGGCATTCTTGTAGGAAGTGGCCTTTTTTACCGCAGTACAAACAGAGACCTTGTTTGCGGCGATGATCGCGTTCGCTCAAAGTCAACGAAGCCCGTACTGTCCCTATTTCCATAGGGTCGGATCTGGGACCCGTGTGTTCGGGAGCTCGGTTATTGTCATATGAGGAAGACGTTTTGTCTCTCCGTTTGGGATCTCCTTTTCTTTCTCGGAGACGATGTTCCAACCGGGAGGCCAGCTCTATCATGGCGGAGCAGGTCTGTGGTTGGGGATCAATCTGGGCGATGACGTCTTTCAATTCGTCCGTGAGCCCTTGGTAAAAGATGGCAGATTGCTTGGTTTCTGGCCAGTCGGTTTCTGCCACCAACCGACGAAAGCTGTTGATATAGCTTATGAAATCGTTAGGTTTTTGCCGGAGAGCTAGCAACTCGCGGTCTGCCGAAAAGGTGTCCGCCCGTCGGTCAAAGGTTCCTTCAAATGCGCTGCGGAAGGCGTCCCAATCATACAGCAGTGCTTCGTCCTTGCGGACTATGGGGACTGCCCATTGAGCTGTGTATCCTGCCAAATATGAGATCAAGAAGGCCACCCGGGCCTGGTTGGTAAGAAACAGTTTTGGCTTGCAGTGGAAGTGAAGCATGATTTGCGTCATGAAGACTTGGACTTTGTGTATGTCCCCATGAAACCTTTCAGGAGGGGCTAAGGGGACGTGTGCCGGCATTTCTACTACTACCTGAGGGGTCTGTGTGGAAAAAGGGGGCCCTGCATCGAAGGGATTCTTCTGCATTCGATCGATACGTGCATGTAAGGCGGCCGTTTCTGACCGAGAAGCGGCCAACTCCACCTGCATATGGGCTAACGCGGCTAACACGTCCTCTAAAGTGGCCATGGCCGGATCAGCGTGATGGGGAGGAGAATAATTCGTGGGCCGATTATTCTGTTGTGTACCCTCGGGTTTCCTCTCCTCAGGATGACGCTGATGCTGAATAGGGTCCACCTCCCATCTGCCCCTAGTCCGGCGGATGTGTTATACACTCGGACGGAGGAGGCAGGTGAGCGAGGGAAGGTAGGACAGGAACGGCAGGGACGGAGATCTGTAAGGAAACAAACACTCTGTAAGCGCGGGCCTGCTCTGCCAATCCCCCCCCCTCTGATCCCCTATGAGTGTAGCTCGCTTACCTGACTTCTCCTCCCTCCTAGTTGTGGGAATTACTAAGGGACTCCCCTTCTTCTTTAGGAAAGGAGCAAGGTGGAGTACAGGAAAGACCATGCACCGGGCTAGGTTTCTCCTAAACGGAGTCCGGTATGTTCCGCCTAGGGGGTGCAATCCCCACGTGAAGAATCCGGAGAGCAACGTCTGTCTCTCGAGGAGTGAATCGTAGGATGTTGGCAGGACCTGTGGAATCAAGGCGTCGTGACGCTTCTACCCGGAAGACGTCTTTAGGTAAGGTTAGGATATCTCGATAGCGCTGCCACTGCTAGGCTCGGAAATCCTGTGAGCCGAGGAGCGCTATATCCCTGAAGTGCAGAGGCCCGGAAATCCTGTGGGCGGAGGTGGTGTTCGCGGCTCCCAGTGGGAGACCGGAATCGAGGAGTAAACCCCTCGCTGGGTAACCCGGAAATCCTTCGGGCGATGGTAGTCGGGTTGCGCTACTACTCGTCTCGCGGAGGAGCCGGGAGCCGAGGAGCGCTTTGCGGTGTTTGGCGCTTTGTAGTTTCTAAGCGGGAGAACTAGGAGAGAGAACCGCAACTCTCTCCTCTCTGATGAACGGGAAGCTGAGGAGCGTGACACTTCATGACATCTCAAATGATCATTTATAGCTTGTCCAACAAAGGAGAGTAAAAGTCTCACACTCCATGCACACAAAGTCTTCCTTTTTAGATGGTTTTTTAAAGATAATTAGACTGGCAGTCAGAATTTCCTCTATGCATGTATGTTTTCTGTCACCCATTCACTCAAATATTTCTGAAACCCTTTTCATCTCTTCTCAGCGCTCATGCTGTATCACAGTAGAGATTAAAGCCCTCAACACACAACTCATTCGTCTACCGAGTTTTTAAAAATACAAAGCTGTCAAACCTATTTTACAAAAAGGTAAAAAATGTAGATGCTCTCATTTCGAACTTGATTGTCCATGAGAGAATACCTTTATTGCAGTCGCATATCACCAAAGACTTGTGATAGGTGCTTTCATACTGGTCAGATCTCGAGGAGTTGTGGAAACTATAAAAACGGTGGAGAATTTCACCCTGGGGAAAGATTTCTCTGTCAACCATTAATACTTTCAGAAAAACCCACCAAAAGTGCAAAGGAATTACTCCTCTCTTTTTTTTTTTTTCTCCTTTTTTTTTTGTGTCCTCATATGCCTTCTTTATTTCCGACTGAGACCTCAGAGTTTCCCTCTTATTGTTGGATATAAATCCCAGTTAGGAACTTTCGGAG
Organism: Triturus cristatus; assembly: GCF_964204655.1. NCBI lineage: Eukaryota > Metazoa > Chordata > Amphibia > Caudata > Salamandridae > Triturus > Triturus cristatus. Next base: position 135,783,802 of record NC_140594.1, read on the forward strand.
ATGACAGCATAATGGGAAAACAAAAGGGGATGATTACTACCACATCCTTTCCCTATGTGGCTGTAATCAATGGACTATATTTAGAGTATGTCATCTTCGTAGTCTAATTCTAATATTTTAGCCTCCTTTCTTTTCCAACCAGATTGTCAGTGGAGTCCATAACTTAGCCGTTTTTTTGGAGGACGAATGATTTAACTCCATTCCATATACATAGAAAACTAATTCGAGCCACTCGGATCTTGAAGGAGGTGTGGGGTGGATCCAATATTTATAGATCGGCCTTCTACTCAATAAAATTTGTTAAAATATCAGTGTCATAATCCAGTTTTACTCCAACCTCTGGTGGTAAACCAAAACAAATTAGTTCAAGGCTTACCTCAAGTTGCGTGTGCAAGAGGTCTGTCATGAACTTGCATACATCCTTCTAGAAATCCTGGATAAGGGGACAGCTTACAAACCTATGGATATCAGCATTCATTAACCCACATTTCTTGCAGTGACCCTCCTTATTTCCTTTTAGTTTCAGTAGCCTTCTTGGTGACCAGTAAGCTCTGTGGAGGGAAAATAAATGGTTTAGTCTTAAAAATGCTGGTTTGACCAACTTATATAATAACCGAAAGTATATTCTTGCCACAGGTGTCCGAGGTTTGTAATCAATATTATTTCTCTCCATAGGTAGTTTGGTGTACTTCACTCCTTTTCTTGGATATCCATAATTAACTCATACCAGGATGCCACCACCTTCTTTTGTTGACTGCTTGTAATCAGATGGTCTTCCAGGTCACTTGTCCCACCTTTGTATTCTCCCACCGATTAGGCCCAGCTCTTTTATTTTAGGAATTCAAACTTGTAAACAGTCATCTTGGTTATTTGTTGGAACTGTTCCCAAAAACATAGCTACCCCCCTTAAAAAATCTGATCCTGTCCGGTGATACCGGCTTTTCTTAAACTCCCTGCCAGCCTATCTTTCAAACATTCAGGGGATCCCGGAGAATCCCATAATGGAGCATACTTACTACAATATGGCAAGTTTATTGTGAGTCGCATTTGTTTCCACAGTTGAACTGCCACTTGGAACACCTTTAGCCTGATTTTTTAAAAATATATTTCTGATACACAAATTTGAACATAAATTTGAACCCTCTATTTTCCACTTCCTTGAGCAAGGTCTCCCAAAGCTGCTCACTCTATGAACGCCCTTTATCAGATAAGAGAAATGTAAAGTTTTTTAGCTGAAATGCCAGTGCATATAATTGGAACTATGGCAGTGCCATACCCCCTTTGTCATATTTTTGCCTCAGCTTCCTCCCTGCAATTCTTGTGCCCTTAGCTGCCCATATAAAGTCTACTCTACCATGAAGCTTTTGGAGCTATGTATCCTTTAAATGGAGAGGTGTCATGTTAAAGATAAAAGTACATTTAGTGAGAATTGACGTTTTTATTAAATGAGTCCTCCCAAAAATCGATAATGGGAGATGTGACCAGCTAAGTACTAGCCTATTCATTTCCACCATCATTTTATTAAAATGTAGTTCTGCCAGTTTCCCTAGTGAGTGACCCACTTCTATACCCAAGTATTTTTTTATTTTTTTTATTATCAAACTATGCTTCTCCTCTATATTCGAAACCATCACCTTTTGTCTTGGCGGATGTTTGCCTCATACCCCAACACCTTCCCAAACTCTGCTACCAATCGGTCTAGACTCTGGAGTTGCCACCAGATCTTTTGTGTAGACCATTACATCGTCGGCGTATAGGGAGATTTTTTGTCTGCCGAGAACCGTGCTTGAAAGGGGTAATTTATTGTCCATCATGATCTTTTCTGCGCAAGCCCTGTCTAGTCCCTCTTGTTATTTCAAAAATCAATGTTAAGTTCCCGTTCAGATCGGTTTTTGCCGCAGGGGCTTTAAATATCCCTCATATGGCCCTACAAAACTTATCACCCATATTATAATGATTCAACATGGTATACAGGTATTACCAATTCACCATATCAAATGCCTTGATAGCGCAGAGTGGGATGATTACTAGGGCTGCTTAACTTTCCGAAGCCAAGTCAATTGTTCCTTTTAGCTCATGGCTTAATTGGTGCATATATCTGCCTTTCACAAAGCATTTCTAGTCTTACGTTAACAGCCCCCCCTATTACCATACTCAGTCTGTTAGCCAGAATACTGGCATAGAACTTCTAGTCACAGTTTAGGAGCGTAATTGGTCCCAAGACCTTGGATCTTTCCCTGGTTTTAAAATTAGTGTGACTACCGCTTTCTCCTAGGATTTTGGTGGGGGCGCTCCTTCCCAATTTGAGTCAATACTTGGCAAAAGGTATCTCTTGATTTAAAGTAAAATTCATTTGGAAGCCTATCTGGTCCGGCAGCTTTATTTTTTTTTCACTTTTTTTTTATCACTGTGTATAGCTCGTTCTGAGTTATGTCTTCTAGAGTTTTGTTCCTCAATTGAAAGTCTCTCCACTATCTGACCATCTAGCCATCTATTGATCTGTGCCTCCGAGACACACAAGTTCTCTGTGTATAGCTCCCCAAAAAACGCAACAAAGGCTTGCTCTACCTCCTGTCTTTCTCTTATGCTATTTCCCGTTTTCCTACATGTCATCTAATTTCTTATAATTTCCGCTTTAGTTTTCCAAGCCAGGAGTTTCCCCGCATTTTCGCTATATTCAAAGTGTGCTAATTTACTGGCTTCAAATTCCTCAGCATGCTTGAACCCGGTTATCCAGCATGGTAATAAGGGTCTGTTTATGCTCTAGGATTTTTTCCTGCCACTTCTCAGTGGAGTCTACCTCTCCTACTGATTGTCTGCACTTCTGTTCGAGTGCCGCTATCTTGTGTTCCAGATCTTCGACCCTCCTCCTGTACTCCTTCCCTTTTGTTCAGATAGACTGATCAGAACCCCCCTTTATAAAGGCTTTAAACGTGTCCCAAACTGTATATTTAGATGCTGGTGTACTGTTAATCTCAAAGAACTCAATTGTTCTTTCTCTTAACGTATCTATTATGTCTGGTCATTTAATAAGGAACGATCTAGTGTCCATCTTCTTTGCCTTCTCCCAATTTCCATTTTTAACTCGACTGACTGCTGCATGATCAAACAAATGGGTGGGAAGATGCTTCACATCTTTAACATCTGTTCTTAAAGATTTATCTAACAAAAATAAATCAATCCTGGTATGGTGCTTATAATTTTTGTTATGAAAGGTGTATCTCTGTTCAGCAATATGCTTTTCTCTCCAGATATCACAAAGACCAAACTGTCTCATCAAGGATTTGACGTATGCATGCATTTTAGGGCTGAACTTTGACCTGCGATTATTAAATCTATCCAAGTGATAGTCCATCACCACAAATAAAATGACCAGACCAGAAAATCAAAAAAAAAAAACTGAATCCGCTCTGAGCTCATGGATTTTAAGGGCTCTATCTTGTCTGTATTTTGGCCATACTATCCTATCAACGTGTAGTGTTTATCAAATTTCTCACGATTACAATGACCCACTTACCTTTCTTATCCACTTTCCAGTCCAAAATAGATACCTCTGTTCGCTTTTTTGTTAATATAATAACTCCTTTAGGATGGTAAATTTTGTTCAGTACATACCATTTGCTTGACCCATTTTAATTTTTTGAAAATAACTAAGCATTCTGCTTTAGATAAATGTGACTCCTGGAGTATTATTATTTGGGCCGGAGTATCTCCCAGATATTGGAAGATTTTGTCCCTCCTATTTCTAGCCCGTTAATGTTTCAGGACACAATCTGTATGCTCTTACTACCTATTTGCATCCTACTTTTTGTAATACTTTGTACCCTTCATATCAATTAAGGCAATGGAACTTTAAAAAATATATATTCCCTCTATGCTCCCTACCCCGTGCATCCCCAAACTCTCCCTTTACCCCCACCCTTCCCCGGGGAACCCTACCCCTATCTACCTTGGCTAACCTAGCGATTTTGACCCTGTCAGGGATCAGGGGAGATTTTTATAATGAAGATACAAAAGGTATGCTTTTCCTAATATCGAGACAAGGGAAAACTGGTTTTATGTGGTCCTGAAGCGTAGGAGGGTGAGGATTCCTCCTCTTGGAATATAGGGCCTTCACACACCCGGCAAGGTGTCATGCTTCATCATATGGGCTGCTCCATGTCAGGTCGGCCCTGCAATACCGGACGGGATCCCTATGAGGGTCTCTTTGGCGGAGATCTTTTATTCCAAATGCCGTTTGGTGCCGTGGGGCCTAATTAGTGCAGATGAAAGTGTGGAGGTGTATAACCTGAAAAATTTTAAAACGAAGAGGGTAGGTCGGCCGGCCTTTTGTGGACTTTGCAAAACCACACAAGGAAATTCCTTGTGAGATACCGGACAGGTATCGATGAAGTAGATAGAGAAACCCAACTAGGCACACAAGGAAATGCCTTGTGAGATACCTGCCTGGTATCGATGAAGTAGATGGAAAAACCCAACTAGGGTTGGTCACATGCTATCAGGTACTACACACAACATGTGTTAGGTTGTTTTAAAAGGGTAGATCACACCATACAACCACCCATGTGTAGCTAGATTTGATTTTATTAGGTCCTGACGAATTGCCACTAGATTGTTGACCGCACAATAGACCGCCCTACCCGAGACATAATCTCAGACATGCGCCTTTGTTTCTTTTAATCAGGGTGGGAGACCCATTGATTAAAATAGTCTTCGCTGGTACTCCCTTACCTGTTTTGAAATTTCTTTCAGGTTATACACCTCCACACTTTCATCTACAATAATTAGGCCCCTCACCCCCACGGCACCAAACGTCATTTGGAATAAAAGATCTCCGCCAAAGAGCCCCTCATAGGGAACACGTCCGGTATTGCAGCGCCGACCTGACGAAGAGCAGCCCATATGATGAAGCATGACACCTTGCCGGGTGTGTGAGGGTCCTATATTCCAAGAGGAGGAATCCTTATCCTCCTACACTTCATGACCACATAAAACCAGTTTTCCCTTGTCTCGATATTAGGAACAGCCTACCTTTTTGTTTCTTCATTATTGTTAGGGCATGTATGCTGGACCTGTCTAAAAAGCCCTCAGTCCCTCCTTTGTGATTGAACATTTTTATAATAACACCTATAAAGTGACAGAAAAGAAAGAAGAAATAAATCTATAAGAATTACGATTTAGTGGAGACACAGCATTTTTTCTATATATGCCAAAGAGACCGGGGTAGAGCATAAACTAATTTAAGGAGAAAATATCCAGCCAACCCCTTACCCTTTCTGCGTGGTGCCTGGATTCAATTTAAGCTTCTCCAGTAACATGTCTGCCTCTTCGCGGTCTCTCTAGTTACACATTTTATTATTTATCATCACTCGCAAAGTGTCCGGAAAGTTTAACTGGGCAGTTCCTCCCATCTTCCTAAATTCATCCATTCTTTTTCTGAGTTCCCATTGCCTGGTCAGAGTTGCTTGAGAGATGTCTGATCTGACTCTAAAAGAAAAACCTTCACCACTTAGAGCCCCTGCTTTCAAGGCTGTATTCAAGAGTTTTTCCTTGATAAAGTACGTAAGGAAGTTCACTAAAATTCTGCAAGGTTTTGTTTTGCTTGCATCCTTCCTGAATGGGTTGCGATGTATCCTTTAAATGTCCTGCGTTGAAGTCTCAGCTGATCCCTCCCAGACGCCGCTGAATTTTAGTAAATTACTACGAACACTTTTATATCCTCCCTCTCACTTCCTTCAGGCATGTTTAGAATTCTGATGATATTCCGTCTGCATTGTTTTCTAAGAATTCCAGTTTATCTTGACTCTCCTTGAATTTAAGCATTAGTCTATTCAACTCTCTCCTATCCAGTGTAGTACTTTCTTGCCATTCCACCACTGAGGATTCTAATACCTGCGTTCTTTGAGATAGAGAGTCGGGCTTCTCTGCTAGTCCCTCTCAGATACCCCGAATCTCCATCTGATTTGTTTGGGACGTAGAGAACCCGCTTCTAACTTCCTCTGCAAGCAATTTCATCAGCTGTTCCAAAGACATTTGCCCTGAGCTAAAGTCCAGGAGCTTTGCTTCCACAACCAAGTGGTTTGCTTGCCATCAGCCACCAACCGGAGGCCTCCTATTCCCCATTGGATAACATTGGGCCTGAGCACCCGGCCGCTCTAGTGCTGTTGAGGGTGAAACAAGAGTGCATCCTTGACCCTGGGGGAACCCTTGTTCTAACCCTAGAAGCTCAACTCCAAAGACCGATTACTTACCTGGTAACCGTTAACTTAATTTCTCTCCGTAGGAATCCATTGACTGTTTTTCTCTAAAAACTGTTGTAAGTGTGGAGCTGATTTTGTATGGAAACCTGAAAAATAACAATTGTGCAAAACTGACTTTACTCCCCTTTTCTCTAGGAAATGTCCCAGTGTGATATCTAGGCATATCACACTGAGTAGAAAAAGTAATCTAAAAAGTCATCTCAAAAGTAACGTAAAGTAACTTACCTGTAATTCTTATTGTAAAATCGGTACAAAGTATATGTACAGCATTTCACAGGATTGCATTACCAGTAATTCAAACTGTAACCATTTCAAAGTACATTTACAACTGCATTTCAAACTGTATATTTACTGGAAAGTATTCATCAACTTACCTGTGCCAGGCTTGCTTGGTTCTAGGAAATAAAATAACTAAAAGAATATTTTTATACAAAACCAATTGGTCTGAAGTTCAGCCTTTGAGTGTGTTAAATCATTTGCTGACAGTGGGTACAAAAAATGCTTAACGCTGTCCTCTGATACTGCCTTACTGCTCGACCACACTACTACAAATAGAGAGTGAGGTGCTATCTAACATTACAAAGCACACACAAGGAGATGATGGACGGAGTTCTGGAACTTTTCAAACACTCACCCCCAGTCACAGATCTGGGTTGAATCCATCATCATTCTTCAGCTCACTTTGCCACCCCAGTTCAGACACAGCTATATGCAAATCAGTCTTGACCCTGTGCCTTATGGGAACAGTCCAGCCCGAACTGCCAAGCCATGTCTTCCCTGGACCGGAAACAAGCATCCTGGAGCCGGTTTCGGGCTAATAGCCCTCTTCAGCCAGGCTAGCTTGAATCCAGTGGCAAAGTGAGCAAGGGACCCACGTCTGGGCATACCCTGCCACACTGAGTAGAAAAAGTAATCTCAAAAGTAACGTAAATGTAATTTACCTGTAATTCTCATTGCAATAGCGGTACAAAGTATATGTACAGCATTTCACAGTATTGCATTACTAGTAATTCAAACTGTAACCGTTTCAAAGTACATTTACAACTGCATTTCAAACTGTATATTTACTGGAAAGTATTGATCAACTTACCTGTGCCAGGCTTGCTTGGTGCTAGGAAATAAAATAACTAAAAGAATATTTTTCTATAAAACCGATTGGTCTGAAGTTCAGTCTTTGAGTGTGTGAAATAATTTGCTGACAGAGTGGGTACAAAAAATGCTTAACGCTGTCCTCTGAAACTGCCTTACTGCTCGACCACACTACTACAAATAGAGAGTGAGGTGCAGGCAGTAGCGCGGGGATGCCCATGGGTAACCAGGCGCTTTAGAAATACTGTTTCATCTAACTTTACCTCTGCCTACCTTTGGGGTTCCACTGAACTCTGTGCACACTATACCTCACTTTGGTATAGTATATACACAGCCAGCTTCCTACATTACTGACTCCTAAAATGGGATAGCGACCCCCGTACTGGATTGGTGAGTGGAAGAGGCATGTTTTAGGCTTTCCTTCCAAATACTAAATGAGTAGGATCTCTATCTATATTTTGTGATTGAAATCCACTTGCAAAGCATGGAACCCTTTCCCCTTTGTGAAGTAAAAAAAAAGTATGTTGTTGACCAGATAGCGGTTACCAACTCTCTAGCAAACTTTAAAAAAGAAAAAAAAAGTACTTTATTTTTCTTTAAACGCAGCCAGTGTTTCTTTGGGGCAACTAGGCTTCATTTAGGAAATCAACATTTTTATTAAAAAGCATTCACAGACATGGTGGTCTGCTGTCCCTAGCAGGCCACCATCGTTGTGATGGTCTCCAATTGTAGTGAGTTGCAGTTTGCCACCTCTCTTATTAATATTCATGAGGTAGGTCTGATTTTGACACACAATATGGAATTTTATGACCTTACTTGTAGGTTGGTTTGTTACATTCTTTTCTGTTAGCAATTTGTTACGCTTATTTTGCAACCAGTAGTTTCTTTTGTGTACCACATTTCCTGGAGCAATACTTTTCAAGTAATGTCTGAGTTAAGAAGTTCATTTGTCGAGTTGTTAGAGGAGCCACTCAAATTACTACCTTGGAGACTTGGAAATCTAACCTCAGTGGCACAAATTTAAAGTAAATTTTGTTTCCCCCCCAGAAATTCCTGAAGTTGCCAGGGAGCGTTAATTCTGCTGAGATTTTATGAACTGATGTGGCAAGTTATAGTAGTTTTTAACAGTGTGCGCTAAACTGCAGTTTATTGTTGGATGTTGCTGCTCGGTTTTCTGTAAGTATTGATGAACAGTTTATTTTAATAATCCCCTTTTTGACTGATTTCCTTCATGTTGCTTCCAGGTCCCTAGTAACCAACAATGTTGAAATTTAAGTGTGGCCCCAGAAATGCAGGCGATTCTGTCCCCCTGGAGCCTCTTACCAGCCGTGCTGCTCGCCTGAATCTCCTGTTCCAGGTAACCATTCCTATATGCACATGGTCCATATTATAAATCATCTAATAAGTGTAAGAATGAATGCACACCGATTTTACAGTGTCAACATTATAAATGATGCTCAAAGGCAAAAGTTCTGCGTGCAAGCTTGGCACGTGCTCTGTTCCGGTAGCACACATGTTATTCCCAAAGTAGGCTCGTACTGCATAGCGCACCAGTTTCCAGCTGCACAGCAACACTAACTCGTGTCACTCAGGTCATGAAACATGCAACCGTAGTTAGTCCAAGTAAACCATATTTATTCCATATTTTCCAGTACTTTTCCAATTTACAGCGGAGGTGACGTTATTTCAAGCTTCAAATGCTTAAGACCTGCTAATCCAGGCTTTATCTTTAAGCACGATGGAATCAACAGTACATCCTGGAACATGATCAGATTGTTTTAAAGAGCTGCCAAGTTCCTGAACTTTTGTATTGTGAGCTTTTACCTCTGACAATTTCTGGCCCATGTCTGATTTTTCTTTTTTGAGACTTCTGCAAAAGCAAAACTGTTCACTTCAATGGGCTAAATTCTGTTTCTTGTACAAGGCAATGAGTTAGTTGCAGTTTAGTCTTCAACGGAGGTAAATCTACATATTCAGAATACATATTGGATTACTTTTCTTTTAACTCAGTTTTTACCCTTTTAACAAACTCTTTATTTTGCTTAAATTTTCTGGGCAACACTGTATTTATAGAAGTGATTTTCTGAATGTGTTCCGTTACCACTGGCATATTCGTAAATTAGCAATTGAATCAAATTATTGTGATAGCTGATGTACCTGCCTTTGAGAGAGGTAGTGTTTAAGACATTTACAAACGAGCAATTGCTATGTGAATTGTCTTCTGTTGTTTTGTAATTTTGATTGGGTAGAATTTACGTCTCTGGGCAATGTTTTGTCTCTTGCTATGTAAAGCAATGCATTTTCTGCAACTTTTCTTGGGAACAGATTTTCGGTTTGAGTAAGCACAAGACTGGTTACAGTCTGGTGAAGCAGCCATTTGCTAAGTGGAACATGCACGATTTCTGCGTTCATGGTCTGAGTGGGCCATTGCCCACTGCTATTTCCCCCCTGTTAAGATGTCTGTAGTAGTGCTACACTCAGGTCAGCTTAAACACCATGCTACACACCGATTCTCCCAGATACCCTCCTCTAATGTACACTTTGTGACAGGATTATGTATTTATGACTAGACCGCACAAGCTGTCTGGTTGCAAAAGGCCTGTTGTCAGCTTACCAAGAACCTACAGTGGGCTTACAGGTTGTTGGCTTTGTGACTCTCATTTGCTTTCTTCCTATTTGATGGCTTTCCCTGTCCATCTTGTGTTTGTCCTTCCCCTGGAGCATAGCTTCTTTACTTGTTTTATAAACACTGTTCACTTTTAGGGATTTACTCTTCTTTCCTTAAGCACACAATGAGTGACGACTTCAAAACGGCACACATTCTTTTATCTTGCCAAACGGAGCATGTTCTAACCACATTCAGGCCATTGTAGTAATAAGAGCACACCTCAATATGTTGATGGCTGGATGTGACAACTGGGAAATTATAGTGCATTTATGTTGTGATGTGACACGGAGTACGCCCATAGCAATCTATACTCTGCATGTTTTTTCCAGCTGTCTCCCTTGTGCGCTTCTCTCCCCGTGCTTCGTGTTGCTTTCTTACCCTTGTGCTTCTCCCTTTGCCTGCCCATTCTCTCCTTTGTCTGCGACTCCCCTCCAGCCTCCTTGTTGCTTCCTGTCCCAAGTGCTTCTCTTCCTTTCCTCTCCCTTACCCTGACCCGCTTCTCTGGTGCCCCCCAATTCCTCTTGAGGCCCTTTTTTCTTTTTTTTTTTTGCTTTCTTTTTGTGTGGACCAGCTAGGAAATTATTGCTGGCCCTTCTGCTTTATAAATAAAAGCGCTTCTTCATTTCCACACTTTTTTTATTTACTATTTTTGATTTGTAAATAAAAAAATTGCGTGCCACACGCATCCATCATGACTGATGCACGTGTGCCTACAAAATGACTCCGCAGCACCTGTACATGCTGTACTGCATCGCATTTTTGCTGAAGCTATACAGCATAAACAGAAGACAATGGCAGAGCCGATAGGTCTCAAAGGCTTCTATTTCTAGTTACTCTGATTTTCTTGAACTTATTTCATGCATCAACAAGGTCTGTGCTGTCTACTTCAAAAGCATCATACCATTGCACACATGATGTTGATGATGTCTTCAAACATTTTAAAACGATGTTAATACCGTAGCTGATTATAAGACCCCTTACATATTAAAACAACTCTGCTGACGGTACTCATTGGAAGAATACCATTGTTTCAATAGTCTAAGGTAAGCCATTTCAGAACTCCACCCAATAAAACATATCCTAGATCAGCAAATGCACTCTATTTCTAATTTAGTGTTTTCTAATGTGCCTTGTTTGTCCCAAACATGTATCTGCATTTTTAGAAGACAATGGTTCTTATGTGACCAAATGGTCCAAGAAAGAAGGCGCAAGGGTTGCGTCCGAATTGAGAACAATAGTTCTGAGTTTAGGATAGGCAATTAGTTGCCTATCCTAAACTCAGATCTATTGTTTTCAATTCGGACGCAACCCTTGCGCCTTTTTTCTTGGACCATTTGGCCCCATAAGAACCATTGTCTTCTAAAAACAATAATTCACCGGGGGTTCTAATATTGGGGTACCCTTGTTTACCTTACTACGGTCCCAAACATGTAAGCATCCCTTTAGTTGTTGTGCAGCATTTAAGGCCTGTTGGCTGAACCAAACATACATTTTTCGCTTCTTTAACAACTTTTACTTATTGGATTATAATTAAAATGAGCAAATACCATTTTTAGGCATGCCATGAATAGCAATATCTGCATAAATACTGATGTATAAACAGGAAAATAATGGAGCCTGTGGCTAGAAGTTTTGAATCACACATAATTTGAATAACCAAATGCATAACCTTGAGAAAAACTGAACACCCCAAAGAGGATGATTGTGGGAAATCCCTGTCCAGTAGCCCGTGCCCAAAGCCTGAAGAACTGTTCAGAGAACAAAACGCCCCGTATTTCGGAGTTAGTTGCTTTGAAGTCCTCACAGACACTGGGATTCATCGTGCACGAAAGCAGATAATGGCCAAAGAATCAGTGCTGCAGTCTCAAAGGTCATAATGTACTCTAACATCTCTATTTTCCCCTCTGCCCCAGATTGAAGTTTAGTCAAGTATGTCACCATTCTGCCAACTTGTGTGAACCCAGAAACTCTTAGTGTATTGGTTCTCGGTGTACACTTATTTATTCAATTTTTTCTTTTTCTTTCAATTGTAATTTGGTGCTGCTGCATCCCTTGCACTGTGTCTAACAGTGCCTGTGAATTATACAAGATGATCAGGTCAGGCGTACCAGTCCAATGAGACTTATCAACATGTTCAAGCTTCATTAAATCATGCTTTTATTCAAAGCAGTATTCTCTTCTTTTCTTTAAACAGCGAGCATTAATCAATAATTCATTCTTTGTTTCTCAAGCTCTTTTCTCAACCCAATGCATTTCTGGTCTGCATGGACCCTTCGTCTGGGGTCTAGAATACAATGAGAATAAAACAAGAGACTTATCAGTCCATTATACTGGGCGTGTCCCACAAACTCAAAATTAATAATATTAACAATAGGCCATGCAAGTTTTAAATCAACATCATTTACATTGTCTCATGAGTCTCAAGAATCAAAACAACATGATTAAGCATTTACAATGAGTGAGTTTGTGCATTAATCAGCAAGGCAAGTATGAATAGATAATACAAATCTTAAAAAATAAGAACAACTAAAGGCTGGAAAAAAGAAAAAGTTGGTAGGAAATTGTGTCAAGATTGTGAACTGTGTGCGTCCTCTAATTGCCCCCTTATTGCATTCGTTAGTGGATTTAAAAGGTAATGTAAATTTCAACCCTTGGTTAACATAGCTGGTTTGCACAATCTCAGCTTAAGGTGAAATTAATGGAACTCAAAGCGGCTTCTACAGTGAAGTTCTATGTGATGTAAACACATGCAAATAAAACTGACAAGACTCTTGGCGGGCCTAAAGAAAGGCTGTATAATGCAGAAACGCATTTGAAATGTAACCGCATTCTCTGCCTAGCTTGCTGAACAAAACGCTACTGGGAATTTTCCGTTACTGTGTTGAAAAGAGATTAGCAAAACCGCATGGCGGTTCAAATGGAAGACCACATATAGCGCAAGTACGTTTGGGTATTCGAAAGCGCTTTCTATCTTCACTTACTTATGAAACGAGGCTGAGAGTTCTCCTTCACGATGTGTGTTCTGATTAGCGTGGAATCTAAGTTGTATAAATGTGTACCTCATTGCGTGAAGCCCGAGGTGAGCCTGCTCACGTGATCCCTCTGTGAGGCATACTTAAAGGAACAGTGACTGTGGAGCGAAATGTGGAAAGCTCGTAAAGTTAATTAATAAAGGTTCAAATACAAATATAAATAAAAAAGACAAAACTTAATATATGCACATTTGCCTTCTCCCATGGACAATATGAAAATGTGTAATACATCTCAATGTTGATATAAACCTTCATTAGGCAAAAAGCTGTGCGGTGTACAGTACTGCAAATACGAACTTATAAAAAAACAGGTTAATTCAATATGGTCATTCATCCCATTGGGGTACATAGAATTCAATTTCTTTATCCAAAAGAACTCTGATCTGAGCAATTGCCTAGGAGGGTCCATGTCTGCACGGATTTTCAATGATTCCAAGACAGTGAATCCGAGTTGTGAAATGTTATGTCCTGCTTCAAGCCAATGCATGGCTACAGATGATTTTTCATTCTTTAATCTTATGTTGCTCTTATGCTCCGTGATCCTTATTTTGATCTTTCTCTCTGTAATTCCAACGTAAACTTTTCCACACAGGCATTTCACAGCATAAACAACATTAAGTGTGTCACATGTGCTTGAATGTCGTAGGAATATTTTGGTGCCATGTTGCGGATGTGAAAATTGGTTACCTACAATCACATTATTGCAGTGCGTGCAATTACCACATTTTTTCATTCTTTTATATTTAATTAGCCCACTATCCGTTTTTTTATGCGACAATAGTTCTTTCAGGTTCCGTGAACGTTGGAATGCAAACTTCACTTTTTCGTCTGAAATGCATCTTAAATCAGGTTCAGTCTCTACCATTCTCCAATGTTTTTTGATGATATTTTTTATCAGATTAGCCTTTGTTGAATTCTTCAAAATGCATATATTAGGTGTTTGTTTATTCACATTTTTGGGTATCAGTAAAGTTTATCTATCCATGGCTTGTACTTTAGTTATGGATTCTTCAATCAGTGTATCTGGATATCCTCTATTAGTGAATCTTGTGGCGTAGCTTCTTATAGATTCCATGGCTTCATCCTGATTGCTTGTGAATTGTGAGAACGGGAGGTGTTTTTTTAAAGATTGTTGATCAACTCTTAAAATGTAAACAGTTATTTTGATCTGTCGGTTTCACGTAGACATTGGTCTTAATTCCATTCCTTCCAATTTGTACTAAAACATCCAAAAATACTATCCTATCCTTTGCAATCGTGTGAGTAAACTTAATATTTGGATGACATGTATTCAGTCTCTGAATGTTTTCTTGTAAAAGGTTTTCTTCTCCTTTCCAAATGTTGAAAATGTCATCAATAAACCTTTTAAACAAAATTACATTTTCACTCCATGTTGCATCATGTATAATGGGATCATGCTCAAATTTTAATATAAACATATTGGCATATGCAGGAGCTCCTGCAAAACCCATTAATGTACCGTTACATTGTGAAAAAAACTTTCCTTTCCACTGGAAATAACAATGGTATAATGCGAAATGCATAAGTTACAATAAAAAGATCTTATTGGCTCCTTCACATTCATTGTTAAGTAAAAACCACTCAATTGCTTCAAGCCCTTCATTATGTGGAATCGAGGTGTACAAAGCAGTTACATCAATTGTGCATAACCGCCAGTTGGACAGATCTTGTTTAGGTAGTGACTCAAGTAGATTTAACCCCTTGAGTGCCCCGCCCTGTGCCGGGTGTTGAATTAGTGGGTGGGGTTCATGACGAGATAGTCTCGTCATGGGCACAGCGCAACCGCGGCCCATGACGAGACCATCTCGTCATGGGCACTCAAGGGGTTAAAAATGATGTGGTATCCTTGATGTATGTTGCCCAAGTTTGTGCCAGTGGCTGAAAGAAATGATCTAAATATTGGCCTATAGGTTCTGATATTGATCCACACGCTGGATCTAAACGGAGGTTTATGTAAATTTTTATGAACCTTGGGTAACCTGTTGAATTGTAGTCGAGGTTATTCACTGTCTAGGAATTTGTAAGTTTTCTCTGTGATCCATCTCATCTCGAGAGCTTTATCTAGAATTTGTCTTAAGATTTTCTGAAAATCCATTGTGGGATCTTTGTCCAGTTGCAAATATACTTTTTCATCATAAACATGCGCTGCAACGTTAGTTTCATAGAATTCTGAGTTCATAACTACTAATGTTCCACCTTTATCCGCTTTCTAGACCCCAGACGGAGGGTCCATGTAGACCCGAAATGCATTGGGTTGAGAAACAAAGAATAAATTAATGTTAGTTGTTTAAAGAAAAGAAGAGAATACTCCTTTGAATAAAAGCATGATTTAATGAAGCTGGAACATGGTGATAAGTCTCATTTGATCGCATATAAATTTGTTTTGAATATGGAATAGGAACTCTTTTGGTTCCATAGAAAAAGTGTGCACATCCACTCGGGACTGGTACGCCTGACCTGATCATCTTGTATAATTCACAGGCACTGGTGGACACAGTGCAACGGATGCAGCAGCACCAAATTACAATTGAAAGAAAAAATGTAATAAATGTGCACCGAGAACCAACACATTAATAGTATCTTCCTGGTCAACCCTACTCATGGTGCACCTGTAAGCATGTCATTTGAAGAAATTGCACAAATTACTACTAACAAAGCAGAGACACTGGTCTACTCTGCAGAAGTAGCAAAGGAGATTTATGATTTCATCAAAGAGGCCCAATCTTTCAGTCCACAAGTCAGTACGGTCACTCAACTATTAAAACAACTTGAATATATCAGCAAAATGTAAATCAACCGAAGACTACATGCTCCACCCTAATCCCCTACCATAAGAATAAACGCATCCCAAGAGGTTTGAGGATAGGGCTAAAACGTATGCTTTGCAGGAACAATAAAGTTTTTGTTGAAAAATGGTGACAAATTTTGAATAAATGCTCTCTTGGTCTGATTTTACTAATCGTCGAAGAATTATCAAACATCTTAAAGAATTTGCAAGAAGAGTTTTCTACAATAAAAGCGGAATTGGATAAGCATGAGGATCTACAACAGACACTAGAAGACATTAATAATAAACTGGAAAGATATGCTAAAGAAATTCATGAGCGAAAAATCTAAAAGTATCGTAGAGACACCATTGATTATAAGCTCGAAGAAGTGTATACATGGGCAGAAGTATACAAATAAAGGAGGTGGCAACAAAAAACCCACATAGGTTCATCTCAGGAAAGCATGGCTTCAGATTCGGATGTAGCACAGAATAGACCATCGATTAATGTAACAGCAAGCACATCAACGCAAGCCTCTAGCATGCACACATCTAAAGCCACCAAGGTGTCTTTTTTTGTCTAACAGTCCGGCAGCAAGTTCAGAAAAACCTGCAGGGGCAAAAGAGATAGATCCCGTAACAATCAAGAGATCATTAAGGAGTACAACAAAGACAACCTAGTGATCAACATTTCAGATGTCAATTTAACGGAGGATCAAAATTGATTACTCAATGGCACATCATTTGTCCCAGTGTATCAGAGTAATATTGGCGAGACAGAAGTGTCCATTTTCAAATTTTGACGAGCATTATGTCTGAAATATTTCTTTAGCAGTTTTCCAACATCTACAGAAAGCCAGATTACTAAAGAATACATAGAGTTCAAGGCCAAGAGCTCCTTTTGTTCACCAGTGTCACATAAAACCATTGATACCTTTGAGCGTTTAGTGAAACTAGATTGTAATAAAATCAATTTTGGAAACCCCAAGACTACGAACTTCTTTAAAAAAAAAAAAAAAAGAGTGGGGGGGGGGGGGCGTGGCCTGCAGCCGAAGACGATGGCCGCAGCCTAGTGCGGCTCCGGTGTCTAACGCCCGATCCCGCAATTATCCTGGCACAGATCCTGGCTGAAACCGGCAAAATATCCTCGGCGACATCCCCTGGGTGACGAAGGCACCGGCCGGGATAGACACGCGCCTGGCGGCAGACGTGGTGGCAGAGAGCCGCACGACAACGTGTGTGCGGCCTGCAGAGGGGAGCGGAGCCGGGGCCTCGGGTGGCGGCCCTGGAGAGCCTGGATGGGCGTGGCCTCAACCTGGTAGCCTTGGACTACGGATGCCGGAGGTGAGAATATCGTGGCCGCCGTGGATGCGAGGTAGAGCGAACTGAAGCTGGGCACACTGCGACGCTCTGGGGGACCCGCACGGCGCTTTGGGGGGGGTCCCGCATTGTTTGGTGCCACATCCAGCATGGAGGCGGGGCTCTGGCCGGGCGGCTGAGGGACTGGCGGTGGTGTCCCGTATGGGAGAGGACGGCGGCCACTGCCGCCTAGGCGCTGTGCCTCGGCGATCCGGGGTGTCCTTGCCCCCCCACCCCCTCTCTCGGAACTGGAGACCTGCTTGGGGCGGACTGGAGGAACAGAGTGCGCCACGGGAGCGAAGAGCCGGCGCACTGGTATGGCGGCACCTTCACCATTGTCGGGAACCCTGGAGGGGTGCTGGGATTTCCCCGGAGCCTTGGCGAGCCTCTGCAACGGTGACTGAAATAAAGCGGGCTGGTGTACGAGGAGCTCGAAGGAGCTTGCGCTGGCCTCAACGGTGTGGACTGGGCAGCGAGGGTCCCGGCTGCAGATCGGAACGCAGCTGGTGACCTGAGGTGAGCCTCGGATACTCTGGGACAGCGGCGGGACTCCGGTGAAACCGACAGGCCGCACGTGGACGATCCCGTGGCAGGCGGCGGCGACCGCTGGATCCCTGCTGCACCTCCCCCTCTCCTGAAGGCCCAGACCGGTAGGGGGGAATCCCACTCGCATTAGCCACTATGGGAGGTAAGGGGCACCGTGGGGGGCCACACGCCAACTCGAGAAATTTGCATACCAGAAGGACCAGGTGGGCTCGCCCCCCCCCACCCCCCCCACACAAAACCTAAGGAAATAACCCTCCAGGACTTCATGGCCACGCTGACCCAGATGCAGGTCTCGATTGGGACGATCTCGACAGACATAACGTTGTTGAGAGCCGATGTCGCGGAGTACGAGACTGTCGGAGGTGGAAA
Source organism: Triturus cristatus (assembly GCF_964204655.1). Taxonomy (NCBI): domain Eukaryota; kingdom Metazoa; phylum Chordata; class Amphibia; order Caudata; family Salamandridae; genus Triturus; species Triturus cristatus. The sequence goes on from NC_140594.1 coordinate 135,801,913, forward strand.
CGGCTGCGGCGACCCTTACCAGCGATGCAGCGGAGTGTAAAAAGAAGATACAGACGCTGGAACTTGTCCAAAAGCAGCTGCTGGAAAAGCTTGATGATCAGGAAGGAAGGTCCAGAAGGAACAATGTACGTGTCGTGGGTGTGCCGGAGAGCGAACGGGGGCCGGCGTTGGACCTTTTCATAGAAAAACTTATCACGGACCAGCTTCAGCCACGTGGGTTGTCAAAAATTTTCTCCGTGGAAAGAGCGCATCGGGTGCCCGGAGGAAGGCCAAAACCGGGGGCTCCCCCACGACCGATCCTGGCACATATATTTAACTTCCGGGACAGGGACACAATCCTGCAGGCGGCGCGTACCGCCCCCTCCACTGAAGGTGGACAATTGTACGGTAACCCTATATCCGGATTATACCACAGCAGTGATGAAGCAGCGTCAAAAAGGAGTTGCGCACTCGTGAACTCAAGTACGCGATGCTCTATCCAGCAAAGCTGCGGGTGGAGGCGGAGGGACGAACATGGTTCTTCACCACGCCGACGGAGGCCACGGAGTGGTTGGAGGGGTGGCGCCCGGCGAGAGATGCTGGCCGCGCAGGGCGTGATCGTAAACAACATTCTGGGTCCCCCAGGGCTCCGGACAACGCTGGCTCAGAAGACATGGAGCGCACACCACCGGAATGAAGCAGAATGGGGAACGACTGGACTGTTGAGGGTGATGTGGAGTGGAGTGCTGAAGGGGCCCCCGCGGTCGCAGGTTGCATGGCCACTATAGGGGCGCTGCAAGACTGAACTTTGATGGCACGGATCCAGTTGGAAACGGGTGGCTTCACGTCGGAGCCTCGGCAAATCGCGGAGGCCCTGTCGGCGCACTACAAAAAGATTTACACTCCGGAGGCCTTGTCCACCGTCGTGGACAATCTGGCGTTCCTTAGAGACCTTGCTATGCCCATGCTGGCCCCGTCCGAGGTGGCGGCCCTAGAGGCAGACCTGACCGCGGAGGAAATTACACTTGCAATAGCCGCCCTCCGCACTGGGAAGGCACTGGGGCCTAATGGAATCCCGGTGGAATTCTACAAGAAAGCCACTACTCACATCGTTCCGCATCTATTGGGTATGTACACGGATAGTCTGAAGAAAGGGATTCTACCCCGGGATCAGAGACTGGCTACCATAGTGGCCATCCCCAAGCCTAACAAACCACCGCATGAATGCACCTCCCATCGCCCAATCTCACTGCTGAACGCCGAGGCAAAGATTCTTGCAAAGGTCTTGGCGACGAGGCTGCAGCCCCACCTTGCTGCCGTGATACACCCGGATCAGTCTGGGTTTATGCCTAATCGTAATACCGCCCTGAACATACGGCGTTTGCACGGGGTCCTCGCGCATCGCACCTCGATAGAAGAGGACGCAGTCATCCTCTCACTAGACGCGCGGATGGCATTCGATTTGGTGGAATGGCCATTTCTCTTTGCTGTTCTTCGCCACCTGGGATTTGGCCCCAAGATATGCGCATGGATCCAGCTTCTATATACCAAGCCGCTGGTACAGGTTGTCGTAAATGGGCATATCTCGAACGCTTTTCCGTTGGGGCGGGGGACGCGACAGGGCTGCCCCCTTTCCCCGCTCCTATTTGCGCTGGCACTGGAGCTGCTCGCGGCCTGGGTGCGACAGGACCCGGTTATCCGTGGCCTAAAGTGGACTATGGGATGGGAGGACCGCATCTCTCTGTATGCGGATGATGTCCTACTGTATTTGGCCTCGCCGGCGCGCTCGATACGCTGTCTTCTGGACATCTGTGCGTCGTACGGGAGGGTGTCTGGCTACACGATAAACTGGGAAAAATCCTATTTGTATGTACTTCAGGGCTCCCCGCCGCAGCTCCCTAGGGGGTGTGACATTCGAGTGGTAGAGGACGGATTCAAATACTTAGGAATATATGTGACAGCAGACAGAGCAAAATTTGTTGCCGAAAACCTGGCGAAACCCCTGGTTTGGTTTCGCAGCGATGTTAAACACTGGTGTTCCCTGCCCCTGACACTGCTGGGTAGGGCCGCCCTCTTTAAAATGATGGCGCTCCCTAGATTTCTCTACTTGCTTCAGAATACACCCTTCCCGGTCGCTTCTGCATACTTTACCGCCATAAACGCAGAAGTGACTAGTCTATTGTGGGAAGATAAGACGCCACGGATAGCGCTCCATAAGCTGACCAGAGGCTTTACGATGGGGGTATCGCCCTTCCTAATATCAAGATATACTACTGGGCATCTCAGCTTATGGTAATAAACCAGTGGCTTCACGTGCCAGGGGATGACCCGGCTTACCGTATGGATCGTCAACTGCTGGGGACTGGGGGGGGGGGGTTATGGGAGCGCTCTATAATCACACTAAGAAACGCTACTTAATGGGCCCAACGGCGCATACTCTGCGGATATGGTTTGAGGCGCAACGTGCTCTTGGTTGGGAGGGGAAGATAACTCAGGCCACACCACTATGGGAGGCGAAACAGTTGGGAGTGCTGCGCACTACCAAGGGGTTTCTACAATGGGACCTGATTGGGATATCGAGGGTCGGCGATCTCTGGAAAAAAGGTGACATAGTCACGTTTGCCCATCTACAAGCAGAATATGACCTGGCAGACAATGAACGATTTCGCTACCTACAAATCAGACACGCACTCCGGGCGGCAGTCCTGCCCGGGACTCGGTTGGCGGAGTCCTCGCCATTGGAGGACAGACTCCTCATGGAGCATCTGACTAAGAGAGCTACGTCCCTGACATACCGGAAGGTGATAAACAACCAGCCAGACCCATTCTCAGCCCTTAAGGCTAAATGGGAGACAGAACTGGGGGAATTTGATGAGACTGACTGGCAGCCGGCGCTTTCCTCCCCTAAGGAGGTGGGGAAATCGTCCAAACTGAAGCTGGTACAATTCAAAATTCTACACCGCACGTACTACACCCGCACACTCTTATGTAAACTTAAACGGACCGACTCACCGCTCTGTCTCAGACAGTGTGGTATGGACGGCAGTCTTTTCCATACCCTCTGGGATTGCCCCGTAATTGCCCAATACTGGAAGGCGATCATGCGCACACTCTCCCAGATGACAAAGTTCCGACGCTTCCAGAACCAAGGCGGTGTCTCCTCAATGTGTGGGAGCCTACAGATCTTAGCCGCGTGGCGCAACTCTGGGTGACACTGGGACTCCTGCTGGCAAAGCGCAACATAGCCCAAAGATGGGGTTCTAGGCAGGCCCCTACCCTCGCCCAATGGTGTAGAGACATGGACACCACAATGGTTGTTGAAGAAACAGTGTACATCCATAGAGGCTGCCCCAAAAAGTGGACCCAGGTATGGGGAGGGTGGAACGCATACAGAGGGAATATTTGTGACCCCCCGCGTGAGACCTCAGAATCGGAACTGAGTGACTGAGATCATATGGTCTATCCATAAATAGATTATGAACTGCTATGCCACTACCTGATACAGCGGGAGTCCAATGTGATACCGTGCACCACTAATATGCCAATTTCTTGTAAAGGTGTCCTTTGAATCTATGTACACAATCAAACGGTCATAATGCTGATATATTCAATGCCAATGTACGTTGTTTTGTGTTTGAATTTTTCAATAAAAATATTTTCAAAAAAAATAAAGTGGTGCTTTCTCCGAGGTTTGGTTGAAAATCCAAAATTAACATTCCAGAAAGCGGATAAAGGTGGAGCATTAGTAGTTATGAACTCAGAATTCTTTGAAACTAACGTCGCAGCGCATGTTTATTATGAAAAAGTATATTTGCAACTGGACAAAGATCCCACAATGGATTTTCAGAAAATCTTAAGACAAATTCTAGATAAAGCTCTCGAGATGAGATGGATCACAGAGAAAACTTACAAATTCCTAGACAGTGAATATCCTCGTCGACCACAATTCTACTTGTTACCCAAGGTTCATAAAAATTTACATAAACCTCCGTTTAGACCCATCGTGTCAGCGTGTGGATCAATTTCAGAACCTATAGGCCAATATTTAGATCATTTCTTTCAGCCACTGGTACAAACTTGGGCAGCATACATCAAGAATACCACATCATTTTTAAATCTACTTGAGTCACTACCTAAACAAGATCTGTCCAACTGGTGGTTATGCACAATTGATGTAACTGCTTTGTACACCTCGATTCCACATAATGAAGGGCTTGAAGCAATTGAGTGGTTTTTACTTAACAATGAATGTGAAGGAGCCAATGAGATCTTTTTATTGGAACTTATGCATTTCGCATTATACCATAGTTTTTTCAGTGGAAAGGAAAGTTTTTTTCACAATGAAACAGTACATCAATGGGTTTTGTAGGAGCTCCTGCATATGCTAATATGTTTGTTAAAATTTGAGCATGATCACATTCTACATGATGCAACATGGAGTGAAAATGTAATTGTGTTTAAAAGGTTTATTGATGACATTTTCATCATTTGGAAAGGAGAAGAAAACCTTTTACAAGAAAACATTCAGAGACTGAATACATGTCATCCACATATTAAGTTTACTCACACGATTGCAAAGGATAGGATAGTATTTTGGGATGTTTTAGTACAAATTGGAAGGAATGGAATTAAGACCAATGTCTACGTGAAACCGACAGATCGAAATAACTGTTTACATTTTAAGAGTTTTCATCAACAATCTTTAAAAAAAAAAATACCTCCCGTTCTCGCAATTCATAAGACTCAAAAGAATCGCAAGCAATCAGGATGAAGCCATGGAATCTATAAGAAGCTACGCCACAAGATTCACTAATAGAGGATATCCAGATACACTGATTGAAGAATCCATAACTAAAGTACAAGCAATGGATAGATCAACTTTACTGATACCCCAAAATGTGAATAAACAAACACCTAATATATGTATTCAACAAAGGCTAATCTGATCAAAAATATCATCAAAAAACATTGGAGAATGGTAGAGACTGAACCTGATTTAAGATGCATTTCAGACAAAAAAAAGTGGCGTTTGCGTTCCAAAGTTCACGGAACCTGAAAGAACTATTGTTGCATAAAAAACTGATGGAGGGCAAATTAAATATAAAGGAATGCAAAAATGTGGTAATTGCACGCACTGCAATAATGTGATTGTAGGTAACCAATTTTCACATCCGCAACATGGCACCAAAATATTCCTAAGACATTCAAGCACATGTGACACAATGAATGTTGTTTATGCTGTGAAATGCCCGTTGTGGGAAAGTTTACGTTGGCATTACAGAGAGAAAGATCAAAATAAGGATCACGGAGCATAAGAGCAACATAAGATTAAAGAATGAAAAATCATCTGTAGCCATGCATTGGCTTGAAGCAGGACATAACGTTTCACAACTCTGATTCACTGTCTTGGAATCATTGAAAATCCATGCAGACATGGATCCTCATAAGTAATTGCTCTGATCAGAGTTCTTATGGATAAAGAAATTGAATTCTATGTACCCCAATGGAATGAATGACCGCATTGAATTAACCTGTTTTTTATAAGTTTGTATTTGCAGTACTGTACATCACACAACTTTTTGCCTAATGAAGGTTTATATCAACATTGAGATGTATTACACATTTTCATATCGTCCATGGGAGAAGGCAAATGTGCATATATTATGTTTTGTCTTTTTTATTTATATTTGAATTTGAACCTTTATTAATTAACTTTACGAGTTTTCCACATTTCGCTCCACAGTCACTGTTCCTTTAAGTATGCCTCACAGAGCGCTCACGTGAGCAGGCTCACGTCTGGCTTCACGCAATGAGGTACACATTTATACAACTTAGATTCCACGCTAATCAGAACACACATCATGAAGGAGAACTCTCAGCCTCGTTTCATAAGTAAGTGAAGATAGAAAGCGCTTTCGAATAACCAAACGTGCTTGCGCTATATGTGGTCTTCCATTTGAACCGCCATGCGGTTTTGCTAATCTCTTTTCAACACAGTAACGGAAAATTCCCAGTAGCGTTTTGTTCAGCAAGCTAGGCAGAGAACGCTGTTACATTTTGAATGCGTTTCTGCACTATACAGCCTTTCTTTAGAGCCGCCAAGAGTCTTGTCAGTTTTACTTGCATGTGTTTACATCACATAGAACTTCGCTGTAGAAGCCGCTTTGAGTTGTGTTAATTTCACCTTCAGCTGAAAATGTGCAAACCAACTATGTTACCAAGGGTTGAAATTCACATTACCTTTTAAATCCACTAACAAATGCAATAAGGGGGCAATTAGAGGACGCACACAGTTCACAATCTTGACACAATTTCCTACCAACTTTTTTGTTTTTCCAGCCTTTATTTGTTCTTATTTTTTAAAATTTGTATTATCTGTTCATACTTGCCTTGCTGATTAATGCACGAACTCACTCATTGTAAATGCTTAATCATGTTGTTTTGATTCTTGAGACTTATGAGACAATGTAAATGATGTTGATTTAAAACTTGCATGGCATATTGTTAATATTATTAATTTTGAGTTTGTGTGACACGCCCAGTATAATGGACTGATAAGTCTATTCTTTTATTCTCATTGTATTCTAGACCCCAGACGAAGGGTCCATGTAGACCCGAAATGCATTGGGTTGAGAAAAGAGCTTGAGAAAAAAAGAATGAATTATTGATTAATGTTCGTTGTTTAAAGAAAAGAAGAGAATACTGCTTTGAATAAAAGCATGATTTAATGAAGCTTGAACATGGTGATAAGTCTCATTTGATCGCATATAAATTTGTTTTGAGCATGGAATAGGAACTCTTTCGGTTCCATAGAAAAAGTGCGCACATCCACCGGGGACTGGTACACCTGACCTGATCATCTTGTATAACCCAGAAACTCTGTCATGAATGACTACCTACAACTTACAGATTCTTTCCTCCACTCTGCAAAGTCTTCCTTTCGTCTAGTGTAACAGGGCAAACCTAAGGGGGCAGAAAAGGGCTGTGAGTCCCAGATGTGAACTGTTTCTGCTTAGCCTTCCTTCTGCAGAGTTACCAAAAGCGCAGTGTTCAAGAGTGAAGCAATTCCCACCTCCTCTAAGAGGTCGAACTGGCATGCTCTCAGTTAATCAACATTCTCATGAAAGCCGCAAAAGACCTCTGGATGGCTTCTCAGGGGCGGTTATCTGAGTCCCACGATAAGGTGGGTAAGCTGCTCTATTGGTTGTTATTGACCGGGGCTCCCAGGCATGTTCTAATGATCCAGGACCCCGTGGTTCAGTTGATGTCGGACGCTAGAGGTGTAGGGGAAACTTTTGCTGCCTACTACAATGATCTTTATGCCTCATGCCCAGTCTCTGAGGTGAAGTGAGCGTGCCCCCTTGTCACTGGCTTACCAATGCAGCAGCGGAGCCAGGAGGATCATTGGGAATTGAATCGCAATATTGCGGAAAAGGAGATCTTGACTGCCAAAGGGGAGCTCTACTCTGGTACAGCGCTGGTCTTTTCTCTTCCTGCATAGGTTGCTGTTGCCAAGGCTTGTTGGGTCCAATTCGGGCACCGACACCGCAGCACTGGACATCCTTCGTGGGACAGCTCGAATCCAGCTCCTAGTCGTCGTCGACGCCTCCTGGTCCTCGTGGCTGCAGAGTCCAGCTTCACCTCTTAGCACCTGAATCACCCGACATCGGTGGGCATTCGTCTATCGTGCCCCTGGTCACTGGCAAGTGACCCAGACTCTGTCCTGTCTGCTTTCAGGTTCTTCTGATCTTCAATCCAGGCTTGGATCACACCGGACACTTTTCTCCTTCCCGGCAGCAGCACTTTTCAGCATATCGCCATTGAAATCAACTACGATTCCCAACACCATTTGACACCAATGCACCAGGCTTCCCTGGGTGAGGTTACTCGAGTACTCCGGTGCTCCCGTGGGTGCTGGCCCTAGAACCCCTTAAGTCTAAAGTGGTTTGCTCAAAGTCCTTTCCTAAGTGTCCTTAACTTCTAAAATTCCAACCGTGACTTTCCCATAGAATAGTACAGGGCTCGCGGCTGTGATCTCACACTGCACACGTCCTACCTTGGGTGGTTTCTTGGGGTCCCAGCGATTCTACGTGCTCTAGGCACTGTGCCTGGTCAAGACGTGGTTCTTATACCACTTTCTTAATATATGGTTTGGTCCGGTCCTAGGGCCCATTGTATATTGTGCTATTTACTGTCGTTTTTGAACTGTATTATTGTGTATCTTGGACTTTAATCTCATAAAGAGATTAGTAGTGAGTGTTTAGAAATAAATAAAAATATATATATATATATATATATATATATATATATATATATATATATATATATATATATATATATATATATATATATATATATATCTTGTGTGGTTCTCCTTTTATTTAGTGATTCAAGAGCTTATAATCTGGTAAAACAAGCTGCTTTACACTCCAAGACTTAGCCTGAAGGCTGCTCGCCATAGCTACCACTAGGATAGCTTTCAATAAAGGTTGTCTTTAAACCTATCATTAATAAGGGTTGTTTGGACTGGTGCAAGGTGCCCACTATAACTAGTGGACAGCATATACCAGGCCAACTTCTCACACTCTTTAAGAGATTGACTTTGGTGGTGGCACCCTGTTTCCTGTGGGTCTTCTGTGGGGCAGCCCAGAGATCTTTGTGAGGCCACTATCATGGTCCTCCACGAACAAGACAAACCACCTACTCTGTTCCAGCAGGCTTATATCTCCTTAAAATATTAAAGCCAAGATACTGGCCAAGATATTGGCCAGGAGACTGGTGCGATAAAATGCATCTTTCATGCACCAGGATCAAAACAGCTTCCTGCCTGGAAGGGTATTCAAATGCCTGCATATAGCCTTGGTTCGATGCTATGATATTCGCGGTCCGCTGGTCCTTGACTTCGAAAAGTCTTCAGTTCTGTGAACCTGACTTTCTTTTTCCAGGTAGTGTCCAAAATCAACTTTGGGCCACGGTTTGTGACTTTTAAAAAGACCTCCTATGTTTCCCCATGGGCACGAGGCGGTTGAACTGTGCTCTGACCAATCTGTTCGCGATCAAGAGAGGCACTAGGCAGGGCTGTTGTTATTTGCTCTAATTATAAAACCACCAGCTGAATGGATACGAAGCAATGTTCTATACTGGAGTTTCCAGTGGAGAGAAGGGATAGAAGACCGCATATCACTATATGCGGATCATATTTTTGTTTACCTACATATCCCGCAGACGTTGGATGATCGCTCAAGGATCTGCACGGTTATATGTGGAAAGGCCTCTGTTCTGACTGTGCCAAGTCATTGTTGGTCCCAATCAATGATGAACCCTCTTCTTGGAGACGGCTCACACAGCTTTCAGTACATCAGGACTCCTTTAAATACCATGGGGAACATGTTTCTCATAATTCACAAACCTGCTGTGAGAATACCATTGCCCCTCTAGTAGGTGGGACAGACCAGGATCCGAGGAGATGGGCACCCCTGCCGTTATTCATTATTGGTCGCATCACTGCATATAAAATGAGTGTGCTCTCCTGTTGGCTGTACACCCTTCAAAATTATCCAATTGCCATTTAAAAACAAATGCAGTTGTCTTGTAGAACCTTTTTCTGGAGAGGTAAACCGCCTAGTAAACCCCTTGCCAAAAGCTCCCTTCATCCATACAATGGAGAGTAATGGGTGTGACTAATATTCAGCTGTATTACTGATCCTCAGACATTGTTGTGATTAATGACTGACTCTTCGGGACCTGGAAGACACTGCATTCTGTCTGGCGCTGGAGGGGTTGGCGAGAAAGGACCTCTAAACTACATCTGCAGCACGAAGATCCACCCCGTCCTCCCAGATGTCTCCAAAGCAACATTAATGGCATGGCAGCAAGCTTTGAAATGTATCAACCTTTACAAGATCCCTATGCAGAGAACTCCTCTGTAAGTGGGGGACTGGTCGGCCAGTACCAGTATGACCATGAACGTTCAATGCTGGGACCAAATGAGCCTGCCTGGCTGGGGGTTATCTGGTCTGGGACCCAAACTCAGTCCCACGATTGGCTCAAAGCCGCATATGACCTGCACATCTCGCATTTCTTTGGGCTTGTCCAGGTTAGGAGCCTGCTTGCTCTGCTGGGGGCGCTCCTCTGAGACCCTCCTGGAATTCAATCCATCAGTGGCTAAGCTGACCCCAAGGCCTATTGCAAAGCAAGGTATCGCCAGGCTCTACTGATCCTTGTTGGTGAATGCCCCGAGGACCCTGGTGGATCGACGCTACAAATGGCAGGAAGACTGTGATCTAGAGGATGAATGGAGGGAGGCTAGAATGGCCCTCCCTCCCTCCCTGCTTACGATTGATCCAACTTAAATACTTTCACAGGGTTCACTTCACACCTGCGCAGCTCTGGAGGCGGGGAAGGAGGCCGGACCCCAGCAGCACTCCGTTTGCCACTGCGAGCGGCACCGTACTCCTGTAACCTGGCAATGCTCACCTCTTCAGACCATTCTGGATACCGGTGGGACGACCAGTTGACCGACACTCCAAGCTGGCCATAGCGGGACTGATGTAGGAGGAAGGGGACCGAGGCGCATCCGGCTGCTTGTGAGGGTCGCATGCTTGGGGGCATGTGAGACCTTGCCCGACTGTGGGGCCCCAGGGAGGCTCCAACTCTCAGGATCTGAAGGATGGAAATAGGCCAATGTGCTCTTATGGAGGGAGAACCTACAGAGTCTGGGGATGCCCCCAAAGATGTAAGATGTGGGCCCCCTAGATGGCATGTGATCAAGGCATGAAGACGTAACCCAGCTGGCCAATAATGATGGGGAGAAGGACTGACGTTACCCCGCAGGTGCATCGTGGAGGTGCAGTATTCAAGCCCAACAAGGACTTGCCCCATGTAGTAACGAGACGTGCACCCCTCCCCCTCCAACACGGACTTAACATACTTGGCAGAGCTAGTTCTCCTTTGTTCGGTATATTATTTGACGAGGACAAGTGAATAGTATTTGTCTGTGAACTGCTAATGCTTTATAAAACCAATATTTTAAAAAAAGAGCGAAGCAACCACCCCGTAGCTGTTGCGATGATGCCTCCTACGTTTTTACCTTTGGTTAAAAGGGGAGACCACATGACTTTGTATTTTTTCTAGAAGACGCATCCATTCGTTAACTCCGCATCTGCTGTTTGAAGCGCAGTGCACGGGTCATCTCACAGGTGTCTTCCAGCCCTGCACACGTCACTGATGTCATCTTATGAGGGTCCTTTCTAGGTCCATGAAAGGACAGAGTATTCGTCGTGACGAATGTCCTAGTGCCCTCGTCACAGTGAGTGCTTAGAGCGCCGCGGTGACCAGGGTTCCAGTTTAGGAGCTGCAGACAGTCTGAGGCTCCCAATCCGAGTTGACAGCCTTCATCCACCGGTTCCTGTCACAGGTAATCAGATGTACATTGTTGTTGAGTTGAACCTTTGTTCTTTTATGCTTTGCAAGTGTGACGCAAGATTCCCCTTGTGTGCCCTACACGATGCTCTGAGCCCTTAAACAGCTATCACTTGTGCAGTGACCCTGGACTCCCCTGCCTTTCTTTCTTGTTTTGGTAGTGGGGGTGAGGGTCATTCATCTTTGAGAGCGCAGCACACAGGGTTACTAGTTTGCTGGAGACTGTCCTTGTTTCTGTTCTAAAAAATAATTTGGGGCTTAGTTATCTAAACGAATAACCGATCTCCAACATTAGACTCGAAAACAACAATTAAGAGTACAGATTACTACGGGTCTACTCCGAACCACAGCGCCACACAGTACACCCTGGCGTCGCGTTCTTCCATCCTTCCACACTGAGCCTCGCTCTCGTGAACTCAGCGACGTGAATGTGGTGGCACGTGGCAGGCGCGCGCACGTTTTGTTCCGATGGAACATGTGCGCTGTTGTGGAGTTGCCAGTCGTCCGTCGCCGCTGGAATCTGCTGTTATTGATCTCCTGTTGAAATATCGAAAGGGCTGTGCCACCAGAGCTTTTCATGCCACGGGGCAAACTGAAATCCACACGGTAGAATAACTGTCATGGGTGGGCGCTTTGTGAAAACGACATTTTATCCGACCCACCTCGAAGCAGGTCTGTCACCTCATGTGCTTGATCCGAAACCACTGTATTTCTGCCTGATTTGAGTAGGCGGATCACAATCCCTTCTGTTCAGTGACCAGCACCTCACCGTCCACCCAAGTCTGGCGCCTGCAGTCTCATTTTGGTCCAAGAGAGAGTTTGACCACGGGGAGCTGGTGAGATGTATTAACATGTTATGGGCAGTCTCGTCAGAGCACACAGTTGGCCAATTATTTGGCTTCATGCACTTGAGGTTTTGAGGGGACTCATGTCTGCTGTTGTAAGTTTAGCCGGCGGCGGATCTCTACAGGACTGTGGTGCTTTGCTTTTGCCCATGTCCGCTGGGTTCTCTGCCTCCAGGTCTGTTGTCAGCCATGTGTTATAAGCGTGGTACACTAGCACACCTGGTTGTCTGATCTCTCTCCCAGGGATACTCTGAATGTATGTGTTCAAGGCATGGATCTAAACCGAATGTACTGACTCGTTTGGAGTTTTACACCCCAAGCTAAACCGCCTTATCCAGACTGCACACCACTGTGCCCCTGGTGAGCGTTAACTGGCAAAGGGATGTTTTGTTTCAGAACCAGTATACATAGATCTGTATAATAGAATAATTTTTCTGCAGCATTGGTAACCTGACTGCAAAAGCTACACAGCTCCCTGGTTGCAAACATTTGAATAGCATGCTGAATTTATTCCCTCAGGGATTCGTTATGCAAATATTTTTTCTCCTAAAACACTGATTACTTAAACAGCGTCTAGGTGTCATCAGCATAATTAATATTGTCTGATACAATGAAATGGATTAACCGAAGGTCATAGGTGTTAAAGAGGTGGGTGAAAACCAAGCCACCCAGGACTCCATTGTTGGTGTGAAGCGATGGTGATTTAAGTGGCGGCTTGACCACTGTCTACCCCTTTCCGACAGAACTAGCTCCCTGGCTGAGTCTCCGCTGCCTAGTTCCCCCAGCCCTGTGCAGCAAAAGAGCATAATCAACAGAGGTGAAAACTACCCTGGAGTCAGAGACTCCGGACAACCACTCCTCTAGCATTAACTGATGATATTGATTGCCTCTGTGACATACTTTAGGATGGGAGTGCACAGGACTTGAGCGGGAAGAACAGAAGATGAAACCATTGGAGAGTTGTAAATGTTTTCAGAAATTTAAGACTAGAGGAAATAAAATAAAATTCAACCGCATTTGAAACATTTCAGTGTTTCTTTTGAGATGGTAACGTCTCATTCACGGGGAAAGATTGGTACTGGAGATGAAATAACTACGTGTGAGGGGTGGAAGTTTTGGTTTGAGCATCCGCCGTCTTTTTCCCCGCTTGGAATCACAACGCGGTCATTACAACGACCGCGCTGTGATTCCGCATACCATTACTCCGCAAGTCGGAACAATGACTTGCGGAGGGGGGGCGCTGGATGTTGGAATAGTATAATTTACTATTCCAACTCCAGTGTGTGCGGACACTAGGGAAGGTGTTGGATTTTAAATCCAACCCCCCCCTCCCCGCTCCGCAAGTCGTTCTTCTAACTTGCGGAGTAATGGTATGCGGAATCACAACGCGGTCGTTGTAACAACCGTGTTGTGATTCCAAGCGGGGAAAAAGTTGCGGGGTAAACGTTGTTTACCATTTCGTATACGTGTGCTGTTAAATTCCAGCGATTTTGCAAATTTTATTTACAATAAAACTTTCACCAGCATCTTGTTAAGAGGTTGGTCCACCACCTATTGCATCAACACAAGTAAGGAATTTATTTTTGATCATGGATAGCAACATCCTAATACCTGCAGTGAAACAAGTTTTTAAGTTCTTTTTGGCAGGCAGTGAGGTGTATCTAACTTACGGCATGGTCAGTCTATGGTACTTAATATTTACTGGTACCTGTTATAAGGTTCTGTGGGGCAAAAATTGAATCTAGGGTATGTACAGCTGTGTGCAAAGCCCGAGATCTTTTGAATTCGATTCAGTGATTCCATGTTGAATAGTCTACATTTGAGAATCATCAATTCAAGTTTATGGAAACCAGTTATTCAAGACTTCTGGTATCCATAGTTTGGGATGTGTTAATGTGATCTCGAGATGAAACTCTGCAAATAGGTCTGGAAACGTGGGATTGTAAGATGGTGGTCTGTAGATGAGGAGAAATGAGGAAGAGGAGGTATGCCAGGGAGAACACTGGGTGAGCACTGATTCACTCCTGGTGTGGTACAGATTAAAATTATTTTAGTAGGTATTGAGCTTCGATGAACGCTGGCTGCTTCTCAACTCTTCTTAGTGCTGCTGTTTCCTATCAGAATTTTGTTGCCTGGGGGTGTTGCTTCATGTAGATTTGGTCCAGTGTCATACTCAGCCAAGTTTCCGTAATAACAGCAAATCACTGTCTGAGTCTGACAGAAGATTGTAGGCATTAATGCGATTTTTGTTCAAAGATCTTCCGATAATGATGCCACAGTGAGCCATCTTCAATTCAAGAGAACCCGTTTTAGTGGGTGTGGGTCTTAATAAGAGTTAATACGGAATGGGAAGATTGAGTCATTCTCTAACTCCAGCAGCCAGCGGAGTGACATTATAGGATCAGTGGTGGGAACAGGAAGAGGGAAAGGGTAAGAAGGGTGGGTTAGGAAGGTGTGTTTTATTTGTACTTTTTTTTTTTTGAGAGGGAGAGTAAAAATGACTTCAGAAGAAGAAATTTGCAGTGTGAAAGGAAGAATAGGAGGGTTATTAATAAATGATATGGAAGGTTAGGGTTTCGCATGAGATCTTGAGGTTGTAGGTATGAGAGTAGGAGATGGAGGCAGAAATGAATTATAAAGTTAAGTATAGGATTCATTGGTGATAGAGCGGATGCCAAAAGTCAGGTTAGAAGTGGTGAGGTGGCAGTGCGATGAGAGGAGTCCATCATGTACCGGATTATGCATCGGTCCACTGTTGTTTAGCATTGGCTTTGTGGCATGTGGGTGGCGAGGAGTCTGCGTTGTGTGATTTGGCATCCTCAAATTTGAACAATACTTTTTGCAAAAGGGCACTTTTAATGTCATCTTGTTCTATTCTTTTGCTCCTGATAGTTTCCATTATCTACCTTCGCATCAGTATCGTCTTTACATGTTGCGTAGTTACCTCCTTCAGTTTCCTGCTGTTTGTGTTATTTTTTTAATGACTCTTCTTCAGGGTAGAACCCCAGCAATTCACCTGTAGTCCTTACCTGAATGAAGCTTCAGTCCTCCTCTCGCGTGACACTCTGGTCTATGCTTCCTGAACCCTGCGAGGATCCTCCTCAAAACTGGGCAGCCACAAAGCGTGCATCTGCAAAACCCTAAATATCACATGACGCGTCTCCATTGTATTCAATCTGTCCAACTTTGAAACATTTGACTACCTAATTTTAGGAATTTGTGGATATTGTGACCACATTGCTGCCCTTTATTAGCGTTAGGAATAGGGTTTCTTCTAAGGTTATGATGTTTACTTTTTGTTAATTTTGTGTTTTGACAATATGTTTCTGTTGACTTTTGTTTATTCATTTTTTTAATTGCTATTCTGGTGGCAAGATGCTTCAGTGAGTTACATGTTTACTGATGACCAGAGGTCACAAGGTTGAATTCCGTAAAGGTGAATTGAGCCTTTTTTATCATTTCGATATGAAAAAAATGGAGTAATAGTGACGTCTGTTGTTTATGGCATTTAGTACGATAAAAGGTGTGCAAGCGTAAATAAAAGCAAGATTTTGTTAATATCTTTTCTTTTTTTTTTTCTCACGAGCATTGTTGTGATACTATGTGAAACACTCTGCGTGAAGGGCGATATTCCTCAGCACATTTTGAGTCAAAGTATGGGGTTTGGCTAAAAGTCTTCCATCATGAATTGTACCTGTTTCTTAGAAGTGGACCTTTAACAAAATGTCGTGCTCTTAGTATGAAAGAACGTGACCATTTCTTCTCATTTCTTTTTTAGGGAAAGTCGCCTTTTGTTTTTCCCTGCAACCAGCAGCAGAATGTGTCCCCTCTGACCAGGGAAGGACTTCTGGACTCCATCTTTGTTCTGTTCGAAGAATGCAGCCAACCCTCATTGATGAAAATAAAACACGTGTCCAACTTTGTAAAAAAGAGTAAGTAATGACTTGCCACATGTCCTCAGGTAGTGCTAGGGTTGATGTTACATCTCAAGTCGTGGTCCACGTCAGAAGTGAGCGCAATATGAATGGTTATTTTTATAATGGAGCTTAAATTGCTAACTTCCTAACTCAAAACTCGAAAGGCTTTGTTTTCTCATCTTTACTGGAGCATTACTTTATCCATTTAGAATTATTGCTTCATTTCCGATCACATCTCCAGGTGGGTCAAGAAGTTGCATTGGTCTGGAAGTTGGCATTTATCCCTTGCCTTTTATCTGCCTGTTTTTTTCCGTACATGTACAGTGATCTTGTATTTCCTCACATTGCATTTGTATCTTCCTTGTCATTGCCTTGGCAATGTGTAGGACTTTCTGCTCAAATTCTATTTCCTGAAATATTCATTAGAAAAACCCTTCCCTGTCACTATTAATGCGCAGTATATACCGTGGATTCCTGAGCATCCCATTGATTAGAAATGTGATTTGATGCCACACTACATATAAATCTGAAATGTTTGAGATGGATGGACTAAGTTATGTTAACTCCCGGTTGAGGAATCTCGCAGAAAAAAAAAATGTATGCTTGGGTTAATTATTTTCAATAAAAACCTATATGTGTTGTTATTGCCCATGTGTTTAGCTTTTAAAAATCCGAACTGTGGTGTTTTCATTTAGCCTACCAAATTTACAGCAGTTTCCCACCGAATATTGTAACTTTTTTCACACTTTCACACATGCCCCAGGCGCTTATACAGAATTATCTGGTTTGTTCTTTATAGCTTGGTCGTCCTTGCTGCGCAGGGAAATGCATCCATTTAATTATATGTCGTCCTATTATGTTTCATTGTAAAATGTATGGTACAAGCTAGTTTACTTTCTGCCTTGTGGTATTTAAAGAGGCCTGACATTTCTCGGATTATGGGCCTCTTTTTGATCTTTGTAGTCGGGTAAAGTAACCAACAGAAATTAGGTTAATGAAGCTCCGGCTTCTATTTTGCGATACAGAATTAATGAAAATGCCTGTTACCCTATATTATTAGGTCAACCAATTTGCCAGTTGGATTACGAATACCACAGGAACTTTACATTTGTTGACACCTTGACTTAACCAGATGGTAACGTTAACTTCTAGTTATATTGCTTACATTATAACCAATACTGTACCATTAACTTATAGTTAAATTGCTTACATTGTTTGATTGTGTCCAGAGACCCATTGTGCATAAATATGCACACGCTCCGTTAAGACTTGCAGGCAGGCATTGTTCCAATCCTTCCTCATTTACCTGCGCCATATTTATACCAACAAGACACTACAGCTCTATTCTGCAAACAGTGGCTAATTTCATTTATGGAAAAAAAATAACTGGTTCACATCAAAGGCAAATCACTGTGGCATCACGGGGTTCACTCCAGGACTACTTTGGTTTCTGTAGCTCTTAGGTTGGACAGCATGCAAGGATCGCTAAGGTCCTGTCAACTGAACATTAGTCGGTTATACATTCTTTAGACCTTTAAAATGTGTAAATTATTCAAAGATTTACAGTGGTTCTAAGTGAGTTACAGAGACTTAGCAGGTATATTACATTCCAGTCTACATAGTTGCAAAAGTAGTGCTTCTTTACCTCGACCACAGAACCTCAAAGTTGGAGTTTGCCACCCTGTGCCATGCTTTAAGATATATAAAGAACCACATTATCAGGATTGTTCCACACTGTTATTGCGTAATTCACAAAAACAGCACAGCAGAACATGGGGCTGAAGTTTCTAAGAGTCCTCTCAAAATCCCCTTGGTACACAATCTGGAGTCTGCAATGTTGTCAGGACCCTGGTGCCTCATTACTCACTCCCAACAAGATGTGGTTGGCTGGAGGTCTCTTCCATACACGTGCCCCTCAAGTAAACTCCAACGAATCCCTCAATCCCGGTGTCAGATTCATGAAGGGCTCTCTAGAGTTCAACAAGGTTTAAACATCACGCTCCATGGAAAATATAAAAAATACCACTAAAGCAGCAAAAACCACGCAACCTTTTGGACAATCATATACTTCGCACTTTTTACTATTATGCAGCCTTGGAAGCAAGCATTACATTATGGGCACCAAGTGGTGCTGAAATACCCGCTCCTTCAGTCCGCAAGGCACCAGCTCTGCCACACGCCCACTTACACGCCACCTCCCCCTACAGAGTTTGCCATCAAGTGCACATAATGATGAACAACCTGTCACGTTCTTTAGTTTGTGTGGGTCTTGAGAAATGAGCCGGCCACGCTGCCTAATAGCAAAAAAAAAAAAAAAATGCACGTTGATTGTCCATGGTAGAAACTTAAATTGCACTTTTCGAAAATAGTGAACTGTACCAGAAATGCATCTTAGTTTTTTACAAATCCATTGCCGCTTGCTTTTTCAGCTTCTGAGACCTAAAGGTTAGCTTGCTTTGCCTGGGTGAAAACCACCTCCTGTTTGGTGCAGTTGCATCACTTCTGAGTAATCTGAAAGATATCCTGTTCATCATGAGGCTTTTCCACTGTTTTGTCAAAGACCATTCTCTCAATGGGCAGGTCTGATTTCCCTGCATGTAACTGGTTACTGGGATGTGCCTGGACCAATCCTTGATGGTAGGTTGATGAATATCCACTTCGTGGTATCAATGGTAGGTAGATGAAACTGACAAATTCCACCACGAACCTTCAATAAGTTCTGGGAGACACGCTTGATAATATAACCAAGTTCAGACCCCCTTGCATTGGCTTTTTTGGGGCTTTTTTTTCCTCTTGCTGTTTTATCTGCTAGGACATTGGGAATTTGTTGATCTGCTATGCCTGACATGAACTGCTTTCTTACTAATTTTATTCTATTACATTTTACATGTTTTCTACAGATGCAGATGTCCTAGCCGAGTTACGGGAGCTCCAACCCAGCATTAAGGATTTTGAAGTGCGAAGTCTGGTGGGACGAGGGCACTTTGCTGAAGTACAAGTAGTCAAGGAGAAATTGACTGGGGACATATATGCTATGAAAGTGATGAAGAAGGAGTACCTACTGGCAAAGGAGCATGTAAGGAAAAGGATTGCTTTGATTATCAGCTCTGTAAGAGGACAAATGATGGCAATTAAGTTTTTAATCTTGCATATGGTTTCTTATAGAGGCGTGTAATCCCAAAAAGCGCTCATTGAGGCAGAACTCCATATTTTACAAATCTGTCCTGAGAAACTACACCAGTTTTTCTGGTTCTTCAAAAAAGTTTGTAAATCAACCTTTGTGGTCCCATGGTCGATTCAATCCAAACTCCATTGTACGGCTCCCCTACTATGGAGGGTGTTTTATTATTTTTCCAAGTCTAACTAGCTATAAAGAACTGTGCTTCACTCTTCTTCCCATGTCAATGACGACAGTTTCAAGCATTACCGTGCTACCTGTGTGGCTACGTGACACACCCTAAAAGGTCCTTGACGTTTTTTTGCATGCATGAATTGCACCATAACAAAGAGAAGGGTAAAGTTTGAAGGGGGAACCTGTTTGCTATCCGGTCTCTGACCTGCCATGGACAGCCCTCTTCAGCGCATACTATAGAAATTACGGCCAATAATTGGTAAAACCTATATGTCTGACTTGCTCTGAGTCAGAGACTAGTTGTCTTAAAGGGGGAAGAGGCTGAACAACTGTAACTAGTTTGGATGTGAGCCTCTGGTGGTAAACCCCTGCTGGGACTAGAGAAGCGGATTCTGCAGCACATCTGTGGAGCAAGTGTTTAGAGTAAGGAACTACTTTGCTACATCACCAGAGCTATAATGTATAGTCAATGGCACAGTGTTACCCTCTGTGAAATGCAGTGACCTTTTATTGATCAAAGAAGCTCTCAACGAGCAGCTTGAACAAGTCTGTAGCCTTATGCTACAAAGGACAAGAGAGAGGAGCGAGGCAGCCGTTTTTTTTTTTTTTTTGTATTGAGCTCAAATACGCATCCAGTATAATTTCAATGCATTTTCTTTCTTACTGAACTTTGTGCCCTAGCCCAAGGTCCCAACTCATACTAAAACCATTTACCAGTTTTGTTAAAACTATGAGCAGCATTTCAATCTTTATTTTTCTCAGGTCCTATAGGCCTGTTTTTTTAAACCCCCAAGGTGGAACTTGAAATTTACTTTTCAGTTTTTATTAGGTAATCTGAACAGGATTTCCAACCTTATTTTGAGTGCCGGTAGTGCGCTCTCCTACTCCTCACCAAAGGTGAGTTACCCAGACCAGTGTTTCTGAATGCTCATCATAATATTGCGGCTTCCGGTCCCATTACTAACCTTACTTTACGTTCCTTTCACTAAAGACACTCCTTTGGTGGAAGACTCTACTCCAGGGTTTTCCATTCTAGTTTATGATGTGGATATTGACATTACAGATAGTCGCATGAAATATATTATGTCAGTGCTCTCTCTGAAGACCTGGGCAGAGTTAGGTAAAATGTAACACTACAACCAGCTATGGGTCTATTTCAGATTTTTCCTCCTACCTTAGTACCAGAACCATGTGGCTTAAAAGGATGCAGAGACTGTTCCCCTACCCTTCTCTCTTGCGAAGGATGTAGGGCAAGGGCATCTTTTTACATACTGGCACTACTGGATAATCAAAATCCTCCTCTGTTGCCGAGACTTTACTTAGTTAATCAAAAGAAATTTCAAATCACTCCTTGTTGGAGACTTCAAACTATCAAGATCTTGTAGATTGCTCCTGAGGGATGGCATTGTTGCACACAGAAGGTTTAGGAAATGCAAGATGGGGGGCATGACTGACAACATGGCAGTTGCCAGCTAAATTCCCGAGCTCCTGGACCCTCAAACAGAATCCTGAGACATCCTGGGCCTGAAACTGTCTGACGGCTGGCAAATGGAAATGGAGGCACCTCCTAGTCATGGAGGGGCCGGCAGATCGACTCTGTATCTGCACCCTCCTGTGTGCAGGGCAAAGACTGGACGTGGGCTGAGAACAGTGCTGGTAGAGCAGTGTGGCCAAATTTAGGCCGGTGGACACAGATGGCTACATCCTGTGAGTGCTGACCGGGCGGCAGAGAGGCTGGAAGGACAAAGTCGCTAGGCACTGTCCTGGAAAAGGCTGAGGGAGCTGACAGATGCAGGCAGCCTCGACAGGGGGAACCGAGCAAGTGGCTCAGAGGGCTGAAGAGGCCCGGCTGCTGGGAGCCTGCTTTGGAGAAGCCTGCGGGCCCACTGGCGACAGCGTGAAGAGACAGGAGGTAGCTTTGGTGCCCGCCTAGTGCAGGAGCAAAGGCAGAGCAGTGACACTCAGAGTGACCTGGGCAGCTCAGGCGCAGAGGGGCCTCTGGGGGAGCTGTGTGAGGACCGTGTGCGCTTGGGGCCCAACCACACAGGTGAAGGAATAAACAGGCAGACGCTCTGGCGGGGGTGGGGTGTGGGGGCAATGAGCAGGCCCCGCTTGGAGGCGATATAGTAAGTGGAGATATGTGGCCCCCCCCTGAGCCCCATTACAGGAGGAAGTTCTCTCCTTAACAGTGAAAGTTGGCTCTCAGAGCTTGCAAGAAAACTGGCTGGAGGAGAGGGTTAAAAACACTGACGGCCACTCGCGTAGATGTAACCTACGATTTGTGGGCTTCCCCGAGGGACCAGAGAGAACGACTCCAGAACTGTTTTTGGAAAGGTGGCTAAACAAGGTGATAGATCCCAGTGCACTGTCTGACATTTTTTGAAGTTGAAAGGGCCCAGAGTTCACTGGCCTCCAGACCCTCACTAGGTGCGCCACCTTGCACGATAATAGTTAAACCTCTCAACTACAGAGATCGGGAAGTGATTCTACATGCAGTACGGGAGTCGGGTGACCTGAAGTACCATAACCATGTCATCCGTAACTTCCTGGATTTTACCTGGTCAGCTCCTCAGACGCTCCTTTACGGCTGTCAAACAAAAACTGAAAGTCATGTGATTGAGTTACAATCTCCTGTTTTCTGCAGAGTGGAAAGTTCTCCAGGTGAGGGTGGTGGGGGGGGGGAGGGGGAGAATAGGGCATACTTTCTTGACATGCCTGAGGAGGTCTGGGACTGGTTGGAGGCACAAAGCGAAACACACCCAGGGGCCTTGGCAAACGGGGAGTGAAACTCTTTGACTCCAAGACTGCACAGGACTCACCAGGACGACAGGCGAGCACATAGGAGCTAGAGGATGGCGCAGTCTGAGCCCTGGGTGGTGGTCAGGCATGGCTGAACATTGGACGTAGAGGAACTGCAGACAGAAAGAGAAGAGGCCAGAGCCCTGGTGTTGGCGGTCATGGTGACAATGATGATGTCTGGACTGAGAGCGGTATGCGCTAGTACACAAACAGAATCTGACACGAGCAACCGGGGATATGCCTAGGAGTCTCTGTGGGGGAGGGGGAAGCATTGTGGTGAACTGAGAAGCAGTGGCCATGGCTATGCACCCTGATTAGCGGTGGCACGAATATTAAAAAAAAAAAAAGAGAGAAAGGAACACACAATGAGCAGGGGAATAAACTATCTTTGGTTAGATCCGTCAGACCCGCCCGCTCCTGGATTGGAGTGTGGGCAGCCCCTGGGGACCGAAGATATTGGGGGTCCTGGTGAAGTCAATCACCTGAACTTACAGTATCTATGACTAGATTTGAGTTGTTGGTTGTTGCAGAGTTGCAAAAATGCTTGTTTTTTTTTTCTTCAGGTCTTGAAGTTTGAGCGTACACCATGGGAACTCTGGGGTGGCACCAAACTCTGGCCCTGGGGGGAGACTTCTCTGCCAACAGGAGCTAGGTCACAGGATGCGACCTCTCCATTATAGACCTTAATAGCTGAGCGCAAATGCACATCGTTGTACACCCTAAACCCATGGTGGAGGGGAGGTTTGAGACGGGTACGATGGGTGGGGAGGTACAGTTAGTAGAAAGTAGTGATTACCCAGTGGGAAGGAAATGGGAGGTCAACAGTTTCAACAGCTCATCAATAACCAGTCAGACACTTTTGCTAGAGCACTGCATAGAGGTGCGATCAGGGATGTGGCCCCACAAAAAGAGATGGAAAGTCACCCCCCGGGGGGACTGGGAAACGCCTACAAACTCCCTGAAGGCACATAATGACGACTTCAATTAGCACAGTCCTTTGGAATGTACGTGACCTCACTAGGTTTGTGAAATGGCATAGGGTGCAGTCATACCGGAGGCAGTAGAGCATCCGCATATCATTCTTTCAGGAGATTCACTCTTTTCAACAGAAGCTGGGAAAAAATGGAGGGGGAAGCTATACTCCTCTACCTCCAACTATGCAAGGGGGGGGGGGAGGGGGCTCTCTATCTGGATAGCCCTGGGTGTTCTGTTTCCAATGAGGTACTGCAAGGCAGACATTGAGGGCAGATATGTTCTGCTTTATAGCACCCTAGGTGAGGGAGCCATATGCCGCCTCAACATATGTGCCCCCAATACTGATGATAAAGACTTCTGTTGAACAATAGGGAAGCAATTGATCCCATATTCAGATATACCACTTATATGGGCAAGTAATTTTAATTGTGTCTTAAAGGGACTAAAGGACAGACACTTCCCCACCCCCCTCACCTCCTTAATAGACAACAAAATCTCAATATGACTGCCCAGCTTATGGAGAAAATGGCAAGTTTCAACCATATAGATATCCGGAGGGTGGCACACCCTGACAGTAGGGTATTTTCTTGCTACACCTGGCCCACAGAGCATATGGTAGGCTGGACTGATTTTTAATTACCGATACAATAGCACACAGAGTGGGGGTGGCCTACATTGCTTGACCAGATTTCTCTCAGACTATGCTCCATTCATAATGGAATTTGGCATGGGGAGGGCATGTCCTTGGGTACTCCTATCGAGGCTAAGACCTGAAATGCGAGATGAGGCCTACAGAGCAGAGCTCAGGTAGGTGGGTAACTGCTTTTTAGAGACACACTGGACAAACACTGCCCCCAGGGGAATGAAGTGGGAGGCCTTTAAAGTGGTCGCACGGAGGGAATGCCTCCGCCGAAAGAATGGAACATGCAGACAGCTGAAAAAAGTTGGGTAAATGCAAGGGACAGCTGATAACAATGCAGACTAGGGAAGTGGCAGTAGCCGTGGGC
Organism: Triturus cristatus; assembly: GCF_964204655.1. NCBI lineage: Eukaryota > Metazoa > Chordata > Amphibia > Caudata > Salamandridae > Triturus > Triturus cristatus. Next base: position 135,826,208 of record NC_140594.1, read on the forward strand.
TGTGGAAGACAGTTGGCTATCAAGCGCAGGCTCTGCGCCTTATGGAATAGATTAGATTGATTCACAAAACGTGAATATTGATAATAACTGCATGCGGAGGGGGATAAAACAGGACCAATGTAAGCCTGGCTTCTGAAGAGGGGGCGACCACCGCCTCTGAAAGTGGCCTTGACCATGCCTAACGGAGGGACCATAGTCACACGGGCTGGGATAAATGACTTGCTCAGGTAATACCTACATGAATTGCACAGGGAGACTGCGCCAAGTGTACTGTCCCGAGTGACTGGGTTCCTTGACCTGGTTACCCTGCCCAGACTGACCGAACCCAATACGAGAGTCTAGAGGTAGACCTGTTTACTGACGAGTTGACAGTCAGTGAGCTAGCTAGTTGTAAATCACCTGGCCCTGATATATTGCCACATACTTTGGCCAACTAAAACCTAAACTGCTGAACCCATTGTGAAAGTCCCACCAGCGGAGAGAGCTTCAGTGTCTGAGGGAGGCCACAATTATCATGCTCCCAAAGCCAGGCAAAGATCCTAAGAAGCCAGGCTTGCACTGCCCACTCTCTATGATTAATGTAGACCAGAAGAAATAACATCTAAAGCCTTGACAACTCGCCTCTGGAGATTGGTGACCAGCCTAATTGGAGAGGATCAATGTGGCTTCATGCCGGGCAGGGGGACGCACATGAACATCTTTTGGTTGTCACATGTTATGCATATGGCTCACAGGGATAGCATGAAGGAGGGCAGGGGTTGCATTGGACATAGAGAAGGCATTTGATACCCTTAACGTGAGGAGTACCCCTGAGTGCCAGAAGGTGGCGTTGGAAGTGACGTGAAAGTGACGTGCGCGTTGCCTATATAGGCGTCACACCAGCGCTCTGATGTCAGTTCTTCTATTTCTGCACCTGTCAGGGCAGATCCGGAGAAGAGCTACCCCCAGTCACTTTCTGACTGACCTCTTTTCAACCTTTTGTCGAAGACTTTTTGAGACATTGTCTCCTAGTGTGGCATAGATGTCCATGAGGAAGGCTGGTATCTGAAAGTGACACGTTAGTGATAGATTCCTTACCTTAGAGTATCCCCAGGCGTCAAATCCGGAAAGTTTTCTTCCGCAATACCCCTGTGCATCGTTGTGCGGTTCCGCGTAAGTCGCTGGTATCGTAGTCGCCGAGATGACGTCGCTAGAGCTACTTAGACACGCCCACCCGCGCAGACGTCAGTTCTTTCTTTTTCCGCGCCAGCAAGCGCAGATCCGGAGAGAGCGGTACTCCCAGTCAATTTTTGACTGAGTTTTTGGGGACTTTTGTCTCTGTTCTTTTGAGTCTCTGACTCCTGGTGTAGAGGGATACCCGATTTTAAGTCATGTGAGGTTTGTCCCCGCGTGATGTCAGTGACGGACCCGCACCGCTAGTCTCTCTACTGCCTGGGGCGCGACCACGACCCCTCGTTGTGCCCCGATTGCCGGGTCATGGCTCTGAAAACTTTGCGAGAGCGGTCCTGAAAGTTGCTGTAGGCCCGGGAGTCAGCTCCGCGCCGTTCAAGGTCCTGTGTGAGGTCGAGGGACCGGTCACGACGCCGCCACCATAGTTTGAAGTCTTCGCACTCTGGGTCAGGTAAGACGAAGCACAAAAAGTCGAAGAAGCAGCGTCGCTCTTCGCCTAGCCTGTCGCGCGACACGGGTGAGGGTGCCTAGGCAGTTGCTGAAGGCCTACCCGCCTTTCCTGGGTCTGTCGGCGACTCCGGGCCAGCTGCAGGAATTCGTCTGCTATGGCCTGCCTATTTGGCCCGTCGGGCCCCGCCGGCATGCCTTAGGGCCCCTCGGGCCCGACCGGGGGTCCTCGCCTTTCTCCGTCGCCAGCGCCGGCCTTGGCGCTGCAAGACCCCCATGGATCCATACCTGGATCACAGCCGATGCCGGTTGGCCTCATACGACCTCCACCGACATCGACGCCTACGACGTCGTCTTCTGCCCCGACGTGGACATGGTGCCGGAAGGGTGTCGACTGACGCCGATTCCGATGGGGAATTTCTATCCCTTTATCCACCCACCTCCTTTCCCACCTGCTCCGCAGGTTGCAGAGTACAGGGAGGGCTGGAAGGGGTCTGAGGACCCTCTTGCGGCCCATTGAGAGTTGGAGACGGACTGGGAAGAGGATTTGGAAGGCGCACAGTCTCCTTCTACCGTGGCTACAGAGGAGGGTGGTACTTATTCAGAGGTGTTGCGTAGGGCGGCTGAGACTCTCCACCTCGAGCTCCCTACAGTGGCTGTCAGGACTAACCTCCTAACAGAAGTGCTTCGGCCGGTGTCTTCCTCTGCGGAGCCGCTGCTGCCCTTCAATGACGCACTTTCGGACGTTCTTTTGGGCACCTGGTCCAGGCCCAACACAGGGGCTCCTGTGGATAGGAACATGGCCCGACGCCATTGCCCGGCCCCAGGCGACCCCATTTTCCTCTCCCAACACCCTACCCCTGAGAGCTTGGTTGTCTAAGCCTCTGCGTCCCCCAGCGCATTCCCTTCCGCACCTCCGGACAGGGAATCCAAGAAACTGGAGAAATGTGGGAAGAAGATATTCTCTTCCGCCAGTTCAGGGTTGCGGTCTGTGAACGCCGCATGCCTCATGGGCCGTTATTCCCACTCTGTGTGGGATACGGTGGCGCAGGTGTTGCCTCAGTGTCCGGAGGAGGCCCGGACGGTGCTCTCTCAAGCTATTGCCGAAGGGAGAGATGCAGCCAAGTTCACGATTCGTTGTGAGCTTGACACCGCCAACTCGCTGGGTAGAGCTATTTTCACGACAGTGGCGCTACGCCGTCACGCCTGGCTGAGGACGACTGGCTTTTCAGGGGATGACCAGAACACTCTGATGGACATGCCCTTTGATGGCACTCGCCTTTTTGGCGATGAGACGGAGAGTGCGTTGAAGCGTTTTGAGTCCTTGGGCCTTTCGGCCACGCGCACGCCCTTGACTTCTGCTTTTCGTTCCTTTCGTGGCCAAGGAAGGGGCGCCCAAACACGTTAGTTTACGAGCCACAGGCCTGCGCAGCAACAGTCTCAGCGCAGCTGCGGACGTAGGATCCCCCCCGAGGTGGGTCACGGGGCCAGCGGGCAAGTCAGTCCACCACCACCCCTGCCGCCAAACCTTCCTAGTCCAGTGTTTCAGGCCCACCAAACGCCAGTGGGCGGCAGGATTTGCCATCACCTCCCTCTCTGGCGCACCATCATTTTGGACAGGTGGGTTTTACAGATAGTCCGAAGTGGCTACTCCCTCCCTTTCGAGACTACCCCTCCAGCCATGCCACCTCAGAACCACTGCATGTTGGGGGATCACTTGACACTTCTCCAGCAGGAAGTTGCGTCCCTCTTGGCCAAGGGGGCCATCAAGCGCGTTCTAACGCCATAAGTAGGTTGTGGTTGTTATTCCCACTAGTTCTTGATTCCAATGAAGGACAAGGGCCTGCGTCCTATCTTAGACTTTCGGAACGTCTATCGCTTCCTCTGGAAGGAGAAGTTCAAGATGCTCACACTTGCTCAGGTCTTGTCTGCCCTAGACCCGCAAGACTGGATGGTAGCGTTGGACTTGCAGGATGCTTACTTTCATATCCCCGTCCTGCCGGCCCACCGGCATGTCCTGACGTTCACGGTAGGCCACGAGCACTTTCAGTTCACTGTGCTCCTTTTTGGCCTTACCAGCGCCCCTCGGGTGTTCACGAAAGTGATGGCGGTCGCAGCTCATCTGCGTAGATCAGGGGTTTCAGTCTTCCCCTATCTTGACGACTGGTTGTTGAAGGTGGGCTCGCCCCAGGCAGTCGTCTCCCACCTCCAGACTACAGCCGTCTCCTGCATTTGCTGGGGTTCTCCATGAACAGGCCGAAGTAGCACCTGATTCCCTCTCAGAGGCTCCTCTTCATCGGAGCAATTCTGGACACGGCGCAGTTTCGGGTTTATCCTCTCGAACAGCGAGTACGGGACATTCGGGCTATGATTCCGATCTTTTGCCCCTTGTCCTGGGTTTCTGTCAGGATGACTTGAGGCTGCTGGGCCTCATGGGCTCCTGCAACCTGCTGACAAATCATGTCAGATGTCATATACGGGCTCTGCAGTGGGACCTGAAGTTCCAGTGGACCTTGGTGGTTCAACACTTGGCAGGTTCTTTGAACACCAGGGCGGACAAACGCAGCCGCAGGTGCATGATGGATCACGAATGGCGTCTTCACTCGGAGGTGGCGCAAGGTCTCTTTCAACAGTGCAGAGAGCCTTGGTTAGATCTATTCGCCGCCGAAGAGAACGCGCAATGTCAGCAGTTCTGTGCGTTGGAATTTCCAAGGCGGCACTTGCTCAGTGACGTTTTCCGTCACGAGTGGAGTTGCGGTCTATTGTACGCTTATACCTCTTCTACCCAGAGTGCTGAAGAAGATCAGGCGTGACCGGGTCCAAGTTATTCTTGTGGCCCCGGACTGGGCTCGAAGAGTTTGGTATCCAGAGCTACTCAGTATGAGCATGGATCCCCGATCTGGCTGCCTCTTCAGGAGGATCTTCTGTCGCAGCAGCAGGGGACGGTCCTCCACCTGAACCTGTCTAGCCTCCACCTCCTTACGTGGAGATTGAGTGGCGACAGTTGATTCCATTTGACTTGCCTCCTGAAGTCTGTGATATCATTCTGGCAGCCAGACGTCCCTCCACTAAATCGGTATGTGCCTGCAGGTGGAACAAATTTGTGGCATGGTGCACTGTGGATCCCCTTTCTGCCCCTCTTTCAGAAGTTCTTTTGTTCCTTCTGTCTTTGGCCCGGCAGGGCTCTGCTCTGGGCACTATTAATGGCTATCTTTCTGCAATCCCTGCCTTTCTCAGGCTCCCTAATCAGCCCTCTCTTTTCAAGTCCCCTGTTGTAAATAGATTTCTGAAAGGCATTACTCACCTTTTCCCTCCTATTCCTTTTGTGATGCCGCAGTGGGACTTGAATCTGGTTCTTACGTATTTGATGTTCGCTCCCTTTGTGCTGCTGCACCATTGTCCTCTTCGTTTATGGACTTTGAAGACTGCTTTCCTGGTTACCATCACCTCCTCTAGGCGCGTGAGCGAGCTCCAGGCTCTTTCCTGTAAACCTCTTTTTCTGTCTGTTCATCCGGACAAGGTTGTGCTTTGCACTCGTCCTTCCTTCTTGCCAAAGGTTGTTAGTGCCTTCCACATCGGGCAAACTATCACCTTGCCCACTTTCTTTCCGCCTCCGCACCCTTCCAGGGAGGAAGAGAGGCTCCACCGTCTGGACCCAAAACGTGCGCTCTCATTTTACCTGAATCGCACACTACAGTTCCGGGTGGATGACCAGCTCTTTGTTGGCTACGTAGGTGCCAAGAAAGGCCGGGCAGTACACAAGAGGACTATCTCCCGCTGGGTTGTCTTGTGTATCAAAGCCTGTTATTCTCTGGCTAAAAAGGAACCTCCGGTGGGGTTGCGCGCCCATTCTACCAGGGCGACAGCAGCTACTACTGCATTGGAACGTGGTGTCCCCCTGCAAGACATCTGTCAGGCAGCCATGTGGACCTTGCTGCACACTTTTACTAAGCATTATGGCCTTGACAGTCAAGTCCAGAGAGACTGCTTCTTTAGCCGTTCTGTTCTCTGTGACTTTATGGTGTGATCTGGGTTCGCAGACCCTCCACCTGGGTTGGTGTTGCTGGGGTATCTATTCTAAGGTAAGGAATCTATCACTAACGTGTCTCTTTCAGATGCACAAGTTACTTACCTTCGGTAATGATATATCTGTAAGGGACATTAGTTAGTGATAGATTCCTTACCGCCCCACCCATCCTCCCCGTTCTGCGAACTGATTTCTAGGGTAAAGGTCAGCCCTTTCTGGGCCCTAGTTTCAATGCACCAGTGGTCAGTATCTTGCATGGCTCTGCATTCCTGGCGCGGAAAGTGGTGTACAGAACTGACGTCAGTGCGCGTAGGCACGTCTAAGTAGCTCCAGCGACGTCATCTCGGCGACTACGACGCCAGCGACGTACGTGAAGCCTACGGACGACGCCTACCGACGCGTAGGGGTACTGCTGACAAAAACTTTCCGGATCCAGTCTGACGCCTGGGGATATTCTAAGGTATGGAATCTATCACTAACTAATGTCTCTTACAGATATATCGTTACCGAATGTAAGTAACTTGTGCTTTAAGCCCTGTGGTGCCTGTCCCCTGCAAATCCCGGTGACGAACCCCCACCTTGTCTGCCTCTGGTGCCTTGAGCAAGACCACAACGCCAAGACCTGCATTGATTGTAGCGCCATGCACCCCAAGGCGCCCCCTTAAGCTCCTTGCCGCTTAATGTGCAACGCCGTGACGCTCTAGATCCCGATCAAGATGAAGGTCCCAAAATTGGTCACGGAGCCATGCCAAACCTTGTCATCGCACTCAGTCGTCTAGGCATTGGGGTGCCACAAGCATAAAAAAATACAAGAGGTCTTCGACTTCAGCCTGTCCGCTAAATTCACCCGACGAGGGTACGTTGGCATTTGAGGCCTGTCTCCGTGGTTGAGCCTGGTCCATCTCCGCGCCTCCCCAAGTTTGCAGGAGTCAGAGCGACTCCCACCCAACTCCGAGAGTTCCATGAGACCGTGCACCTCATATTTGGTCTTCCCATTTGCGCTGGAGCACCTTCAGGCCTGGGGGTTTGAGAGAGTCCCCTACTGGTCTTCTGACAGCAGGTTTGCCTCCGACACTGGTCTGTTCCCCTGGATCCAAGGACCAATCCAGACTGGCTCGGTTGAGCCACCTCAACCTTGTCCAGCCAGGCCCACTGTAGACGTCCTCTGCTCCTTCGGCTGCGCTGTTCTCATTCTCCTTCCTGACGCCAACACGGAACTGGATTGGTGTCGCCCAAGGCAGACTTTGGCACTGACTTGAGCCATTCCATCCAGGTCAGTGCATATGCCCTATTGCTATGGGCTAGGACTTGGAGGTGAATGGGGGGGGGGGGGGCACTGGACCCTGAAGAATACCAGACTCTATATCTCACAGAGGACACCTGGTGTGAAGATTTGTCGGATGCCATTCAACTGGCCACCTCACCAGAAACTGGCTTGGTCTCTTCTCCTCCCATGGCTATTGAGGAGTGGGTCTCATTTTGCTATGGTGGTAAGGAGGGCGGCCGAGTTCCTGTACCTTCAGCTGACTTCCGTGGCAGTCAAGACAAACGTCTTGATGAGGTGCTTCAGCCAGAAGTCACCCCTTCCGAACCGCTTCCCCAATTTAATGAAGCCCTCTCGGATGTCCTACTGTGAGCCTGGTCCAATTCCTGCACAAGCGCTCCTGCGAATAGGATAATTGCCCGCCGCCATCGCTCTGTCTGAAGGGACCCTTAACTTCCTCACCCAACCCACCCAGAAGAGCTTAATGGTTCAAGCCTCCACTGTGAGAAAGTGGCTCTGTATATACTGTTCCCAAATAGGTACAGGGTGTACAGAGTCCACAGTCCCCAGAGGCTTGGCAGAGGCTAAAGTTAGATATAACCTTACTCTCTAAAGTGATAGCTTGGTCGAGCAGTAAGGCAGTATCAGAGGACAGTGTAAAGCATTTGTTGTACACACTCAGTCAGCAAATGGTCTCACACACTCAATAACTGAACTCTAGGCCAATGGTTTATATATAAAAAAGATCTGCTTGTTTTATTTTAGAACCAACAATTGGAATTAAAATATACTTTCTCAGAATGAGATGCTTTATATAAATACTTTTGCAATATGCAATTGACTTTTGTAAACAGTTACAAGTGGTTGCAATAGGCAACACTATTTTAAACACAATAATGCATTGAGTTCAATGGAAGTTTCATGTTATTTGCCACAGATTACTTTTAGGATTACTTTTGGAATTCCAGGACTGGATCCTAGATTCAGTCCTGGGTCAGTACTTGGAATCAAGTGATAAAAGTCGACTTAATTACTGTGATGATTTTTAGATAATATTTTGCTATTTTAAAAGTTGACATAGAAAACAGTCAATGATTCCCTATGGCAGAAAATTCAAGTTACAGGTATAGTATGTTCTCGTTACTTTTGTAATCCAGTACTGGGTACCTAGACTCAGTACTGGGACCTTTATCCAAAACAGGTAAGTAATTACGTTTTCAGATATTACACGATTTATAAAGATTATTTACGTATTGTAGAAATTGACAGAAGAAATTTCACAGAAAGACAGTCAATGATTTCCTATGGGAGAAAATTGGGTTACTGGTAAGTACAGTTGTAAGTATTTTTCAGAGTCAGTGCTGGGCACCAAGATCCAGCACTGGGAGCTCACCTAAGAGCAGGTGAGTGTTTTCGTTACTCGGCTGATTTTTGGTGAATATTTTAAGATTTGAAAAGTCCACACTTAGAAGAAATTTCAGGAAAAGCCAGTCAATGTTACCCTATGAAGAAAATAGAGTTATTGGTTTAAAGGTAAGTACTCGACTGGCAGAGTTGAGGTTCTGGGCATAGACTCAGGGGTCCCCCAGGGTCAGGTAGGTACAGTTGGTTCACCCTCAGCGACTCTAGGGCAGCCGGGTGCAGAGAGAGTTAGGCCCAATGTTATCCTACGAGGGATAGGGGGGCCTTGGTTGGTGGCTGCTGACTAGCAAGCCACGCGGCTGTGGGAGCTGGGCTCCTAGTCACTTACTCAGGTAGGTGTAGAGGTTGCACTGCCAGGGCCACTCGGGCGGCTGGGTGCAGGGTGCTTTTGAGCCTTCGGGCGCTCAATTGGTTTCAATGGGAAATCTCCGGTTTTGAAAAAGACTGCAAGCTCGTGGACGAGGATTCTTCAGGTGCCACCACCACTTTGAGAGGTAAGTTGGGTAGTTGGAGGATAGGTAGGTACCCCAGGATTGGGCACAGGGGGCCGCAGGGCGCCGCGTGCAGGGGTGCCTTTTTGTGTCGGGAAATCTTACCCTCTGTTGATCGCGGTAGGGGGGGCACCTTGTTCTGAGGCTTCTTCAGGAGTGTCGAGGGAGGTCCTTGGGTGCCGGACTCAGGGTCACAGTCGCCGTGGGGTCATCCTCGTGGTCTTTGTTCACTCTGGCACTGGCCAGGCTTGGCTGGTGCAGAGTGTGCTGGGTTCGCGGTTCCGGGCTGCTGCCAGGGATTAGATGTAGGTTTTGAGTAGAGCCTCTACTCATGGGAGTCCCAGGGGCTTAGAGCCAAAAGGTAGCCAGGTCCTCCGGGGTTTGTGAGGTTGCTGGCCACAAGAGATGCCGGGTTGGAGCAGGAGCAGGTTCGAGGGTCGACAGGCCGGTAGGGCTGGGGCCAAAGCAGTTGGTGTCTTCCTCTTCTTAGCAGCTGCAGGGCAGGTCTTCTTTCTTCTTGCTCTTCTTTGTATTTTGGAATCTGTAATCTTGGGAAGGAAGGTTCAGGGTGCCCCTAAATACTAGATTTAGGTGCGTTACAGGTAGGTGAAGGGCAGGGGCCAATGGGTCCCTGTCCTGGGGTGGGTACACCCCCTATCCTGCCTCTCTCCTGTGGGAGGGGGGCAGGAGCCTAGTCCTGATTGGGCAGGGCTTCCCATCTTCAAGATGGCGAGAGCCCGGAGATGTGCTTCACCTCGCCTCCCCCACCTGAGGGGTGGGGTTGGCAGGCTGGCACATCCCCTGTCCTTATTTGGGGTTTCTGGCCAAGCTTCCCTCCAGAGTGGGGGGTTGCAGTGGCCTGGGGAAGCTCACAGAGGCGGCATGCCTTTGAAGCTTCCCCCTGCCCATCCTGGGGGAGGAGATTTAGCACCTCACCCAGGATGTGCATTGTTGCAGACCCAGGAGAGGAGGGGCTCTCCTACCCAGGGGTCCAGCAACATGTCTGCTGTGTGGCAGCCTAGGCAGCCTCAGAACAGACGTGGATTGTAGGTTTAGGTTTCAGGGGGCCTCTCTAAGATGCCCTCTGTGGTGCTTGGTAAATTAAATCCCACACTGGCATCAGTGTGGATTTAATGTGCTGAGCAGTTTGATACCAAACTTCTCAGTCTTCAGTGCTGCCATTATGGTGCTGTGGAGTTCGTGTTTGACGAGCTCCCAGCACCATATACTCTTAGATGGCAGCACTGCACTTACAGGACCCAGGAATGGACCTGGGTACTGTAGGGGCACAGGGCTCCTGCCTCTGTGCCCACACCACTGGCATAGGGCACCCAGCTAGAGGGGTGGCTGATGTATGCCAGGGCAGTGTAGGTTGTGGGCATGGCACACAGGGATGTGTGCCATGTCGACTCTCTGTTTTGTCTTGTATCCAGACACTCAGCCTGCAAGAGCAGTGTGTGTGTGTTAGGGTACAGGGCCTCTAAGGGTGGCACAATGAGTGCTGTAGCCCTTAGAGGCCTTCCCTGGCCACAAGGCCCTGGGTACCTAGGGTACCATTTACCAGTAGCTGACATGTGGCCAGGGTTTGCAAATTTGGGTTTTGGCTGTTAGGCAGTTTTTAGGGAAGGAACACAGGCCCTGGGCACCTGATTGGCAGGAGCCCAGGGCACAACAAGGAAAAGTGCATCAGCTATTAGGCAAAAAGGGGGGGGGGGGCGGGGTTACTGCAACAGAAACCCACTTTTTTACATCCACTTCCCAAGTAAGTCCTGGTGCATTCCCCACCACTCCACTGGACAGGGAATCCAAAAGGCTGGCTAACTTGGGAAAGACCATGTTTTCTTCTGAAGCCTGGCACTGCGGTTGGCAAACACTGCATGCCCTTAGGGCCAGTAATCCCGTTCACTCAGGGTCTTGCTTGTGCAGGTGCTGCCCATGGCTTCGGAGGAGGTTCAAGCCATTGTTTCCCAGCTGTCATTGACAGGAGCAGTGCAGCTAAGTTTGCCATATGCTTTGGGCTGGATACGACCGACTCACTAGGCAGAGCGGTTTTATTGTCAGTGGCCACTAAGGTTCCACACTAGGTTGAAAACCACTGGCTTTTCAGAGTTGTCCAGGACTAGCTTATGGACATTCCCTTTGATGGCTCCCGTCAGCAGAGCTACGGCCAAGTCCTTGGGCCCTTCCCAACCCCAGTCCTTCTTTTGCTCCTTTTGTAGCCACGGAAGGGGCTATCAGCCGCTGCTCTACCTGCCCAGCCATCACTGTGCGCAAGTTTCCCAGCCCCTGCGTGGCTGAAGACGCGATACCCACACACCTCGTGGGTCAGGTAGCTAGAGATCTGGCCTGTCCACCACTCTCCTCCTGGCAGCTGCATTCTCCAAACCTCTTTAGTTTTCTTTACGACCATCATGTGGACACAGTGGGAGGCAGGATACGCGATCACCTGCACCTCTGAAAGTCGATATCATCCGACCACTGGGTTCTCCAGATTGTCCCAAGAGGCTACTACCTTCCCTGTGTGACTACCTCGTCCATGTGTGCCACCCACTTGCGACAGGCTGACGGAGAACCATATTTCCTTACACCACCAGGAAGAGTACTCTTTTGGCCAAGGGAAGCATTGAGTGGGTGCTGGCATCCGAAGTATGTCGTGGTTGCTATTCCTGCTACCTTTTTGAGCTCAAGAAGGACGGAGGTCTTTGTCCTATCCTAGACCTGCACCCTTTAAATTTTATCCTGATAAAGGAGAAATTCAAAATGCTCAAGCACGCTCAAGTCCTGTCATTCATGGACCCGGGACACTGGATGATAGTTTTGGACTTGCAGGACGCATATTTCCACATCACCGGCCTGCCTGCCCACAGACATTACCTGTGGTTCACGGTAGGCCACAAGAACTTTCAGTTCACCGTGCTCCCATTTGGCCTTGCTAGTGCCCCTCTGGTGTTCACTAATGGCGATGGTTGCAGCTCATCTGCGTAGATCGGGGCTGCCTGTCTTTTCCTATTTGGACAACTGGCTGTTGAAGGCAGACTAGCCCCAGAAGATCATCTCCCATCTCCAGACTACTGCGGACATTCTGCACTCGCTGGGGCTCACTTTAATCGTGCTGACGTCACACCTGTCGCCGTCTCCGATGCTCTCTTTCATCATAGCTGTTCTGTACAAAGTGCAGTTTCTGGCTTAGACTCCTGAATGGCGAGTCCAGAATATTCAGGCTATGATACCGATGTTTTAGCCTCTATCCTGGATTTCGGTGAGACTGACTCGGAGGCTGCTGGGTCTCATGGCCTCCTGCATCCTGCTTGTGACACATGCCCGCTGGCAGATGCGGGCTCTGCAGCGGGACCTGAAGTTCCAATGGGTGCAGCATCGGGGGAATCTTTCTGACATGGTCCAGCTCTCGGAGGACACTGCAGAAGATCTTCAGTGGTGGTTAACATACCGCGATTAGGGCAGTGGTAGACCCTTCTCCCTTCCCCAACCAGATCTGAGAATATTCACTCCTGGGCTGGATAGGCCATCTGGGAGAGGTGGAGATCAGAGTCCTCTGGTCTCTCGCTGTATCCAGGCTCCACCTTAACCTATTGGAGCTCCGAAAGATTTTTACTGGCAGTGAAAACCTTTCTACCCTCCATCATGGGAAGTCTAGTGCAGGTATTCACGAACAAAACTATCGCCATGTGGTAATGCAACAAACAAGACGGGTGGAGTTGTGGGCCCTTTGTCAAGAAGGCCCTACATCTCTGGACATGACTGGAACGTCAAAGTATTTCCCTGGTGGTTCAACGCCTGGTGGGATCTCTGAAAGCCAGAGCGGATGAACTCAGCCGAAGATGCTTAGAGGTTCACAGATTACATCTCCATCTGTAAGTGATGGAAGGTCTCTTTCATCAGTGGGGAGAACCGTAGTTAGATCTGTTTGCCACCGCTGAGAACACAGTGTCAGCTGATTGCGTGCTGCAGCTTCCAAGGCTATCGCTCAGTCATCTGTCCAATGTCTAATGTCATCTTGGCAGCCAGATGTCAGTCATCTGTCATCTGCCTAATGTCATCTTGGCAGCCAGATGTTCCTCCACCAAGATGGTCAATGCCTGCTGTTGGGGCAAGTTTGTGGCATGGTGTGCAGAAAAACAGGTTGACTCCCTCCCCCCCTCCCTTTCTTCTCCCCTTTCTTTGGTTCCCTTATTTATTCTTCCTCTTGCCCAGCAGGGCGCTGCTTTTGGCACCTGAAAAGGCTATCTTTCTGCCATTTCAGAATTTATGCGGTTGCTAGATCAGCCATCCCTTTTCTAGTCGCCTACTGTACACAGGTTTCAGAAAGGTCTACAACACGTTACCACCTTCACCCTTTATCATACCTTAGAGAGGGACCTACATTTAGTCTTTACTTTTCTGATGTGCACTCCCTTCGAGCTGATATACAACTGTTCTATCAGGCTCCTTACTATCAAGACTGCTTTTCTAGCGGCAGTAACATCTGCCCATAGGGTCATTGAACTCCAGGCTTCGTCATCTCACCCACCACACATCAACATGAGAAGCTGGCTCTTCGTACTAGGGCTTCCTTTCTGCCGAAGGAGGTCACTCACTTTCATGTAGGCCAGTCCATCACCCAGCCTACCTTTTATGCTCCGCCTCATCCCTCTAAGGATGCGGAGCGGTTCCACTGACTGGACCCAAAAGGAGCATTGTCGTTCTACCTTGACCGCACAAGTTTCGTGTGGGCGCCCAACTCTTCATGGCTTATGTCTGAGCCAATAAAGGGAAGGCGGTACATAACGACACTATCTCTTGATGGATCGTGCTTTTTTTTTTTATCAAAATCTGCTACGCAGTGACGCAACCCCTTGAGAGCTTGTGTGCTCATTCCACCAGAGCCAAGGCTGCGACTACTGTGTTAGCACGCGGAGTCCTGGTCTTGGAGATCTGCCAGGCAGCAACGTAGGCATCTCCAGCAAACTACCTAGCGGGGTTACTGCAATATTTGGTATAGTGGTGTGACGAGGGACAGAATACGTAAAACGGCTGTTGGGTCTGGTATGGGGAAAGTGGGCGACTGATCGTGGGGGTCACAGATACCGAAGGATTGCCTCTTTGTGGTAAGACAAGTGGCTGAAGCATAGGAGGTGGGGGGTCAAAAGTGTCTTGCGCAGAACCTTATGTGCAAAAATGATACCCCCCCATGGTGGGGTCACCTTTCAGATGGATACAGAATATTCTGAACGTGAGACCGTGGATGGACAGGGGGGAGGGATGCAAGAATATGGGTGATCTATACATGGATGGTGTATTTAAAATGTGTGCAGAGGCGCAACTGATGTTTGGTGTTCGCCCAAGGCAGTGCGTACAGTATGGCAAATAGTCCAGTATGGTTCGGGAGAGCTGGACAGATTTCTCACAGGAATCAACAGAATCACAGACCCACAAACTGATATTTGATCATCGGGGATGGAGCAGAGGTCTGATTTTGGGGATAAATACCACGTTGAAAGCGGACATGCATCTATCTGCCATGCTTAAAGCCAGTGGCAGATGGGACGAGGTATTACCAGAGCCACTAACTAATGGGGAAAGGGCAAGAGCATGTGCACCGGTCCGAGAGGTGGCCAGCAATGCAATATTTAAGCTGACACAATTCTACTATCTGCATCAAGTTAATCTTACCTCACAACCATTACACAGAAAGGCACCTGACAAATCTCGGAACTGCTCCCGCTGTAATAGTACACTAGCAAAATTCCTACAATGACCTGGCATTGCATTGCCCCACAAGAATTCTGGCAACGGGTAGAGGATCCTTCTGGCTGAAAGACAACCTACAGGGGGCAGATAGACAGAGTACGCAATAAGAGACCGGCACTAAGCGTGAGACTAAGTACTCCATGAATAGAGCGATCGTGTTGTAACAAATGCATAGATCCTTTTTTCTGGTCGCCACCATACTATAGGATTGTTAATGATCTGTCTCTCTCCCACCCAACCGTCCCCCCCCCCCCCCCCCCCCACCACCCTTGAGGTGAGACTGTAATGAAACATCACCATGAGACTGGTGAACTTAGCTAGTTTGTTCTTGTAACTAAAAAGTAAAAAAAAAAAGGAAAAGCCAAATGGAACAGACAGTGTACTGCACATGTTCAACAACCTCTGCATGGTTTCAAAGGCTTCTAGACCTCGTGGTGTCACTCGTTTGTGATCTCTTTCAGCCTAGCTAAGAAACAAAATTCAGCAACATTACATTTTGTTTCCTGGAAAAACCTGTATGCCAGCCACTAGTACTTGCCTCAGATCATGATTTGGGGGGCTTGTTTGGTAATTTGAGTTAGCAAATAGAAGGTATCTTCATTCTTTTTAAATTCATGTTGACATTCTTGTTGCTATGATGGTCTTTTGAGAAACTGTTTATGTGAGCATAACAGATTAGTACATCGTGCAAGTCCCAGTTTCAAATCCACATTTGCTGCACATGTCCATTGGCAGAAAATGATGTGCAAATATTTAATAGGTGCCTCATAAAGGCTTTTATTCTATATTATCTTCTTTTACTAACAGTTCTTGGCATTTTACTATAGGCTTTTATTATGGATTGCACACATTGTACTGTCTCTTAATCACATGGTATTTTAATTGTATGTTTTTTTTAAATTTGTATTTCACAACCTTCTAATGGTTTTAATTAATCACACAAATCATTCATTCATTCATTCATACATAATGAAGCCCGAGACATATTTTCTTTTGGACCAATCCGTGTTACATATTTCCCTTTCGTTCGGAATTGCACTTGATTGCGACAGACTGAGACTGTTTATAAATTGGATTTTTGAAAAGCCCAGTGTGTAAAGTATCTCGTGATATTGCTGTGTTTCTTAGATCACGTTCTGCGAAGAGGAACGGAGTATCCTGACCCGCAGTACCAGCCCGTGGATCCCACAGCTGCAGTACTCTTTCCAAAACAAATCTCATCTCTATCTGGTGAGATCTAGTGGTGGTCCACTTTTCTTTCTTTGACAGTGCATTGACGCTCATGGGACTTAGCAAGACAATTAGCTTTTTTCCCGTGTTATTGGCTTGTGGAGGTGTGTGTATTGAAGGGATTGGTTAGCTTTAAATAGAAAAAACACAATCTTCATTGGATCGAAGAAGAGCCATTGTTAACTTATGCAATAAAAAGCTGCTATAGGACGCTGAAGAGATGGTGCTGCTCGATGAGTAAACTTGAGAGTTCGTCCGAGGGAAGTAAGTTCAATTTCCATGGTTGGCAAGAAGTGATCTGAGAGCAAAACATGGGAGATTGGCTGGTACCTGTGAGGAATCTGGGCTGTGCAAATGCGAAAGAAGCCACCACTTTTTGGGAGATAGGTATGACAGCGTTGAAGTACTATTCCCAACAGCAATTCGGGGACGTTTATTTAGAATATAATGACTTAAAGTCACTTGTACATCACACATAACAGGCCTAAACTAATATATCCTGTTCATTGTTTTCAGGTCATGGAATACCTACCTGGAGGTGACTTTTTGTCACTGTTGAACCGTTATGACGACCAATTCGATGAAAGCATGGCCCAGTTTTATATTGCTGAAATGGTCCTGGCCATTCACAGTGTCCATCACATGGGTTATGTGCACAGGTGCGTAAATTGCCATCTTTGATATTGTCCCGGCAAGAGACCTAAATAATCTACTTTAAACTTCTAAACCTTTGGCGAAACGGCAACATCAAAGTCACCTAGTGGACAAACATTTACTGACGGTTTGCTTTTAACTAGAGCACCTAGGAGTGGAGTCTCCAAAGAGAGGGAATCATACCCCTGGGCACCGCCTTCTTTCCCTCCTAGGGTGTACGGCACCTCCACTCCGGCGATGCTATGTTCAACATTTTGACCATCAACATCAATGTTACTTTTGCCCAAACTACTCTCCTTCTCATTCAGGCAGATATTATGGTTGGGCTTCTGATTTTAAAGTGTTTTTCAACAAAATCTCGGGGGAAGCTGGTAGTCCCGCAGCTGGCCTGACAGACTTCTGCCTTTGCCCTAAAAGCAGAGGGAATCTTCTAGATTGTAACAAAAGTTACAGGTTTAGTCCTTTGATCGTCTGTGACTTCAACAGTGCTTTTAGCACTGGTGTCCTGTGATATCTTTAGCCAGCTTGCTTATTTTCTACATGAGCTACGTCTGGGATGAGTGGTAAGCATTATACTTATAAGTATGTGCTGGCACAGTGTTTTGTTGCATGTATGCCTGGAATTGAGTTTTGGGAGAGTGTGCTATGTTTATGTCAATGACTGACCTGGGCAAGAGGAATCTATGCATTTTCTGTTAATCACGCCTGCTTTGTTGATGACTGACTGAAGCCTGGTGCGATGATCATGGTGCAGTGCTAGCTGTATAACGCGCTTGTGTGTTTGGCACTCAAATCATGTTCCTCTTTGGGTAATTGGCATGCCATGCTCCACTTTGAGTGGTTTGTACATTTCAATGTGTATGGTGAGTCACGTGCCACTTAAGTTGTAAACATGCTGTGCTCTAATTTGATGGATTTCCCGTGATTGGTGTCTGCGTGTGCAAGCTCAGATTGAGCAGTCCGTTTTTGTGCTCCTGACTGAACAAAGTTTATCCACATCCAACATGTAAGACCTGATTGAGTCTCCTTTCCGAGCATACATTTCACTGCAGAAGCCTTGATAAAAATACATTCTTGTCCAGTGAAGCCGCTACACTGGTGCAGCACTGTCCTGCAGCTTCCGTCCACAATTCCTATATTTTTTGGGGAACAACCTGTTTTCCTAATTGCACACACATTACAGGTCGATGTAATAATCTATGACACAAGTAAGTAATAACACAGGTACATCTGTATTCTGGGAGTAAAGGTTGGCTCCCTATTCTGGATGAAGGCTGCCACTCTGCAATAAGCATTGGCAAAGCTGTGGTAGGTCTTGTCTCTGGGTGCTTTTGGCTTTGCCAATGGTTTTTAACATCCCTGGTGCCGTGCAGCATGGCTTAGGAAAAAAACCTTTTGTTTAAAGTTGCTATGATGCGGCAGTCGTATCATTTTGTAGGCATGCGCACACACACACATGCTTGCCTTCTAAAAGACGTGTGACTTTAAAAAAATTTTTTTTAATCAAACTGGATTGGTAAATAAAAGTGAAAAATAAGGCTTAAACGAGTGTGGGTTGGGGTGGCAACTCGGGGCACGTCTGGTGGGTGAGAATAAGAAAGCAAGCCACCTGGGTGGGGAAAGCAATACAGAGGAAGGATGCAGGTAGAGGTGCAAAGAAAAATTAATAAGCCAGAGAGAAGGAGTATACCGGTAGGGGAAAGAAACAAGTAGGGTAGAGGTTGGAGAAGAGAAGTAACCGGTTAGAGAGGAGGGCAGGGATGGGGGAAGCAATAAGCAGGGCAAGGGTGGGGAGAAGAATCAACAGGCAAGAAAGTAACAGGGAATGGACTGGGGAGAAACAGATTAGGAAGCAACAGGATGGAGTGGACGAGTGCAACAAGGAGAAGGGCGGGGAGAAACAAATGGGCAACAGAAAGCAATGTTTCATGCCTTCAAAGAAATTACAGTTGACACTGCTTTACTAAAAATACAGCAGTGTAAATCAGGTTCTCCCCTCGACCCAGTTCCAGCTCAGGTGTTTACTTCCCTTGCCCCGGTTATTGTACACCCGCTCATCTCTATCTGGAATTCTTCTCTCGCCACAGGCATATTTCCTATTTCTTGGAAACAGGCCATGTTAATTCCTATTCTAAAGAAAACAGACGCTGATCCTTTAATCTATTCTAACTATCGTCCGATATCACTTCTTCCCAAACCAGCCAAAATATTAGAAAAGGTAGTGCAGGAACAGCTTACTGCCTACCTGGAGGCCCATAATCGACTCCACGACTCTCAATCCGGCTTCAGATCCGGCTACAGTACGGAGACTGCACTACTAGAGGTCTCGGAAACCATTAGGGAAAGCGTGGACAGAGGCGAGGTGGCCATGTTGGTACTCCTCGACCTGTCCGCGGCTTTCGACACTGTTTCACATGCCATACTGCTAGATAGACTCTATGAAGTTGGGATTCGTGATACACCATTAGCTTGGATTAAATCCTTTCTATCTAACAGAACCCAACAGGTATGGTGCAACACCTTTATGTCGAAAGACAAAAAATCCCTCAGCTGCGGAGTCCCTCAGGGGTCGGCGCTTAGCCCTCTCTTCTTCAACGTCTATGTCTCCCCTTTGGCAAACGTGGTAGAGGCCTCTGGAGTCAGAGTGCTCTCCTATGCGGATGATACTCAGCTTATCTTTTCCTTCAGAGACCACTCTGACGAAAGACTTTCCAATTTCAAAACCTGCCTCTCTAACATTGTATCCTGGATGACCTCCAATACTCTGAAGCTTAATACGGACAAAACCGAGGTGCTTTTTTTTTAACCAAAAATCTCCTCTCCCCCCATCTTTATGGTGGCCTTCAGAACTAAACCCTCCCCCCGCCCCGGTCAATATGGCCCGCAATTTGGGCTTCCAATTGGACAATGAGCTATCTGGCAAGACCCAAATCCTTAAAGTTACCTCAGCCTGCTTTGGCAAACAACGTATGATAAAAAAGATGTCTCCTTATCTACCTCGGGATTCCTTGAAAACTATCGTACATGCTCTCATCACATCCCACCTGGACTATTGTAATAGCCTCTATGTGGGGACACCAGCTTATCTCCTCCACCGACTCCAAATGGTCCAAAACGCGGCGGCCAGGTTGATTTGTAATATCCCTTACCGCCATTCAATCTCTCCCCATCTTAAGAAACTTCACTGGCTTCCGATCTCTTCTCGGATCCAGTTTAAGGCCCTGGTCCTTACCTTCAGGGCCTTGAACGGAAGGGGGCCAGGATATCTTAGACACAGGCTGAAGCAAGTTCACTCCTTCCGGACGCTCAGATCCAATCACCTTCGACTTCTGCTTCCCCCTAGATACCATAGAGCAAGGAGTGGTGGAAGAGCCTTTGCAGTAATCACGGCAAGGCTATGGAATGCCCTCCCTCTCCACATCCGTATGACTGACTCCGAATCCCTTTTTAGACGGAACCTGAAGACCTGGCTATTTGCTAGCTGCTAGCCTTTTTCTGCTTTTTACCGCTGTTGTCCGCAGCGCCGGGTCACCCCCGTTGGGGGTAGCCACGCGCTTAATCAAATGTCATATAATAATAATAATGCTGAGTGTAGAGAGAGAAGTATACAAGGCTGGCAGCTGGAAAACATGCACTTCTCATGGAGTGCTTGAAAAGCAAGCAGTGAAAGCATAAAAAACAGTCAACCAAAAGAAATGGTAGTGTCTATGCTCTGTGGGAGGGATACACACAAGATTGACAAGCTAAGAAACTAATAAGTAGCAAGCAAATGAGTGACAGGAAAGCCAACCGTTGGTAAGCAACGGACAGTCTACAAATTCAGTATGTTCTTTGTGAGTGCGCCATAAGTCTTGTAACAGACTGTGTTTGCTCTGTCTAGTTGGGAAGACCTAAAAAGCAATTTGTAATGTGGAGCACATGAAATATGAGCGTCTTTGTGTACCAGGATGGGCATTATAAAGTCTGTACCCTTGCACTAGAGACAGCAAAGGCTTTGCAACAAAATAGGTTGTAAAGTGGTAGTCTGTCAGAGGGGATCCTTTCGCTGGCACTCTGCATTTCATTGTAACGCCTCATGTTGCTCGACAACGCAAGTTCTTCCCGAAGGAGGGGAATCTCCTCCAGTTCCTTCCCTCGTCAGTGACTCTAAACCATGTCTAAGCGTTTAGTAGGGTGCCACACTTAATGTGAAAGTAAAGCGAGTTTTGTCTTGCACAAGATCTTTGCAGTGAGGTTTTTTACATGGTCAGATGTGCCTAGGTATTTTTCATTTTGGTGGTTGTCCCCCAGCCAGGCAGATTGTTTTGTGGACCGCATCGCTGGGCAAGTAATTTGGTGTTGTACAGTGCTGTGCATGTAAGGGCATTGTATGTTTAAGCTGACTACCGCAGTAGTTCTGAGATGTATATTGGTGTGGTGCACGGGGTGCTGGGTTCTTGTTGAGTGGGTTGTGTTCAGCTAACTGTAGTGCTTTTATTCCTTGATGTGCACATAATGATGTCCGGGAGGAAGGGTCAGGTCCGGTATGTTATACTGACCGTAAAAGCAAGCAAGGGATGACCGTTTTAGCTGAAGCTTGGCGAGTGTTCTTATGTATTGCTTTTTGCAACCACATGTGGACAGAGTGTTGCTGGCTGACCTTGCGCTCCTCAGGGTTCTGTGTGTGATGTCTGACCTGCTTCAGTTGGAGGGCGGAGACCAAGAGCTGCAATGAAGAGAGATGGTTGTGTTAGCAGTAGTTTACCAGCAGACGTGTCCCCATAGTGAGCAATGGCCATTGGAGGTGATTTAACTTTACTGAAGTCTTGCTCCTTTACACATGTACAGAGACATTAAACCGGAAAATATTCTCATTGACCGACTGGGACACATTAAGCTGGTGGACTTCGGATCATCGTCCCGACTGACCACTAATAAGACGGTAAGGAAATGCTTAGCCAGGACTTTAAAATTGTCAAGCACTAACTGGTGTCAAGTTGCTGCATTTCTTTAATTTGAAACAGTGGAGTACCAGAACTAGTGTAATGCATATAATGGGAGTGTAAACTGATACTCTGAGTTAGTGAGTTACTGCAATTCTCTATTTCAGGCACTGGGCTTAACCTGGGGAACATTGCTTTGTGAGATTTTGTTTACAGCGTCTATAAATGCATCAGAAGATTGTGTAGTTACAGACAGTGCTTGGGAGCTGCTTTGGAGGTGGAGGGCATTTTTCAAATTTAACAAATGCAGTGTGTGGTGTCTCTCTGGTGCTGTCTCAGCATATACTGGCTTCTTGGGTTAAGTCCATTTCTTTCCGCTCTTCTTTGCGATTTTTAGGTCCGGCTTCACAGTGCAGTTGTATGACCTATGAATACCATTTTTTTCAAATACACATAGTAGTAGAGTTCTGCTCTTCCCAGAGGAGTATTTCTCTCTCGCATCCTACTTTTGGTTGTTTAGTGTCTCATTCTGTCTGCTATGGAATGCCTGCATTGCAGTGCACGAGGGACTAGTTTATATCACAAAGTACACTGAATCCTCTTATAGTAACTTATTTATCTCATAGATGCAATGTGTACTGAAGGCATTTTTGATCTGTTTACTTTTTCGCTGCAGCGGGGGTTTTGATGCTTTAGTCAGAAATCGAAATGCAAGCCAGCCAGATCTATGGGGTCAGGCCGGCGGTCATTTCTTTTGCGCTATTCCAGTGCTGCTGTAGAGCGCTGCAGAGTATGCGTTTGATGATGGGCATATAGCTCCATCCATCATACAATGCCATTAGCAGTCGTCAATGTGTTTAAACTGCCCGCATCATAGACAGCTGTTTGTGTATAGAGATGACTGCGCCACAAGCAACAGCCCAGGTTTAAATGACTGTAGCAACCTCCTAGGATTATCCACAAAATTGTTTAATCCTTCAAAAAGACCGGATCTCAAAAATTTCCTTCTATATGTGGGGCCGAGGAGTTTATTAGAGCATTGATTCTAAGAGAGACGTAGTGGAAGAGAATTAAAAATCGATGTCATGTATTTTGAGCTCACCTAGTATGGGGAAAGTTAGTAGCTTTGAGGACGAATGGGGGATAAAATCCACCACTGCACAAAGTGACACTGTTTCCAGGAGGTCTGTGGATGAGGGGGCCCGAGTAAGTGCAGAAGGCATTGAAATTATTCCCTCACAGTTTGGAGGCTCGCTGGAGTCTGACGTCTTGAAGGAGAGCGTGGCTCGATATAGGGGTAGCACCACTTCGTTTATGCTGTCAGTTGTGATGAGTAATTGAGTAGCCCTGTGGTATTGCTGTCACTGTCGAGGGCGGATCCATAATGGAGCCATGTTTCTGTGACAAATGTTGTTAGGCAGGTGATCCTTAAAGCCATACATATTGGTTTGCTGCTTAGCAACCGTGCACATTTATCAAACAATAGTTGGGTGATGGTTGTTGTGGATGTTATCTGTAGGCTGAGTCAGTTTAGTTGCGGTGTAAATCACTGCCTCCTTGCTATAGACTTTCCCACTCAGTCTCTACAGACTAGATGTCCTCCCAAGTAATAAGTGACTGGGTAGGCGAGGCCCTGCTTATCTGTGGGTTTAAGCATTGGAAGATGTTTCTATTTTAACCATCGCGAGGCGTGGATTGGGGTGTCCTTGGACCAGGCTCTGTGGTGCTAGGTATGGGCTTGCGTGGATTGGCGCAGAGTGTCAACCCTTGGCGCACAGCATCACCACTTATAAAGGCACCCATGTGCATGCGCCTGTGGGCCTGTCCTTGGAAAAGATAGGGCGCCACTATTGAGTGTGTCGTGGCAAGGAAAAAAGGAGGGCCAGCTAAAAAAAAAAAAAAAACTTGCCCAGCCACTGTAAACCCTCATGCCAAGCTCCCCTAGCAGAGGGTAATTATTTTGAAATAGAGTTTAAGTGAAATCAGGGGTATGTAATTCTGAAAACATTAATATAATAAAACAGCAGCCTTGGACTGCCTATAAGAGCTCATGACCAATGAAGCAGAGGTGGAGCCAAACATCTCCACACGTGGCTACAAAGAAAAGAAAGTTACCGCTCTTGAACTACTGTGTCTGCATCCCCTTGGACTGCTTCTGGTAATATTAGCCACTGCCTCGCAGTTATCTCGTGATCGCTCCGCTTTCTCGAAGCACAGTGGCTGTGCTCGTGTTTCCCCACATCTGACTCGGTTGTGACCACAATTTTTACTACTTACCCCTTGGAGTTCACAATGAGGTGCATAAACTAATATACATAAAGTTTGCATACTCTCAGCACAACTGAGCTCCATGACCTGAATCCCGAGCGCTATGCTTGTGTTCCCATACAACGGACTCTACTTCTCATTCTGCACAACTGACTCTGCTACTAAACATCATCCAAGGTGTGTCTCTGCTTCCCACCCCCTCTGAGCCCGCAGCTTTCTGCACAACTGTTATTTCTTTACCCAGCATGAGGGAACCCGCCCCATCTCGCCTTAGAGACTCACTGGGCTGGGAAGTGTGCCACATGACCTGAGCCCTGCTCTTTCTGCACAACTGTTGTAAACTTTATTTCCAGCGTGAGGGAAACCGCCTCATCTCGCTTTAGAGGCTCACTGGGCTGGGGAGTGTGTCATGCTCCTGACTAGGGATCTGCAGCCACCGCCTACCGCAGTGGCATCCCCCCCACATTGTACCTCTCCCGTCTTTTTCCAACTCTTTGAGCAGTGTGCCAGAAAGCCCACCTGCCCTTCTAGGAAATATTGCCTCTGAAAATGCCCACTGGAGCCGCAGGCCCAATTCAGACACTAGGGAAAAGGTTCCCTCAACCCTGCTGAAACCCTGGAGCGGGAACTACTCTCTTGAGAAACCTCGCAATCCTCACCGGATGCGCTGTCACTCACTTGAGGGATGAGCCACCTTTGACTGTCACCCTGATGTCCGTTCCATAACCTATCCACCCAGTTCCCCTGGTACCCCCTTAACCGGTTGAGTGCTCATGACGAGCTCAGCTCGTCATGAGTCACAGTGGAGCTGTGCTCATGACGAACTGAGCTCGTCATAACGGCTGCGGCCCGCCCACGCGCGATTAATTCCCCGCCTGTGTGGGAGAATTAATGAGTGGGCGGGGTCGTGACCAGCTCCGCTCATCATGAGCACAGCTCAACTGTGAGTCATGACGAGCTGAGCTCATCACGAGCACAGCGACGCCGCCCCCCCCCCCCCCGCACCGCGGGGGTAATATTACCCCAGCGGGAAAGATGTTAACCAGTGCTCTCTCCACCCTCACCAAATGTCTGTTCCAACAACCAAGATGGCTCACACCGATAAACGTAGTCAAATAAAAATAAGACTAACGAAGGGTATTCACAATATGTAGCAGGCTCCCTCTCTACAGTAAAAGTGGTACAACAAACATAGGCCGTTTTTACTTTGCCCTGGTTGAACTGTAATCATCATACCTGGTAATCCACCACAGTCACCTAACGGAATACCTGGCAGTCCACCACAGTCACTTAACAGCATACACTCT
Organism: Triturus cristatus; assembly: GCF_964204655.1. Taxonomy (NCBI): domain Eukaryota; kingdom Metazoa; phylum Chordata; class Amphibia; order Caudata; family Salamandridae; genus Triturus; species Triturus cristatus. The sequence continues at coordinate 135,851,158 of NC_140594.1, forward strand.
ACTTGGCAAACATAAAAAATCACACAACTGGACCCTAACTCACTCCAAGCACAACCTGGATAGGATAATGGAAACACAGAGCAATACAATAGTACTACACCCCATCTCTACAGGGATCCAATCACAAGAACCAGCCACAATGACGGCCCCCCACCCTAAACCCCACAACACCGCACTTGAGAGAGACAGCCCCAATTTCTGGAGCATAAAATATCAAAAAAAATCTCTCAAATAATGCAATGAAAAATTTCGAACACACCCTGCTCAAACAACTCTCAGAAAAACTATAGCCGATACCTACTATAGCACGAGCAACGGCAACATGAAAACAGACTTCAACATATACTCAAAATGCCCTGCAAAAAGGAGCAACATCTTCCCTCTCCACCTACAAGTTCTAATAGAACTTCCCTATGGAACTAAACTCATGACTTTCCCCTCCCAAAGCTTTAGAGGGGAGATCTCCATATCTATATTCAGGACGGGGAACATTCTAATTGAAGCGTCAGGCCACCACCTTACCACCTTTGACCGATACTTCTCGTCTCTGCTCGTCCTATTGTCAAAACACAGTCCTGCTCCCTAACCACCCCTTCCCTTCTACCCCAGAACAACAACCTAGAACTGATTTGCCCCCAGTACTCCATTGTCTCGCTTATGCACCATAGAAGCTACCCCGACACTTGCCTTAGTCAGGAAAGTGCCATTACGACCACTTCCGAAACTATTCCATCCTCTACTGAACCCACCTCGTTCAATCGCCACATTGAAACACAACCTGTTGACTGAGAGACACACGTGTCACAATAGCATCCGTCCCAATCCAAGATCATCCACCACTGATCCCCTGTCGAACACAATCCCTGTGGAGTACCCAGCCCAAAATCACCCTACCTCGATGACACTGTCCTCCCCTCACTTGCAGACCACTCGCCATCCGTTGACACGTGAACTGCCACCAGTTCCCCCCACCCCAGTCATGTGGAACAGGAAGCCTCCCTGACAGAATGACCCTGTTTCTTAGCCGAATTGAGCTAGCAAATGACATTTCCCATGTAAAAAAGGACATTGCGATCCAGGCCAAGCTAACACTCAATCCCACTCCAAAAATTGCAAAATAGTCTCCCCGCAAAGAATCTCCACGTGACAACTGGCAAGGCTGTCAAACCACCCATTCCCATTAGCCACCTGCTCCACAGACCCTACTGAGCCCTCCACCCCCTCTCCTCAATTGAAGTGGATTTACTCAATGAGTCATACATCACAAAAACACCGCAAGCACATCCCAACCCTCCATCCAGAATCCCAGTCATCTTGGGCACAAATAGAATCCTTCGGGCTAATATATTGCCCAGACCACCTGCTCGACACACCACTATCCAGACATTACACTCTCACGAATAGCCCTAGCTCCCTAACCTGCTTGCTCCTCAACTGCAGATCTACAGTTGAACATGCCACAAAAATAGCTGAAACCATACTAGCTGACCGAATCGACATTGCATTCCTCACAGAAACCTGGCTGAATGAACACTCAACCTCTATACTGGACTTGCTCACACCACCTAGATATTCAATCATTAAACGAGACAGACCAGGGTGAATAGGAGACGGACTAGCAATCATACACAAAGAAGAAACCCGGCTCAACATATTCGAGACATAAACTACTCCACCTTAGATTACCTTGGAGTCAAACTCATTACAGAAGGCACCACTCCAATCAAACTCCACATCATCTACCACCCCTCTGCAGAGTGCCTTCTCTTCACTGAAGCAGTGACCAACCTAATAACACTGTCCTCCCTAACTAACACCAATGACGTTTTCTTGGGTGACTTCAACTTGCACTGGAATGACTGGGAAGACGCCAGAGTCCGTAACCTAACCAACCTTCTCGAAGTCCACGACCTCAAGCAACTCTGCAATGATCAGACACACAACAAAGGCTCTACTCTAGAGGCCATAATGACCAGAAGTGAGCTGGTCTCCCTTCGATCTATCACGCCTATTGACTGGTCTGATCACTATTAAATACTGCTATTGATCAAGGCTCACCCCAAATCCTATTGAGCCCTACCTAACAAACCCACACACTGGGCAAGGAACACTAACTAAATCCCACTGGAACATAGGATCAGCGCCCAATAATATTCTCAACCCCTCCTTACCACCGTAGATGACCTCATTACTCACTAAAGCTCAGCGTTGACAGACATTCTTGACCAAATGGCCCCGCTCAAACTGAAGAATTCTAGAAAAACCCAATCTAGACCCTGGCTCGACCTAGACCTTAACAAAGGGGGGAGACGACTAAGATTGACCGAAAGGTTATGGAGACAGAACCCCTCACCAGCACACCTCTCACTCCTCAGATCCAAACGACTCTCCTACCAGAAACACATCTTTAGGGGAAAAGCGTCTTTATTTTGCAACCAACTTGACTGTGCTAATAACTGACTGAGGGAGCTCTTCAACATAATAAACCAACAAACTACCCTGACCTCCCATCAAGAAAAAATAGCCACCAATGAATGCTGTGAAGAAATAGCTAACTTCTTCATAAGCAAAGTTGTGAATATTGAATGATTCCTTATCCATGACCTGAATCGGACATCCCAGCCCACCTATCACAATGACATACTAGGCTCAAAAGACCCCCCTCCCCCAAAGAATCAAGCAACAAGAGTACCCCAAGAAAAACCAAAGTCAATAATTACCCTCCACAACCGAAAAACAATGCCAAGTGGACAGACTTCAAACCTATGACCAAAGGAAAAGTATTCAAAATAATTGCGAACCTGGAGCCCTCTTCCCACACTACTGATCCCCTCCCCTCCACCCTAGTGTAGAACCTCAATCACATCATCTCCCTGTTTTGGACCAAAATCATCAATGCCTCTCTCTCAGGCCATGTTCCTGACTCCCTCCAACTAAGCAAAGTTTCAACCATTCTCAGAAAATAAGGGCAGACCCCAACGACCAACAACCTCAGACCTATCACTAACCTTCCCTTCCTTGCAAAAATGTTCAAGAAGTGTGTCCTACTACAACTCAACCAACACATTGACAAATTCAACCTCCACGATACGTTCCAATAAGGATTCAGGTAAGGCTGTAGCACTGAAACTGCTATTCTCAATCAATCAGATGACATTTACAAATCCTTAGATGAAGGCGACTCATGCCTCCTAATGCTACTCGACTTATCGGTGGCATTCGATACTGTAAACTATCCAGTGCTACTTGAGACACTCAAGAACCACACTGGTATCAATGGCAGACTCATGAGAGTTTTCACATTCTATCTGCAACATCGCTCTCAACAAGAGAAAATCAACAGCTGGCCTATTTTATCTCTTTATGGAACTCCTCACAGTTATCCTGAACCAAGCAGGGGTCCAATATCACCTATATATGGTTATTACACACAACTCGGGGAGAGGGGTTGGCCTAACGGCTAGGGCGCTCGACCTCGGACCTGGGGACCTGGGTTCGAATCTCGGTAATGACACCGAACATCCTGTGATTCTGGGCAAATCACTTAATCTCCCCGTGCCTAACAAAGAATGAATGCGTCCTCATGTAACGTAACTGGTGCCATGTATAGCGCTCTGATACCTCATTGGATTCGGGTAAAGTTTGCACTATATAAAACTCTGCAACAAAAAAAACAAAAAACTCTACTACAAAATAACATCACCTAGAGACATTTGAATGCCACTTTAAAGAAGATACAAACCTGGTTAAAAACCAGTCACCTAAAACTGAACCGTAACAAGATTGAGCTACGATTCCTTTTCCCTAAAAATAGACCTTTACCAATCCAAGACTGGCTTAAGAATTTGGACACACTAGACTGTTCTCTCTCACTGGCTAACTCCGTAAAGTCCCAGGGCTTCACCCTGGACAGAAACATATCGATGAAGGAGCACACCAACAACCCAGCCAAAGGAGCGCTCTACACAGCATCTCAAGAAGATCAAGCTGGTTATTCCCCCTGTCGCTCTTAAGAGAGTAGTGCAATCACTGGTCCTCTTGAAACTGGACTACGCCAATGCCATCATCACCCGAACTCCAAAATGTCACCTTGCACCCCAAGAGAAATTCTTGGTGTGGCTGCCAGACTCCTCACAGCAACTAAACGGTTCAAACACATCTCGCCTGCACTCAAGAGCGCCAGTTGGCTTCCCATTAAAGGAAGATGCATCTTCAAGACCGTGTGCATCACCCTCAAAGCCCTCCATACAAAAAACCCAAATACCATGAAACCAAACTATTGAAAGCAGGAAGATGTCGAGCGCCGAGAAGCTCCAGCTCGCTTCTTCTCATACCCCCAAAACTGAAGGAGCAATCCTCCCAGTGCACTCCTGCTCGGGAAATGCCCCGGGGATTTGAAACTCACTCCCTAAAGACCTCCGCTGTGACCCCTCCTTCTCTTGCTCCAACTGGGACCTCGAACCCTTACTGCTCAACAACTACTTTGCCTCGCCCACAAGTCGATGCACCCTTTTTTTCAGGGATCCGACCCCCAGCGACACAATCCCCCAATGCAGGCTCTTGGCTCGTGCAGTCCATAATCCGGCACAGATTCAATTCTTTCTTTATTCGGTTTAAACATTTTAAGCCAGAAAAGTACATGATGAAGGTACATGATAAAAGCACAATATACATGATTCCCTTAAAATCGAAGCTACCGTCGCCATAAAACAAGTTAACAAAAATGAGAGTTCATGTCAAATATTGGACAACAATTTAAAGTACAGATATAAAAACTCTAAAACAAGCTAAAATTCTAGTACAGACATTGACTTACGTGCTAGCACCATAACCCGTCATAAATCGCCTCTACACTGTATTATTTATTCACTCTTTTTGCTTTGACTGTTGACTACCTCAATGCTGTATTGCGTGTGTTTCTTTGGCCTGTAGAGCGCTTCGATACCATTGGGTCTCGCTAGCGCTGTATAAAAACTAAAATAAGTGTGCGCTCACTACCATGACAAGGTGAAGGCGCTCTAGAACCTGCGCTCTTCGCTTTGAATGGCCCAGTGACTCCTAGCCCAGAGGGCTGCATGTTGTCGATCAGCTCTGATACGTTCGTTTGGTTGCTGTCTTTGTTTTGTGTTTAAGACCGTGCATCTCCTTTTCTGCAGGTGGCCTCCTGCCTGCCGGTTGGCACCCCGGATTACATCGCCCCCGAGGTGCTGACGGTGGTAAATGGCGACGGGAAAGCTGCTTACGGGCCGGAATGTGACTGGTGGTCGCTGGGGGTCATTGCTTATGAAATGATTTATGGAAAAACGCCTTTCACGGAGGGGACCTCGACCAAGACCTTCAACAACATCATGAACTTCCAGGTAATGGGCTGTATCTGGCCTCCGAGGCCCCTTGGTTTTGTTAACAATGTGACTTCTAATTACACAAGGCTTTTCATCTGGCTCTGCTATGTTTCTATCGTGTGAGAATGCCGCCACCGTGTGGTAAAGGGTGGGAACTATTGTTAGGAGAAAGCGTCAGGTCAGCGAGCAACTTAGCCCGACGCTCCCTCTCTCTCCTTTTTACATCCCTCTTAATACAAGTCCGTCCTATAGTGTGTAATGTTTATAGTAAACCGTTACGACTGGACCGCCATTAGCAGTCTGGATCCAGTGCGTGCCCCTTTAACAGCACCTACTTCTGTTTTTGTTAGCACATACCGGGTCTACACAAATAACACATTGTTTGGGGGTTCCCCTAGTTCACGTACCCAGTATTTTTAGATCCATGGTTTTGGTTTTAGGTTTTTGTTCTGAAGAATATGCTTGCCTGGTTTCAATAGGACCCCTGCTGGGCATAGTCGCTGTGGGCGACTAACACTCACGGTCTTGTTCCGCATTCTGTGGGAGGCGGTATTACTTTGTTAGATCCAGACATCCACGAGTGGGAATAAGAGGAGACGTCACTGGGAATGTCATGCATCAAATGAAGAAGCAAAGCCCTCTCCACGTTCTGGGACGCAGCATTTACGTACGACATAGTGCCAGGGTAGCATTTGGACAATTCGTGCAGCACGTGCCCGCAGCCAGCGCCCCCGAGAGTCCTCCACTCAGTCCGAACTGTCGAGGTTGAAAGGCCGTTCCAATTGGACCAGAATAATTGGAATACCCCAAATTATTCCCAGTTTGGGGTAGTTGGTCATTAGCCAGTAGGTGGCATCAATCCCCAAATGGATTGAAGCAACAAGGGAGATCGTTGTAACTACCGCGTGCCTTTGAGCCCTGTCTGCCCCTTGGCCTCGTGCACCACCCACGCTCATGTCCGTGTTGTCACCTTCTGACCGCATTGAAATATTCTTGTCTTCATTTCCCCCCCAGCGGTTCCTGAGGTTTCCTGTGGATCCGAAGGTTAGCAAAGCGTTCCTGGACCTGGTGCAGGGCCTGCTGTGCGGCCGGGAGGAGAGGCTGGACTACCAGGGCCTCTGCTGCCACCAGTTCTTTGCTGAAACCGACTGGGACAACATTCGCAACTGTAAGTAAATCTCTGTAGAGGATCGGGACTACGTCACTGCCTGGCCCTTTTATGCGCACTATGCCGCTCTGAACAGACATCCGCCATTTGCAGGTCAGGCTTGGTGCCGGCCCAGTAGGCACAGTCCGATCCGAGCTGCCGCTCCAGGGCCCTCCGATGGAAACTCTTCTGCTTAGACTCATCAGTGGGATCTAGTTTGACTCCCGTGGGCAAGGGGTGCGGGGCTCGTATTTCAGTGCGCCCACCACACTTGGGGTGTCACACTGAGGAAATCAAATAGGTGAGGCCTGAAATACTTGTAATATCTCCAGCCACTTTTAATCGCTTGGAGCTGTACCGGAGTCCAGCGTTTTTATGCCCACTAAGCCTCTCTAGAGAGATAACCGGTCATTTGCAAATCTGCCTCAGACCTGCTCCAGTGGGGGCCGGCCACCACCAGCTGCCAGGCCGGGTCTTCTGCAGATGGAAGCGCACACTGCAGGATGGTTTCGGCCCCATTACTGAGGTATAAGCGGGGCCGCTGGAATCATGCATTTCTATGGCCATGGCGAATTTCGAATAAATATGTATTTGTCTCCAAACTTTTCTGTAATGAGAGGTACTTATTATGTTCAATAAAACTCATTGAGAGCTAGGAATATTAGTGTATAATTTCTATTTTTTTATATGCATAATAATTCAACCAAGCAAAAGCTTTCTAATAGGAATAAACTGGGCTGCACACAGGTGAACTACTCAGACGTAGCTGGAGAGCTATAGTAGCTCACGAGCTGCTGGTTGGAGACCCCTGTATCTAGGTCAAAAGTTACAAAGAAATATTGGGACTCTGGTTCCTGCACACAGAAACACTTTTTGCAAAGTTTGACTGGACGTCTTTAAGTTGCTTATTGTTTTATGTGGGTGTTATTTTGCTACTAATAAGGTGAGCTGTAGTCTAATGCTCTATTACCAGGTGTAAAAATGACAAATAGTGAAGTAATACTATCACGAAATGTGCCGCATTATGCCGCATAATTAGCTTTTTCTTGCTCATAATTTGTCCAACTCTACCATATAATTTGGTCCTCCCCTGCCGCATAATTCCAGTGGCTCTGGGTACAAGTTAGTTTCTATGCAGTGGCATCATGAAGCCCCTCCCCCGCCTCCCACCCCCAGCTTTAGCTTCTGAAGTGGGGTTTATCACCAGACCCCATGACCTTGTAACCCGAGTCTTGCTCTAAAACCTTTATTACATTTTTATAACTCTTCTGTCTGTAGGCCAAAGCTCATTATAAATACTTAATCTGGGCATCGTTTGGATGGTGGTGTCAAAGGCTGCAACCCGAGCCAAGTTCAGTGAAGGATTCGGAGACCGTAATAATGAAAACATAGGAAAAGGGCAGGATGAGCAGCAAATAGAGCGAGTGAGATAGATAAAAACAGCAAAGGGGGTTGGAAGAAAGGGTTAAAAGAAGAAAATGTGAACAAGGAACATAAAATGAAAGGAAGGAAAGAAAGATGAAAGTGAGTGAGAAAGGAGAAAAAGGTGAAAAGGAAGGGTGGATGGATGGATGGAAGTATTGCCGGATGGATGGATGAGTGGAAGGATCAGCTGGTAAGATAATGGCAGGAAGGGTGAACGTGGATTGAAAGATGAATCAATAGGTGGATAAAAGAAATGTAAGAGTGAAAGGATGAGTAGATGTAAGACTGGAAGGATGGATGGATGGATGGCTGAAAGGATGGACCAATGTGTGAAGGGAATAGTCAGTGGATGAAAGGAATGGTGAAAACTGCGTATAGAAAGCAGAGCGCGTGGCTGGGTGAGTTCGTGTGTGAGCAGACGGATAGTCGATGGATGGAATGCAGAAAAAGATGGTGCAGTGAAGGGATGAAAGGGTAAAGGGATGGGTTAGTGGACGGGAAGGTAGGAGGGTGAATGGATAAGTAGGTGAATGAAGGAAACTATTCAAGGGTAGGTCTGGCTTTCTGGGTTTGCTCACTCTGTGCCATTAGGGGTTTAGTTCAAAGTAAGGGTTATTTTAATTTTCCGGCTACTCTTGTTTCTATAGCACAGTGATCAATGGAGCCGCAGTTGGGCATTCGCGCTGCTCTTTTGGCATCAGAGGGTCAACAAAACGTTTTCCAATCACATTCAACATCATTCAATTAAAACCGAATTCACATAGAATTCAAAGCTCTGTATCAATCATTACAGGTGCGGCATGGGTGAAATCTAAAGCATGTTTAGGAGTTCAAAGTGCATGGTAAATACATATTTGATGTAAAAACCTATAAATTAACTTCTTAGTATCATGTCCTTAGCTTTCTGGAAGTACTTGGCTCCGCCGCATGGACTTAGTCTAGTGCCATACAGCAGTGTTGTGGGGACCTTTGCCTCATACGCGTGACTCATTATTGACATGCCCCTTGCCCTGTGGTCCCCCTTCCACCATGCTTCAACTGATGCCCATGTGGCTTGTAATCTAATTTTTATGTTCTGGCTTGACAGCGCAGCTGTTGCCAGACAATTGTGTGAGCATCACTACAGAGGGCCTCGGGGTCTGCCCTCATGTTAGGAGCCAGGGCTACATGTTCTGATTGGGTAGAAGTTGCGTGCCCCCCCCCCCCCCAAAAAAGTGCTCGCCCTCCACCTAGCTGTGATCTTTATATCCTGCAGCCTAAGCTTGAGCTTTCAGGGGCGCGCACATTCCATCGGGACGCTATTCAAGTGTCTTGTATAGCTAGATGTTTTGTTGTTGTTCTCTGGCTTCGGCGCGGGCGGGGGGAGGGCGGGCATTAACCCGCGTGGATTTCAATCTCTGGTTGGACAGTGCCACTGTCACCTGGCCTTTAAACCTACACCACAATTATTTTTAAGGTTGTTTATTGCCACATAAATACATATGTATTCCCATGCTATTTACTTGTCATGCTTCACATTACCATGCAACATTGCTTTAAAGCCAGACCTATTGGTATTGTCAGTGTTTGTTGAATTTTGTGCCACCACTGTTTGCAAATCTATCAAGCCACTCTTTCAATGCCAGTGTTCCCTGCCTTCCAAATAAAATCAATTTTCTTACAGTATTGTCATATACAATTGTTTTGCTTTTGCTGGCATTGAACGAAGGAAAATTCTAGTTTGAACAGGAGTCCTGTTTGTTTATACCCTGCTGCTGGCCAGTCAGCGTTCAATCAAGCAGGATAGCACCATCTGCATAAAATAATATTTGACTATCCATGTTGCCACTTGAGGGAGGAAATGTTCTTGAAATTTTTAAAAACAACAGTAGGGCTGCCAAACACAGTAAAAATTGGGGTGCGGGACTGCACGCCTGTTTAGGCTCCTCCATCTGCCCCAGTTAGACCCAGAGATCGTCTGAATGTAAGGCAGGGAACACGTTTGTTTGTTTGTTGAAAGCATTGAATAACCAGTTTAGTCAACTAATACTGCACAACCCAACTCTCTTCTGAGTATGGCCTATTTTTCTCAGATGATTAGTTGCATCATTAAATTATCGAAGACTGCTACTTTCGCCCACACTCTGGATTGCTCCTTCGGTAAAATACTTAATTGTTTATCCCAAGATTGTATATGCCCCAGTACGTGCTTAGTTCAAATCTTCCCAGACTAATCTAGTGGTGCAATTTGACAATTTCAAGGAATATTTACAGGAGCTTTATTGTATGTTAGGAAGATACTCCCTTTGCAGGATGCCAGAATATTTCCGGTGCCCAAACATTCTTTCAGTGAAAACTCTCCTTAATCCGGCACCCTTCTGCATAGCTTGCCAGTGGGAAGGCCACCAGCTCTTTGTGCACTTGACATCTTAGCTTTCCATATTAGGAAGCTGACTTCATCAGCTGAGGGGGTAGATACTGTGGAGTGAGTGTATAATATGAGAGCAGAGAAGTAGACAAGGTTGCATGTGATGCATGGAGCTGGTAATAAATACCTCACATTAGCTGCCGTAATGGGGACAGAAACTGTATATTTCTTAGAAGCTGTTGCTTTAGCTTAGATATTTTTTCTTCATATTAATGATACTTCTACCCTGCTGTTTTGTATGTGGGGGGAATACTGGAACCCTTTTAAAGATCAGACAGTGTGCCTGAAAATCTAGCCAGATTTAGTATTTTAAAACCTATGGGAGTCTATGGCTTGAAGCACAGAAATCCTGGACCAACCTGCTTTTATTGAAACATACATTTAGTTCACTTAAAGTTACGTATTTTGGAGCACAGTACTGATGTCCCATTATCATTCACCTAAACATACCTATTATGGGATGTAAAGCATATAACGTTTGTGTTGGTTTACCCCACTCCATGGTGCTCCTACCTCACATGATAGTAGTGAATGTAATTGATGGTAGATTTAAAGAAAATCATAAAAATACCACTGTGAGACTCATGAATTTACTAATCTGTCTCGGTATAACTGTGAGAAAGTGCCATCTTTCTTGCATGGTATGCCCCCACTTTTTGCTGAATTGCTGATGTACTTTGACTGAGTGTGCCCTGGACTCCTGCCAATCAGGTACCCAGGGCCTATGTTCCTTCCCTAAAACTGTGTTGAAGCCTAAACCCAATTGGCATCTCTGACCACATGTCGGCCCCTGGTAAATGGTACACTAGGTACCCAGGGCCTTGTGACCAGAGAAGGCCCCTAAGGGCTGCAGCACTTATTGTGCCACCCTTAGAGGCCCTGTACCCTGACACACACTGCCCTTGCAGGCTGAGTGTCTGGGTGCAGGTCAAAACAGAAAGTCGACATGGCACACATCCCTGTGTGCCATGCCCACAACACACACTGCCCTGGCATACATCAGCCACCCCTCTAGCTGGGTGCCCTATGCCAGTGGTGTGGTTACATGTGCATGAGCTCTGTGCCCCTACAGTACCCAGGTCTATTCCTGGGCACTGTAAGTGCAGTGCTCCCATTAAAAGTATATGGTGCTGGGAGGTCATCAACACGAACTCCACAGCACCATGATGGCAACACTGAAGACTGAGAAGTTTGGTACCAAACTTCTCAGCACATTAAACCCGCACTGACGCCAGTGTGGGATTTAATGTACAATGCACGACATAGGGCATCTTAGAGATGCCCCCTGAACCTAACCTACAATCCACGTCTTGTCTGAGGGGCTGCCTAGGCTGCACACAGCAGACATGTTGCTGGACCCCTGGGTAAAGAGCTATCCGCTCTCCTGGGCCTGCAACAATGCACATCCTGGGCGAGGTGCTAGGTCTCCTCCCTCAGGATGGGCAGGGGAAGCTTCAAAGGCATGCAGCCTTTGTGAACTTCTCCAGGCCACTTGCTGTACTCAGCAACTGGCCCCTACCGGTTCTGACCCCCACTCTGGCGGGAAGACTGGCGGGAAACCCCAAGGAAGGAAAGGGGGTGTGCCAGCCTCTGCCAACCCCACCCCTCAGGTGGGGGAGGCGAGGTGAAGCACATCTCCAGCCTCTCGCCATCTTGAAGATGGGAAGCCCTGCCCAATCAGGATTAGGCTACTGCCCCCCTCCCACAGGAGAGTGGCAGGATAGGGGGTGTACCCACCCCAGGGAAGGGACCCATTGGTCCCTGCCCTTTACCTACCTGTAACGCTCCTAAATTTAGTGTTCGAGGCATATGAGCTGCAGATCACACACTTAGGATAGTAGATCGCCATCTGGTGTTGGGCTCGGATGCTTGCAGGTTGTTGTTGTCTTCGGAAGAAGTCTTTGGTCACGAGATAGGTGACTCCTCCCTTGGACTACAGTGCGCATGGGCATCCACTCCATCCTCAGATTGTTTTTTTCCGCCATTGGGTTCGGATGTAACTTTTCCACTCCGGTAGAAAACTTGAAAAACAAGCTTTCGAAGCAAAAAACTTTTACAACACTACATCGAGGCACCTTCACTCGACATCGAATTCATCGGACCGGTTCGGACGTCGACGCGAGCGATTGGACCTATCCGCGCCGTGAGGCCTACGGCTCATGGAAAGGACGCCGTTTAAAAAATGCCCCCAGTGTGTAGCAAAATTCCCACACAGTGACCATCATAAGGTCTGCAACCTGTGCCTGTTGCCGGAACACAACGAGTCCAGCTGTCCAGCCTGCGCTGCATTTCGATCCAAAAAGACCATTCGGGATCGAAGAGCTTGACGCCATATCATGGCACACAGACCAGCCCCGGAACCAGAGAACATCTTCAATGAGGGTCCCGAGTCCCGGAAGAAGATTCCGAGGAACTTCAAATTATCTCAGAAGCAGACGACTCAGACGACCCCATTACTCCGGGGCAACGCGTGAGTAACACTGCCCCTACCCCAACCCCTCCAAAACCAAAGGCATTGGTCAAGACTTCGCCAGCTGGCCCCAGTCGAGACCGAAAACACCCTTCAGAAGCCCCGCCTTCGGGCTCGGCTCCGAAGAAACACAAGCCTTCCACTGGCTCGGGCCCGAGCAAACCACATATCATTGTGCCACCGGCACCTTCGGCACCGAAGACACAAGACCTCTCGGCACCGAAACCGGCTCCGGTGCCTTCGGCATCGAAAACACTGAGGCCCATAGACAAGCCGGCACCGAAAGCTCCCAAGCTCAAAGACTCCACTTCGGCACCGAAACCTTCATCGGCGCCGAAACCTTCATCGGCACCGAAACCACCGGCTAAGGACTATAATACACCTCCTAAAGCCAAAGACTCTACCGATCACCCAAAACCTCGATCGGAACCGAAAAAATCGGCACCAAAGTCTGTTCCTCAAGACCAAGAACTTTTCCACCCAGATCCAACACAAAAAAGGATCTATATTAATCCAAAAACTGGACATGTCACTCGTGTACCTTGTAGGAAACGGAAACCGGATACAACACCTGCCCCAGTTCCTATAAACAAGAAGGACTCTGCAACATCACCAATTCCTCCTTCCTCTCCTGTTCCACCTCCTACCCCACCCCCTCTGCCTTCACCACCATTACCTCTACCATTTCCTTCACATACACCACCCCCCCAGGATGATGATGATGACCTAGGGGGAGGGGGGTGATCCGGGTGATCCTGATAATCTTAATCCGTTCACAAACCCAGATACTGTACTATTGGACGACTGGGCATACCCTCTACCAGATATGCCTGACCCTACACCATATCCCTCCAAACCATCACCTCCAGATGACCACCTGGGGTTTGGACAACTAGTACACAGAGCAGCACTTTATCATGGCGTCACCATGCACTCCGATGCACCCGAGGAAGACTTCCTCTTAGACACTTTTGAACAGTCTCAGAAGTCGGTTCAAATTTTACCCATGATTAAAGGGGTCATAAAACACACCACAGAAGTATTTAAAGACCCCGTACGGGCCAGGGTACTCAACCCAAGAAATGAGAAAAAATATAGACCTGCCCCAGAAGATCCTTGTTACATCAAAGGGCAGCTCCCTCTGGATTCCCTGGTCGTTTCCAACGCAAGGAAACGTGCCAACTCCCAAACTACGGGAGATACACCGCCCCCCGACAAGGAATCCAAACTATTCGAGGCATCGGGCAAAAGAGTAGCAGCACAAGAGTAGCAGCACAAGCCGCTAATCATTGGCGTATCGCCAGCACCCAAGCCCTATTAGCACGCTACGATAGGGCTCACTATGATCCGTTAGAAGACCTGATACAACACCTACCAGACCAATACAAGGCCCAGGCAAATGACCTTATACAAGAGGGAAAACTTATCTCAAATGCCTCAATTAAATGTGCACTTGACGCTGCAGACACTGCCTCTAGGGCAATAAACACAAGTGTACTCCATAGACGCCATGCATGGCTACGCATTTCAGGCTTTAAGCCAGAAGTACAAACTACTATACTTAGCCAACCATATAATCAGGAACAACTGTTTGGTCCAGCAGTAGACACTGCACTTGAGAAAATGAAAAAAGACACCGAGACTGCTAAATCCATGGGAGCATTGCAGTCTCCACAACCACGTGGCTCCTTTCGACGCTCCTTCTACAGGGGAGCCTCCAAAAACATTGGAGCAGACACCTCCTCCACATTCAAACCCTCTACACAAGCATCCCCAGTAGAGGATATTTTAGAGGAGGATATAGAGGAAACAACACCAAGGGACCAGGTCGAGGCAGTACCAACACTTGTACCTCTCCCGCCACAAAAAAGTGACTTTCCTCCACTCCCCCCAGACCATTCCACTCCAGTCGGGGGAAGACAGTTCCTACCTGTCTGGAACTCCATCACAACAGACAAGTGGGTAAGACAAATTATCCAGTATGGTTACTGCCTGGAACTCACCACTACCCCCCACACATTCTACCCAAGCAACGCTATATGTCACCAGACCATCTTACGCTCCTCAAACAAGAAGTGCTCTCATTGCTTCAAAAACACGCAATAGAACCAGTTCCCTTACAACATCAGGGTACAGGGGTATACTCACTGTACTTCCTAATCCCCAAAAAGGACGAGACGCTCAGACCAATACTGGACCTCAGACTCCTAAATCAGTACATAAACTCAGATCATTTCCATATGATCACTCTTCAACAAGTACTCCCACTACTACAACAAGGCGATTTCCTTGTCACATTAGACCTCAAGGACGCCTATTTTCACATCCCCATGCATCCTGCTCACAGGAAGTATCTAAGATTTGTGGTGGACGGACAACACTATCCGTTTACAGTCCTTCCATTCAGGGTAACAACTGCGCCCAGAGTATTCACCAAATGCCTAGCAGTAGAAGCAGCGCATCTCAGGAGACAACACATTCATGTCTTCCCATATCTAGACACTTGGCTCATAAAAGCCAATTCATTCAACAAATGCATCCTTCACACTCACCAAACTATTCAAATCTTACACAACTTGGGATTCACAATAAACTATCCCAAATCTCATCTCCAACCCTCCCACATACATCAATTTCTGGGAGCCACCATAAATACCTCCAAAGCACTAGCATATCCCAGCCCAGCCAGGATAGCCAAAATACAAGCTCTGATCGCAAAATTTCAAACCCAACACTCTCTTCCAGCAAGAGTGTTTATGCAACTCATAGGCATGATGGCGTCCTGCATCTTCATTGTGCCTTATGCAAGACTTCAAATGCGTCCCTTGCAAGAATGTCTAGCACGTCAGTGGAATCAGGCTCACGGACAACTGGCAGACCTGGTGTTGGTGGACAGCCGCTCACATCGCTCTCTAAAATGGTGGAACACTATAAACCTGTCCAAAGGCCGGCCGTTCTTAGAGCCTCTTCCACAAATAGTGCTGACAACCGACGCATCTCTCACAGGATGGGGAGCCCATCTCCTAACACACACCACTCAGGACACATGGGACCACTCAACAGAAAGGGCTCCATATCAATTACCTGGAGCTACTGGCAGTATTCCTAGCACTAAAATCATTCCAATTACATCTCCAGAACAAAACTGTCCTCATCCGGACGGACAACATGACAGCTGTGTATTACATACAAAAACAAGGAGGCACTCATTCTCTCCAGCTGTCCCAGCTCGCACAGAATATTTGCAGATGGGCCATTCCCCAGAACATATACCTGCTAGCAGAACACCTTCCAGGAGTTCACAAGCAGATTGCCGACCTGTTGAGTCGACAAACTCAACAGATCCACGAATGGGAACTACACCCACAAGTCCTACTCCCATTCTTCCAAAAATGGGGCCAACCAGACCTAGACCTGTTCGCCACACACGAAAACGCAAAATGCCCAACCTTCGCCGCCAGGTTTCCCCACCCACAGTCGAAGGGCAATGCAATATGGATGAACTGGTCAGGCAGATTTGCGTACGCTTTTCCGCCTCTCCCACTCATTCCATTCGTGGTACGCAAACTCAGGCAACAGTCTCTCAAGCTGATACTAATAGCTCCCACTTGGGCGCGTCAACCCTGGTTCACAACACTGCTGGAACTCTCTCTAGTTCCACACCAAAAACTGCACCTCTCCCTGTCCTTATTAACCCAGAACCATGGAGATATCAGACACCCAGATCCACATCAACTGAACCTAGCGATCTGGCTCCTGAAGTCCTAGAGTTCGGTTACCTTAACCTACCACCAGACTGCATGAATATTATAAAAGAGGCCAGACGACCTACTACTAGAGCCTGCTACGATGCAAAATGGAAAAGATTTGCCATTTACTGCACTAACAATGATATACGTCCACTGGATGCATCCATCCAGAACATAATTTGCTACTTACTACACTTGCAAAGATGTAATTTAGCGTACTCATCCATACGTCTTCACCTAGCAGCATTAGCAGCCTACTTACAAAATCGACAACACTTGTCATTATTTAAAGTACCAGCGATCAAAGCCTTCATGGAAGGTTTCAAAAGGATTATTCCTCCCAGATTACCACCCTCTCCAGTGTGGAACCTAAATATTGTTCTCACAAGGCTCATGGGTCCCCCATTTGAACCTCTGCATAAATGCGAACTACAGTTCCTTACATGGAAAGTAGCGTTCCTTATTGCTATCACATCCCTTAGACGGGTAAGTGAGATCCAGGCTTTAACCATACAAGAACCATTGCTACAGCTACACCGTAACAAAGTGGTTCTCAGAACAAATCCTAAATTCCTACCCAAAGTCATTTCTCCGTTCCATCTTAACCAATCAGTCGAGCTACCAGTGTTCTTCCCAAATCCAGACTCTGTAGCTGAAAGAGCTCTTCATACCTTAGACGTTAAAAGAGCCCTGCTTTATTACATTGATAGAACCAAATGTTTTCACAAAACCAAACAATTGTTTGTTGCTTTCTCTCCACCACATAAAGGCAACCCCATTTCCAAATCCGGAATAGCCAGGTGGATAGTTAAATGTATCCAAATATGCTGCCACAAGGCTAAACGCACTCTAACAGTTCCCCCCTAAAGCGCATTCCACACGCAAAATAGGGGCTTCCATGGCATTCCTAGGAAACATTCCCTTAGAAGATATTTGTAAGGCAGCCACATGGTCTACGACACACACCTTCACTAAACACTACAGTGTTGACGTGCAAGCCAAACAACAAGCTTCTGTGGGTCAGGCTGTCCTTAAAACTTTATTCCAAACTGCTGCAACTGATACAGGTGACCACTGCTAGGGGAGACACTGCTATATAGTCTATCCTAAGTGTGTGATCTGCAGCTCATATGCCTCGAACGGAATATGCTACTTACCAGTATGCATCTGTTCGTGGCATGTAGAGCTGCAGAGCCACACACGCCCACCCACCTCCCCGGGACCTGTATCTGTTCCAGCATCGTCTTACTTAGACATCACACATGGACATCTCTCTCTTTTCTACAAACTCCATCATTTCCCATCATGGCTCAAAACAATCTGAGGATGGAGTGGATGCCCATGCGCACTGTAGTCCAAGGGAGGAGTCCCCTATCTCGTAACCAAAGACTTCTTCCGAAGACAACAACCTGCAAGCATCCGAGCCCAACACCAGATTGCGATCTACTATCCTAAGTGTGTGGCTCTGCAGCTCTACATGCCAAGAACAGCTGCATACTGGTACGTAGCATATTCCATTTAGGGGCAGCACCCTGAACCAACCTTCCTCAGATCCAGATTCCGAAGCAAGAAAGCAGAACAAGGAACAAGAAGACCTGCCGTGCAGCTGCTAACAAGAGGAAGACACCAACTGCTTTGGCCCCAGCCCTACCGGCCTGTCGACTCTCGAACCTGCTCCTGCTAAACCCCAGCATCTCCAGTGGTCAGCAACCTCAAAAACGCCGGAGGACCTGACTGCCTTGTGACTCTGACTACCTGGGACTTCCACGAGCAGTGGTACTGCTCAAAGCAAATAACTGACCCCTGGCATCTGCCAGGAACCGCGAACCCTGCACACTCTGCACCCGCCAAGCCTGACCTGTGCCGGAGTGGACAAAGACCTCGAGGATGTCCCCCCGGTGACTGTGACCCCGAATCCAGCACCCAAGGACCCACCTCGACGCTCCTAACGCCTGCAGCCTCAGAACCAGAGACCCCTCCAACCGCGACCAGCAGAGGGTAAGATTTCCCGACGCCAAAAGGCACCCCTGCACCCCCCTGTGCCCAACTCCTGGGTGCCTACCTATCCTCCAACTACCCAACTTACCTCTCGAAGTGGTGGTCGCACCTGAAGTATCTTCGTCCCCGAGCTTGCAGCCTTTGTTCGTTCTTGAGCTTCTCCATTGCAATCCATTGAGCGCCCGACGGCTCAAAAGCACCCTGCACCCAGCCGCCCGAGTGCCCCTGGCAGTGCAACCTCTACTCCCCCACTTGCCCTGAGCAAGTGACCAGGAACCCAGCTCCCACAGCCGCGTGGCCTGCTAGCTAGCAGCCACCAACCAAAGGCCCCCTGCCTCCCATAGGATAACATTGGGCCTAACTCACTATGCACCCGGCTGCTGCCCCTGTGCCGCTGAGTGTGTAACAACTGTACTTACCTGACCCTGGGAGACCCCTGGCCCAGAACCTTAACTCTGCCAGTCGAGTACTTACCCAAAAGCCGATAACTCCCTTTTCTTCCATAGGGTAACATTGACTGGTTTCACTTGGAAATTCTTTTAAGTGTCGAGTTTTGAAACTTTAAAATATTCATCTAAAATCAGCCGAATTACGAAAACGAATTTACTTACCTGTTATCAGGAGAGATCCCAGTGCTGGATCTTGGTGCCCAGCACTGACCCTGAAAAGTAATTACAACCGTACTTACCTATAACTTGATTTTCCTTCCATAGGATAACATTGCCTGGTTTTCACCAGAAATTCTTCTAAGTGTCGATTTTGCAAACTTACAAATATTAGTTAAAAATCGCCTGCATAACAAAAACACATTCTTTCAACTGTTTACAGGAGATGCCCCAGTGCTGGATCCAGGATCCAACACTGAGTTAGAAAAAGTAACAATTCCATTTGATGCTTGGAGAGGGGGAGGTTGCCTTGCTCTGACTCACCTTTTTCATAACTGCGACCCCCTCACCTTCGGCAATTGCCAGCGAGATTATGGTCTGGGGGAGGCGGAGCGATACCACTACACCCAATTAATGCACTTTGCCCTTACTTTGCAGATTCGTGCTGCGGCTACCCGCCCTCTCACGAAATTTGAATCCTTCCTCACGAAGGCCATAGCTATGAAAGGGGCTATTTCCTTTATATACAAATTTCTCGCCACTACACTTTCCCCAAGACCTCGATATATGTCCATGTGGGAAGGCATTCTCCATCGTGCTATTTTAGATGTTGAATGGGGTCACCTTTGGACGGATATCCCACGATTCAACCACTCATCCGAACTACGGGAGGCCCACCTCAAGACTATGACGGACTGGTACCTTCACCCCTCTAGACTTAAGCAAATCTTCCCCAATACTTCTGATAGATGCTGGAGAGGGTGCGGGCTACTTTTGTTGGGATTGCCCGACTATCCGGCCCTTTTGGGAGGAAATACTGGCGCATATTAAGGACATATTGGGGTATCCTCTTCCTACCACTATGGCAGGAATCCTTCTGGGACTTCGTGATCCTGCGCTCGAACACCAGACCCGGGCAGACAAAAAGATCATGTGGCTCTGTATAGGCGCAGCGAAAATTACCCTGCAGCCCCCATGTAGGGAGGCACCGGGGATCTCTCTATGGCATTCTAGATTGTGGAAACTGCTCAGTCTGGAACAAATGTCGGAAATCTTTAGAGATGATTTTAAGAACTTTGAATTTAAATGGGTCCTGCTGGTTGCCTTCCTTTCACGTGGACTTCACTCTGCAGTATGCACTTCGTCCATTAGAGTTTATCTCTTCCAACTATAAATAGCTCTATCGGCTCCTGATTCGACTGGCTGTTTGTATGCCACCACCACCACTGTCGGGGAGGGAGTTCTTTTTTTTCAACTTCTTTTTTTAAAAATGTTTTGGGTTCACTATTTCCCAGTTGGGGATAGTTCTTCTATAGAAGCAAGTTGTCTGGCTGTCTCCTTCGATATGAGGGGGTACGTATGCTCCCCATCGCAAAAGAAAGATGGGACGAATGCTGACCTGTTGGCTATCCTTGACTTTTGTTAGAGTTTTCACCCATACTCCATGCATATATGAAGCTGTAACCATCTTGTTAGCAACCCAAGGATCTCTGAGTTGGACTGATGCTATGTTATGTATTATTAGCCTTGCACAGTCTCCTTTCACCTAATTCCCCCCTGCGAGGGGTGACTTGACAGCAATGTTGCAAGTTGTACCTTGCACACAAAACCAATAAAAATATGTTTGACGAAAAAGTAACAATAACCCCACTTACCTGCTAAGTGAATTTCCTCCCATAGGATAACATTGGTGATTCTATGTGAAAAAGTTTCCAAGTGTCAACTTTTAAAATACATTAATATTCCTTAAAAATCACAACTGTAACCAAAACGTTTTTACTTAACTGTTTACAGGAGATGTCCCAGGACTGATTCTAGGATCCAGTCCTGTGGTAAGAAAAGTAATCCAAAAAGTAATCAATTGCATTTAACTAGAAATTCCCATTGAGCTCAATGTTCTATTGTGTTGGAAATTGTGTTGCCTATTGCAACAACTGTAACTATTGCATTCAAAAGTCTATTGCCTATTGAAAAGTATTTATCTAAAGCATCTCATTCTGAGAAAGTTTATTTTGCTACCTATTTGTTGGTTCTAAAATAAAACAACTTTATATTTTTATACAAAGCCATAGGTCTAGAGTTCAGTTCTTGAGTGTGTGAGACCATTTGCTGACTGAGTGTGTACAAAAAAGGCTTTACCCTGTCCTCTGATACTGCCTTACTGCTCGACCAAGCTACCACTTTATAGAGTAAGGTTATATCTAACTTTAGCCTCTGCCAAACCTCTGTGGACTCTGCACACTGTACCTATTTGGGAATAGTATATACAGAGCCACTTTCTTACAATAACTCAAACCATTCACCAGCTAGCTGCCACATGACTGTAGGAAGAGGGTACCACACCAACACTCTGGGCATCTTTGAATTGCATTAACTTAGGATATCGGCTCCTGTGCCTCCTCTGCAAGCTTGAGTCTTAATTGTCTGCAGTCCATGCACTGGTTTTGAAAATATCTCTTCACATTTTTGTCCTAGCATGCATGCTGACTGACCTGATCCCCCGCCAGCTGCTTTCTTGTTATTATTCCTCAGTCTTGTGCAAAATGACAACTTTGTCTCATTCAGACCCTTTAGTAGCTTGATTAGTGTCTACTACTGCCCAAACGCTGACCAGAGTTGTTACACGTTCTTAAACTACATCCACCATCACCTTCTTCTCCCTCTCCTCTTCTGCTTAACCTGTTCTTTTTTGCCCACTTCACTCTTGATCTTCTGCTTCCTATTGTCTTCTTTTCTCATCATCTCTGCCTTCTTATCGCTTCCTTATGAAAGGTCAGCGATCTGAATTGGACAGGCTGCAGGGGAAGCTATGACAGACATGGATTCTCATTTTATTGGCCTTGTTGCCACTTAAGAATGATCATTTTAATCGCCTAGAATTTGCAAAAACTCGTTTCAAATAATTTGACGTTTCTCACATAGACTTAGTTACTTTTCACTGTAAAAATGGGTCTCACTTCTTTGTGTTTGAGGAAATGCATCAAGTTGTGAACTCATGCAGTATGCACATTCTTTTACTCTCAGTAAATATGTGCAGAACTTTAGCTTCTTGGCCAGGTCTTTGTGAAAACTTTGTTGGCCTGGAGTATGAAGTTGTCTTCCCTATCTACAGGTTCCAGAGCTGCAAAGTGAGAGAAAGCCTACCTTTAGTTAGGATGAAAAATGTTTTTCTACCAAAACCTGCTATCGCCATTTGTTCTTCACCCCAGCAGTCTACTATTCTCAAACTGCAGTGGTGAGACAGGATACTGTTCATACGGCTGTTTAATAGAGCTTTGTCTGCCTGATGCCATACATATTAGTTTGCATTATCCCTTCCCCCCCCGTGCCGATGCACATACTTAATGGAATCCTTTTATTGCACATTGTTGTAAATCAAAATCTAGTTATCTGCTGCTGCACAACTCCAGCATGGGGACACTAGTCCTATTTTTATCTTTATTGGATTTTATTATCATTCTCTACTCTCTAGCTTGGATAGCTTGTGCCACAACTCTCTAGTAGTTTAAGACCATGCACATCATGTCACTAGCTCCTTGCAGTAGCTGACCTACATTGCCTCTGCAGCTACTGTTTCTGAAGCAGACCCCTTTGTACGTTTGTGTTGTAACCTAATGTGCATGTAGTGCAAAGGTGGCAGGTGACATTGGATTTCATCATTAAGAAGAGGAGTTCTAGGGCTCGGAATCTGGTTGAGGTACTGAGCACCCTTTTTGTCCTAGAGACAGCAAGGCACGCTTTCCAGTTGCCCTTCTTCTGTTGCATGGGAGCCTTTCCTTCCCTACGAAGGTGTTTCAATAAACCTGGTGAGGGTAGTACCCGGTTACTCAACCATTTATACTGTTAGGTGGAGTTCTACGCTCCTATATGTGCCAGGGTTCCTGGCTGCCTTTGGACCTTGGAATCGAGACAGTGTCTCTTGGACACCCTGCTGTCTCATTGCATTGAGAGGTCAAGCATGGCTTCTCCATTGAGTCAAATCCAAAGGGGGACGGTCGAATCTATACATGTGCTGGCCACTCTGGCAGTTGGACCAGTGAGTATAGCCTATATTCTGTGGGCTTCCTCTGTCATTTGTTCTGTTCTCTTCGGTACGTCTGACATGACTCGTCCTATTTCTGACCCCTCCTCCTCCTGCCCTGATGCTAACCCTTTGTTCCTCTCAGACGAGGAGGCTGCTGAGAAATACAAGAATACAGAGTGATGGCTTGAAGTCTTATTGCAAGAGGCTTTACAAAAGGTGTCTCTCCACTGATGCTCAACTCCGCTGAATGGCTGTTGGATAGTTAGACACAATCACCCCTCCCAATTTGGTTGAGTCCTCGCAATTCTTTTTATACTCACCTTTAAGTGCACCTTCAAAGAGGTGGTCACAGCGAAAAATAAGCTGCCTCACATTCGGCTAGCTCTCTCTGGAAGCAGCACTCTAACTGGACTTTTCGTTTATTGCCCCCTGGGTCGGTCAACATATTTACCTCGACTATTGCAGATATCCTCCAATTTGCTCTACACCACAATACGCTGCTAGTCTTGGGTGATCTCAACCTTCATTTTGAAGATAGCTCTTGCCCTGGAGCTACCTCTTTAACTAGAGACCTATAAACCCTTCATGTGCTCCCAACTAGTGTCTGGACCCATGCATGCCAAAGAGATCCCATATTTTCCAGCTATCCTTCTCTTTCAGTGGAAATACCTGTTACCCTGCCCTTATCTGATCACCATTTGATCCCCCTTTCCTTTCCTCTGTCTAAACCTTCCCTCTTCGCATACAAGGACCAGCCAGTCCTATCTAGGAAATGGGCCAAGGTCAACTCTGAGACCTTCACACCTGCCCTGGCTGCTTCTAATCCTAATATAGGCGAGGGCTTAGACATGGATCTAGCAGGAAACAATCTAGACACATGTCTGACCTCGACCTTGGACAGTATAGCCCCCCCCCCCCCCCACCCCCGATTCCCAAATGTAACTCTAGAACCTTTCCCTCTGCACCTTGGTACAGTCAGCAATTAGTGGCAGCCAAGAAACGCTGCAAGTGTCTTGCACCTGACAGGAGAAAAGACTATAGCCCGACCAGTCACTCTCACCATAAACTAGTACTAAACCAGTACCACAAGCTCATCAGAAGCTCGCGTAGAGAGTTCTATGCTTAGAAAATCGACTCTGCGGTTAAACAGTCTAAAGAGCACTTCTCCATACTTAAGTCTTTATCCTCTTTTGAACGCGTGTCTACTATTGCTACTGCGTCCACGGAAGATTGCATCAACATAGCCACCTTCTTTTCCTCAAAAGTGGCCAAGATCTATGACGCCTTTCCCATCGAAGCCCAGAAGGCAGGCTTTCCACAAGTCATGGTCAACCCCGGTAGGCTGTTCAGTCCCCTCTTTTGATGAAATACAGACTTTCATGGACCCAGCCCCTGCTAAAATTCTTTGCCTAGATTCAGCATGTATTCTTCCTATTCTTAAAAAAGTGATTACCATGTCCCTCAACTTGGGTCTATTCCCCAAGAAATGAAAGCCAGCTATGGTGCTCCCAATATGCAAAAAAGGCTCTCTAGATCCTTTTATCCTGGAAAACTTCAGACCCATCTCTCTTCTGCCATTCTGTGCAAAAATCATCGAAAAACATGTGAATAATCTGCTAACTTGCTTCATTGAATCTAATGACCTGCTTCAATCCTCCTAATCTGGGTTCAGGGCTAAACACTCTGCTGAGTCCGCCCTACTCTTTGCAGGGAAAACTCTGAGACTGAGCGTTGACAAAGGTCAGACCACGACACTAATATTGCTTGACCTGAATGCAGCCTTTGACACAGTCTCCCTTGGCCTCTCAGTACAGAGGCTAGGGTAGTGCGAGGTTGTTGGCAGGGCTCTCAAATGGTGTATCTCCTTTCTTCAGGATCGAACCTTCAAGGTTACCCAAAAGCCATGCGTATCTGACATTCTTACTCTGCCACAGGGAGTCCCCCAGGGTTCTATTCTCAGTCCCACTCTGTTTAATATATACATCCACCCCTTAGCAGAGATCATTGACGGACACAAGGTGCAATTGGTTTTGTAAGCTGATGACACTCAATTGTCACGCTCTTTCAGTCTGAAGGTGCTTCAGAAAATCTATTTAAATCTTCCCTGTCAGAGATTGCCATCTGAATGGCCGACAGCTGTCTGAAATTAAATGCCAATAAGACCGAAATCTTGATGGTGGGAAGAGGCCCCTTGATCTGGACTTTAGCCTGGTGGCTGAACACCCTTGGCCAGCTCCCGGTACCCAAACGCAAAGTTAAAAACCTTGGGGTGTGGTTTGATTCCAAACTCACCTTTGATAACCAGATCAGCAGTGTCGCTGGGAAATGATTTGACATTCTTAAGAGCCTTTGAAAATCCTAGATCTACACCCGCTAGAGCCACAGAAAACCATTGTTCATGACCTAGTAACCTCACAGCTTAAGTACGGCAACATCCTATATCTGGGAGCGACCAAGGGCAACTTTTAGAAGCTTCATAGAGTACAAAATGTGGCTGCTTGCCTGGTACTCAGTCTTCCTAGAAAACCATCTGCGTCAGCTGCTTTGGCCCATCTTCATTGGCTTCCAGTGGTAAAAAGAATCAAAGCCATGTGCTTCTGCCTCAGAATTCTCTCCCAGCAAGGTCCCAAATATCGCCGATGCTTGATCCAACCGTATGCTCCTACTCGTGATCTTAGATCTTCCACAGCTAAGATAGCTCAGGTCCCCACTGGCAAATAGTCAGTCTAGGGGCATGCTGTTTTTCCATTCTAGCTTCGAAAACCTGGAATTCTCTACCACCCTATATGAGAGAAGAACCCTCGGGAGCAAACTGAAAACCTGGCACTTCTGCTCACCTTAATCCTTTCATCCTCTCTTGCTCCAACCCTCATCTGCTTACTCGTTGTTGGTCTTGCCTCTGTTGGTCCTTGGTCTCAGCGCAGGGGCACGCCGGTCCGGTGTAACCAAGGGCTTTATAAATCATGTGGTGTTGTTGTTATTATCATCATTATTATTATTATTACTCCTTCCCTGTTGCAGAAGAGAGGTAATAGACCTAAGAAGCAGCACATCTACTGAAATGGACCACAGGCGGGTCTGCCTCCCTAGGTTGACATTCATGTGATGTCCTCTCTTGAAGTCCCTTTGTGCTGGAATAGCTTCGAACCCAGGAGCACATGACCCTGCCCGCCTCCCTCCCACTCCGTAACTTGGGTAGACTCAAGTTCCCAAAGGGACCAATGGTACAGTCTGTCTTTGTCCCTTTAAAGATAAAGTGATCAGTGAGCTGTCTCCTCAGAGCTCTATTGATTTGCAGTTTCCCTACAGCCAAGCCTCTCTTTTGGAAGGTGAACTCAACTGCAGATAGATCTGACATCTCTGACGAGTTCGATCGAGTGTAGGTGGGTCTTGAGTTGACTCCGCTTGCTTTGCTTCCCTCATATCCTATCTCAGGTTTTGTCATTCTGCTGACTCCCCTCTTCACTTATGACATTTTACTGGATGTCTACAATGCTAAGCTATAAACTAGACCATTTTGGCTACCTCTAGATACCTACTCCTGGCACCAGAAGGTCAGCCCCTGCTTACACCAGTTCCCTTGTCTCGTTTAGCTCCAGAGCATGTTAGTTCTGCTCGCACTCCATTATATCACAGATGTGCCATAAAGCACCTACCTCAGTGCCTTCCTCTAGGCTGATACCTGCGAGCACAGGGACCTGCCCTCAACTAATCAATTGTATTCTATGTCAGGCAAAGCCCTGAGCCTCTATCCATTGAGATGCCGGTGCCCCTCTGCGAAAATGAGTGCATATGCAATTTGTGGAGTATTGGCTCTGCCACGAAAGCTAAGAGATCCTCATGGGGTGCAGCTCCCCAACTAACAAATATTGGGCAACCAAAAACAGCTTTACCTTTTGCTTTGTGAACTCCCAAATATGATTCCAACGGTAAATATCCTGATGAGCACGGCTTTGTCTTCCGAATTGTTTAATATGCAAAAAGCCTGGTTTTCAGTTCAGGGAATCTCATACAGGCCTCATGAGGGAAATCTCCTACAGGCCAACACCAATGCAATAATTTCTCAACAATCCCCATGGTCTGTGGTGCTAGTTCAACAGTTAAACCTCCTTCCTATTAGTCTGTTTCCAGGAGAAGTGTACGTTTATGCTTCCCCTGTGATGAGAAGTGACTGATGCCTCATGACACGACTGCCAGGACCATGAACATCTGTCTTCCAGTGTGCAGACAGGCAGAGGTAGGTCTTGTAAAATATACTCAGCCTTGATTGGAAGAAACATTTCAGTCCCTCCACCAACCAGGTGCACCAGCAATGTCAGAGAATGGCTAGGAGAAAAATGTAGAGTGTCATTTAATAACTGTTGGCCAGACCATAATCTTCTTTCTAATCAACAAAGAGTTTTCTGGCTTTTATGCCAGAATCTCTCTTCGCACCAAGTGTACTACAGTTGGGCCCCAAATACCCTCTGCTCTTAGGGCATCCATTGCAACAAAAGATAAATAGATGCAACACATGCCTAAACTAATGGCGGCCACTGCAGATTACCTGGAGCCATGTTTCAGGCCATAATTTTTTGCTCACAGTGCCATTCTAAGATTGAAATCTCCTGCTCACGTGCTTTAGCACTCAAGCTGCACCCTATTGATGAGGCCCAGCTAGGCTGAAACTGGTCTGGGGTTGCTTGACCTCTATCTCAGAGTGGATTGGGCCTGGCTGAGGAGTTACGGCTGAATTGTTCCTCTTGGCGCAGGACTAAGACACATTTTCATATGTTTAGTTTCTTCAGTCTGAATTGGCATTGTAGGCAACAAAACGATGGACTGGATAGCAGTCTAGAGCATTTACAAGTGGTTCAGATTAATTCGAACAATCCACCCATCACTTTTTTCCCCCCTAGGTGCAACCGGTATTCCCAGACGTAGGTCCTGTGCTCACTGTGCCATAAGGCTCAAGCTGCACTCTTGTGCGTGTGCCAAAGTAGACCAAAACCTGCCTGGATTTGTCCAGAATTGCAAACGCGTTGATGTAGCATCTGGAAATCAGCCAAGGACTGAATTAGTGCATAGAATACAAGTGGGATGTACACCACAGTGAACATAATTTATTTGTAACTTGAAACTGTCCTTTTAAATTTGTTAGACTTTCATTTGAAAAGCACAAAAGCAATTATATATCCGATCAGATCAAAAGGTAACTCCGTGACCACCTATAGGTAACTTCATAAAGAGCTCTTAAACTGTTAATAATTATGGTTGTCACAGTAAATTAAAAAAAGTAAATTGTGTTCCTTGCATGAGACTGAATCTAAATTGTACAATATCCAGCAGTTTTTGTACTTCAGCATATGACTCAGGTTGCCTGGTAACTAGTTGCTGAAATTGCTCATCTGGGAAAAATGAGACCGCAAACCGATGAACATTATTGTTGAATCCATTGTTTTCTTTTTATTCAGCATATGATAACTGTGTGATTTAAATTTTTGGGGACCTTGCCCATTGAATGATAGACATTCTGCCTTATCCCTCTTTTCTGGATGGTAGTCCCTCTTGTAAAAGTTTGCTAAAGGTTTAGTGACCGTGTGCCAGGAAAGGACGGGCTTTCTAACTTTGCCTAGTACCTCTCCGCAGCATGATCTTGATGGGTGCCCTCATTGTAATGCGATAACATGTAGGGCTTTAAAGGGAAAAATGGGGGAGTGCAGATAGCTTTTTGTTAACCTGGATCCTTTGGGGAATCAGTACTTGATCAAGATCGTGTCAATATACTCCATTAAATCTTTGGCTTGATGTGTTCATCTCCATCAGTCCCATATCATGTTGGCAGTCCATGCTATTTAGCCAACTTGTTTTAGCATTTTTGAATTGCTGACTTGGTATTCCTTTTATACTTGCTCCAAGTCTAGCATGCAAAGTACTATTGACTTAAATGTTTGGAACGGCTAGTCAGTGTCACATGACATGGACCTCTTAGCAGTAATGCATTCTGAAGGTGTATGAAACGCTTTTTAAAAAACAACAAAAAAACGATTTTATTGGCATTTGACTTATAAGCATTTTCATTATTCCAATGTCAGGATTTGTACATACATATAGAGGTTACGCTACTGTTCTTTCTCTTTCTGTTGCAGTAATAACTCGTATAAACAATTCAAAAGGCCAAAGCTCAATTCCCATTCCCCCTCCTCCTAATGAGTCGCTTACTTGTAGCTTATTGTTTTCAGCATTGTGAGTTTTCATCTTTCGCATTATGCTTTATTATTATCTGGGGTCTGTGTGGGGAAGGGAAGGTCCTGTATCTGCTTTTTGATCTTATTCTCTTGGGAATCCCATCTCATTATCCCTTCCCGGTTATGGCAGGTGTTATTGGGCTTCTGCTGTCTCATCAAGGTCTTGTGCCCGCATGTCATCTAGCAGCCTCCCCCATGCTCTCACAGTTTCTAGGTTCCCTATGCCTCACCTTGCCCCTCTCAGCAAGATTCTATTTTTTGCGCCTGCCCACTTCTCTAATTCTTTTTTCCAGTTCTCTACTCTTGGCCCCCATGTAGCTTTCCGATTCTTCGCGTTTTCTCATTTCGTTAATACATATTCTAGGTCTTAAAACATCCAAGTAACTTTCTTCTTGACCATGTGTGGGAACCAGCTCAGTATGCTGTGTAAGTGGTACCTCTTTGTCTATGGCACTTTCAACTACGTTTAGCACCTCTTCCCAGAAACCCCTCATGCCTGGACAGTCCCAAAACCTGTGCAGAACATGCGCATCTCTTTCCCCGCATCGCGGGCAGGCCGCTTCCTCCGTCTGGAAATATCACCTTATTCATGCTAGCGTGAAGTACGCTCTATACAGAACATAATAGTTTGAGCTTAAACCGAGCATTTCTTGATACCTTTAGGGTGTGTCCAACAATGGTTTCCCAGTCCTTTTCTGGAATCTGTACCCCCAGGTCCCCCTCCCATTTTGCTCTCAAGCGCTTCTTGGGCTTCTGGACGTCCCGCCTGATTGCCCTTTAAATGCAGGAGACCGTCTTGATACTGCCTGCTGACCGAGCCACGTACCTACTGCAGTCCAGTTCCCTGGGTTCTGTTGTTCCAGTGCCTCAATGTGTCTTGAACACTGCAGTGAGAGCTCTATGCAGCAGGAAGTGCCCCTGTGGGAGGTCAAACTCCTCTTGGAATTCCTCAAATGAAAGCATCTGAGATTCTCTAAAGAGGTCTCCAACTACTGTCGCCCCCGCTCCCTTCCTGTTGTCTAGCCCTGCCCAATTCCCTCCATGTGGTAAGTATTGGAGCATTTCTACGGGTAAATCTACGGAATTCTGCATCCGGCTCGCTGGAGCCATCTTGCCCAGCACTGTTATATTTTTCTTCTTCCGTTCCCCTATGTGGTCTCTGCCTTAATCTTAGTAGGCTTCTCGCCAGGACTGGGGGTCTCTGGGGTAAATGGGGATTGGGCTCATTCTGGGTTAAAATTTCGGGCAACCACCTCACAAACCACTGGAGCTGCGCTGTAAGGTAATATCCCTCAAAGTCCGGGACTGCTAGACCCCCACATCGCTGTGGAGCTTTGTACGTGACCTGTGCTACTCGCCTGCGGCCCGCTCCCCAAAGAAATTTAATTGTGAGGTCAGATCCCGAAATGTCGTGCTCGGGACTCATATCTGGAGTGTTCCAAATATATATAGCATCCGTGGGTGCGCCACCATTTTCAGTAGAGCCACCCTGCCTGCCACTGATAGCGTCAGTGAGCCCCAAAAGTCCATGGAAGAGCGGGGACATCTTATCCCCTTGCCTACATTGCCCTCCACCAAGTCTGCAGTTCTGTGATATATTGTTGCCCCCAAGTATTCTAGGCAGGTGGGGTCCCATTGGAGGTCCCCCGGAGGTAGTCTATCCGGTGTTGTGGGGAATAGTCTGGATTTTTGTCAATTCACCCTCAGTCCCAAATTCTTCTAACATACTTTTGGCCCCGTCTAGGTCCCTCTGTGTGTCTTGCAGAAAAAGGAGCAGGTCGTTTGCATATAGCGCGATGCGGTGGTGGGTCTCTTTTATTGTCATCTCCACGTAGTCCTGCCCCATCCGAGCACAGCATGCCAGTGGCTCCATGGCTAGGGCGCACAATAGTGGGGACAGTGGGCATCCCTGTATTGTTCCTCTTTCCACCCTCTGGCTCTGGGAGATAACTTTACTCGTACGCACTCTGGCTCCTGGGTCGGCATACAGTAGCTTCACCCATCGCCTAGGCCCATTCATTCCAAGATCTGGTATAGGTACTGTCATTCCAGGCTATCAAACGCCTTTTCTATATCCACTGCAAATACTGCAATGTCGTCTTTCGGGTAGTCCTCCGCCCCCAATATAGTCATGAGGCGTCTGATATTAATGGCAGTGTTCCTATTCGGGATGAAACATGCTTGGTCCACATGTACCAGTTTGGACATATGCGGTAACAATCTGTTCTCCATAATCTTGCTCAATATTTTATAGTCCATGTTCAACATGTACAGCGGCCTATAAGCTGTCCTATCGTGAGCTGGCTTTCTGGGTTTAAGGATTGGCACTATTGGGGCTTCTGTAGTGGTAGTCAGTTCCCTTGCTGTTTTGTACATCGAGACCAACCATGGGGCTAGCTCCTTCACATTTTTCAAATAGAATTCGGCAGGCAACCCATCCGTCCCTGGCGTTTTATTGCGTGCCATATGCTTGATGGCAGCTTTCACCTCCTGCAAGGAGATTGTTCCCCCCCACCCCCAGGTCCTCTGCTTCCTCCGGATCTAGCTGAGATAGCCTGAATCCTTCTAAATACTCTCTTATTGTCTCATCTCTGCACTGGGAGGCTCTACGGTACAGTCTAATGTAGTATCGGGCAAAGATTTCATTGATCCCTTCCTGGGTATATTGTCTGTTCCCATCTTCATCTTCCATTTCCACTAGTGGGGACCCCTGTTATTTGGGTTGGCTAGCCACGCCATCAAAGAGCTTGATTTGTCGCGTTCTGCGTGTGTGCGGTTTAGATATTGCCGATAGTCAAAGCTCCGCAACCTCTCAGTCTGTCGCGCTACTGTCTCTCGCACTTCTAGGAGTTCCCCCTGCAGTTCTGGGTGTCCCGGCCGTCTCTGCTCCAACTCCCTAAGGTCCCTTTCAACCGTTAGAACTTCTGTTGTTAGCGTGCGTCTAACCTCTGTCGTCTCTGCTATACAATGGCCTTGCATCACTATCTTGAAGGCATCCCATTCCGGTAGGGCAGAGGTTGCAGTCCTGTCATTCTCTTGGAAGTATTGTATGATCTTTTCCTGGATTCCTTCCTTAAAGACCTGGTCTTCCAGCTCCTCAAGGTGCAGTTTCCAGGTAGGGATGGCCGGGTTGGGGCTTGCCCAGTGAAGGCCTAGTAGCACGGGATTATGATCTGATATCGTCCTAGCCAAGTATTCGGCGTTGCATACCTGTCTATGTCTGGGGTGCATAGAAATATGTCTAGTCGCGCGTGTACATCGTGCGTCGCTGAGAAAAATGAGTAATCCTTGTCAGCGGGATGCAGTGTCCTCTAAGAGTCTACCAGCCCCCAGTGCCTCTGCCAGTCTCCAAACATCCGTGCAGTTCGGGGAGTCTTGCAAGTGGGGGTATGACCTATCATGGGTGATGTCTGCTACAGCATTAAAATCTCCGCCTACGAGCACTGCAGATGTCAAGTATGGGGCTAGCTGTCGGGACAACCGGATCAGGAACTGTGCTTGATCTACGTTTGGGGCATAATTACTTATGACATTCACTTCTCTACCTTCTAGTCTCCCTCGCACTGCAACATATCTGCCCCCAGGGTCGATTAACGTATCTAGCACCTGAAAAGGCACTCCGGCCCGTACCCAAATCCTTACCCCCCTGGCATAGGCCGAGTATGTAGTGTAGAATACTTGCCACCGCTTCTGAAGGGCCTTGCCCTCATTGGCTGTGAGATGGGTTTCGTGAAGGAGCACAATCTGCACTCCTCGCCTGTTGAGATAGGAAAACACTTTATACTGCTTGACCATAGTATGCATACTCTGTGTGTTCCAGGTTAAGCACTTATACTTTACAACTTTTTCCATGCATATTTCCCCTCTCGTCCCTCCTCTCCCCGTACCTTCCCCCCCCCCCCCTCCCAAGTTCTCCTCGTAGGTCTGGCGCTTCAGCCCATTTCTGCTGATGTGAACCTGTAATGCGACTCGTGGTACCCCAACTTGTAAACAAACAACGTTATAACGTGTGTTCTGCTTGGGTTGTCGGATCAGATAGAACCCGCTCAACAGAGCCTCTCTAACCCAGCCAGAACGTTACCCCCTCCCTAGGGCCTATTCACAATAAGTAACCACATATATATATATATATACCACCTAAGTACAGGGAATTCCTACTATATATACCAAGACCTCTTATAATACAAGTGGCGGCCTCGCGATCCCAGACGGACCCAGGACTTCCTACCCAGACGGCAGCCTTAGCCTCGCGGTCCCAAACGGACCCAGGGCTTCCTACCCAGACGGCAGCCTTAGCCTCGCGGTCCCAAACGGACCCAGGACTTCCTGCCCAGACGGCAGCCTTAGCCTCGCGGTCCCAAACGGACCCAGGACTTCCTACCCAGACGGCAGCCTTAGCCTCGCGGTCCCAAACGGACCCAGGACTTCCTACCCAGACGGCAGCCTTAGCCTCGCGGTCCCAAACGGACCCAGGACTTCCTACCCAGACGGCAGCCTTAGCCTCGCGGTCCCAAACGGACCCAGGACTTCCTACCCAGACGGCAGCCTCAGCCTCGCGGTCCCAAACGGACCCAGGACTTCCTACCCAGACGGCAGCCTCAGCCTCGCGGTCCTAACTGGACCCAGGACTTCCTACCCAGACGGCAGCCTCAGCCTCGCGGTCCTAGATGGACCCAGGACTTCCTACCCAGACGGCAGCCTCAGCCTCGCGGTCCTAGATGGACCCAGGACTTCCTACCCAGACGGCAGCCTTAGCACGAGTTCATCCTATGATCACCCTAACATACAACAAAGGAATCAGCGTTACTATTTATCAGATCACACAAGAACCGCCAGTTTGAGCACAACCTGTTCTCTGGTTCGAGGGGCTCCTCTCTCCCTTATTCAGTTACCACTTACCTGATCAGGGTTAACATCTGTTCATGTCAAGTCACAGCTGACTAGAAGAATAGGCTACCCTCTTATACAAGAACACGCAGCACATGTTGATTCACTACAAACTGACTTTATTATATATCATATACGCAAGCACATAACATTACTGTGTGACACATAACCTGTAAAGAAAAGTGAAAGATTAGGTTGTGCACTCTAATAAGAAAGGGGTCGACATCACCTTAGTCGTGTGTAGCCTGCACTCAATGGTCATCTAGGTTCCCTTCTCGTCTGTGCCTCGGCTCGCCTGGAGATCACACCTCCGTAGCTCCCTTCTCCGAGTCACTGGGACCTCTTCCTCATCGGCTACTCTCTCCTCTCTGGCAATTCTGCTAGAAGAGTATCTGTCTCTTGGTCTTTCTCCGCCCTCAAGTTTGTCATCTGTCTTCCCTGGAATAAGTAGTAGCTTTTCTGCTAACGGCTAGGTGCCGCCTATAGATTGAAAGAATAAGTGCCAGTATCTGCCTCAGACTTTCACTAATATAGAGGTGCATTTTCTCATGGAAAATTCCAGCCCGTAACCTGCCGCCCACCAAATTCTTGTACCTCCCCGTGCCAAGGACATTTTCCCAGCCGGCCAGCCTGATGTAGCGTCTTCGGCATGAAGAAAAATACAATCCTTCGATAAGGGCCGGTCTGAACCGGTTCTCTCCAAGCGAATAACACCTCATAACTAAAACATCCCCTTTAACCTAGAAGCATCTCAAGCTGCTGGAGCAGAAAGAAAGATGGAGTCTCCCCCGTTTGAGGCCTACCAGGCCTGAATTCAGCACGGCTCCATGAAATACCCTCACTACAGGGCAGGCTATCCCTAAGACTAACGAATCTATCCCCTAGGATATGTGTGCAAGCCCTGATCTATGGGGAAGAACACAGGATCATGTCGAAGTGCCTAGAAAATAGACTTCATTCACTACTCTAACCCTTAGGCTTGAATGGTAGAGAGACTGAAGTCACCCTAATCACCCATCAACACAATAGAGCCGGGAAAATCGAGCAGTACAAACTTGTCCCCCAACTCCCCTTCCCCAGGACAAGCAGGTGGTACCATCCCATCTAAACTAGCTGTATGTGTCCTTAGAACATCGTGCGCAAGGTAAGGAGGCAAGTCAGGTGACGCGTCAGGCGTATCCGCCCGCCAGCACGCCGCTCGGCCTAGTTATTGCATCCAATGTCAATTAGTCTTCCTTCCTTAAAGTTAAGTTCGCCTGTGCGCCCTATTGTCCCATTCCTGCTTTCCATCTCTCTCTCCCACCCCCCCTACCTGCACCTTCAGATGATCTCATCCGCCGTTCCTGGCATCAAGATGGGGAGCTCACCGCTCGGAGCCTCTGAAATGTTTGAGTTCTGTTCCGAGCTCGAGTCTGCTCCTGATCCGCCGACCTCTCGATAGTTTCGGTCTGGTCTTCTCCCCCTGTTCAGTGCCACTACTTGCATTGCTCTTTGCCATTCCATCTGTGTGTCTGCTTATGTTGGCGCTATTGTGCCTCTCTTGGGTCCCTTGCTGCGAGATCTTCTGCTTCGGCCTCCTCGGCATCGGGGTGGTGACACTCCGCAGTATTGCTCCAGCCAGCTCCATGCTTCCTGTGGGGTGGTAAAAAATTCATTCCCACCAGCGCTGGACACCCGTAGTTTGGCCGGGTACTGCATGGCGCATTTATAATTCAGTTGTCAGAGTTTTGCCTTGACGCTCTGTAAGGAACTCCTTTGCTGTTGTACTTTCCCAGAGAAGTCCGGGAATATCCACACTACCACGTAGTTGACTGTGAGTTCTCCTTGCCTTTGGGCCTGTGCCAGTATGTGGTCTCTATCTCGGTAGTGTAGCAACCTTGCTGTCACCGGCCGTGGAGGAGCTCCCGGGACAGGTGGTCTTGAAGGGACTCTGTGGGCTCTCTCAAGAGCATAGAATAGTGAGACCCCCTCTGGTGCCACTGTCGTGCGAAGCCACTCCTCCAGATACCCCACCATGCCTGTTCCTTCCGTTGTCTCGGGTAGGCCAGTTGCCCTAATATTATTTCTTCTTGTGCGATTTTCTGCATCTCCCACCTGGAGTTCCAAGACACGCACCTTCGTTTCCAGCACAGTAAGTTGTGCCTTCATGTCTGTTAGCACAGGGCCAGATTCAGAGATTTAGCGCTCATTTGTTGCGACTCTTTCTGTTAGCTGCCTGTGATCGTCTCGCAGCAGGTCCACGTCTGCACCTATCAAGTCGATTTTGGTCTCCAGCCTCTCACTAGAGGCATTTATGGCTTGTAGAATGTCTTGCAAGGTTGGGTTCTCCACAGTGCCCGTCGAGGGGGTGTGCATGTCGCTCTCTTCAGAGTTGTCAGCCTGCGTGTCCTCCTTTTCTCTTCTTTTGGTCTGCTTTCCCATTTTCCCCTCTATGCCACTTGCTGTTGTTTCTTGAACCAATGGGCGGGTTTCCCGTGCCTTCTCAGGGGAGCACTCAGTGTTGTGCTGCCGTTGCCTCAATTGCACTGCTTGTCTGCAGCTTCTCAGGATGTGGGGCTCTGTATAACTGGGGCCCGTGTTTCGTTTGTCCTGTCTTCCAGCGCGGTCTTGCTATTGAGAAGGCGCAATAGTCTCTAGGGACTCTGCTCTTTGCGCGCCCTCAGGCACTATCAAAGTTCCATTGCTAGCTGGACTCCCAGCCCCCACCACACAGTGTGCTCGTTGGGCCTCACACCGCGAGGCCTGGTCATTTCCCCCTGCAACTCCTGGCCCATCTTGGTTGCGGCAAGGACCCCTGTCCATGAGGGGGTGGGGGGAAGCTCCCTGCTTCAGCCCGGTTCTTTCCTCAGTAGGTCCCAGTCGCGCCTCGGGCTCGGAGCGTCCCGTTCCTCCCAATTATCCGTTGCGGTGGATCAAGATTGGGGAAAAGGGCTCAGTCCGCCCCCCAGCACCTCCTACGCTCGCCACGGCCGGGTGCACAAAACACACACCCTCGTCCCGGGATTGCCTGCACTCAATTCTCAGTGCCTTGGTCGTCTTCCCAGGCCTACCGTTCCTTACTGGCAGGACGGGTCCAGCCGGTCTTGCGGGGCTTCCTCGGTCTCGGAGCACAGCAGGTGCGGTCGCCATGTCTCCTTGCTCTCCACTTCTGATGGGCACCGCCATTTTGTCTGTTGGCTTCTCAAGCTGGCCGGGCTTTCTCTGTGGCGATTCCTGTTAGGGGCTTCCCGCTGGCCTGCTCAGACTCGAGGTCTGCTGGCCTATCTTTTTGACGTAGATATGCCACTTGAGAGGTCAGGATGGTGCCAAGCTGCGGCTGTCGGGACGGAGCTCGTTAGTTCTACCCCCTACTCCATCGGCGTCCAAGCCATGAAACACTATTTTTTAAATAATACTTACACATGCATGGTTGCTATACGGGCCTCTATGAATGCAATCTGCAGGCACTAAGTTCACTATGCTTTCCCTCTGAGTGATTGAGTATGACCAGAAGTTCTTGGAAACTGGGCAGCTTGTGGATAAACGTACTGATGCTGCCTTCTTTCTTTTATATTTCACTGTTGTGGATACAACATTTTCTAGTTATCGTGAAGGAAGGTTTGTCACCCTCTTTCTTTGTGCGGCATCAGCCTGCCTTTAAACTGCCACTGATTCTTTTCCGGTTTTTTGTTACATACCTGTGTCAAAAGTAAAGTGAAATCCATAATCTTAACGAGTACCAGTTTGCCATTGTGAAGACTGCGTGTCGAGAATCCTCATGCTGTGCCAAATATGTGTATACATTTACAAAATCATTACATGTTAATATTTTACATGAAATACCAGACACTTTACTTACTCTTAATAGTTCTATTGGAATGGCTGCACAGCATAATGCATCCATCTGATAGAGACTTCTAGCCTCAGATTCCTTACCTTTGAATTTCCAAGGCGTCATGCTGGATCCGGAAACTTTTGCTGAGCAATACCCCTTGCATGCGACGTCTGTCATGGCCTTTGTGTCTGTAATAGAATGTAAAACTTTCCTTAATGGTAGCTAGGACATTTTTAATCTTAAGTTAAGACCGGAGGCGTGGATTATGGTAGTTCAAAATTTGCTCAAAACCAACAAAGCCACATCCACCACAGGTTTGATGTATTCATGAAGTCTTCCAGCTGAGTTAAAGCTTCAGATGCCACTGCTCCTGTCGCTGAATGGGCACCAAATTTAGACACGTCAATAACAGCCTTCTGCATAACCCAACACACCCACCTAGCAATAGTGGGAGAAACAACAGCCAGGAATGGTTTTGAATTAAATTAGTAACTGATTAAATCCTGGAAGTCATGCCTCCTCCATCATGGCTTAGCCCTAATGCTTCGGGCCTCACCCAATTTTGGTAACTTTTTAAATTCAGGATCCGAAGTAACTTAAGTATTTGTTAAGGGTTGAAGACCTATGTTATGCCCAACCCTGCAGGACCGCAGTGGATTCTACCATGGACCTGAGGGTATTCCCCCCCACTAATATTCTGCAAGTGCTCCAAGTAGCGTTCTGGTAGGCTCTGCTGGCCTGTGAGGAAAGGAAAACCCTAGACCTTCCCAGCGTGAAGCATGCCAGAGCACGGAGCCGTCCCAGTTTTTTTCCTTTTTTTGCTGTTGTATATAGTGCGAACTCAACCCAAAAGTATTTGAATGCTTTTATGAGGACCAGTTACATTACACAAGGACACATTAATTTTTTGTTGGCACAGGAGATTAAGAGATTTGCTCAGAATCATGGGATGCCGAGACTTGAACCTGGTTCCCCAGCTCCAAAGTCAGCAACTTTGGCTGTTATTCCATATCCTCTATCTAAGCCGACAGGAAGTCCTCTGATTCCACCTAAACACCATGTGAACATAAATGCATGTATGGGTGCGTGCATCTATGCGCGCATACATCTATGTTCGCATGAATATATGTTCACATGAATATATGTTCACATGAATATATGCGTGCATGAATATATGCGTGCATGTATATATGCATGTGTGTGCGTGTATATTTGCATGTGTGTGTGTGCTTGCATGTGTGCGTGTATGCATGCATGCTTGTATGTATATATGCATGTGTATGCATGTGTATATATGTATGCATGTGTGTATGTATATATATGTGTGTGTGTGTGTATATACATATATGAATGTATCCTACTGCGGTCACCAGTATGTAGTTGTAGTTGGGACCATGTTTCCATAGGAAAAGTGTTTTTTGACTTGCCTATATCTTTAGCACAGTTTGGCAAATCTTCACAAAGTTTTCCAAATGAAGTGTGCTGGGGATTCTTGTTGTGCATGGAATGGTTCGGGGCAATGCATCAAGCGGGGGCCCCAAAAATGGGGCGGGGGTCACAAAGTGCATTTTCTATGTTAATCCTCTAAACTCTTTAGACAAGCCTGCAGACCGAACCGCTGGACGGAATTTCACCCAATTTGGCAGAAATCTAGCTTTTGGTATACCGATTGTGTTCATTGTTATTTGGTGTATAAATACATTCAGTAATTGTTGAGAATTTAAGAAAATACAGCTAATGATATCTGTGGCCTCGACCACTTCGCAGAAAATAAAAAGCTTGCGCAGGGAAATCCAGAGCTCTGATTAGCTGGCAAAATTTCCACCTGGATGTGTTGACAGACATCTTGGGACTCTGCTTCAGCAGAGTGCCACAAAAAAATGGAAAAAAAGAAAAGGGGCAGGGTCGGGGTCGGGGCACCCTGACCCCCAAGCCTTGGGGTCCTGTGGGGACCCACCAGGCCAAAAAAGCATTTTAAAAAAAGCAAAAATGCCACAAAATTGCGATATTTGCCAGGACTGTGGGGAAACAAAACCAACGCTTGCTTTTAAATGACTCCTGGGTGGGCAAGGTCTGGGGGCATAACATAAAAATAGGAGGTGGGCTCATTGGAGCCCCCCTCCTTGGGCTTATAAAAGCCCTAGGATATAAGCCCATATCCTTAATAAGCTCGGAGGCCAAGGTGTTGGCCAAACTACTCGCGTCCTGCCTGCTCACAGTTCTTCCCTCACTGGTTCATGAAGACCAATCAAGGTTTGTGCCTGGCCGTAACACTGCCTTAAATATCCGTTGAGTTCACAACGTCCTGGGCAGGCAGCCATATCTACGGGAGAACGCGGTTACACTGTTCTTAGATGCCGCCATGGTGTTTGACTCGATAGAGTAAACAACCACACATCCCGCACATTTGCTTTGCAGAGAGGGATGAGGCAGGGTTGTCCCCTATCCCCCTTACTATTCGCGTTGACCCTCGAACCACTAGCGCACTGGATACGGCGGGATGTCTCGATACGTGGATTGAGATGGAGCGAGGACATGGAAGATAAAATTTCATTATATGCGGACGATATCCTGATCTATTCGGCGTCCCCACGTGCCTCCATTAACAGTATGCTCAACGTCATTACCAATTTCGGTAAATATGCGGGATATACCATCAATTGGTCCAAGTCGGTACTCTACGTTTTGTATGGCCTCCCCACCTCAACTACCACGTGGGTATACGATCGAAGTAGCAACCAATGGTTTTAAATACTTAGGAATTTATATCACACCCGACCCAAAAACGTTTTATCACCGTAATCTTCTGGGCCCCCTCCGTCGGCAGCGGGAAGACGTTCAACACTGGAGATCACTGCCCCTATCCCTCTTGGGAAGAGCAGCCCTATTTAAAATGCTTGCGCTCCCTAGATTTTTATACGTGCTTCACAATTGTCCGTTCCCAATTGCCAATGCTTACTTTACTGCCGTTGAAGGTGAGATCCGAACTTTGTGGGATGGAGGGACGCCCCGTATTGCCCACCGGAAATAAACAAAGGTGTGATACGATGGCGGAATTGCCCTTCCGGATGTATGCTTATATTATTGAGGCCACACAGCTAGTTGCCACGAACCACTGGATCCACGGCTCCCCATCAAATCCGGCCTTTCATCTAGAGTGTTAGACGGGTCGGGAGGGCTATTTGGGTGCCCTTTACAGTAAGACCAGAAAGGGCCGTTATTTGGGGCCCATGTCGCAAATGGTAACCATTTGGCACCAGGCCACCAAGCGACTGGGATGGGAGAATAAATTCACAAAAGCCACGCCGCTTTGGTGTTCTCAGAGGCTGGTCTTGCTTTGTCACCATGCGGGATTCGATAAATGGGACACTATAGGTATCACTAATATAGGGGACCTAATACATAGGGGCAAACTTCTCACCTTTAAGAAACTACAAGTCAAACATGCCCTTGCACCGGGTGAAGTTTTTCGATACTTACAAATTCGACATGCACTTCTCACCAATATTCCAAACAGATCATCCTTACCAGACTCTTCCCCCCTGGAGGACCGCTTACTCTCAGAAACGCTCCCGACAAAGGCAGTCTCCTGCACGTATCGGAAGCTTTGTAACAACCTACCTGACCCCTTTCAGACTTTCCGTGATCAGTGGCAGACGGACATAGGGACACTAGATGATGATGACGACTGGCAGACCGCATTAATGTACCACAGGGAAACAGCGATAAATCATCGCTTTCGCCTTATCCAACTGAAAATTCGACACAGAACCTACTACTCCGGTGTGCTCCTGGCTAATATAGGCAGCCGGGCGGATACACTATGCCTCAGACAATGTGGTCAAGACAGTACCTTCTACCATACCTTATGGGACTGTCCTGAGGTACACCACCTATGGGATAATGCAACCAAAAAAATGAAGGACGCACTGGGCAAACTACTCCAATTGTCACCACGGTTGGGGATAGTGAATATATGGGAAGTCACTGATTTGACAGAAATCGAACAACAATGGGTGGCTGGCGTTGGGGTACCTATTGGTAAAAAGGGCTACAGCAATGTTGTTGGGATCTAATAAACGGCCATCCACGATTGGATAGGTGGCGGAAATGGATAGGTGCATGATAGCAGAAAAGGAGGTTTACAAACTAAGAGGTTGCCCCAAGAAATGGGACAAGAAATGGGGGGGTGGTGGAATGCCTTTAGAGGGGAAATTTGCACATCACCAACTGAGGACATGGCGATGCACAGACAAACAGAACGATAATCTCCTAACCGTCTAATTCCTGTATTGCATGTTTTTTTTTAATGTATTGTAATTCACCACATTTGATATGTATCATGATACCGTAATGATGATTATGTGTTTTTACTTTAATAAAAACTGTTATAAAAAAATAAATAAAAGCCCTGGGGACCGCCGGCTCCCAGAGGCAATGCTTTTTATTTACGCGGACAGTACCTGCCTGGTATCCCCTGCGCCCTGAGGACCACCACCTCCCTAGGGCAATCTGCACTAAATGTGTGTGGGGAGATGCGTGGTCCCCCCGCAGCCGCTACCTCCCCGGGTCATTTAAAATTATGTACGCGGGTGGGCCTACCGCACCTCGGGGACCACCACATCCCTTGGACAAATGTTTAGTGGTCCGCACACCCCCTCGCAACCCCGGGGAACTCCAACTTCCTGGGGTAATTGATTCATATCTGATAGACAATAAGCTGCAGATTCCTTACCATTGATCTTTTAGGTGTCCGGCTGGATCTGGAAGATTTTTGATAGCAGTACCCATGCGTGCCGGTAGGTGGCGTTGATCGACTCCGTGTGACATCGTAGGTGTCTGGTTCATCGTCATTACGTCGATGTCTTCTATATATGCGCCACCCTGGCGAGCTTACGTGAGTTATTTTCTTTCCGCGCTAGCCTGCGCAGATTCGTCCAAGAGAGCTACTCCCAGTCATTTTTGACAGACTTTGTTCGACTTTTTGTCATCTCCTT
Organism: Triturus cristatus; assembly: GCF_964204655.1. Lineage (NCBI taxonomy): Eukaryota > Metazoa > Chordata > Amphibia > Caudata > Salamandridae > Triturus > Triturus cristatus. The sequence goes on from NC_140594.1 coordinate 135,894,250, forward strand.
TTGGTGTGTAAGGAGGATGTCTAGTAAGAAGATCTCGGGGTTCAAGTCGTGTGGCGCCTGTCACCGTGCCATGTCTGTCACAGTTCCCCACCTCATGTTTCTCTGGTGCTTGGAGCGTGATCATGACAGTCGTGCTCCAACTGCCGAACCATGGTGCCGAAGGCTTTGAGGGAGCGGTCCCTTGGGCTGATCACGGTCCAGTGTACGGTGCCATGGAGGTCGCCTCGCTGATCTCATTCCCACTCTCGTTCTAGAGGAAGGTCCGAATACCGCTCAGGAGGGTCGAAGTCCTTTTCCTTGCAGTCATCGCAGTCAGGTAAGAGGCACCATAAGAAACACGAAGTCTAAGCGTGCCTCGACTTTGCCCCCTCCGTCGCGTTACTTGACTGAGGAACCTCTGTGTTCAAGGCCCCGCTACTCGAAGCGGGTGGCTGGGTCAGCTCTGTGTTTCCGTCGCTTTCCGGGGATGGGAATGACCACTGTCCAGCTAAAAGAGTTCTTTGATGCCATGTGTGCCATATTTTGGCGTCCCAATACTGCTGGTGCGCCTTCGGGTCCCACAGGTTCTGGTGGAGATCATGTGGGTTCCGTGCCTCTGGTCTCGGCGTCACCGCCTCCTACTGAACCCATCCCTGGGTCCGGACCGGTGCCGGTCATACACCAAGGAAGACCTTCCCCGGCAGTGCGTCTGACCCGCATGTTCTTGTCGGCGCCCATCGGCGGTGTCTCCCGAATAGTCATATCTGACAACACAGAGCCAGTCGGGCGTCCACCGGCGCCAAGACCATGCCGACTGAGCCGTATGGCTCCATGCTGTTCAACCTACCCTATTCTGGAGGGTTAGGAATGGATGATAAGGATTGGGATGGGCAGCAGGATCCCTTGAAAATCACACAACCTCAAGATCTGGACTGGTATGAGGACCTGGGTGATGCCATCGGACTGACACCTCCCCAGATTCTTGCATGCTGTCTCCCACTAACCTGGCAACGGAGGAGGGGCCTTTATTTGCAATGGTGGTGCTTAGGGCTGTGGAGGTCTTGGACCTGCAGCTTTCTACGTTGGCAGTCAAGACTAACGTTCTGACAGAGGTCCTGCAGCCTGGTGTCTCCTCTTTGGAACCCTTGCTGCTTTTCAACGAGGTCTTGACGGATGTTCTTCTGGGCACCTGGTCCAAACCCAGCACAGGGGCTCCTGTAAACAGAACGATTACCCACCACCATTGCCCTGCACTGGGCGACCCAACTTTCCTCTCCACCCATCCCACCCACCAAAGCTTGGTGGTCCAAGCTTCTGCATTCCATGGCGTGTTCCCTTTCGCATCCCCGGACAGGAAATTCAAAAGGCAGGAAAGCCTCATAAAGTAGATCTTTTCTTCCGCCAGCATGGCATTACAGTCAGTGAACAACACATGCCTTTTGGCCCGTTATTCCCATTCGACATGGGATACAGTTGTGCAGCCGGTTTCTGCTCTCCGAAGCGATTTCAGACTGGAGAGATGCAGCTAAGTTTGCCATCCGCTATAGTTTGGACACCACACTCGCTAGGCAGAGCGATTTTCTCGGCGGTGGCCATACAGTGCCACGCCTGGCTGGGGACGTCTGGATTCTCAGGGGATGTCCAAGCTAATCTTATGGACATTCCCTTTGATGGATCTCATCTCTTCGTAGACAATGCTGATGCAGCGCTTGAGCATTTTAAAGATTCGCGGGCTTCGGACAAGTACTTAGGCCTCACCACGTCATCCTGGCCTGTGTCTGCTTTTTGCACCTTTCTTGGCTATGGAAGTGGCTTCCAACCACGCAAAACCTATTCCAGCCAGAGGGTCCCACAAGTTCCGCATAATATGTAGGGCTGTGGACATGCTTCACCCTCACCCTGAGGATCCGGTGTCCAGAAGTCGAGCCAATCCACGCTCCCCTTCGCCACCGTAAAACCTTCCTAGTCCAATCCCCCCTGGTCATGCAAATCCAGTTGTTGGCAGGATATGCCATCACCTCCACCCCTGGCTGGACATCACCATGCAGGGCTCGACAAATCCACTCGACCGCTCGCATTTGCGAGGTAAATTTTATGAGGTCGAGCTATTTTTAGGTCCTACTCGCCCTTTCTGGCGAGTAGGAAAACATACTAACTTTTGTCCTCCGTCTTTGAAAACGGAGCAAATGTGACAAGATAACAAGATTTAAAAGCCTTTTTATTGCTCACAAAGCAAATGAGCAATAAAAATGCCTTTAAATCTTGTTATATTGTCACTTTTGCTCCGCTTTCAGAGACGGAGGTCAAGTAGGTCACTGTTAGGGCGAGGAGATTTTTCAAGGTACTAGTCCTGCAGGACTAGTACTATTTTTCTGATTTTTCGAGCCCTGCCATGGGCCGGTGGGTGTTGCAAATAGTCTGAAGGGGCTACTCCCTCCCGTTCGAGACTACCCCTCCATCCATGCCTCCAACTTACGATCGGCTGACAGGGGATCGCTTTGCCCTACTCCGTGAGGAAGTCAAAACTCTTTTGGCCAAGGGAGCTACAGAGAGGGTTTCCTAGCTGTGGTTTTTACTCCTGCTATTTTCTGGTTTCAAAGAAGGACAGAGGCATTCGTCCTATCCTCGACCTCAGAGCTTTCAACTGCTTCTTCAAAAAAGAGAAATTCAAGATGCTCATCCTCGCTCTGGTCCTGTCTACCCTTGTACGGGAGACTGGATGGTAGCAGTGGACTTGCAGGACACCTATTTCCATATCCCTGTACCGCTTGCCCATCGTCGATATCTGCGGTTTACGGTGGGCCACAAGCACATTCAGTTTGCTGTGCTCCCCTTTGGCCTCACCAGTGCCCCTCAAATGTTCACCAAGGTGATAGCGGTGGTTGCAGCCAATCTGCGAAGATCAGGGATTCCAGTGTTCCTTTATCTCGAACACTGTTGAAGGTGGGCTCGTCCCAAGCAGTCCTCTCCCACCTCCAGATTACAGCGAACCTCATGATTTCGCTGGGGTTTACTATCAACATGCCAAAGTCACACCTGACTCTCTCTCAAATGCTCCCTTTCATCTGAGCAATTCTGGACATGGTGCAGTTTCGGGCTTATCCTCCAGAGGGGCGAGTCCAGGATATTCAGTCTATCCTGGATTTAGTGAGGATGACTCTTAAGCTGTTGGGCGTCATAGCCTCCGGCATTCTGCTTGCGACCTATGCCAGATGGCACATGTGGGCTCTGCAGTGGTACCTGAAGTTCCAATGGGCACAGCATCAGGAAAATCTCACCGACCTGGTTTAGATATCGGAGTGCACTGCAAAAGACCTACAGTGGTGGCTAACAAACCGCGATTGGGTCAGGGGCAGATCCCTCTCTCTTTCCCACCCAGATCTCACAGTAGTGACTGATGCGTCTCTTCAGGGATGGGGCCACCATATCGGGGAGGTTGAGATTAGAGGACTCTGGTCTCCGGCGGAAGCCAGGCTCCATATCAACCTGTTACAGCTTCAGGTGATCTGATTGGCACTGATGCCTTTTTACACTCCATCAAGGGAAGGCTAGTTCAGTTGTTCATGCACAACACTACCGTCATGTGGTATTGCAACAAACAGGGCAGTGTGGGGTCGTGCACACTCTGTCAAGAGACCCTGCGCCTCTGAACTTGGCTGGAACAACAGGGCATTTCCAGTGGATGGACCGAGCCGGCGGTGCCTTGCAGATCACGAGTGGTGTCTCCATCCGGAGGTAGTATGCGGACTCTTTCAGTGGTGGGGAGAGCCTTTGTTTGATCTGTTTGCCTTCACAAGAGAATGCGCAGTGTCAGTAGTTTTGCATGTTGGCGTTTCCAAGGCGGCTCTTGCTCGGTGATGCTTTTAGTCACAAATGGAGCTCAGGCCTTCTGTACGTTTTGCCGTCCATACCACTCCTGCCAGAGTGTTCAAGAAGATCAGAAGCGATCGGGCACAAGTCATTCTTATGGCTCCGGAATGGGTACAGGGAGTCTGGTATTCCGAGCTTCTGGCAATGAGCATCGATCAGGCTGCCCCTTCGGGAGTATCTTCTGTTGCTGCAGCAGGGGTGGGTCCTCCACCCGAACCTGCCCACTCTCCGCCTCCTTGAATGGAGAATGAGCAGCGACAGCTGACAGCCTTTGACCTTCCTCCTGAAGTCTGCGAAGTTATTCCGGCAGCCAGGCGTCCTTCCACGAAGTCGGTATAGACCTGCCGATGGAGCAAATTTTGTAAATATTGTACAGAACGGTCTGTTGACCCCTTGTCTGTCAGATATCCTTCAATTCGTTCTTTGGCCCAGCAGGGCTGTGCTCTGGGCACTCTGGAGGGCTACCTTTCAGCCCTATCTGCTTTTCTCCGGCTACCAGATCAGCTATCACTCTTTAAGTCTCCTCCTGGGCAGAGATTTTTGAAGGGTTTAACCCATTTATTTCCCCCTTCTCCTTTTATTATGCCCCAGTAGGACCTTAATTTGGTCCTTACCTTTTTACTGTGTGCACCATTTGAGTCGCTGCACAATTGCCCCCTCCGGCTGCTCACTATCAAAACAGTCTTTTCAGTGGCAATAACACCTGCCAGGAGGGTAAGCGAGCTACAGGCACTGTCATCCAAGCCTCCTTGCCTGACCATCTTTCCGGACAAAGTAGTGCTCCGCACTAGGGCATCTTTTCTGCCTAAGGTGGTGCCACCCTTTCATCTGGGACAGTCCGTTATCCTGCCCACTTTCTATGCGCCTCCGGAAGAGGGTTGTCTTCACCGTCTGGACACAAAAAGAACTTTATCGTTCTACCTTGATCGCACAAACTAGTTCCAGGTGGATGACCAACTCTTTATAGGGTACGTGGAAACCAAAAAGATGCATGAGGTACAGAAGAGGACCATATCATGCTGGGTCATCCTCTGGATAAACATGTTACGCCTTAGCAAAGAAACAGCTTCCTGAAGGACTTGGTGCCCATTCCACCAGGGCAAAGGCAGCAACCACGGCCCTCCAGTGGTGTTTCAATTGCTGATATCTGCCAAGCGGCCACATGGTATCTCTGCACACGTTCCCCAGGCACTATTGCCTGGATACTCAGCCTCGCAGGGAGGGCTTGTTTGACTGCTCTGTCTTGCAAGATTTCTCGTTTAAGCTATTGCTTGGTTATCTGTCTGAAGGTAAGGAATCTGTGACTAGATGTCTCTATAAGATGGACTAGTGACTTACCTTCAGTAAAACTTTATTTGGTAGAGACATGATCTAGCTGCAGATTCCTTACTGACCCACCCATCCTCCCCGCTCTGCGGATTGGTTTTAGTGTCAAGGGCTGTTCCACTTCAGGGTGCTTGTTGCTTTTAACACACCATGGTCAGTCACTTCATAGCTCAGTGCTTCTGGCGTGGAAAGTCGTGAAAGGTACTGATATCTGCGCGCCGGGAGTGTGCCTATATAGACGATGCAAATGTCACAATGACGAACCCGGCGCCAATGACATCACATGGAGTTGACCGACGCCACCTACTGTAACGTCCCTGTAACCTTTGTTTTTTTTAATGATTGTGTGTATATATGCGTGCGTTTGTGTGTGTGTATATATATATATATATATATATATATATAATATATATAATATATTTGCTGAAAAAAGACCAAGGTTATAGTGAGATTATATTTAGGTGAAAATGTTAGTTTAAACGTGACATTTCAAACTAAAACAAAAACCTTAAATCTGCCAGTTAGTTATATGAAAAAACTTGTGCCTTCGCACCTTGCACAGTGTTGTCATAAATTGTCATTTTAGTGGTCATCAGTGATGTTATCAATGATGGTATGGAACATGTCATGAATGTTGTAATATGCGACTCATGAGCAGTGCATGGCGTATGATTAGAGCGCAATTGACCTGCTACACCTTGAGCAGGACTTTAAGGTCTTCTAATATGGGTCTCTTAATGGTTCCACGTATGCAGAAGGCCAGGTGGGGTGGAAGATCTCTCTCTCCTACCTGTCCCCTAAACTTTGGAATACAATGCCAATTGGTTTGAGAACAGAGCCTGATGAAGCCAAATTCAGAAAACGTCTCAAAACTTGGCTATATTAAAACTAATCCTTTTAGCCCATCTGGATCTACAGATTTGAAGGTGCACGTTTTGACTCACACAGTGTTGGGAAGCCTTATGGTAGCTATGCGCTATATAAACCTGCATAAGATACTATCCTTCTCAACTTTCCTATTAAATGATCCCCAAATCCTTGTACACTTTTTAAGTTTGTTACCCCTAGTAATATTTTTGCATATCTTTTTTCAGTAGGAGTTATCATTACAAAACCAGATACACCACTGTATTAACTACATCCTTTGAACTCCAGATATCCCTTAACAGTTTGACGTTGAACTGGGGGAGTGGAGTTAGACTTAATATACATATCTGAAGGGGAACACAAACTGGTGGAAATGAGAAGTAGCAACATTAGATTTCCTGATTCAGGTTCATGTCTCTAAATGTACAGGGCCTCTACTCAGTGAAATGGAAGGGCGCTGGCAATAAAAAAAAAAAATGAAAACCACCCATTTCCTCCTTCATGTTTCATTGAAATGCCCTCACGGAAGCAAAAGGAGTATGCATTTTAATTAAACATGGAATACATCTTAAGCTACAGGGTCAGTGCTCTGACTTAGAGGGGCAGATACTGACGGTGTTGGGTAACCTAGCAAACCATTCACACACATTCTTTGATAAAGGATTCCAATACCTACTGGGCAAACCTTTTATACAGAATTATTTCAATCAGTGACCAGGTTTGGGAGTGGGTGCCATATTGTTGGAGGCAACTTAAGTACACAACTAGAACTGCTTCTTGACTGCTCCTCAGCGCCCTATTGAGGCACTCTCCCATCCTTATCCATCGAAAATAGATGTTTAGATTTTATTGATATCTGGTAAGTTAATTATGGGACTGTGAGAGATTACACACACTTTTCAAATGCAGAGAAGCACTTTCCTGAGTGCTGTCTGTACACCTAGAAACCCAGATCCTGTCAGACCATGCCCCAATCTGCTTAGAATTGGAATGCTACCTAGGCCTAGTTCCTAAAGGTTGAATATGATCGTATTCAGGAATACGACTTTAAGAGAATCCCTCTGGGAGGCCTTGGACCATAACTTTGACAAAAATGTAGGGAAATGGAATTGGACACTGCAAATGTGGTTATTAGAGGAGAACAAATGGAACAAACTATCTAATTTGCCACACTAACTAAATGAACAGCAGGTTCTAAAATGTATACAGCAGCATAGACAATAATGATCCCATTGAATATATAGGAAACTGAGAGAGATGAATTAGAGGGCCAATTGATGAATGAAGTGGTTTGTAAACTACCCCTAGCAACTGTATTATGAAAAGGGAGATGAATTCAGAATTAACATACCAGGAACTGTAATCAGGGAATAAAGGGTTTGGTGGGTAATCTCCAAATATAACATGATCTCATAGCAAAAAAAGTTGCGAGTTATTGCTCATTCCTTTATAGAGCACCAGATTGTGATGAACGAGATCAATATTTAACAATAGTTGAGTTCCCTAGAACACAGGTCATCCTGATCAATGACTTTAAGGAACTGATAACTCCTGATAATGTGATGAATGCAATTAAGTCATTACCCAATTTATTATATGACTTATGTACATTTCCTGGCTGAACCTGAAGCTACTGTGTTCAGTTATTTCCAGACATCTGTGATGGAATCAACATTACCGCCAATCCTGAAACCAGAAAATATCCTTGCTTATGCTGCACATGCAGTCGGATAGCATTGATAAATTATGACAGATTTTGTACCAAGATCCTAGTTGGTTGACCAGACAACTATGAGTCAGGTTGATCTCTACATATCAGTCAACATTTATAAAACATAAGATGACATTTCTGACAATGTGAGGCTGGCAACAACACTGCTGGATGTAGCGGAACGTAAAAAAGTACTGGTTAGGAATCTTTCGGTGCTTAAAAGGCATTTCATAGGGTTCTGTGAAGCTCTTTTTTTAAAGTATTGAACCGAACTGTCCTGGACTCTGCTATAAATACTACACTAAGGCTAATTTCAAACCATCACAAACTAGGATCCAAATAAACGTCAAAATGACATAGACAGTTCCGCTCGTTAGAAGAATAAGGCAGGGCTGTCCCATATCACCTATGCTCTTTGCACTCACCTGAGCCACTAGTACAGGCTATAAGTTCACATAAATATCAATATTTGAAAAATCGATACTAGGACCAGCCGTAACAAGCTAATACTTTTTGTGAATGATATTCTGTGCTTCCTAACACAGATTGAAAATTCCCTGCTTTGTGTATTGTCTACTATGGAAGCTTTTTCTAAAAGAACTTTTTTTTTTTAATCATTTATAATAAATTTGTCACACTGGGCCTTAATGTTAACAACCATACATGCTCGCTTTTATTTAGAGGTCCACCCCAAAACATTTACGGGGTGTATAGTTGTAATTTCCCTGGCCTGCAGTAAGAATTGTTCAAAGACCTATACAAATAAGTATGGATCCCTAAAACCACTCTAAAGAATTATTTAACAGAAGCAATCCATAAGAAATGGCAAAAGACCAAGACTACGCATATCACTGCTATATTAACCAAGGGAAGATTGAGCCTTGAGATTCCCCCATATTGAAAACTATATATGAGCTGCCCTGCTCTGCCCAGCTCTTGTGTAGTCCTTCTATGACATAACCTTGCAAATGAATAGAGCTGGAGTACTCCAGTATCCTGCTTGTACAAGCTCGATCTCCCATCCCAAGACCTAGAAAACAAGTGAGAGATATCCTACATTTCACAAAAGAACTATTGAGGCACTGAAATAGAGTAATGTGGAGTTGGGGACAGAGCGCCTTTGCCTCCCCATTGATGCACATACCGTACAACACTGATTTGGACTTAGGGAGACGATTTGACTTTAATGCAGTGGTGCAGAGAGATTGTTAATGTTGGGGGGGGCTACACAAAAATGGAGTGGTAAAAGACCAAGAATCATGTGTGGATTTATTCCACCTAACTGCATGTTATAACTTTAGGCTATCTCTACAGATGTTCTGCATGCCAACCTCTGGATGTATGGAGGGGATAACCAGGGAACTGACCCTACTGGAAGACCTCTTCAAAAAAGAACTAAAAGAGGTGTTTCTAAATAAAGCTATCAGTTTATCAACCATGAACCACAATCACAAATCCAGGGATAGGTGGTAAACAGATCTCAGGCCGACTATTCCTGAGGATAACCCGCCCTTCATCTGAACATCTAGATGTCCTAGATACAAATTCTTCTAAAATAATGACACACTGGCATATTACTCTAGAAAGACTGAAAGCCATTAACCACATCCCCAGCTAACTGTTCGGAGTAGTGTGGCCAGAAAGGCACACTAGAACATGTTCTGATCCTGTTCAGTAGTGAAGGGCCTTTAGGCGGCCATCCAGGAGCTTAGAAAAGACTTGATCGGCATGACAATCCCATTAGATGTACACATATAGCTCTTATTTTACAGGGGATGAAGGAGAATACTCATTGATGTCTCACGTCAGCCATGTGATTATAACCGTGTTACTAGAGGCTAGATTAGCTATAGGCCAGGTCTGAAAGTCTCCTGAGCCCCCATTTAAACAGCCACGGTGAACCAAAGTGGGGCAAGTACGAGCGAAGGAAGAGCAAACTGCTGTTGTACATGATAGGCTACCAACTTGTGATAGTGTAAGAACCCCTTTCTGCACCCTTTTAAATCCAGTATAATATAGCGGATACCTTAACGTTACCATACAGAGGTAGTGAGGAGAACTGGAATACTGTTTCTTCAAAGTGCTTTGAATTGCTGAGATTGAGTTAAGATAGAATGTAAAGGGTCCATGAATCCTATAAGAAGTTAAAATGTTGGTCAGTGTGGCCCTCCTCCCGAGCCTCATTAGCCCCGAGGGGCCCCATACCCCAGGTCCATATAATTTTTTAAATTTTTTTTAAAGGAGAGGGAGGGCTTTGTGGCCCGTCTCCGAGCCTTTTTGTGTTTAAAAGGGGAGGGGGGGATGCATTGTCCCTGGGCAAAATATAACAAATGAGGAGGGCCGCTAGCGGTCCCCCTCTCTGAGTTTCATTAGACCTTTGGGCCCTCATCAGCCAGGGCCCTCCTGAATTTAAAGGGCCTCATGGCCACCCCCTCCCTGAGCCATATTAGGCCCTGGGGAGCTCATCCCCCAGGGCCGTGTATTTTGTAAAGAAGAGGGTGGCCTCACGGCTCCCCTCCCCAAGCCTATGTTAGCTCCCCGGACCCTATCCCCTGGGACCTCATTATAATAGGTGGATGCCGTGGTGCCTCCCTACCATATACACATTGAGGGCTCCGGGGGGGATCCCCAGGGCCCCCCTCAGCCGGCTCCCTGCATGCTGCCCCGAGATGGCATGCGATAGCTCGCAGAGTGGGTCTCGTGCCCCCCCCCTCCTCTTACGAAATTCAATTTCTAGGGTAAGTTCCCCAGAGTCTATAATTGCTCGGTGAGGCAATTTTGCGTGTCAGAACCCCACTCCCGCTTTTTTCTCAACCCTGCTTGGCAGATCACCCCAAAACTTTCCAGACACAAGCCAGTCAAAAAATAGTACTTTTGTGGAAAGCTTTCTGGAAATTCGTTAAATAGGGCTAAAGTTATTAGCAACACAAATAATACTTTTCCTGTGGAACAGTTGACCTAACTATAACTGCCCAAAGGCGACCCACTCGACTTCTGTATCTGTATAGCTAAGTTTCAGGCAAGAAACTTGTGATACTTCTCTAATACTATTGGGACTTGAGAGCTACATTTACTAGAAATTCCTACATCTTCACTAATAAATTGTGAAACTAAAAGATGATATATATTGGAATATTAGGATTATAGTCCTTGTGTACTTACGGGCTGTATGATTACTGAGCATGTAAATACAAAGAGCCATACATTGCCATGATGTTTAATATTGTACTTTCGTTCCTGGGGTAGGAAAGAATCCTATACTCAGAGCAGACCGACATTTATTTCGGCTATCTCTTGTTCCACAGTTATCTTGCAATTAACCATTGAATCTACTATGCTCTCCCAAGTCCATTTTCAAGCTATGCAACCAACCCTGAAAACCTTTTGCTGTAAGGTGATGCTTTCCCAAAAGTATGAAACACATGATTTAATATGGAACCTAATAACTGACTTTTATTAGAAGAAAGGCCTTGAGTTGAAATGAAATTCAGCTGTCCGGTCACATGCATTTAAAACTGGTTACTACATTTCATACAGTAAACTAAACTCATTCAGCAACTTCACATCTTTTACTAGTCACAAGTTTGTTATGTATCTAAAAATATTTCTGATAGATACTTCTAACCGCAGATTTCTCACCTTAAGAAGATCCCCAGGCACCAGACTGGATCTGGAAATTTTTCTTAGCAGTGCTCCTGCTCGCCTTTAGATGGTTTTGTGTAGCTTCATGGTGACTCTGTACAATCTCTCTGAAGTGACAGAGCAGAGTCCCATATAAGCGTCACCCCTGCATTAATTCTTATCTGCACCTTTCGATGCAGATCTGGGACTCTGCTCCCTACTTTGTTGCTCTTAAGACAATTGCAATTTCTTAATCATTACTGTAGAAAATTATGTCCTCACCAAAAACTACAGACTTCAAACCTCAACAAGACTGCAAGGAGTAGAAGTAGGTCACGAACCTGCAAAAGGTGTGGGCTTCTGTCACAACCAAAAGTCATGCAACAAGTATGTCCTTGTGCACTGGAAGGCGAAACTCCGTGTACAGTGCCAGGGTGTCTGACTTGTGACACTGTTCCATTGAAAGGATTACTCCAGCTCAGAGTGTTCCATTAACTCTAAGCACCAGCATAAAAATATAAATTGGGACTTGTACCTTCTCATTTGATTTCAAGAGGGAAAATAAGGACTAGGGTGTATGAACCTATTCCACAGTTGGACCTGGCATGTCCGAGCTTCACTTTTGTCATCAACAGCAGATAACAACCTTTAAGGAGGCCAGGCTGCAGATTGGTGGTGCCATTCCAGATAACTCGGGTGTTTCTTCGGGATCCACAGAACAGCATGGGTCTCCAGGCAGATTGCTGAAGGTGAATCTAATGCCAAAGGCCTGGGGGGTCCACTACCGAGCCCTTGCTGACTCTGGCACAGGCTTCCACTTTATCACCAAGGTCCATGCTGTTTTCTTATGAGTGGGCGACGGCACTGACTCTTACTGCTAAAAGTCCTGGTGTTGTGCTATGTAATTCCAAAGGTGCCCTGGGCTAGAGATCTCTCCTGAAACGGAGCTAAATTCGCCACATGGGCCACCAACATAGAGCCTCGTTTGCAGTGGCAGTTCAGAAGGCAACTGAGACACTAGAACTTCAGGTGCTCACAAATGACATGAAAACAAATCATTTGACTGAGATTCTTCAACTAGTTCTAATTTCTTCGCAGCCATTACGGCCATTTAAGGAAGCCCTTACCGATGTCCTTATGGCTTCATGGTTCAAACCATGCTTGTGACTGCCAGTCGGCCGACCTGTGGCTCGGCAACATAACCCAGCTCCTTGTGATTCAGACTTTCTAACTAAACAACTATACTTGAATCTTATTGTTCGGGCCTCAACAAGTAAGGCTAATCCATATTCTTTTCTGACCAATCTCCAATCAAAGGTATCCAAAAAAAGATTGATTCTTTCAGAAAGAGAATCTTTTCTTTAGGTAACGGGACCTGTAGATCCATCAGTATGGTTTGCATATTGGGCAGCGCCACGCATGCGTTATACCACATGGCCTGCGAGCTCTTGCTGGCGGTCCTGGAGGGCCTCAAGGTTTCACTGTCCCAAAGAGTACATGAGAGAATGAGTCAAAATGCATGTTCTGGGCTCGCCTCAACACTATACACTGCGTTGTCAAAGCTATTGGCACAGGTGTTGTGCTTAGAATGTATCCATGCAACAAGTTTTCTGATGGTGTGCAAGTATCTCTAATGAATATGTCCTTTGATGTGTTAAGCCTCTTCAGAGAAAAGGGTGATTTGGTGTCAGAGCTGTTCAAAGACCGATGCGCCACAGCACAATCCTTGAGGTAAATGGCACCACTGAAGCTATTTCCCCACCAATTAAGGAAATTCAGAGGCTATTGCGAGGGGCTAGCTGACAAGCAACATCAGTCCTCCCAACCTGCTGTACAGCAGCAAGGCCAGTTCTATCGAGGCCATGGATGTGCACCAGTAAGAATCATACAAGCCAGTGTTAACAGTAGTCTTCCAATTCATCTTCCCCTGCAGCGACGGCTTTCAAGCCGCTTTAATTTACCATGAGCGACTCATGCCTGGCCTGTAGGAGGCAGGATCCAGTATTTTCTCCCCAGCTTGGATCCATTATATCACACATATAGGTCTTAAAGATTTTTCGAAATGGCTACGCCCTACTCTTTATTTCTTCCCCAACCCACCTTCGTCCCATGAATTTCGCTGGAGCACTCCCTTGAATTTTGCTGGAGACTCCCATGAATTTCTGTGGAGCGCTGGAGCACACGGCAATATTGTGGCAGTAGGTCAGTCTCTTACTCTCCATGAGTGCCATAAAATGGGTATGGGACTCGAGGAAAGGGTATTATTTGTGCCATTTCCTCATTCTGAAGAGGAACTGGAGCCTCAAGCCTCTATGAGAACTCTGGCAGTTGAATGGCTGAGGAAGGACAAATTCAAAATGCTCGAGCTGGCTCAAATCCACTCCACTCTACTTGGACTCACGTGGCTGACTGGTGTTCTTGTGCTTTTAGGACATGGATTTCGATATACCCGTACTGTAGTTCCACAGATGTTACCTGGGGTTTAATGTGAGCCAAGAGCACTTTACATTTTCTGTGCTCCCCTTTCAACTTATCTTGGCTGCGTAGGTGTTCACGAGGATTGCCGCCTGTCTTCCTGGCTGCTAAAGGTAGGTAGGCTTTGGATTCGCTATCAATGAGACAAAGTTCAACCTAAGACCCACCATTGCAGAAAGTCCAGGACATTTGGGAATTGGACTGGATTTCGTGAGAATGGCTGTAAGTCTTTTTGGTTTCCTGGTTGCGTGCATTCTCCTCTTCCCGAGCACCAGATGGCATATGCAGGACTTGCAGTGGTGCCTCCGATCCCAAAGGGCCTAGATCCGGGCTGCCTCTTTGACTCTATTCAGATTTACAATGAGACAGCTCAGGATCTATAATAGTGGCTGGTGGATACTGGCCTTTGAGAGACCACTCTTCCTCCCCCTTCGGAAGTTTACGGCTTTAACAGATGTATCACTGCTGTGCTCTGTGGGGTGGGTGGGCACGCACCTGTGAGAGGTGGCTATTGGGGGACTCTTGTTTCTGTTTGAGAGCTAGCACCATATCAACCTGCTGGAACCTCAAACGTTCTGTCTGTCCCTCAAAGCCTTCGTGCCATCCATGAGGGTGATGTTGGTGCAGGACATTGCAGGAAGGAGGTTCTTTGCCTCTATAAGAGGCTGGACCATCAGACTATCTTTCTGGTCACTAACTACCTAGCGGGGTCCCTGAATGCCAACAAACTAAATGTTTTATTTGGAAGGCTATGAGAGGCATCTCTACCCGATGTGGTGCAGGAGGTCTTCTATCAGTGGGGAAAACCCTGGCTGCATTAGTTTGCGACCATTAAAAGCATGCAATTTCAGCAATTGTGTACACTGTAGTTCCCTCAAATGCATTTGTTAGGAGACTCATTCCTTGAATGAGGAGCGACTGAATGCATTCTCATCACTACCCGGAGTTCTGACGAAGATCAAGACAGACTGGGGACAAGTCTTTTAATTGTCATGCACTGAGTGTGGTACAAAGAGCCTTTTGAGCCTTTGCCCTCCAGTCAGGCTACCACTTCAGGAGGACCTTCTGTGTTAGCAATAGGGCAAGGTCCTGCATCTTGGTTTCTGCAACCTTCATCTCCACATGTGGAGACTGAACAGTGGCAACTGAATGTGTTTGATTTACCGACTGCGATGGTTAATGTCATACTTGCGAGCAGCTGCCCTTCCAAAATGTCTGAGAAATTAGTTGTCTGGTGTAGTGATCGAAATTTTAAAGTTTTTTGTTGTTTCATTAGCCCAACAAGGTCTTGCAGAAGCTATGGCGAAAGTTTATTTAAAAGCCGTTTCGCCCATTCTATGTTTACTGAACCAACTAAGCAAACCAGGGAGATGATGGACGGAGCGTGAAACTTTTCAGACGCTCACCCCCAGTCACAGAACTGGGTTGAATCCATCATCGTTATTTAGCTCACTTCGCCACCCCAGTTCAGACACAGCTATATGCAAATCAGTCTTGACCCTGTGCTTCATGGGAACAGTCCAGCCCGAACTGCCAAGCTATGTCTTCCCTGGACCGGAAATAAACATCCTGGGACCGGTTTCGGGCTAACCGACCTCATCAGCCAGGCTAGCTTGAATCCAGTGGCAAAGTGAGCAAGGGACCCACGTCTGGGCATACCCTGCCAACTTCTGTTTGCTTTGTTCGCCACCACCAATCCAATACCACTGCCACCAATCCAATACCACCGCCACCAATCCAATACCACCGCCACCAATCCAATACCACCGCCACCAATCCAATACCACCGCCACCAATCCAATACCACCGCCACCAATCCAATACCGCCACCAGTCCAATACCGCCACCAGTCCAATACCACCACCACCCACCCACCCACCCCGTCTCCTCCTTCTCTTTAAGGAGGTGCCTGGCTCCCGTTTTCGTCACTACGGGTGCCATTTGCTAGACAAATTATCATTATGGTTTCACTTTGCTTTTATGTAGTTTTAGCTTACTTTGCGTTACCAGTATCTGTGCTCCACAATGGAGCTTGTGCTTAGCGCAGAAGGGGTTTCTGGACCCTCGTTTAGTTTTCTTTTCCCCCCACAGTTATTGCTCATTCACGCTGAATAGCTCCCCTAGGACATACCCCTCTCACACCTCCGGATGTTGGGCTTTGAAAGAACCCACAAAGTCCGTACGCACCTTAGGCTTGCCTAAGGTAAGCCCGTCTGAGCCCATTCACCTCCGGACAGCGTCAGCCCCCATGTCGGTCTCCCATTCTGTGTCAATACGGCATTCTAGTATAACATGGAAGAACTGTTGAATCTTTGCCCTCGTGTAGGAACTGCTACTGCTCCATTATTGACCTCTCGAAACGTTCCAATGCTTTGTAGTGCTCTGGCTGTGACCTCATATTTACTAATCTTAAAATAAGTACTGAGACAACTGCCGATTTTTCCTGTATCTAATAGAACCATCTAGCTGCAGATTCCTTAACTTTGAATTCTCCCCCGGCTTCAGACTCGATCCAGAAGTTTTTCAGCAGTAGCCCTGCGCGCCAGGGGACGGCACCGTATGGCTCTATGATGTCTACTCCTGCCATGATGTCAGTGGAGCCATATAAATCCTCTCCGGCACGCGGATGTCCATTTCTTCTTTCCCACAATGCAACGCGGATCCGGAGAAGTAGTTCCTCTGGTCATTTTTGGGCTGCTTCGACAGTTTTTTGTAGTTGGGAACAGTGTGCCCTTTTTTCTCCATATCTTCAGGCTTTAAGTCATGTGAGTCTTGTAGTCAGCAAATGTCGGTTACAGACCCACATAAGTATTTGGAGTTCGGGTGAACATCACAACACCAAGGATTGCGGCTCCTATCAAAACCTGAAGCTGATGGCGCTTAAAGAGCACTGTATGAAGTTGCTGGCAGTGCATATGTCGCAATCTTTTGAGACTTCCCAGCCTCTGTTTTTGCCATCCCAGAAGGAGGTTAATTCACAGGGTCGATCAGGAAGTCGTAGCCCCTTCTCCAAAAACGTCAAAAGGTAGTGGGCGGTTGAAGACGTGGCATTCCCCAGTTTCATTGTGTGGAGACTCCATTTCCTTGGACTACTCCCGCTCGAAGGTTGAGGAGGCCTTGCGCGACTTCACGCCGTGCTTCCCCGTCTTTCCAGGAGCCGGGACATTGATGGCCCAGACGAGGGAGGATTATAACTCTTGATACCTCATCTTTGGGACACCATCTCCTTCTGGAGCGCTTTCGGCCTTAAGTAAGGAAGTGAGTGGGGTGCAGTCTGAGGGTTCGACCTCAGTGATGGTTGGGCCATCAGAGTTGTTGGGTCGGCACCGATCGATGTCGGCTGGTCCGCTTTGGCACAGGTATAAAGGCCTTCAGGATTTCCACCTACGGCGTCTTTTTTTAACCAGGTGAGTCAGATACTGAGACGGGTGTCAGTTAACATTTTCTCTCCTCCTATTGACATGTCACCTTCTCGGCGTTGTACGCCGTTGAATGCGGAGTAGACCGTGCCAACTGAGAGGAATGTGCTGTTGTTGGTTCCTTCTCAGGAGGAGACTTCTGAAAGTCACTTTGTGTCGGCTGAGACAGAGCTTTTTCAATCCATTTCTGATACGATTACATCTCAGGTGGAAGAGAGCTGGATATCTGCTCTTGGAGAGGCTATTGGGCTGGAATCTTCACCAGCTTCGGGGTTACTTTCTCCCCTTAGTCTCGCAACTGAGGCGAGTTCCACCTTGCTGAGGAGAGTGGCTACAGTTTTGGACTTGTCGCTACCTACGGTGCAGAGGTCTACCGACCCTCTTATTGAGGTCCTTTACCAATGACAGATGAGCGAAGAGCCTGTTCTTCCGTACAGCGAGGCCTTGTTTGATATTAGGAACTTGGGCCAAACCTCAGTCAGGGGTTTGTGGATTGGGATATTGCCCATCAGAAATTTGCCTGTACCTGGAGACCCAATTTGCCTCCATAGACAAACTTCCACTCATAGCCTGGTGTTTCAGGCTGCAACATCTTCTCATGATGTGGATTCTGCGCCTAAGTTTCCAGTGAATAAGGATTCTAGGAGTCAAGATGCATGTGGCAAACACATCTTTGCTTCTGCTAGCTCTGCCTTGAGATCCACCAGCACGTCTTGTATGCTGGGGTGTTTTTCCCATACTTTGCGAGCTTCTTTGCAGAATATGTTACTTTCGCTTCTGGATAATCTCCGTTCTGAAGTGTCTGGCTTGATAAGATATGGTCAACAGACAGCTAAGCTTTCAATTAGGTGTGGCATGGACACTAAAGATGATTTTGTAGGTGGAGCCATGGCATCTGCAGTGGCGCTACGTCATTGTGCTCGGTTGACAGCTTCAAATTTTTCGGAGACTGATCAGTCGACTTTGGTCGACATGCCATTTGATGCCGCCATCTATTTGGGGCTCAGGCCAATGCCGGTTTAATATGCCTCCATGATAGGGGAAGCAATACGGAGTCGTAATTCCTCATTCACTGTTTATATGCTATGTGGCCTATACTTTCTTTCTTCGTCAAGGGTTAAGCCTTGTTAGGGCATTGTCATGTCCACTTTTGATGCACCAGATGGTTTTGTTTCAATGCCTTCTTTATTGGGGAGGTCTAAATGATGGTTATGTCTCTTTATTCTTTTACCTCCGAGGCTGGGCATACGCTCAAGAGGTTTATTGAAAGAGAAGTGTCTTCCGGTTGGGAAGCTTAAGTGTTCATATGCTTTTTGAAGCGGTTCGTTATGCTGAATTTGCGTGGCTTCTGTCCTTCAGTATTTCTTATGGAGACATATTGTTGTGCCGTTTATGAGACCTGGTACATAGGGTGTATATCTGTTTTTGCATTTACTCTGATTTTCCTTGTCCGGTTCATTATGGGTGCTTCACTTTATTGAAGTGTTGCGCTGGTAAGCTCAGACGATGTTTTGTATTCTTTCGAATACTTGTGCTCTTGGTTTCCTCCTTTATTGAAGGGTATGTGTACTTCCTGTGTTCAGTTTTAGAACATGGTGGTTATGTGAACTCAGTTTAAAGTTATCTGTGAGGCAGTGTCTGAAAAGGCTTTACTTTCTGGCTGCTTTTAGCCATGCCTTTTATAGTAGGAGGATTCTTCTTTATTTTTCTGCAATGTTCTTAGCATACATTATCCGTCCGGAGGTTAGATGTTACCGGTCTCCTTTCGGACAATTGTTCCTTTTCTAGTATGTATCTGTTGTTCTCTGTATTTTACAGACCTTGAGAGATTTTAGTGTGAGCATATAATCTATTGCTTCTTGTGGGGCAAGTGTGATTGTGCGTGCTTGCTGCTGGCAAGGGTTAATTTTTGTTTTCTTTTAGGTAGTATAGACTTTTTGAGATACTTTTCTCAAACAGCATTATCTTTATGCAAGTCACCTTTTGTATTTTGTTCATTGTGCGATATTCTTTTCCATGTTATATGGTATGATGTTGTGGGGCTGGTTTTAAGTTCTATTTATCTATTGTGTATATGGTGGACTTATAGGGACAGGTCTTCAAATATTTCTTTATTGATTTAAAGTATGCGATTTCACTGCATTCGTTTGGTCCTTTGACTTTTTGATCTAAGTTTTCCTTCCCTTTGGGGGTATTTACTAAGGTTTGACTGTTGTCAGATGTTCTTGCTCAGGGTTTTATCCTGTCATCTTAGGACTCAGTTCTTTAATGCCTGTGAAGTTGTTTCTTATTTATATTGTCTGTGGTCATTGCCACAGTTTTTGTCAAGAGGCCAGGCTCTTTTCCTTGTATTCCTATATTTGGTCGGTTGTAGGTTATGACCGACTGATTCTCTTTGAGAGCTTTTTTTAGGGTTATTTCGCAGCCCCTCCTCCAGATGGGTATAGCTATGGTATTTAATTCAAAGTTGAGTAATCTGCGGCTAGATGTCTCTATCAGATGAACAAGTTACTTACCTTCGGTAACGTACTATCTGGTAGAGAGACAGTCTAGCAGCAGATTTCTTAACGCCCTGCTCATCCTCCCCACTCTGCGAACGACCTATGCGATAAGAGTTAAACACTTTTTCAGTACTGGTTTTTTATACTAGTGATGATCGTCTTAAGTAATGCTGTGACTCAACAGACCACTTGGTCTTGCCACATAGGAATTGTTTAGATGTTGCTATTCCATCCATTTCCAATGGTGAGTTTAAACTGGATTAAACACCAGTGAGCAGTGTTGATTCATTTGGTTCTTTCTTTGAAGGTCTTTGTCTAGTATTATCATAACTTGTATTGGCACTGTCACTGTCTCACTTAATGGTAGGATTTAACAAACAACTTGGTGGTGATTTTATAGGTTTTGTTTCGATATTACCATGCCATTCATTGCCATTGGTGAACGGTCTGTAGAACTTCCCCTTGCATGTTGGGTTATACACCAGGGTGCAGGGCTTCACGTGCTTCATTGATTCTTTTAAGGTTTCTTTAAAATTCATGTCTTGTATTAACATACCATTTGATGCCTCTTCTTTATTAATGTTTCAAAGATTTTCAATCTTTTTGGAATATAGTTTCCACAACCAGTTTCTATGGTGGCTCCGTGTTCTGGCACGGAAGGTTTCACAGAAAAATCTGACGTCCAGGCGCCGAAGGGGACTTTGTTGGCTCCACTGACATCATGACTAGAGTCAACGTCATCATGGAGCCATACAGCGCCGTCCCCCGGCACTCCAAGGTAATGCTGAAAAATCTCCAGATCCAGTCTGATGGCTGGGGAGAGTTCAAAGTTAAGGAATCTGTAGCTATTCTGCATCTCTACCAGATAATACGTTACCAAAGGTAAGTAACTTGTTCTTAAAGCCACGAGTAAAACAACTATTAATATGTGGGGCTCTATTTAATGCCAGATCGCTGATCAAGAACAAACTAGAATTCTGCGAGTTCCTTCAAGCTCAGAACCTGGATGTAGTATTTATAGCCGAAACCTGGGCGGGTGCAAGTTCGGACCCTGACCTAGTCTTAGCCATTCCCGTTGGCTTTTCAGTTTAGAACGAGTAGCAAAGAATGGTAGGGGACTTGCTATTATTTATTGCAACAATTTAACTGGCTCCTTTACTCCAGTTCCCCCCACGTTTGAGTGTGACACACTATCCTTTAAGCTTGCCCTTAATAATATTTCCTTTAATGGGCTACTAATCTACCGACCTCTGGATCCCAGGGCACCATTTGTGCAAATCTTTAGTCAACTGCTGG
The DNA here is from genome assembly GCF_964204655.1 of Triturus cristatus. Lineage (NCBI taxonomy): Eukaryota > Metazoa > Chordata > Amphibia > Caudata > Salamandridae > Triturus > Triturus cristatus. The sequence continues at coordinate 135,915,315 of NC_140594.1, forward strand.
AAGCCAAGGTCGGACACGTGGACTACACAGTCCTCCGGGATTTCAAATTTCATTTAGAGAACAGCCTAGATAGAGACTCTGAACTCTTGATAGACTCTATGAGCAGTCTTGGGCTGGAGTAGCTTGTGGATACCTCTACTCACACAGCTGGACATAGGTTGGATGGAATCTTCTCTGATAAGTTTGCTGTCTTTCACAGAGACATTACCACTAACATGGTCTGACCATTTTGCGGTTATTTTTAAAATAAAAACTGCAACCAATTTCTCTATTATTCCGGCCTACCTTAATACGAGAAAGTCACCCATGGCATAAAATTAACGACCCTTCACCCTCTTCCCAACTCACCCACCCACCCCAGCTATGACTCAAATGGCCTCGGTGCCTATACTCACTAATAATCTTGATCGTGCCATAACTGGTTATCACTACAGGCTAGATTAGGCCATCTGTCAGTTAGCGTCAGAAAAAGTTACATTCAATAGGAGAGCTACACCATCGCAACCGTGGTTTTCGGATAAACTAGGAGAGTCTAAACAATACTGTTGGAGACAAGAGAGCATATGGAGGCTGAACTATGATACATCTGAAAAAGAACTTTATAGACAGAATATTAATGAATACAAAGCCTTGATTTACAAAGAAAAAACCTGCCTATTTTGCACAGGAAAAATAAAACTTTGAAATATTCCACCAAAGAGCTATTCACTACTGTAAAACAACTTGCAAATGTTGAGAATGCTAAAAAGGCCAATATCAGTCAATTTGTATGCAATAAAATAGCATCCTTTTTTCAGGCAAAGGTTGAAAAAATCTGTTTTCCCCCTGTACCCTTGCCTCCCAAGATTGCGCAGTTAGTCCCCAAAATAGTAAAGCTAGTCAGTCGGCGAACATTTTGATATGTTCAGTCAAGGCTATTTCCCGAAGGCGTGGAAAATAGCCTCCAATTTGCCATTAAAAAGTCCAACTTGAGTCCTTTGGACCCTAACAATTATCGGAAAATATCACGCCTCCCATTCCCTGCCAAGATTGTCGAAGGCGCTCATTAAAGAACTGGTCTCATTTCTCCAATCTAATCACCACCTGGACCATTCACAGTTTGGCTTCGAGGTGAACATAGCACCGAGTCAGCCTTGATCATTGCTTCAGAAAACCTGAGAACCACCTTAGACATTGGCAGTAATGCAACCATGATCCTGTTTAATCTTTTGGACCCCTTTGATGCTTTCAGTCATGTCATATTGACCATCTCCATTCCCTAGGCATCAGGGGAACTGCACTAGCCTTTCTAAAGTCTTTTCTGTTACTGAGAGAACAATTGGTGGCTATGGATGGTTTCTCATCCAGTTTCACTTTGCCATGTGGGATACCTCAGAGCTCATCTGAGCCCTATCCTTTTTGATCTTTGTTACCTCTTTGGCCAGACTCATCAAAATGTTTGGGTTCTCGGTTGTGAGCTACATAGATGACACAGATCATAGTCACACTATTCAGGAACCTTGAGGACTCGACAAGTAGATTCCATAGCTGCATGCTGAAGATCAGTAATTGGATGTCCAATAATTGTTCAAAATTGAAGTCTGTAAAATCGGAGTGCTCCTGCTGGGCAACAATATCTCGTTTTTGTCTCCAACCCAGTGGTCACGGGAACTTGGAATCTTACCGACTCTAAAGTAAAAAAAACTTGGGGATCGTTTTCGATGACAAACTGTCAATTGAAAAGCAAATCAATGCTGCAACCTTGTCCTCCTCCGTCTTAAAGATTTTGAGGATGGTCTCTCTGTTTATTCCGTAAGAGTTGCAGGACTTGGTTGTCACCGCCCTTGTGGTCTCGAAACTGGACTATTGCAAGCCTTATACATCAACATGCAGCAGAGGCTCTTAAATGAGCTTCAAGTCCTTGGGATTCCCAAGTATCAATCGGCATTACAAGCCTTAGTCCAGCTTCAATGACTACCCATCCGAAAGCGCATTGATTTCAAAGCGCTAGGCATGGCTTTCAAAGCTTCGAAGGGCTCAGGTCTAGACTATCTCAAACGGAAGTTCACTTGGTACCGTCCTTCTAGAACTCTGCCATCCTCCTCTGCTTATAATGTGATTATTCCTAAATTCAAAAGAGACCACTGGGGCAGCAGAAGCTTTGTACACTGCATGGCCATGCAATGGAATTTCCTCCCACTTCAATTGAAGAAATGCAGAGGCCTTCTTTAATTTAGGAAAGCCTGAAGACATGGCTTTTCAATCAATAGGTTTTTTTCTCTTTCTGCTATGTCTTAAACAAATCCTCAGCTTCTCTCTTTTTTCTTCTTTAGTTGCTGGCAGTGCGAAGATGCCTTTGGGCACATTCAGGTCCCATATTAGAGATTAGCACTCAACAAATTGTTCAACGCTCTGTGTCTGGAAGTATGGAATGAGAGACATAAATCAAAGCAGGGGTGTTGCTTATATGGGACTCTGCTCCATCACTTCTGGGATGGTACATCGTCACTCTGGAGCCACATGACACCACCTACTGGCATGCCGGATCACTTCAAAGAATCTCTGGATCTAGTTGGGTACCTGTGGATATTTGAAAGGCGAGCAACTTGTGGGATCCACCAGAAAAAGCATTACTTTTAGCCATGCCTTACATAGTAGGAGGATTCTAAGCTTTCTTAAAATCTTTTTATTCTTTTTTTTTCTGCAATGTTCTTCGCATGCATTATCTGTCTAGAGGTCTCCTTGAAGACATTTGTTCCTTCTCTAGTATGCATCTGTTATTCTCTGTATTTTACAGACCTTGAGAGATTTTGTTGTGAGCATATGATCTATTGACAAGATAAGTAACTTTTTAATCCTTCAGCATCACTGTTTCACATGTAAAAAATGTGAGCGTCATACTAAAGGCACATCTGGCACTCCAACTATGTAGTCTTCTACCTTAATAAAATCTAGGTGTTTTAAAAAAAAATATATATCAATTGGATTTTTATTTTTAGAATGTATTTTCAGCATCCTGTGCAGTGCTTAAATTGTCAATTCCTGCTCTTCGGCCACTAGGTTTAAAGATTATTACATTCCACCTTCAATTCTACAAGGGTTTTATAGCCACCAGCATAAAGCCACTAGCACAGAAAAGCAAGGACAACAAATCATCCACTTCATGACAAAAATTCATCCATTTGCAAGTCCAGGGAAACCCACTGAGATGTCATCTGTCGCTGAAGTGTCTCAAGCATACACCATTCTATCAAACTTTCTAGGGCAACCTCTGTTGGGGTGAACCACCTTCTCTGCAGATATGCACCACTGGCATGTATCTTGGACCTCAGATTTTTGGGATTCTGTCTTTGTAGCGATACATACTTTAGGGCCTGCTTTTGTTTCATCTACCAGGCAGAAAATGATGCTATCCTTACAAGGGTCTACTGGGGAATCGTTTTCTGCTCTTTACCGGTTACTTTCGGTTACTTTCTATTTTTATTCCCTAGCTTTGGATTGGGTGTTTTTCATTTTTGATGTGCCATCATGTGTAACATCACGATACAGTTTTAATCTAGATTCCTTCAGAGCTTGCCTTGATGACTTTCAGTGTTGATTTTTAAGCACCTGCTATCATTAGGAACCTTCCTTTCCTTTTTCTGCCCAAAGCTAGTCAGAGCTCTCTTCTGCTGTGCTTTGAAGGCCTTGTGAAAGCCCTGGGCCACTGTGAGACTTTACACCATCCCTAATGCAAAGTTAATAGCAGGTATTTGTTGCCTAGAAACTGTTCTCTTCTTCCCTCTTTTGTGCTCCCCCATTTGTGGTCTTGTGCTGGCATTCTCAGCATATGATATCCGAGGTGTCTTTGCAATGCATAAAGTGTCTCTCTACCTGTAGTCTTTAGCTCTTTTATAGGGCTGTCTCATCCCTTCCTTATTGGGTCCCTCCTTCCTGCTAGTCCCTCAGTCTGTTTTAGAATGTTGACTGGACTCTGCTCGTTGCCACTCACAACATCTATGCATCCCCCTCCCCCGGTTTCAACTCTAGTTTTTCTCACACCATATTTGGCTTGAGTCAGAAGAGCTGAAGCTCAAAAAACAGCCTGTGTTTGACGACCTCATTTTACTGACTCTGGAATCCCTTCATATATCTTTTATGTTCATCCACTTCTTCACCTCCGGGATCAAGCAGAGATCCTCCCAGATGCTCACGATTCTGCCTTCTTACAGACATGCAGTTTGAAGACTATTGTTCTTTTTTGCTTCATGGGATATATGTGCTGTTCCAGAGACCAGTGTGGTAGACCTTTAAGTCAAGGCAAAGCACTTTTCTTGATGCCAGGGCTGGCTCCAGTCTGAAAGCCTATTTGGGCAGCTGAGATCGTACCTCTGCTGTTTCCATGACTAGGTGAAATCACCAGGAGGTGGGTGAACTTCAAGGATGTCGGAGTCGGGAGGGTGATTGTTAATAACGTCCTCATGTACGGTTCTTCAGATGTTCCCTTCTTAAACTTCTTCTGTATGTTGGGTCCCAACACTGTTTTCCTCCAGGTTTGATTCTTATGAGTGAATCTCTTGGTGCACAGGTGTCCAGTTCCCTTTCATGCTGTCTTAGAAGATATGCAGAAGGAGGCCAAGAAGCTTTAAACCTTCCTCTTGCTTTGAGACGTTTAATCCAGTTTTGGTGGAACATAGCTTTGCAAGTGAGAGCAAGCACCTGCAGAATCACCATTGTCATTAGATTACCTGCAGAGAAAAGGATCTCTATCTTGAGGACATGAGAGTAGATCATCAAGGTGCCTTTCCTTGAAGTGGAGGGGGTCTGAATCTTTTACTACTCCTCTTGATGTACCAGGTGTTGAATGCCATTTGCTATTGTTGTTTTGGAGTGTTCATTCAATAGTTGGCCAATGTACTTTTCCCCTTTGTGGTGTGCTGGTTTGCGCCCCTTTGCGTTAACAAATCTCTCAGGCAGTTGTTGAGTCTGATGATGGGGCACCGAATACCCCTTCAAAGAGTTAAATGTCTCCTAGCTACCCTGACATCCTGTCCATGGGGTTGTGTTTCCTACTTGTAGCCTCCCTCTGGTATTTTTCACTTTGGGCTTTGTTTGGGAATCCTACCTCACAGGAAACGTACAATCTCCCCCAGGCTGTAGCTTATACACTGATCGGGTTTAGCTTTGCGTTGGGTGTCTTCTGGACCAGAACTTAGCCCAAACTTTTCCATTTTTGGTCCCTTAAACAAGGATGTAACAAAGGAAGTCTTTGAGGTTTAAAGACTTCCATTTCCTTTGTGTAGTCATTAAGGGTGAGATATTTTTAATTTTGAGTAGCTGCAGGAGAGGCCTTCATTATTTTCCCACATTCACTTGCAATGTTCAATACGCTATTTGTGACCATGGCGAGTTTCTCTGGATACTTTACCTCTGCTGTTCTAGTTTAAGTGGACAGGTTGAGCTAAGAAAATTCTTCCTTCTAAATCTGACAACTTAAGCAGAGGCTATTACGGGAGTGGCTTCTATTTGATTGTGAGTGAATGCTGAGGACTAAGAAAAGATGATTTCAGAGATTTGGGTTTCACTTTTGACTGCAGGGTTCTTTTTGATACTTGCTCCAACAGAATTTAGGCTGGCTTTCGTGAAGCCGCCATCGCAACTGATTTTCCGAGGAATGTTTTCTTGGGTAGTCACTTGCCTGGTCTGTTGTGCCCTCCTCCGTCAGTCATTGTACTTTCTTCCCTCAGAGAAAGATTATAGAAGTGGAGCACTGCTGGAAAAATAACTTTTCAGGGCACGCTTTTTCCTGTTTGCAGTTGGAAAAAATAAGCATAATTTTAGCAACAGCCTATTATCTTTATAGCATTATTGTGTTCCCTGGACTTTCAAGTAATTCTGTTTAACAGTTGCAACTCGTGTTTGTCTCCTGTGAAAAGTTACTATGTTTTCCTCTCTGTCTTCAGGCTGATGTTTTACTTTGGAATCTGAGGGTCGTCCTCTTCTGCCTCCTACTCAGGAGTAAAGACTAACAACATCTCAACCGGTATTATTGAGAAAGGCAATTATACCTGTATGTACAAGACATTACAAGGAGAAGGAGGGCAACTCGTGGTTCGTTGTAAAATGTGCTCATGGCATCACATAATTAAAGTAAGACAAAATTGTAAAGGACATACTAAACAGTTGCATCAGCACTGTAGGCAAAGAATGCACAGGCAACCCAAAAACTTTGTCCACAATTGTGCTTGTGAAACACGATGGTGAGGGCGCAAGTGACAAGTGAGAGAAAACAGCGGAAGGCGCAATGTGAAAAAGTGACTAATATGTGCAAGAATATAAGGTTTACAATGGATTATTTACAGTAGTTGGCCATAGTTTCATAGACATTTTGTGTGAGAACCATAGTTGAATTTGCGCCGCGAATTGTGCTGAAATGTCAACGGCGTTTAGATCCTAGTTATTCAGGATCATCTTCAGGACCGGGTAGCCAAGTAAGGGGTGCTGAAGGAAGCAGGAGGCGAGCGACAGGGGGCAGCGTAGCTTGCCCGGACAAGGAAACCATGGATTCCATGGGGAGAGTCCGAGGTAGGTACGCGGTAGGGATGAGCGTCACCGTAATTCTCAGGAGACCCGTTGGCGTATGGAGGTCTTGGAAGTGCTTTTAGAGGACAGACGTCTGTGGCAGCTCCGTGCTGATCTTAGCTCTCCAACTGCCATTTGGATTTATTCTTCCTTCGAACACCACGTCTTTTACGGACAGACTCTCCGGACCGTTATCTTCTCCCCCCCTTGTGTGTCAGTGCGCCTCTAAGACCTACATACGCTGGCGGGTCTCCTGAGAATTACGGTGACGCTCATCCCTACCATGTACCTACCTCGGACCCTCCCCGTGGAATCCATTGTTTCCTTGCCCCAACAAGCTATGCTGCCCCCTGTTGCTCGCCTCCTGCTTCCTCCAGCACTCCTTACTTGGCTACCCAGTCCTGAAGATGATCCTGAATAACTAGGATCGAAACGCCGTCGACATTTCAGCGCAAAACTATGGTTCTCACAGAAAATGTCTAGGAAACTATGACCAACTACTGTAAATAATCCATAGTGAACCATATATTCTTGTACATATCAGTCACTTTTTCACATTGCGCCTTACGCTGTTTTCTCTCACTTGTCACTTGCGCCGTCACTTTCGTGTGTCACGAGCACAATTGTGCGCAAAGTTTTTGGGTTGCCTGTTCATTCTTTGCCTACAGTGGTGATACAACTGTTTAGTATGTCCTTTACAATTTTATCTTACTTCAATTATATGATGCCATGAGTACATTTTACAATAAACCACGAGTCTCCCTCCTCCTTCTCCTTGTAATGTCTTGTACATACATGTATAATTGTCTTTCTCAATAATACCGGTTGAGACATTGTTGTTAGTCTTTTCTTACTTACCCAGATCTCAACCTGGTCTATGGGTTATGCTCCTGTTTTTGACTCCTACTCAAGAGTGTCACGTAGAAGTTCATGGACTGTTCAGGTTGTTCGTGACGTCTTCACTTGCAGAGATGGTGGGGGGCGGTCATCTTGCTGGAGTACTTTGATGTGAAAGGTGAAAGTTGTAAACAACTCTTCATATCAGGATTTGAGTCCATTTGCTAAACTCTTTTGGAGTTTGGGATTTCATTCTAACTGCCTTCTCCTTGGAGATAAGGCTCGTCAAAGGGTAAGGAGGGAGAGTATTCCTTTTCTGGGTTTTTTCAAATTCCTCACTGACAACTTAATCTATGTTTGTGGAACTGGGACTATAGGCCTGAAAGAGTCATGGGATTGACAATTGTCTTGTATTTTTCAGTTTGATGTCAATATTTGGCATTCTTTAGAATGATCCCCTCACGCCTAACCATTACAGACAATGTGTCCAGCCCTGAAGTTTTCACCTACAAATATCTGTTTTCAGGTATGTATCCCTAGTTAGTTAAATCGACATAAAATGAGAATATGACACACAGAAAGCATGAGGTTGTTGCAAGAAAGTACAGGACTGGCAATGGTCTTCTTTAATGAACTGGATGGAGGTGACCACCCTAACATTTTTGGTTTGATCCATACACCTCTTGGACAATTTATTCCTATTTGTTTTAATTGCATATGCCCTTCTGGTCCAGAGTGCTTGTTGGGCCTTTACTTTCCAGGAAGCATATGTTTTTGTTGTACTGTTGTTTTTTAGTCCAATTTCCTACAAATTACCCATCTTCCTATCCCTCTTACATCTGAATGATCCTTGCTCCTCATTTGATAGAGATTAGGGTTGGAGCTGTAAAAACAAACTAAACATTCTTCTCTCCGTTTGCTGCATGCAATTTCTTGCGTTGATGAGGTCATCTGGTGCTTTATTGTTTCTTGCATTCAAATTTGACTGGGAGCTATAAAAACGGGATTAAGTAAGGATCTGTAATGTAAGTAAACAATGATTTTCTGACTGGACGCCAACTTTTAACCCTAGTAAAGAGGGACTGTCATGGCAGGGGCAGTGTGAGGGGCCTCCTCCCACCCACCCTTTTAGCCTTCAATAAACATTCAAGTGTTTCTTACTCCAGGTGCACACTTTTTTTTGGTATTATTATTTAGGTATTTGTAACAACAGTGATTTGACTACGAGTAAGAGCACCTCAAACATTAGGTGCAGCCCAAAGAACAGAATGGGACATGGGATGTGGTTTAGACTAGGTTACAGAAGTCAAGATGTACGGGGGAGGGAGTGGGTGTATGTAGTCTGGATAATACTAGACAGTACCCCGCACAGTTGGCCTTCTCATATTTACTTTATACATATTTGATCGACAGGAAGCTAAAATGGGAGCTAAATTGAGTTAACTAAGATTGTGTGCTTTTTTAATTTTTAGTTAAGTGCCAACCCAGCTGTTACAAACTTGCTGTAGTAATAGTAAATGGGAGCCTAGCCCTGGTTAATCGTGGTCTTCACACTCCTTAGATGCACCTGAAACAGACCAGGGCTTTGCACTCAATCAATCAATCAGTGACACTTATAAAGCGCGCTACATACCCGTAGGGTCTCAAGGCGCTGGGGGGGGGGGGGGGGGGTGCCGCTACTGCTCGAACAGCCAGGTTTTCAGCTTCTTCCTGAAGGAGAGGTGGTCTTGGGTCAGGCGCAGGTCGGTCGGGAGGGAGTTCCAGGTCTTGGCGGCCAGGTAGGAGAAGGACCTTCCTCCTGTAGTCGCTCTTCGGATGCGGGGGACGGCGGCGAGGGCGTGGTTGGCTGATCGGAGGTGGCGTTTGGGAGCGTAGAAGTTGACTCGGCTGTTGAGGTAGCTCGGGCCTTGGTCGTGTAGGGCTTTGTGTGCGTGGGTGAGGAGGCGGAAGGTGATTCTTTTGTTGATGGGGAGCCAGTGAAGGTCTCTCAGATGTCCGGAGATGTGGCTGGTTCGTGGGATGTCGAGGATGAGTCTGGCTGAGGCGTTCTGGATCCGCTGGAGTCTCTTCTGGAGCTTGGCGGTGGTACCGGCATAGAGGGCGTTGCCGTAGTCCAGTCGGCTGGTGACGAGGGCCTGGGTGACGGTCTTCCTGGTCTCGGTGGGGATCCACCAGAAGATCTTCCGTAGCATGCGTAGGATGTTGAAGCACGCCGAGGAGACGTTGTTGACTTGCCTGGTCATGGAGAGGGAGGAGTCCAGGATGAAGCCCAGGTTTCGTGCATGGTCTGTCGGTTTGGGTGCGGTGCCCAGGGCGGGAGGCCACCAGGAGTCGTCCCAGGCGGAGGGTGAGGAGCCCAGGATGAGGACCTCCGTCTTGTCCGAGTTCAGTTTCAGGCGGCTGGTCGTCATCCACTCGGCTACCTCTTTCATCCCTTCGTGCAGGTTGGCTCTGGCGGCGGCGGGGTCGTTGGTCAGGGAGAGGATCAGCACTGAACATAAATGTGCAGTCTGCCACACAGCATGGAACCTAGGAGAGGTTTCACCTGCTGTTCCATGTTCTTGTGCAGTGGACCTCCACAAGAACCCACAAGGGGAGTTGGAGTCAAACACTCCACCCAAATTTGTGTGGGCCTTCATGAACCCCCACAAGGACTGGGCTGTAGCTTGCAGCAAAAAAAAAAAGAGCACCATGCAGCTCTCGCTACACTCAGTATTTCTACTGTGGCACCTGGTTTTTATTTTTAAAGTCCGTGGCCATATGTAAGAAAGTGGCTCTGTATATACTGTTACCAAATAGGTACAGTGTGGCACAAGCTATCCAAGCTAGAGAGTAGAGAATGATAATACAATCTAATAAAGATAAAAACAGGACTAGTGTCCCCATGCAGGAGTTGTGCAGCAGCAGATAACTAGATTCTGATTTACAACAATGTGCAAAAAAAGGATTCCATTAAGTATGTGCATCGGCACAGGGGGGAAGGGGATGACATGTATAATGCAAACTAATATGTATGGCATCAGGCAGACAAAGCTCTATTAAACAGCCGTATGAACAGTATCCTGTCTCACCACTGCAGTTTGAGAATAGTAGACTGCTGTGGTGAAGAACAAATGGCGATAGCAGGTTTTGGTAGAAAAACATTTTTCATCCAACTAAGGGTAGGCTTTGTCACACTTTGCAGCTCTGGAACCTGTAGATAGGGAAGACAACTTCATACTCCAGGCCAACAAAGTTTTCACAAAGACCTGGCCAAGAAGCTAAAATTCTGCACATATTTACTGAGAGTAAAAGAATGTGCATACTGCATGAGTTCACAACTTGATGCATTTCCTCAAATTCAAAGAAGTGAGACTCATTTTTACAGTGAAAAGTAACTAAGTCTATGTGAGAAACGTCAAATTATTTGAAACGAGTTTTTACAAATTCTAGGCGCAAATTCTAGGCGATTAAAATGATCATTCTTAAGTGGCAACAAGGCCAATAAAATGAGAATCCATGTCTGTCATAGCTTCCCCTGCAGCCTGTCCAATTCAGATCACTGACCTTTTATAAGGAAGCGATAAGAAGGCAGAGATGATGAGAAAAGAAGACAATAGGAAGCAGAAGATCAAGAGAGAAGTGGGCAAAAAAGAACAGGTTAAGCAGAAGAAGAGAGGGAGAAGAAGGTGATGGTGGATGTAGTTTAAGAACGTGTAACAACTCTGGTCAGCGTTTGGGCAGTAGTAGACACTAATCAAGCTACTAAAGGGTCTGAATGAGACCGAAAGTTGTCATTTTGCACATAAATTGAGGAATAAGAACAAGGAAGCAGCTGACGAGGGATCAGGTCAGTCAGCATGCATGCTAGGACAAAAATGAGAAGAGATATTTTCAAAACCAGTGCATGGACTGCAAACAATTAAGACTCAAGCTTGCAGAGGAGGCACAGGAGGCGATATCCTAAGTTAATGAAATTCAAAGATGCCCAGAGTGTTGGTGTGGTACCCTCTTCCTACAGTCATTTGGCAGCTAGCTGGTGAATGGTTTGAGTTATTGTAAGAAAGTGGCACTGTATATACTATTCCCAAATAGGTACAGTGTGCAGAGTCCACAGTCCCCAGAGGTTTGGCAGAGGCTAAAGTTAGATATAACCTTACTCTCTAAAGTGGTAGCTTGGTCGAGCAGTAAGGCAGTATCAGAGGACAGTGTAAAGCATTTGTTGTACACACTCAGTCAGCAAATGGTCTCTCACACTCAAGAACTGAACTCTAGGCCAATGGTTTGTATATAAAAATATATAGTTTTATTTCTGATGGATACATCTGCCAGTGGATTCCTCACCTTGTGAATATCCCCTGCGCCAGCAACATTCGGAAACTTTTGTAGCAGTCCACGCCGATGAGGTCGAAGACGACGTCACAGAGACACGGCTCTGCTCGCGACTCCGCTGACGTCACCGGCTCCATAAGAAGACCTCGTCGGCGTGATGACGTCAGTTCCCTTTTTTTCCGCACCGTCGACGCCAATGGATTTCGGGAATCTCTATCTGTAGCTTCACTGTTACTTTGTGTTTCTTCTGGATTTCTCTGTCCTTTTATGTGAGAATGTCGACAAAGAAATCGGGGTTCAAGCCCTGTCGTGAATGTGGAAAACCTATGTCGATCACGGATCCACATGACGACTGTGTATGGTGTTTATCTTCAGACCATGATGTGGATGGATGCTCTTGCTGTCGCAAGATGAGCTCCAAAGCTCTCAAGGAAAGAGAGGCGAAACTCTTCATCGCGAGGATGAAAAAAGAGAAGAGAGGAAGGAGGAAGTCGAGAACCAGGTCGAGGTCGGCATCTAAGTCGACTTCGGGGCATGCTTCAAGATTCATGAAGCACAAAAAGAAGAGGAGACATTCTTCTCAACGTCACTCTGACAAGACTACGACTCCGAAGTTGAAGTCACCTACTCGACGCCGTAAGGACTCTGTGTCTCCTTCACCTGTTCCGGATTCACCTGCTGGTCCTTCTTCAGTGAATTCAACGTTTCATTCACCGGCGCCGGCTCCATCTCAGACGCCGGTTCCATCCCCAGCTCCGTCTCCGGCTTCGTCCCCGGCTCCGGTTGAGGAGCTTCCAGTACCGGGTGAGCCTTTGACGCCGCAAATTCCACCATCGGCACCGGTTGGCCCGAGTCCGGTGATGCCTGATCAGTACCCTGCGTTCCCTGGACCAGGTCAGGACCCCTCGCATTATTTAAATGCAATGTACGGGGTATTTTCAAGAGCCATGTACTCCACTGGTGCACCTTCGGGTCCCATGGGTCCTATGGCGTTCCGTCTGGGAGTGCCTCAGGCATATCCGCAGGCCCCTTTCATGCCATTTTTCCCAGCGGTGCCGTCTTGGCATCTACCGGCGCCGAGGACATCAACGCCGCTTCCTTCTTCACTGGCGCCGACTCGACCTCGCTCGACGCCGGCTGCTCCTGTGGATCCACGTTCGGCGCCGTCGGATTCGATCACGGCGCCGCCGATGCCGGTTGTACGGATCCGGTCTAGGAGGAAGGCTCAAAGGGTGCTTGATGAGCAAAGGTACCTTTTGGAAGAGGCAGAAGAAGGAGAGCTTGTAGAGTCGGATGAAGTTTTTGAAGAACTTAAGGAGGCCAGTGGCTTGGATTTATCTCCTGAGTGAGAAATTACTCTACCTTCTGATGAACCGTCAAAGGATGTGGCTCCATATCATGCAGTCATAAGGAAGGCAGTTGAGCTGTTGGATCTGCAGTTGCCTACAACTGAATTTAAATCAAACATTCTAACAGAGGTACTGCATTCTCCTACTACGGTTTCAGAACCATTGTTGCCTTTTAATGAGGCTATTATAGATCCTGTGATGGAGGTGTGGCGTAAGCCTTTTTCTGCTCCCGCAGTTTCCAAGACAGTTGCCAGAAGGTATAGGGCGGCTCCAGGGGACCCAGAGTTTTTAACTTCACATCCTTCGCCTGAGAGCCTGGTGATTCAGGCTGCTTGTTCAGGGAAATCTAAGGGTGCGTTTCCTCAGGTCCCAAGTGACAGGGAGGCTAAGAAACTAGATCAGTCGGCCAAGAAGGTCTTTTCATCGGCCAGTACTTGCCTTTTGGGACGCTATATTCATGCGCTCATGGATTCTGCAAAGAAACTGTCTCCAAAGCTATCTGAGGAGGATAGAGTTGGCTTTAATGAGGTTTTGACGGATGCCCAGGCTGCAGCACGCCAGGTGATAGAGTGGTCTGGACACGACGGATTCAGTGGCAAGAGTCATGGGGTCTTCTGTTGCCACTAGGAGGGGTGCGTGGCTTAAGTCTTCAGAGTTTTCCACTGATGTGCAGTCAACGTTGCTGGACTTGCCATTTGATGGCTCTGGACTATTTGGTAAAAAGGCAGATGCTGCTCTTGAACGTTTTAAAGAAAGCAAGGCTACGGCTAAGTCTTTGGGCCTTCAATCCCAGTCAAGAGGGTTGTTTAAAAGATATAGGGGTTTCGGAAGGGCAACCTTTCGTTCCTACAGGTAGACCCAGCAGCAACAACAGCAGAGCTCTCTGTATAAGGGATACAGAGGCAGAATCAGGGGTCGCACACGTGGCCGTCGGCTCTCCTCCTCCTCCTCTTCCTCAGCTCCTCCCACCACTGCAAAGCAGCCCTAGATCCGCCATGCTGGTCCTGTGGGGGGCCGGCTTACCCATTTTCTACAAGATTGGGAATCTGTTACTACAGACCTTTGGGTTTTAGATCTTGTAGAAAATGGGTACGCCCTTCCCTTTCGGGAATTCCCTCCAAATTACCCTCCTTGTCAAGGGGCTTGCTCAGAGAACCACCGTCTTCTCCTACAGGAGGAAGTCCTGAAGTTACTACAGAAAGGTGCGATAGAGGTGGTTCCAGAGCAGGAGAGGGGTGAGGGATGCTCCTCCCGGTATTTCCTGATTCCGAAGAAGGACGGCAGATTGCGTCCGATATTGGACCGCAGGATCTTGTATCTTTATCTGAAGCAAGAGAAGTTCAAGATGCTCACCTTTGCGCAGGTTCTTCAGGCTCTGAATCAGGAGGACTGGATGGTGTCGATCGACTTGCAGGATGTGTATTTCCACATCCCCATCCTGAAGTCGCACAGGAAGTATCTCCGGTTTACGGTAGGATCGCAACATTATCAGTTTGCAGTCCTTCCGTTTGGTCTTAGTACTGCACTCCGAGTCTTCACGAAGGTGATGGCAGTGGTGGCAGCCCATCTCAGAAGGTCGGGAATTTCCGTTTTCCCCTATCTGGACGACTGGCTGATCAAAGCGGAGTCGCCAGAGAAGGTGCTACATCATCTGCAGGATACAACTCAGCTGTTCAAATTGGGCTTCTCGATAAACGTGCCCAAATCTCACCTGGTGCCCTCTCAGCGCAACCTGTTCATACGTGCGGTACTGGACACTACTGTGTGTGGAACATTCCCTCCTCCACAAAGGATTCTCGACATACAGGAAATGATTCCTTTGTTTTGCAATGGAGCGGTTGTTCCAGTTCTGAAGGTCCTTCATCTGCTCGGTCTGTTTGCGTCCTGCATTCTGTTGGTCAACCATGCACACTGGCCCATGAGGGCGCTCCAGTGGTGCCTCCGCAAGCAGTGGTATCAGCACAAAGGAGATCTCAGCGAGTCTGTGAGGAACTCCGGAGAAGCTGCGGTGGATGTGTCTTGGTGGAGCGTGGAGGGCAATCTGTCCCAAGGAAAGCCCTTCCATCTACCTCCATCGGTGGCCACAGTGATAACAGATGCATCCACTTTAGGGTGGGGTGCGCATCTGGGGTATCTGAAGATCAAAGGACTTTGGTCTCCAGAGGAAAGGTTGCTTCACATCAACTTTCTGGAATTGCGAGCGATTCGTTTGGCACTCAAGGCCTTCCTCCCTTCCCTTCGTGGTCAGTCTGTTCAAGTCCTGACGGACAACACTACCGCGATGTGGTATGTCAACAAACAGGGAGGAGTGGGGTCTCTTTGTCTCTGCAGAGAGGCTCTGCGTCTATGGTCCTGGACTCAGGACCATCAGATTTGTCTGATGGCAAATCATCTGGCCGGGGTGCTGAACGTACGTGCGGACAGTCTCAGTCGGCAGTTCTCCGCCGACCACGAGTGGAGGCTCCATCCGGAGGTGGTTCGTTACGTCTTTCGGGTGTGGGAAACCCCTCGGGTGGACCTGTTTGCCACTCACGAGAACGCTCACTGCCCGTCATTCTGCAGTCTCCAGTATCCGATGCAGGGAGCGTTGGGGACGCGTTTCAGTTGAGTTGGGGCTTACGACTCCTTTACGCGTTTCCTCCCATACCCTTGATTCCTCAGGTTCTGAGGAAGATTCGCCAAGAGCGGGCCCAAGTTACATTGATCGCCCCGGATTGGCCAAGAAGGGTGTGGTACATAGATCTTCTCCACCTCTCCTCGTGCCCTCCGCTCTGTCTCCCTCTGAGGGCAGACCACCTCTCGCAATCGTAGGGGCAGGTTCTACACCCCCACCTCCA
The DNA here is from genome assembly GCF_964204655.1 of Triturus cristatus. Classification (NCBI taxonomy): domain Eukaryota; kingdom Metazoa; phylum Chordata; class Amphibia; order Caudata; family Salamandridae; genus Triturus; species Triturus cristatus. The sequence continues at coordinate 135,931,189 of NC_140594.1, forward strand.
GAGCTTACACCTTCATGCCTGGAGATTGAACGGGGCAACCTGAATTCTTTTTCTTTCCCGCCTGATGTGGTAGATGTAATTTTGTCTGCCAGACGTCATTCCACCAAATCTATCTATTCCTATAGGTGGTCTAAATTTGTAATCTGGTGTGAAGAGAAGTCAGTTGATCCTTTGAGGGCTCGCTTATCTGACATTCTGCAGTTTGCCCTTTCTCTTGGTCAGCAAGGTTTTGCTGTGGCTACTGTTAAGGGATATTTATCAGCTTTGTCGGTTTTCCTTTGCTTGCCAGATCAGCCGTCATTGTTCAAATCACCTATTCTGCGATTTCTAAAGGGCCTTACAAACAGGTTTCCTCCTACTCCCTTTATTGTGCCTCAATGGGACTTAAACCTTGTCTTGACTTATCTTATGGGTTCTCCCTTTGAGCCCTTACACAAGTGTTCTTTGAGGCTGTTGTCTTTTAAGACGGTGTTTCTCATTGCAATCACCTCGGCAAGGAGGGTAAGTGAGCTTCAAGCTCTAAGTTCAAAACCTCAGTTTTTGACCATTCATGCTGAAAGAATGGTACTCATTTCTGCCTAAGGTGGTAACTCCCTTCCATCTGGGGCAGTCCATTACCCTTCCTACCTTCTATCCTCCCCCTCACCCTTCCAAGGAGGAGGAGAGACTTCACTGCTTGGACCCTAAGAGGGCGGTGAGCTTCTACCTTGACAGGACAAAGAACTTTCGAGTTGATGACCAGCTCTTCGTGGGCTTTGTTGGCTGCAGGAAAGGCAGAGCGGTGCACAAGCGCACCCTTTCCAGATGGATTGTCTTGTGCATCAAGATATGCTACTCTTTGGCCGGTAACGAACCTCCAGAGGGTTTAAGAGCCCATTCCACTAGAGCTAAGTCTTCCACTTCTACTTTGTCTAGAGGTTTTCCTGTGAAGGACATTTGTAGGGCGGCAACTTGGGCCTCCCTCCACACTTTCGCAAAACATTATTGCTTAGACACTGAGGCGAGGAGGGACGGACACTTTGCTCGTTCCGTCCTTCAGGACCTTCTGGTATAGAAGGGTGGATACCCTCCTCCGGGAGTGGGACTGCTGTGGGAATCTATTCACAAGTTGATGAATCCACTGGCAGATGTATCCATCAGAAGAACAAGTTACTTACCTTCGGTAACGCTTTTTCCGGTGGATACAGTATCTGCCTGTGGATTCCTCACTGACCCACCCGCCTCCCCGTTGTCCACCCTTGTATACCTTAAGTATATGATGGTGTTTCAAAATGTTTTTGTTATTATCAAAGGCAGTGTGTTATTTCTTTTGCCTTTCTATTTATTCTCCACACTGTGTGTGTTCCTTGTATATTATTTACTGTGTATACTGTGTATGTAGTGCTGTCGGTCCGTCCGTGTGCCTCGAAGGCACAGAAAAAAGGGCGGAACTGACGTCATCACGCCGACTAGGTCTTCTCATGGAGCCGGTGACGTCAGCGGAGTCGCGAGCGGAGCCGTGTCTCTGTGACGTCGTCTTCGACCTCATCGGCGTGAACTGCTACAAAAGTTTCCGAATGTTGCTGGCGCAGGGGATATTCACAAGGTGAGGAATCGACAGGCAGATACTGTATCCACCAGAAAAAGCGTTACCGAAGGTAAGTAACTTGTTCTTTAGAACCAACAATAGGTATCAAAATATACTTTCTCAGAATGAGATGCTTTAGATAAATACTTTCAATTGGCAATAGACTTTTGAATGCAATAGTTACAGTTGTTGCAATTGCCAACACAATCATAACATTGAGCTCAATGGGACTTTTTAAGTAAATGCAATTTTAGTTACTTTACGAATAATTTTCTTACTCAGGGTTGGATCCTGGATTCAACCCTGGTGCATTTCCTGTAAACAGTTGAAAGAAATCGTTTTTGTTACACAGGCGATTTTTAAGGAATATTTGTAAGTTTGAAAAATCGACACTTAGAAGAATTTCTGGCAAAAACCAGGCAATGTTATCCTATGGAGGAAAATCAAGTTATAGGTAAGTACGGTTGTAATTACTTTTCAGGGTCAGTGCTGGGCACCAAGATCCAGCATTGGAATCTCTCCTGATAGCAGGTGAGTAATTTCGTTTTCGTTGATCGGCTGATTTTCAGTGAATATTTTAAAGTTTCAAAACTCGACACTTGGAAGAATTTCCAAGTGAAACCAGTCAATGTTACCCTATGGAAGAAAAGTGAGATATCGGCTTTGGGGTAAGTACTCGACTGGCAGAGTTACGGTTCTGGGCATAGACTCAGGGGTCTCCCAGGGTCAGGTAGGTACAGTTGTTACACCCTCAGCGGCACAGGGGCAGCCGGGTGCAGAGAGAGTTAGGCCCAATGTTATCCTATGGGAGGCAGGGGGCCTTTGGTTGGTGGCTGCTGGCAAGCAGGCCACGCGGCTGTGGGAGCTGGGCTCCTGGTCACTTACTCAGGGCAAGTGGGGAAGTAGATTAGGATAGATGTTGCACTACCAGGGGCACTCGGCGGCTGGGTGCATGGTGCTTTTTAGCCGTCGGGCGCCAAATGGATTTCAATGGAGAAGCTCAATGACTAACAAAGCCTGCAAGCTCAGGGATGAAGATTCTTCAGGTGCGACCACCACTTCGGGAGGTAAGTTGGGAAGCTGTACGTTAGGTAGGCACCCAGGAGCTGGGCACAGGGGGCCGCAGGTCGCCGGGTGCAGGGGTGTCTTTTCGAGTCGGGAAATCTTAACCTCAGCTGGTCGCGGTTGGGGGGGAGGTCTCTGGTGTTGAGGCTGCAGGCGTCGTCAGGAGCGTCGAGGATGGTCCTTGGGTGCTGGATTCGGGGTCACAGTCGCCGGGGGGACATCCTCATGGTCTTTGTACACTCCGGCACAGGTCAGGCTTGGCGGGTGCAGAGTGTGCAGGAGTCGCGGTTCCTGGCTCGTGCCAGGGGTCTGTTACTTGCTTTGAGCAGAACCACTGTTCGTGGGAGTCCCAGTTGTTTAGAGTCACAAGGCAGTCAGGTTCTCCGGGGTTTTTGAGGTTGTTGACCACTGGAGACGCCAGGGTTTAGTAGGAGCAGGTTCGAGGGTCGACCGGCCTGTAGGGCTGGGGCCAAATCAGTTGGTGTCTTCCTCTTGTTAGCAGCTGCACGGCAGGTCTTCTTTCTTCTTGCTTGTTTCGGAATCTGGATCTGAGGAAGGAAGGTTCAGGGTGCCCCTAAATACTAAATTTAGGGGCGTTACAGTTAGGTTAAGGGCAGGGACCAATGGGTCCCTTCCCTGGGATGGGTACACCCCCTATCCTGCCACTCTCCAGTGGGAGGGGGACAGGAGCCTAGTCCTGATTGGGCAGGGCTCCCCATCTTCAAGACTGCGAGAGCCTGGAGATGTGCTTCCCCTCGCCTCCCCCACCTGAGGGGTGGGGTTGGCAGAGGCTGGCACACCCCCTTAACTCCCTTGTGGTTTCCCTCCAGTCTTCCCGCCAGAGTGGGAGTCAGAACCGGTAAGGGCCAGTTGCTGAGCACAGCAAGTGGCCTGGAGAAGCTCACAAAGGCGGAATGCCTTTGAAGCTTCCCCTGCCCATCCTGGGGGAGGAGACCTCACACCTCGCCCAGGATGTGCATTGTTGCAGACCCAGGAGAGCGGATGGCTCTGTACCCAGGGGTCCAGCAACATGTCTGCTGTGTGGCAGCCTAGGCAGCCTCTCAGACTGGACGTGGATTGTAGGTTAGGTTCAGGGGGCAACTCTAAGTTGCCCTCTGTCGTGCATCTTACATTAAATCCCACACTGGCATCAGTGCGGGTTTAATGTGCTGAGAAGTTTGATACCAAACTTCTCAGTCTTCAGTGTAGCCATCATGGTGCTGTGGAGTTCGTGCTTGACGATCTCCCAGCACCATATACTCTTAATGACAGCACTGCACTTACAGTGCCCAGGAATGGACCTGGGTACTGTAGGGGCACAGGGCTCATGCACCTGTACCCACACCACTGGCATAGGGCACCCAGCTAGAGGGGTGACTGAGGTATGCCAGGGCAGTGTGTGTTGTGGGCATGGCACACAGGGATGTGTGCCATGTCGACTCTGTTTTGTTCTGCACCAAGACACTCAGCCTGCAAAGGCAGTGTGTGTGTGTCAGGGTACAGGGCCTCTAAGGGTGGCACAATAAGTGCTGCAGCCCTTAGGGGCCTTCTCTGGTCACAAGGCCCTGGGTACCTAGGGTACCATTTACCAGAGTCTGACATGTGGCCAGAGATGCCAATTGGATTTAGGCTTCATGCAGTTTTAGGGGAGGAACATAGGCCCTGGGTACCTGATTGGCAGGAGCCCAGGGCACACTCAGTCAAAGTACATCAGCAATTCAGCAAAAAGTGGGGGCATACCATGCAAGGAAGATGGCACTTTCTCACACCATATCCTCAAGGAAAGACCCTGGTCGCTCCCCTGGTACTCCCCACATCCTTTCTTAAAGGCACATTAGATGTCTGATGAGGGCATTTTTGCTGTTGTGCCAAGTAAGGCCTTTCCTGTTTTACCTGACACCAGAAGCCACACTAATGACTAGATTGCCTTCTTAATTGTCCACTGATAATATCTTCAGCTAAGCAGAAAGACCGCTCCGCCAGAAAAAGTCTGGTTCAGAACCAGCACCTCTTTCTTTCACTCTAAACATGGCAAAAACGTTTGAATTATCTTGCGTCACAATCATGGAGGATGCACCCCCACTGATGAAGTTACAAATGATATCTCAATTGAATATTGACAGGTGTAGACCCTTGAGTTCTGAAAAGGCAGTGTTCTGTCTGCCTCCATATCCATCTTCATGCCTATCCTGATTTCAAAGAGGTACTCTACAGATAAAGCAGGAGATCAAAATGGCTTTCTTTTGAAAGCCATTTGAGTTGGCACTAGTGGCTCCAACAGATTCAGGTTTTATATGGTTGGTTGTTAATTTTACCTTCTAAAACCTTAGCATCAGAATATTTAGAGGGCCTACTTGATCTGAATTAGTTCCTCTTAATAGAATTGCATCCGCATGGAACTAGAGTGCACGTTTCACAGGTAATCCGGTCAATCAATCAGGTGTTTGTTAAGAGCGACTACTCACCCGTGAGTGCGCTGGGGGAGGGGAATTTTGCAGGTTCCAGTCCATCAAGGAGAGGGTCTGGCCACGAGGAAGGAGAAGGAGCGGTCGCCTGATCTGGTCTTTCTGATGCGGGGTACCAGAGCGTAGGAGAGCTGGGCTGATTACAGGGTCCTTTGGGGTGTGTGGAATTTGAGTCGGCTGTTCAGATATGCTTGTCCAGTGTCGTGGAGGGCCTTGTGAGCGTGGGTGAGCATCTTGAAGGTGACTCTAGCTTCGATGGGGAGCCAGTGGAGTGTGCGCATGTGCTGGGACATGTGGTAGTGTCTTGACAGTTTGAGGACCAGTCTTGCGGCGGCGTTTTGGATGTTCTGTAGCTTGCAGGTAAGGTTTTTGTTTATTCCGGCATAGTGCGTTGCCGTAGTCGAGCCTGCTGGTGACCAGGGCGTGAGTGACGGTCTTTCTGTGTTCGAGGGGGATCCATTTGAAGGTGTTACGTAAGAGGCAGAGTGTGTGGCAGCAGGACGACGAGACAGGGTACATCTGGCGGTCCATTTTGAGCTCCGAGTCCAGGATGATTCCCAGGTTACGTGCGTGGTCCATGGGAGTGGGCGGGCTTCCGAGGCGGGGGGCCACCAGGTGTCGTTCCAGGCGTCGGGGTTTGGGCCCATGATGAGTACTTGTTGGTGTTTAGTTGTAGGCAGCTGTTTTTCATCCATTTGGCGACGGCTTCCATGCCTTCTCGAAAGTTGTGTCTGGCAGTGTTGGGTTCGTTGGATAGGGAGAGGATGAGTTTGGTGTAGTCTGTGGATGACGCAATGTTGAGTCCGTAGGTTCTGACGATGGGGGCAAGCGGAGCCATGTAGACATTGAGGAGCGTAGGGCTGAGGGAGGACCCCTGGGGGACTCCGCAAGTTGCAGGTGTAGGATCCGAGAGGAAAGGGGGGGGGGGGGGGGGGGGGAGTCTGACCCGCTGCGTTCTGCCGGAGAGGAAGGAGCGGAACCAGTCGAGGGCCGTGTCTTGGATCCCTGCGTCGTGGAGTCTGTGTATTAGGGTGCGGTGAGAGACTGTATCGAACGCCGCTGAGAGGTCGAGGAGGATGAGGGCTGCTGTTTCTCCTTTGTCCAGTAAGATGCGGATGTCGTCTGTTGCGGCGAGAAGGGCGGTTTCCGTACTGTTTTTTTCTGAAGCCGGATTGGGAGGAGTCGAGGATGTTGTGCTCTTCGATGAATGTGGCGAGTTGGCTGTTGATGGCTTTCTCGATTACTTTAGCTGGGAACGGGAGCAGGGAGGTGGGTCATCTGTAGTTTTTGAGGTCGGTGGGGTCCGCCGAGGGTTTGTTCAGGAGGGGGTTGATCTCGGCGTGTTTCCAGTCAGGGAACGATGCGGTTGCCAGGGAGCGGTTGATGGTGTGGCAGAGCATGGGTGCGATGGTGTCGTGGCTCTGTTGAAAATGTGGTGGGGCAGGGGTCCGTGGGGGCCCCGGAGTGGATTGACTTCATTGTCTTCAGTGTGTCTTCGGTGGTGAAGGCTGTAGAGTTGTCGATCACTGGCTTCAGGGTGTCGGGGGTGGTTGGTGAGGGTTCAGTGTGTTGGTTGTCTTCGTCGAAGTTGTCGTAGATGCTCTTGATTTTGTGGTGGTAAAAGGTAATAAGTTTAGAAGATTGGATAAGTTAACTTAATTACCAAATGCATGCTTCCATGTAACCATCATGGAAGTGCATCAGAAATGCTTTATATTTGCTGGAGATCACGATACCAGTGGACGTAATGCATTTCAACCTAAATGCTGCTCCAGAAGTGTTTTTAAAAGTGCTTCATCACACTGATTGGAAATTTTTCAGCTTTAGGTAGGGTGCATCTGTACCGTAATCTCATTCAGACCCAGTGTTTACCAGTACTGTTGATGTGCAATATCCTATAAAATCTTAGATTTTTTACAAAGCTTACTAGGTCTTAAGGACTTGGACATTTGTATGGCTTCCTTGGCATTGTTGAGAATATGGGCTCCAGTGTTAAATAGCTGTGCAATGGATTCAACGACGGTCATTATTTCCATAATACACACTTACTGTCTGGGTCTCATGGCACTGATTTACAGGGCTTGTCTATTCAAACAAGTTTGTCTTCAGATTTTTCCTGAAGACTGCTAGTGAGGGTGAGAGCTTTTTTGTCCAAGGAGAGGACGTTCCAAAGTGTGGTACCTTGTAGAGAGAATGCTCAACTGACACAAGGGGTAAGGTGAAATTGGGGAACTGCTAATAATGCCTTATCTGTTCTCTGAAGTTTGTTGCCAGTGTGCTATGGCTGTAATTCAAATGTAAGGTAGTGTGATATCCAGCGGTTTAGGCACTTAAATATAAGGCATACTATTTTGATTTGAATCTGATTTGCTACAGGCAGTTAATGCAGGGATCGACAGATTGATGACTATGGCTGCCTTTTTCTGTGGCCAATAATAGCTGTTATTTCAGCATTTTGGACTCTTTATAGTTGCTGCAGAAAAGATGGTTCATGCAGGATTTGATTGGATGAGCCCCCAAACATGCGAACTATGCAGCAGAGCTGATTTGTCGTTCTGTGGATAGATACTGATCAGCTTGATCACTACCTTGTTTCAGAGGTTCTCACTGACGAGGGAAGGACCGCACACCAGTGCTGCTGAGATGATACTGAGATTCTGAGCTATAGTCTATCTGCATACCAGGCTGGATACTGAGCCTCCACCAAAAGTCATGGTAGATGTGGTGGGAAGCCTGAGTGCCATAGAGTGAGTTGCTGGTTTGTACCCTGCAGAGAAAGAGCTTGCCTAGAATGGAACAATGGCAAATTTGTGAGCTTTGAGCTGCTCCCTAACACGAGAAAGCCAGCTTCTGTGCAAAGAGAAGAAACCTACCTGTTTAATGCATGGGATAAGTGAAGGATCCTCAACTAGATCGACTCTAGGTGAGTTCTCTGTCTCTGACCCCGACCCCATCAGTGAGACCCTAATTGCATCTGCCAAGACTAAGGATTGTGGCGGTGTCATTTGGAAATTGTCAACGAGGTATGTCAGGATTTGCTAGGTTAACCACAGTAATCCATGTGCAAATCAGGTGAGGGGTGCTGCGATATTCGCCTCAGAAAAGGTGCATGAAAAGGTTGATTGCAATTAGCACCTCTTGAAATGGTCTTTTTGACTTCATCACACCCAGTGCTGGAATAATATAATGCAATCAGCAGTTGCTGAAATATGGTGCATTTCAAAACCAATGAAAGGCACTGGGAGTCCAGTCAAGGGGCAGCAGATTCATGTGTAGCCCCCACCTTTGATGGACCCCCATGAACGTGAACTTCAACCTCCTCTTTGTGCCTTGATCAGAAGTGGCAAGATTAGGGTGGGCTTTTCTATCTGACTAATGTGGTGAGTTTGGATTGGGCCTGAGAGACTTCTGCGAGGCTGTGAAGGACCCTGATAACATTCTTGATGCTTTGCGGTCAAATACAACCCCTCCACCCCCCCTGTGAAATGTACTGAAAGGCCTCTTTGAACTGAACCTCAACAGTGTTGTGTGGCTGCTGAGCTGCATCTGAACCAAACCAAGTGTGCACAGTTGTTTTGCTAGGATTTGTGTATCCCTGTCCATGTTTGCAGGTCCGGCATCTGCAAGTTTCATATAAAAGGTTATATTCTACATTCTATCCTCATTTAAGGAGCCATTTTTACTCAGTTTGTCCGCTAGAAAGTGGCTAGACACCTATGGCTATGTGATTGTGAAAGGGCCTGGCCCATTAGTTCTAGACCTTTCTAAAGACACACTCCGATGGTTCTTTTTCACAGCATGAAAGTGTAAAGGGGAGCAAAACTTTTAATACACAGTTAATTCAGGAGTGTCTCTCTCTGACTCCTAATAATCCACTGACATCTGGTTATGGTTAGTTAGTTTAGTACAAAGCCAAAAAACAACTGAAAATAGAGATACCTCAACATGAGGGTATAGAAATACAAAGGAAATAACATGAAGCCATATCCATGCATCCAATGTAATCGATGCAGCATAAACAAGACTATTAAGTCGAGACATAAGGTACAGAAAATCAGAAAGCATAAGTCCACATTTCCCTGCATCAAGGGTTGATGAGTGGAAAGCATTACTTCTATCCCTACTCTAGCGCTAAGATGACATCCATATACAAGCTTTTTCAGTGAAAAGGAAAAAGGTGTCAGTACGTGGAGTCTTCCTAAGAAGCCTCCACACCATCAATGGGTGAAGAAGCATAAAACCACTATCACCAAGGAAAGAGCTCGTTCTGAGATTCATTCTCTCCCCCCCCCCCCCCCCCCACCCCACAGAGAAGTGGGCACTTTCCCTAATTTCAACAATCTATTATCCACAGGAAGCTCTCACATAATGCACAGTGTGCGCACAGTCCACAATTAGTGCAGTCATGCGAGTACTTTTCCACGATGTTCTCCAAATAGCTCCTGTGCAACAATTTTTCCTTGGTTCCCATGCCTTCTCCTATGCAAATTTGTCTCCGTCTTTATCACCTCCAAGCCATGTTACTGTAACTTCTTCTCTCCTTGCCTAGATACTAAAACAAATGCATTACTTTTCCCTAATGAATGCTTCTGCACCTGTAATACAAACGTGAGAAAGAACAGATTCTACAGGGCACATGAGATTCGAACTAGAAATTCTTAAGCAAGAGTTGTCAAGTACTTGAATTTCAGGCCTACAATTTTAGCTAACATAAAAACGTGTCACTTTAACATTATGGATTGTCATAACTCTATTGCGTTTTAGCTAACACATTCACCAAATTACAGAAATAACTTTGTTAAATACTTTCAGTACGTGCGTGGCGCTAACTCCACAACACAACTTCTTCATGATAACGTTTTCTACTAGTGACATTTATTTCCTACGTTAATTCTCCATATTACTTGTCACTAACTTAAAATATGTCCTGTAGTTGCGTTAATGCATTTCACAATTCTAACACCTCACTTTAATATAATTGCAATATTATATGCGAGTGTGCTCTACACATGATTATGATGCACCCCTACAAATGTAAATAAAATTTCCGCTGCATCAATTGCTAATCTTTATTTTGTGTGTAGCATTTAGTTGTGTATGCATTGAAGTGCTTTTCTTTCTCTAAAAGAACATTTCTGACTGGACTTTGATGTAGTATGGAAGTATCAGGTGTATTTTTTTTTTTTACATGTCTTACCCTCATCACTTCCATGAGTAAGCCCTGAACTACTGCCTTTCGCTATCCTGAATATCAGTTGCTAAAGGGGTTTACTTAGTATTTAATGTAGGTCTTATTGAAGGTAGTCCACTTAATTTGTCACAGTTGGAGCCCACTAGCTGCCCATTGCGTAGGGACCAGGTCTAATAGGGAGTAATGCTGCCTATAAACCTGGGGCGGTGGAACTCCATTTGTGGCGAACTAGCAGTGTACTTGCCAAAAAGCCCTGCAGAGAAGGTGAATGAGATTGGTATCAGGGTTTGAGTCGGAAATACTGTGGACCGGAAGAAAGCTGATGGGGCTAGTATTGTTGCGCTTGCGGCTGTGACTTTGATTCTGAATGTACATTCATTAGTGGTAGTCCATCATGACTGACTCTTTCCTTTTTAGGATTATCAGTCAGGATAGTTATTAATGGTAAAGTAAATTACCAGACATACCATTAGTTTCACAAAGGTTTAGTGTTTTTAATTATTTAGTTATCTGATAACTCTGCATTGATGCATGCTCCAAGTTAAGTTCAAGCCAATAGCTGATCTCCACATACAAGGCAAGTAGAGGTTTGCGCCATGGTTACTGCGTTTGGCAAAAGTAGGACAATTCTGTTGGGAGAGTAATCATTGAAGCAAGACAAGTAAATCCACTAGGTAGATGGACCATCCAAGATTCACATTAGGCCATTGAGAAATGCCCACTTGCTAGTGCCAACACTGCCCTCTGCCTTGTTTTCAGTCAACTGTGTTTTACCTGGTATAATTTACCAATGGGGTTGGAAAGACTAAAATCTGTTTCTGAGGATACCATAAATTGTTTTAGAGTTGGTACTGGTTCAAACATGCAGTATGCAGTACAATATTATTCTGTGGAAGTCTGTTTTTAATAAACAGTGAAGAAAAGTAACTTCCATAAACCAAAAAATTCCCGGAGGTTAATGTGCATTTGCTCTCCTGCTTCTCCCTCCCAGTAAATAGCCTTGAATAGGTGTGAAATGCCTCCTAGGAGCAAACAATAGGGTGACCTGAATGGCCAGAAGTGACTCCTCTGAACGCCACAAAATATGCAGGGTGGGGCATTGGGCATCCTTTTTGACACTAAAATATAGAATCCTGCTCGACAGTCCGATATTGCATAGCAGGTCTGCTTGTTCACATAAACACTTGGGACACACTTATAAGGGAGAGGACAGGATGGCATGACAATTCTTGTGTATCCACTGTCTGGTTGCTGAAGGACCCTACTTTGGTCCTACCAAACCTCTGTCTCTGGGTGTGTTGTGGGTACAGTACCTGCTCCAAATTTGATTTTGTTAGATATGGGAAGACACTAGGATTACCGTAGTAGCCTCCCCATTTCACACCAAGCGTACAAGTCCAAGTTTTCTGTGGTAGAAGACGTTCGCCATCTAGACAATGCCCTGGCACATAGCATTTTGGACCTGTTTGCAGTAAGGCAAATGGAAATTGCTGTAATTGGGTAAATTAGTGACTGGCCACTTTTACCCCACTGGTTATGGACAGCCAGGAGTCATCCCTACCCACTAGCTCGTACCAGGGATATGTGTGGCACCTCAAGGCACTCACTTCTGGACACTTTCTGGACCTTCAAAAGATCAGATGCAGATTGGACCTGCTCTCCTGAGAGGAGCCCTGGAAGACTGGGTCTGCTCAGCCTTATACCCAGGACAAAGAACTAGACTCTAATGGTCATAAGGGTTGACCTCCTGTTCAAGCTACAAGGCAGGTATACAACAAGCTGCAAGAGGCATTCTTCTGGAAGTACCCAGCTGACCACTGGCAACTGGACCCTACTGTCTGACCCCCCCTGTGAGTGTCTAGGTACCTCTCTTGTAGTCCTATGGGGGTTTAGAAGTGTACTTCTTTAGTGGATTAGGGCTTAAAGACCAAGTCAGTCGGTAGACTCTTTGACCGGGACGAACCTGGCTGTTTATTCTGGTCAGTCTTAAACTGCGCCTATGTCTTAATCTACCGCGAACATAGACTATCATTAGGGAAACAGTCTTTACCACAAAGACAGAACCTTGCATGCCTTTACAACAAAGGCTTTACCACGCAGGTAAAAATTATAAGGGTAAATATTAAGTGTGTGTATATTCACTTGAAAAACCAAAGGTTGCAGAGGTAGTCAGTCATAAAGTCTTTATTCGGTTCAAGTGCAAACCATAAAAGCATACTACAATAAATACATGTTAAAAACAAAATTTCATTTTTAGGGAATTACCAAGCTTAAAAAGAAACACAATTACACCAATTGTTTTAACAAGGTAACGTGTCCAGTTAAAAACATTAAAAGGGTACAGTTCATTTCTTCAAGGTACGAATTACCACAGTTAAAAAACTTGCAATATTGAAAGTTTCCCAAACATTGTTTAAAAGCTGTAGATACAAGAAAGCAGGTCTCACTTGAACAAAGCCTTTATCTCTTAATATTGGGATTAAAAATCGTTTCCTAATGTCAATAAAGTGCTCACAGAAGAAGAAAAGGTGTATTATATCCTGGGGGGAAAAGTTATCACAGGAACAAGGGCCAGGGTCCAACGCCCTTTTCCAGGCTTTCTTAGTTCCAATCAATAGGTGTAGTTGATTCAATCTAAATCTGGTTAAAAGAAAACGGTGATTTGCATTTGTTACATATCCAAGATAAGGTTCCATAAAAGGTGTTGTTTTGCAGAGCTGATGGGTCCTAACTGAACCCTTAACCAGCTCCTTCTCTTCCCTTGCCAAGGTAGATATGTACATATGAGTTTCTTTGCACCAATTAATGTCACCTTTTACCAGGGTCTCAGGAAAAAGAAACAGCTCTGGTCTACCAAGCTTTTTGGCCAGGTTCCGAATATATTTCAACCAGGGTATGTGCAAACCATGATCAAACAAAAGACAGTCTCTCAAAATAGTGTGATTCAGGTGTAAATCCGGGTTAAGCCAAATGCTGATCCATTTAAGCATCGGGCCAGAGCAATACTGTCTTCAAGAAAACCGATACCAAGTTCCTGATGGACAATATAGTTGGCGGTTGAGATCGGGACTGAGAGGAGGTTTTTTAAAAATCTATCCTCAACAGTCTGAATGCTTTTGGCGTTGTTAATGCCCCAAACCTCAGCTCCGTACAAGGCTATGGAGAGACACTTAGCTTTGTACACCTGGATAAGGGCCTTCATTGGTCTAGCACCCAGTTTTCTGGCAAAGCCCAGAACACCTACTGTTGCTCTTGAAAACACAATCTTTTTAGCCATTATTTGGGTTACCCCGGAATCTCGATCATCAAAAAGAACACCCAAATAAGGAAAAGATGAAACCCTGGAAAATTGATGACCCCCACATAAAAAGGTTTTAGATTTAGCGGATTTAGGGCCAATGACCATGACATGTGATTTGACAAAGTTAACAGATAAGTCCAGAGCCTTCATAAAATCGGCAAATGAATTTAACAATAGCTGGAGGCCCACTCCCGTTCTAGCAATTAGGGCGGCATCGTCAGCATATAAAAGGGCAGGGACTAAATATTTCCCTGCACGGGGGATATCTTTACATGAGGCGATAAGGGTATTGTCTAAATCATTTATATACAGTGTAAAAAGGAGAGGTGCCAAAATGCACCCCTGCCTAACCCCATAAGATATGGGTATATCTTTTGTGCAATTACCCTTTTGATCGTAGCGAACTGTAGCTATTAACTCTCTATGTAGGTCCGCTAAAAAGTGGACGATGTCTTTGTCTACACCAAGTGCAAGGAGCATGGGCCATAGTTTTGATCTATTTACACGGTCAAAGGCCGAAGACAAGTCCATGAAGGCGACCAGCAAGGTTCCTTTCTTGGCCACCGTGTATTTACCAATTAAGAGTTGTAGATTTAAACATTGGTCTATGGTACCCATCCCCTTCCTAAATCCATACTGGACCCTAGAGAGTTTTCCTGATTCCTCTAGCCAACCGTTTAGTTGGGCGAGGACCACCCTCCCCAAAACTTTCACTGAGGAATCTATGAGGGAAATTGGTCGATAACCGCTCGGGTCGCCTCTATCCCCCTTTTTAAAAATAGGAACGATGACCGATTTCACCCACGTTGATGGGAGGCCCTGTTGACAAGCATTTGTAAAAACATTAAAAAGGATTTTGGACCAGAGTTTTATATCTGATTTAAAAAGATCAGCCGGGACTCCATCAGGTCCCGGCGCCTTATTACTTATCATTTGCAAAATAGCATTTGTCACCTCTAATTCTGTGAAGGACAAGGTATAACTGTCAGAGTTAAATAAGGGCCCCGCCCTCGAACCATCTCCATCATACACCTGTTTAAAATGAGTATACCAATTGTCCTCTTGGATACCGCATTCAAGCTCGGTATTGCTTTTACCGTTAAAAAAAGGCTTGTTTATAATAGACCGAAATTTCGCACTATTTTTGATGACATCAATGGACAGGAGTTCATTCCATGCCTCATCCCTAATTTCATTTTTACGTTTTTTCTGAGCCATTTTATAGGCCTTCCTACAAATGGCAATTTCTGCTCTGTCAGGTGGAACCGCTTTAAGAGCTGACATTAGCTTCCGTTGGGAAGATGAGCAGCTGTGATCAAACCATTTCTCCCCAATTTTGGGTTTGTCCTTGCATACTTTTTTAAGATCACTATTTACCTGACAGCAAATTTTATCATAGGCTGTCAGAACTGCATCACTACAGATCCCGTCTTGTGAACACAAAAGTATTTCATCCCCAACTGTGTCCCACAAATTGTTGATAAAATCCTCTGGAACCAGCTGACACCATTTCAGGCGTCGAGTTTGATCAGTTGGCCTTATGTCCAGTGTACTGACAGTAGAATTATCAGATTCTCTTTTTTTGAGATCATCAGTGAGAATTAACTGGACGGGTTTGTGGTCACTATGAACAGACCATTTAACCTTATATTGACTTACATTTCCAGCTAAGTTAGATTTAACAAAAATGTAATCAATAGTAGATCCTGAGCCACTTCCTTTATAGGTCGGGATGTCATTAATGTCATTGACGGGATAGACCATATAATTCCCAACTAGAAGCTCATCTAAAAATATCCCCTGTGGTGTGTGTTCAAAGTGTAAATTACCTTGATTGTGTGGACCCAAACTGTCCCATATAAAACAATTTTTAAAACGGGGATGAACATTAAAATCACCAAGCACAACAACCGAATAAGGATTTTTACAAGATTCATTATACATTTGTAAAAAATCAAATAGACTGAGTAAATGTTCATCTGAATAAATGAATTATAAAAATTTACAATGAGCCAGATCCCATTTGAGTTGGAATGGATTTCTACTGCTAAACAGTGAGGCGAGCCTGTCTCCACTTTACTGTATTTACCATCAATGGTCAATGCGATAAGGGTTAAAAGTCCGCCTTTAGCCCTCCCTCTACTAGAGGCCACTGCTGGTGACCAAAAAGCAGAAAACCCATCCAGCAAAAAGGTATTTTCAGTGTCCCAAGTTTCTTGTAGGCCAATAATTTCGTGGCCTAATAGACTGTCCCTCCAAATAGGGTCATGAGCTTTGTTGTTTAGGCCAGCTATATTCCAGCTAAGGACACTTGTGCCTAGAGGCATTCGCGGGGCACTGACAGTGTCATCCACTCTTTCATCAATGACAGTCCCCAATACAGACGTAACATTTTGGGTGCCCTCTCTACCTGTGACTGGCACAGAACCACTGGGAACCGTGTCCTCTCCCTCTATAGAGGATAAACTTTCCATAATAGGTCTTGAGGTAGGTGACTCTAATGGTCATAAGGGTTGACCTCCTGTTCAAGCTACAAGGCAGGTATACAACAAGCTGCAAGAGGCATTCTTCTGGAAGTACCCAGCTGACCATTGGCAACTGGACCCTACTGTCTGACCCCCACTGTGAGTGTCTAGGTACCTCTCTTGTAGTCCTATGGGGGTTTAGAAGTGTACTTCTTTAGTGGATTAGGGCTTAAAGACCAAGTCAGTCGGTAGACTCTTTGACCGGGACGAACCTGGCTGTTTATTCTGGTCAGTCTTAAACTGCGCCTATGTCTTAATCTACCGCGAACATAGACTATCATTAGGGAAACAGTCTTTACCACAAAGACAGAACCTTGCATGCCTTTACAACAAAGGCTTTACCACGCAGGTAAAAATTATAAGGGTAAATATTAAGTGTGTGTATATTCACTTGAAAAACCAAAGGTTGCAGAGGCGTTATAGGTAGGCTCATTCAATCAAGGAATTGTAAAGTGCGGTACTCACCCGTGAGGGTCTCAAAGTGCTGGGGGGGAGCGGGGTGTGCAGCTCCGGTTCAGTCGAAGAGCCAGATCTTGAGGTTCTTCCTGAAGGGGTTCAGGGTGGGGGAGTGTCTGATGACCGGGAGCTCGTCCGCCTTGGCTGCGACATAGGAGAAGGCTCTTCCACCTGCTCTGTTTCTGCAGCTGTGTGAGGTTTCTGCCAGGGCGAGGTCGGCGGAGCGGAGGTTCCTCTTGGGTACGTGGAAGGAGACTCGCTCATTGAGGTATTTGGGTCTGATGTTGTGGAGGGATTTGTAGGCGTGAGTAATTTGAAGGTTACTCTCTTCTCGACGGGGAGCCAGTGGAGGTCTCGTAGGTGCTAGGCCATGTGTTCATGGCGTGGGGTTCCGAGGACGAGTCTGGCTGCGGTGTTCTGGATGGTCTGGAGTTTGTGTAGGAGAGTTCTGTTGATTCCGGCATAGAGGGCGTTGCCGCAGTCCAGTCTGCTAGTTCTGAGTGAGTGGGTGACGGTCTTTCTGCATGGGGGAGTCCATTTGAAAGTCTTGCAGAGGATACGGAGGCAGTTGAAGCTGGTGGAGGTGATGGAGTTAGTCTGGTGGGTCATGGTGAGGGAGGAGTCGAGTATGATGTTGAGCTTCCGTGCATGGTCTGATGGGGTGGGTGGTCTCCTGAGGGCGGCGGGCCACCAGGTATAGTCCCAAGCGGTGGTGGAGGGTCCGAGGGTGAGGACCTCTGTCTTCTCCGAGTTGAGCTTCAGGCAGCTGTGTTCATTCAGGCTGCGACGTCCTTCATTCCTTCCTGGAATCAGCATTTCCTAACTATAATGTCCCTGTAAAATGTGTCTTTTCTGTGAATTTCTAAGGTCTTTATAAATTCTATTTCTTAATTGTAATGTCCAACAAATTTTTTTTTTAGTGAACTTCGAAGATTTTCGTATTTTTTGCTATAATTAGTTATTGTACTGAGATATATATATATATTACCTACTGGCGGTCGCCAGTAGGTAGTTATAGTTAGGACCTATTATCCATAGGAAATCTGCAACATTCTATTTGGAATAACTTTGGCGCCGAATCTTTGCAAATTTTTCAAAACTCGTGGCCCGCTCCGGTCCGCTCCTATCCTAAAAGTCTCGGGATGATTCGTCAAGTGGGGGCTGAGAAAAAAGGGGGGTCCCAAAACTTGTTTTCCCCATGCAATTTTCCATAGGGACCGTTAGTCGCAGCTACAACCCGAACTGCTGAACGGAATTGCACCAAATTTGGCAAAAAGGTAGCCCTTGGTTCACACTCGTGCCTTTTGGTTAAATGGTGTAAATCCGTTCAGTAGTTCCGGAGAAATTCAAACGTAAAAACATAGACATATCTAGGGCCGCGGATCCTCCCGAGCACGAGCTTTATGCTAATTGGCTGTCAACACTTCAAACCAGGAAGTGTTGGCAGCCATCTTGTGCCTCGGTAACCGAGGCACGAGAAAGCAGTGAAAAAAGCGCAAAAAGGGGTCAGGGTACTAGGCCTGCTCAAGGGGTCCCACAAGGATTTAAAAATCGCAGGATGCGCTTAGGATCCGCGCATCCCGCAGTGAAAAAAAAAAAACGAAGCGTGGGCATTCGTGCTTCGTTTTTAATTAGCCCCCGGGGGGGCCAAGTCCCGGGGGCAAGATGCATATTGGAATGGGGGGCCCAGAGGGGCCCCGGGGACCGCCACCCCCGAGGCTTTAATATACATAGGTGGGGGGCTCAAAGCCCCCCCAAGCCCCGGGGACCGCCACCCCCCGGGGCTTTTAAAAAAAATAATAAACCTGTGTGGGGGGGGGGCTTGAGCCCCCCCCACACGCTCCGGGGACCGCCACCTCCCCGGGACACTAAATATTTAACATAGGGGGTCTGTTACGGACCCCCAAGCCCTGGGGACCCCCACCCCCCGGGGCTTTAAATTAAGTGGGGGGGGCGCGCGGCCCACCTCCTGGAGCCTTGTCGTGGCCCTGGGGACCGCCACCCCTCAGGGCCGGCTCCTGCAGTGTCCCGGGGTGCCCACCCCCAGGACACTAGTTTGCAATGACAGGGCGGGAGCCTCGCGGCTCCCACCCTGTCATTGCAAACTGCTTTGCTTCATTGAAGCGAGAGCAGGGAAACCTGCTCTCGGTTCAATGAAGCAAAGCAGATTGCTTTTCCACATGATGAGCAGCATGTTAGCTGCTCCCCATGTGGAAAAGCAATGCTGGCTCACGCAGGAGGCGGGGAGCCGGCTGGAACCGTGGGGGGATTGGGGACCCCCCCCCCCATGGTCCCCAACGAAGTGGCCAACCCCGGGGGATGGGGTCCCTGGGGCTATTAGTGGCCCAGGAGGGGGGGCCACGCGACCCTCCTCCCCAAACTAAAAAAAACACCAACAAAGGCCGATCCCGGGGGATGGGGTCCCCGGGGCCATAAGTGGCCTGAGGAGGGGGGCAACGCAGCCCCCCTCCAAAACATAAAAAAAAAAAATTAAAGGCCATGCCCCAGGCGATAGGGTCACCGGGGGCGATTAAGGCCTCGGGAGGGGGGCCATACGGCCCCCTTACAATTTTTTTTTGTTTTTTTTTTTAATTTGGGGGCAGGCCCGGGGGTGGGGGTCCCCAGTGCCAATAAATTAGAAAAAGGAGGGGTGCCGCACAGCCACCCTAAAAAAAAAAAAGAAGAAAAACGGGATCGCGGAGGCCACGCCCCCTTCTTGCTGCACTCTGCAAACGCGCCCCCTGGCGCGTTTGCAAATGGGAAACGAATTCCCCTTGAATACTCGGGGTCCCTGGGGGCTAGTTGGTCCCCAGGATTGAAGAGGAATTAATTCCCCAACTTAAAATGCGCCACAGGGCGTGTTTGCACACATGTCACCTCAGGCCCCGCCCCCTTCCTTCATCATTGTGCAAACGCGCCCCCTGGCGAGTTGTAAGTTGGGGAATTAATTCTCCTTCAATTCTGAGGGTCCCAGAGGGCCAACTAGCCCACCAGGTATCTCCAGTATGCCCACAGGGAGCTGCAGACAGGTGTTCAGAGACCACGCCCCTTTTTACACCTCTGTGCAACGCAGCTCTGTGACGCTTACTGGAGGTACCTAGTGGGCTACTTTGACCCTAGGGACCCTTAGGATTCAAGGGGACTTAATTTCCCAACTTAGAACGGACACAGGGCGCGTTTACACAGTGGTGAATGGAGGGGATGGGGCCTGAGGTGACGTGTGCAAACACGCCCTGTGGCGGGTTTTAAGATGGGGAAATAATTCCCCTTCAATCCCTGGGGGACATCTAGTCCACCAGGTGCTTCCAGTAAGCGCCACTGCGCGGCGTTGCACAGAGGTGGTCCAGGCTGTGCCCTTTTTTACACCTCTCTGCAGTGCAGCTCAGTGGCGCTTACTGGAGGTACCTAGTGGGCTACTTGGACCCTAGGGACCCTCAGGATTCAAGGGGACTTTATCCCCCAAATTAAAACGGCCATAGGGCGTGTTTGCACACGTCCGCTCAGCCTCCCCCTCCCCCCCTCCCTTCAGTGTGCAATCGCGCCCTGTGGCGCGTTTTAAGATGTAGCTTTATTCCCCCTGCC
Source organism: Triturus cristatus (assembly GCF_964204655.1). Taxonomy (NCBI): domain Eukaryota; kingdom Metazoa; phylum Chordata; class Amphibia; order Caudata; family Salamandridae; genus Triturus; species Triturus cristatus. The sequence continues at coordinate 135,951,341 of NC_140594.1, forward strand.
CTATTATGTACTAGGGGCTTACAGAGGAGGTCAAACCCATGGTAAAAAATAATAAAAATTCACCCAGGTACTCTCCTCGCAGTACTCTAATCATTCAGTCAGTACGCAAGTACTCATGCACTGAGCCAGGCCTTAGCACATGGACTGCTTCAAGCGCCTATCCACTATGCATGCAGTCCTCTAACCACCTACACACTTGTCTTTCACACCTTTAATTCCCCAGTCAGTATCCATACACTTCCACCAAACACCCTGTCACTCCCCTTGCACTCCTCTAGTGACCCATTCAGCACCATGTACTAATCCATTCACTGCGCCAAAACCCAACCACTTATAAATTCACCAAGGCACTCTCCTTGCAGTACTCTAATCATTCAGTGAGTACCCCAACACATAGTGTTCCCTAGTGTATGTAGGTGTTTTAACTGTATTCCAAGTGTCTTTTAGCATAGCACTGGCTCTAGGACTGGTTAGTCAGTCAGTTACCACCAGTACCTATCTGAAAAAGTTGAGGGTACTGGATGATTTTGCAACAAGGCCTCTTTCTGCTCCTCTGTTTGTTCTTTCTGCATATCTTCCTTCTTCCTGCACTTTTCTTAGTCTTTGTGGACTTCTTTTGCTTCTTTCTACATTTCTTTTTCTTCTTTCTGTGTGTTTTTTCTTCTTTCTTCACATGTCCTACCTCAGTAGGCATAGTTAGAAACTAGCATTTAAAACACCTTATAAATTAACTGGAAAAAACATAGATTTCAGGCACGTTATAGTTACAAATTAGCATGTAAAAAACCTTTGAAATTCACTGAAAAAAATCATAGGTTTCAGGCACGTTATAGTTGGGAATTAGCATTTAAAAAACCTTAGAAATTCACTGAAAAAACCATAGGTTTCAAGGCTGTTATAGGTAGCTGGACATTTCACTCGTACAAAACCATTGAAATTCCAACGTTATAGTTAGTTCTGCTAACTATAACTCGCGCACCCGCAATCCACTGCTGATGATGTCACATATTGCATCATTCATGACATGGTCAGTGACATCACTGATGACATCATCCACGTGACAATCAGATACACCTCATCATACACTAATATAACCTTTCATCACTCACTGTAAAATAGAGTTCCATATTTGAATCCATTGACACACCAATACAAGTTTCTAAAAACCCACTCAGTGATTCCTAGATCATCACACACATTTAATCCCTTACCTATAGATTCACTCACACATGCTGTCAAGGATCAATGGAACACTATCAAATATACTTCTACACCTATATTGACATTACACACCAGCACACATCCTATTCACTTATGCAGTCATCCTACTCACTTATCCAAACAATGGATCATACTTCTATTTAGTCAGCTACACACTTATACAAACACCACTTCATTTATTCATATAGATAGTAACTCATACTTAGTGTGTTATAAAATCACTATTACAAGTATACAATTATCCATACAGTCACTCATACAATCACTGAGTCTTATGTATACTTATTTATATACAACAACTGTCACATACACTGCTTCTTATTTTTCTAGTTTGTTGGACATGTACCATTGTGAGATGTATTTGCTCATCACCACACCCATAAAGATATTCACTCACCCAAACAACTGATATAACATGCAGTCTTAACCTCATATACCTACTGAATCAACTATTCACACATCTTTGGGCAGTCACACACCCCCCACCGAACCACACACACATTCACACAACAACTGACAATGATATAGATATTCACACAGTTTAATCACTATCCAATATATTTAGTGAGACACTATAAATTAGTCAAGTAAACAGTCAATCACACTGCTACTAAATCCTCCATCCAGATATTTATATATCCACTCATTCTTCAATGCAGATTGCTATATATATAATACATATTTAAATAACGAACCAAACCACATTCACTGGATGACGCCATCAGTGACGTCATCAGTGATGTCACTGACCATGTCATGAATGATGTAATATGTGACATCATCCGCAGTGGATTGCGGGCGGGCGTGCGAGTTATAGTTAGCAGAACTAACTATAACGGAGGAATTTCAATGGTTTTGTATGAGTGAAATGTCCAGCTAACTATAAGAGCCCTGAAACCTATGTTTTTTTCAGTGAATTTCTAAGGTTTTTTTAAATGCTAATTCCTAACTATAACGTGCCTGAAACCTATGGTTTTTTCAGTGAAAATATATATAAATATTTATACTCATTTTTTGTTTTGTATGTGTTTATCAGAAAGTAAATTAATAACAGTTTTTTGAGTCTGCACAACATTGTCGCATTTACTGTGGAGAATCTGTGATCAGCAAATGTATTTCACATACTCAAAAATACACTTAAAGACCTTTTGTAAATAAAGTTTAAGTCTAGCTATTTAGTAAGATATTGTTTTAACTTTTTGTGATCATTTTTGGAGATAACCACATTCACACTCTCTCACACTCTCTCACACTCTCACTCTCTCTCACTCTCTCTCACACTCTCTCTCACACTCTCTCTCACACACTCACACACTCTCACACACTCTCTCACACACTCTCTCACACACTCTCTCTCTCACACTCTCTCTCACACTCTCTCACACTCTCTCTCACACTCTCTCTCACACTCTCTCTCACACTCTCTCTCACACTCTCTCTCACACTCTCTCTCACACTCTCTCTCACACTCTCTCTCACACTCTCTCTCACACTCTCTCTCACACTCTCTCTCACACTCTCTCTCACACTCTCTCTCACACTCTCTCTCTCTCACACTCTCTCTCTCTCACTCACTCTCTCTCACTCTCTCTCACACTCTCCAGTATGTTTAACAGTAGAGCTTTATTGGTGTACTTTTTAAACTGATATTTCTGTAGTGAGCTTCCAGAACAATCGTCTTAAAAGCCTATTTTCCATTTTCGCAGTGACGTCGGGCATCGCAGTGACGTCGATAGTCGTGAAGAGCATGTGATTTTTACAAAGTGTAAAATATATATAAACACATTCTGCAGTATGTTTAACAGTAGAAATTTATTAGTTTTCTGTTTATGGCTATATTTTTGTAGTGAGTCCAGAAAAATCATCTTCAAAGCCTAGTTTCCATTTTTCCCGTTGCGCCGTGCATCGCGTTGTCAGTAGTAGTGAAGACCGCCTGCTTTTTACAAAGTTTGAAACATATATATGTATATATAGACACATTCTACAGTATGATTAACAGTATAACCTTATTCGTGCACTTTTTAACTCATTTTGTTGTTGTTGTTCGGTTCCAGAAAATTGTCTTCAAAGCCTTTGAAGCCGGCCGTCGCAATGACGTCTGTAGTCACGAAGAGCGTATGTTTTTTTACAACGTATGAAATCTATAGATAGGTACATTCTATAGTATGTTTGGCAGTAGAGGTGT